>NC_134778.1:35880633-36158133 GCF_046742065.1 Oratosquilla oratoria | reverse complement strand
CAACAGGTACTTGTGGGTTAAAAAGGTGTGTCCAATTCTAAGGCGAGTCATGACGATACCTGTCCTCCTGTCTCCCTGGAAATGACTCCAAGGGATGACAGAGGGTTTGATGGATTTGAGCTTTAAATTGTTATTTCTATTATTCCATTGAAGTTGCCACTGTTCTCTGGTGTAACTTCTAATGCAGTTTTTAAAATCCATTTTGGGGATTTTGAGTTGGGAGATATGTGCCAGCCCAGCTGCTTCTTTAGCTGCAGTATCAGCTAACTCGTTTCCTTTTATTCCCACATGGGAAGGCACCCAGCAGAAGTTCACAGTTATTTTCTTTCTGCTACTGAGGAGGACCAGCCAATCTTGTATTTGTCCGATAATGGGGTTGACTGGTAATATTGATTTTATTGATGTTAAAATGCTCTTACAGTCTGTATATATGACAAATTTTTTGTCAGATGCATTGTTAAAAATATAAATTAAAGCATTAAGAACTACCAGCAGTTCTGCGGTAAAAATAGAACTGTTAAAGTGAGCTCTCTTTTTATAATAGATTGTGGGGTAATCACTGAGAAACCCACTGTGTCTGCAGTTTTTGATCCATCAGTGTATAGACTAGTTGCATCTGTGTGGGTCCTGCTGTGTTCAAGGAATTTACTTCTAAGTTCGGACTCTGGGCAGCTATTTTTCTTACACCAGAAAGTGCAAATGTTGATTTCGGGTCTACACCAGGGAGGGTATTTAGCTGGTAAACTTTCTTCGACGTGTAGAGGGGTCAGGTCTATGTTCTTGGCACTATTTTCCAGTCTAACTTCCAGTGGTTTGGAGAGCTTAGGTCGAGTTGGAGCTCTGTCTTTGGGTGTTTTAGCAAACTTGTAGTTGGGATTGTTTTTTGATGACAGTACTCTTGTTAAGTATCTCAATCCTAGTTCCTCCCTTCTAATTGGAAGAGGAGGAATGCCAGCCTCAACATTTAGGCTGTCTATGGGTGACGTTTTATATGCACCTGTGCAGATGCGTATAGCCATGTTTTGGATGACATCTAGTTTTTCTAAGGTGGTTTTACAGGCGGCCCCATAGATTTGGCACCCATAATCTATCTTGCTTAGGCACAAGGCTTGGTATATTCGTATCAAAGTTGTTCTGTCAGCTCCCCAGTTGAAACGTGAAACTACTTTTAAGATGTTGAAGCGTTGTTTCACGTTATGTATTATTTCATTAATGTGTGTACCACTTCAGTACGGTACTTAAATCTCGCGGGCAGCAGCCAATGCCAGCCGTATGACGTGTCGTAATAATATTCGCATCATAAAATATAGTCACCGCTTATGTCAATCGTTCTCTCTTTCACCCGCGAATTTTGAAAACCACAGAGAATGGGATTCAGGGCGCATTTGGGAGAATGTAAAAACACAGGGGCGACTACAATAAATATAATCAAGACGCCGATATGGCAGCGTCGCGAATCCACTTGCTCCTCATGACGCCTACGTGTGCGGCACCGTATGGAAGGGGTTAAAGTTTAGTTTTTTTTTGTCAAGGCTTAGTCCTAGGTACTTGATCTGATCCTCGTATGGAAGAATAGAGTTTTCCAGCATTAGGGTTGGGATTTCTTCTCTTATCTTTCTTCGGCAGAAGCGGACTGCTTTAGTTTTCTCCGGGGAGAATTTAAAGCCTCTCTTTTCTGCCCATGCAGTGGTACAGTTAATGGCAGTCTGTATTTTCTGGCTTGCCTCCAGTGCTGATGGTCTGCTACAGATTAGAACAATGTCGTCTGCATATGCCAAGCTATGCACTTCGATCGGTACTTGTTCTAGTAGTCCGTTGATGGCTATGTTGAACAGTGTTGGGCTGAGGACACTTCCTTGGGGTATGGCTTCCTCCTGGGTGTAAGGTGAAGAGAGAGATGAACCTACTCTTACTTTTAGGATACGATCAGTAAGAAAATCTTTAATTGCAAAGAACATGTTTCCTCCTATACCCCATTTGGCAAGTTGTTTTAGGATGCCACCACGCCAGGTGGTGTCATAAGCCTTTTCTAGATCGAAAAAGACTCCTATGGTTTGGCTCTGTGTAGCGAAAGCATTCTGAATTTCTCGGGTAAGAAATATCAGTGGGTCTATAGTGCTTCTGTTTTTTCTGAAGCCAAACTGTCTGTTTGAGAGGAGATTTTTCTACTCTAAAATCCATACAAGGCGCGTGTTGATCATTCGTTCGTATATTTTGGATACACAACTGGTTAGAGCAATGGGTCTATACCCTTCAGGGAGACTGTTTTTTTTTTTCCTAGTTTTTGGTATGGTTATAATGATCGAAGTCTTCCACGACTTTGGTGAAGATCCTGTAGTCCAAAATTTGTTTAGTATATTTAAGAAAAATTCTTTGGTGCATGTAGGAAGATGTGAAATCATTGAGTAAATTATATCATCCTCACCAGGTGAAGTTGGAGATGATAGAGGTATTGTGTACTCTAGTTCAGTTAGTGTAAAGGGGAGATTATATGCCTCCGTGTTTTTACTTTTTGGAGGGACAATTATTGTACTTTCTCGAATTTTTCTGAAGAAGGGAGTGTAGTGGAGAGCACTTGAAATGTTTGTGAAGTATCGTCCAAACGTTTCCGCTACCTCAAGGGGATCAGAAATTATTTCATTGTTAATTTTAAGGATGGGTAATGGAGATGGTACAAATTTTCCCATCAGTTTTCGGATTTTATTCCATACTAAGCTTACGGGAGAGTCTTGTTTCAATTTACTTATGTATCTGATGAACGATTCTCTCCTTGCTTTTTTGAAGGTTTTCTTTTGTTTGGCCAGTGCTCTTTTGTAAGTTATTAGGTTAACTGTTATAGGTCGTCTGTTGTACTTTTTGTAGCAAATTCTAGTGATTTTTCTGCTTAACCCATTCAACTCCGATGACAAGATGTCTTGTCATTTGGTCAAATAAAACAAAAAATCATAAAACACCAAAATGTTTGATCAAACACCAGAAAAATATGACGTCAGTCCTCGCTTCGCTCGCAGCGAAGCGAGGACTGACGTCATATTTTTCTGGTGTTTGATCAAACATTTTGGTGTTTTATGATTTTTTGTTTTATTTGACCAAATGACAAGACATCTTGTCATCGGAGTTGAATGGGTTAAGGCACAGGCATCTGTCCACCATGGAACTAGAGCGCGTCTAGGATTTCCTCGAGTTTTTGGTATAGACTTCATGGCCCCATTAATCATAATTCTCTCGAGGTGTTCGTAGGCAACATAGGCATTTGGAAAATCTTCATTATTTTGGTCAATTTTTGTGAAGTCTTGGTATGTTTTCCAATCTCCCTCTTCAACTTTCCATTTTGGTAAACAAGGGGATGGAATATTTCTATTTAATTTCATATGGATAGGAAAGTGATCGCTTCCGTATAAATTTTCGTCTACAGACCATTGGTATTCTGGTTTCAACGAAGAGGAGCAGATCGTGAGGTCAATGGCAGATTTAGAATTGTGGGTGATATCATATCTGGTTGGGGAACCTTCGTTTAGTAGTACAATGTCGTTATTGTCTAGTAGGTTTTCTACTATATTGCCCCAACGATTACATGTTCTTTCTCCCCACAGCCTGTGTCTGGCATTAAAATCCCCCATTAAAATGAATGGTTGGGGTAGCTGGTGTATTAAGTTCTGTAGTTCTTCCAGATTTAGTTGTCGGTGATTGCCTAATTCATCTTGCAATCTGTTTTCTAGTGCAGGTTCTAGATATAATGAGCATAGAGTAATCCATTTAGTTGTATAAATCTGAATTGCACATACTTGTAAAGCTGAATTTAGGTGAAGGCTTCGATGATTCATTGACCTATGAACAATTATGCCTGTACCTATCCCTGGTCCTCCTTGTATAGGTACACCTGGAGGAGGTGGGGATATGTAGATAGCATATTCATGTCCTAAATTTGGGGAAGTGTTTCCTAGCATTGTCTCTTGTAAGCAAATGGCAGAGACTTTATGTTCTTTAAAAAGGATCCGAACTTGCTCTAGGTTGGAGTTGAAACCACGTATGTTCCACTGGATAAGACATTATTTAGGTCGCTTCTTTACTGGGTCTCTAGTGGGGCTTGTTTTATGTGTCTCTTTTTTGGGTTTCCAGGTTTTGTTTTCTGAGTGGGATGGTCCCGAGTTGGAGTGTTTGGATCTCTTTTGGCGGGCACCTTCAGGTGTTACTTGGGTAGGAGAGAGAGTTCGGGGTCTTTTTTTTATAGGAGTTTTGCATCTCCTTGGATTTTGAGTTTTGTACTTTTGGTTGTACAAGGTTGTGACTTTTCTTGCTTAGGGTCCCGTGGTCTGTTTTGTGGTTCTTAGAAGTAGATGGGGGCCCCTAGGGGGCTTTGAGGATGTTTCATGTGCCATCGCAGAAGCCAGAGGGGCCTCCGGTGTAGCCTGGGGGCCCCCGAGGAAGTCTGGGGGGCCTCCGAGGAAGCCTGGGGGGCCTCCGAGGAAGCCTGGGGGGCCTCCGAGGAAGCCTGGGGGGGCTCCGAGGAAGCCTGGGGGGCCTCCGAGGAAGCCTGGGGGGGTTCCGAGGAAGCCTGGGGAGCCTTCAAGGAAGTCTGGGGGTTATCCGCAGGAGTTCGGAGGGCTTCCGAGGAAGCCTGGGGGTTATCCGCAGGAGTTCGGAGGGCTTCCGAGGAAGCCTGGGGGTTCTCCGCAGGAGATCGGAGGGCTTCCGAGGAAGCTTGGAGGGTCTCTGAGGAAGCCCGGTGGGTCCTCGAGGAAGTCTGGTGATCCCCCAAAGAGGGGGGATTAGAGTTTTCATCTAAAGGTCTGTGGTTTTTATCCTTGTTTGTCGAGAATGTTACAATGGTGTTCGATTTGTTTGGTTGGAGAACTTCACTGTAGGTTGTTTTTAGTAACAGCCTCTTTGCATGTCCTATGCTTATTTTTTCTATGGAAGCTTTCAGGACAGCTTCTTGCTCCTTTTTATATGTAAGGCAGTTTCTGTTTTTAGCGCTGTGAGTTTCTTTACAATTTATACATAGTTCTCCTTGGTCGCAGTTACCGTGTTCATTTTGGGAGCAATTACCACAGACTTTGTTCCTTGTGCATTTCCTTGAGGGATGACCATAGCCATAACAATTGTAACACTGTAAGGGTCTTTGTTTATAAGGGCGAATATTCATTTTTTCCTTGTCAATTATAATATCATAAGGGAGGTTTTCATTGTTAAATGTGATAACAATCATGTGAGATCTTGGAATCTTATCAACTTTCCATATTGTTTCGGAGCACATTTCAAGAATTTCTTCTTCCGGCAATTCATGTTGAAAATAATCCCCTTGGCATAGCTAAAGTTGTAATGGGGTTTTATTTCTTTGATGATTCCATCAGGTTCGATTTTTAAGTTGGATATCATTGCTGCTTGAGTGGGAGATTTAGCATGTATTAAGAAACTTGTTCGTCCAAATCTTGTAACTCTGGAATTTTCCAAATCTCCAGCTTTAACCTTTAATTGTTTCCTAAAAGTGTACAGGTTTGCTCGTTCTCCCTTGATTGTTGCAATGAGCCAAGTAGCTGGCTTAGGTGTTCTTGAGATGTTTCCGTGTTGTGAGCTTTCTTTGTGCACTGTAGGGTAATATACATCTAGATTGGGTGGTACCTTATTGACCAAGGAGCATTTGATATATTTTGCTATATTTTCTGAATAGGCCTTCTCTGCCTCATTGTGGGAAGAATATATTATCCACACTTGCCAATAGTTGGAAGTGTCTGACAGCCGTAGCCTAATTTCTTTTATGCATCCAAATTCACTGAATTGTTGTGAAATATTTTCATAATTCATGTTTAAAGTTAGACTCTCAATATGTAAAGTCTTTTCATTGCCTTTAAAGCTTGGTATTTCAAATGGTTCTAGTGTGACCATTGTTGGTTTGGCGGTATTAGTGGAAACTGCCTTTTCATTTAAATCTTTATCCTTATTCAGTCCAGGGTCTTTGTTGTCAAGATTTTCCTTTGCCTTGCGTGGGTCGTCAACTGAGTCGGAGGAGAGTTTATTTGGAAGGGTCAAATTTGTGGGAGTGTTCGTTAGTATTTTGGAAGGATGATTAGGAGGATGATCAGGAGGATCAGGAGGATCTGGAGGAATGGGAGGAGGTAAGAGTTTAGGGTCTGTAATTGCAGGTAGTGGATTCGCCATTGTCAAGTTTATATTTCTTGGGCGTCACCATATATTAGAAAAATTTTAGTTGATGTACATGGAAGAAGATACTGCAGTTGCTTGGTGCCCCAAGCAACGAAAGATGTAGTCTCTGCAGAGTCGGAAGGATCCAGAATACGACTATTTACAAACAGGGGGTCTCGGTCACGAGTATAAGCTTTCACAACCCGATTTGTCCTTTAGTTTTGTTCCATAGAGTATGGAGCCGGCGTTGCTACTCCCTGTGTGCACTGGAAGATGGATAGAGAGTCGGCAGTCAAAGGTAGCCCCTCTGTCCCTCCTCCACCAGCATACGGGGTTTTGCCCCTCGCAATGAGTAGGGACCTCGCGGTATATCCCATGCCACCCAGCTGGTTTCTGGTGGAATTTCAGGGAAATCTTTAACTGTCAGAACCTCTCGAGTAGTAAAAGGAAAAGTTGAGAAAAGGAGATTAGGGCAGCGAATAAAAAGAAAAGGGATAGGGAAGTTCACTGAGTAATGAGGGTGGAGGGTCCCCTATCTATTCGTTACCCCTGATATCTCACTCTCTGACAACTGTCATGGGGTGAGGGCGTCGAATCCAGAGAATAGTCCAGTTCATAATCAAGATCAGGCCGGGGTCATCAATTTATATTTGTCTGTTTGGCACAGTTTTAGTCGGGAAGCTCAGGATTGACCTCTCCAGCATGGTTGGACCTGGCTGGCACAGCTCAGTCCTTCCTCGCAACACGCAAGCCCCCCCACTACTTCAAAGTACTGGGCCTCGGGGGGGCATAGGTCCAGGGGCTGACAGAAGGTCTGATTGACTTTAGTTTAAAATTATTGTTCGTGTTGGACCATTGGTCCTGCCACCTGATCCTACAGTATGATCTAATAAAAAAAAAAAAAAATAAATAGGTCTTCGCAGAGAACCTTTAAAGAGCGGGAACCCGGGGTGGAAGCTGCCCGTTTGGCAGCTTGCTCATTTCCACGAATTCCAACGTGTGAAGGAACCCAGCAGAACTTTATGTCAACTTGTTTTCGAGAGTGCAGGACCAGCCAATTCGGCACCTCTTGGATAAGTTGATTAGAGGGTATCAATCCTTGTACCGCTGTCAATGCACTTTGGGAATCGCAATAAATAATATATGAATCCTCATTTCTGCTTGTGTTAAAAATAAATTTTAGACAGCTATAGATATCATAAATTTCTACATTAAAAATTGAGAATTGATTGGGAAGGCTCTTTTTAATTATTTTTTCTCCAAGGATGATAGCACATCCAGTTCCAGTAGCCGTTTTTGACCCATCAGTGTATACAGCAATCGAGTTGTTGTGTTCAGAAATATGGGCTAAGAAGTTACTTTTCAGATGAGCACTTGAGTTGATCTTTTTGTTTTCTTTCATTTGGCAAATGTTTATAGGTGGCCTACACCACGGAGGGTATTTTGCAAAAGTGATTTCCATAACTAGAGGAAGAATAAGGCCTACCTCTCTTGTACTATTGTTTAATCTCACTTCAAGGGGCTTAGGCAAAGTAGGTTTAGTGGGTGCTCTGTCGATAGGTTGTTTTATATACTTGTAGTTTGGATTAGAATGTGTAGTTAGTGCTCTTGACATATATCTGAGACCCTGTTCTTCCCTTCGAATGGAAAGAGGGGGAAAACCAGAGTCCACATAAAGACTTTCAACAGGAGAAGTCTTAAGCCCCAGTACAAATGCGTAGCGCCATGTTGTGTACTACATCCAGTTTTTTCAACAGTGTCTTACATGCTGAGGCATAAACCTGAGAGCCATAATCAATCTTAATAGTGTAGTACGGTCAGCTCCAAAATTCATGCCACTAACAACTTTAAGAATATTACATCGTTGTTTGACATTAACTGGTCTCATTTATATGGTCAGCAAAAGTTAATTTTTGTCAGAAACAATTCCTAAATATTTAACTTTGTCTTCATATATTATAATTAAGTCTTCTAAAAATAATGTTGGGATTACTTCCTTTTTTTGTGTTCTACAAAAGCGTATAGCTTTAGTTTTTTCGGTAGAGAATTTAAATCCTGTATTATTTGCCCATTTAGTAGCAGCATTAATTGCATTCTGAATTTTGATACAGGCTTCAACTGCAGTAGATTTACTACATATAAAAACAATATCATCTGCGAATGCTTGGCCAATTACTCCGACAGGGAGTTGTTCAAGTAATCCATTAATGGCAACACTAAAGAAGGTTGGGCTAAGGACACTTCCTTGTGGAATACCTTCTTCCTGTAGATATTCTGATGATAGGGTAGAGCCTATTCGCACTTTTAAATATCGATTTGATAAAAAATCTTTGGCAAAGTTAAACATATTGCCACCGATATTCCAATCTGCTAGCTGTTTTAAAATACCGGCTCTCCAGGTAGTGTCAAAAGCTTTTTCCAAATCGAAGAACACTGCAATGGTCTGATTTCGGATTGCAAAAGCATTTTGTATCTCACGTGTGAGATATAATAGGGGATCCAAAGTACTTCTGTTTTTGCGGAAGCCATATTGCCTCTCTGATAATAAATTCTTTGATTCTAGGAGCCACACCAAACGAATATTCACCATTCGTTCATAGATCTTAACAATACAGCTGGTCAGAGTATTCCCCTGAAGATGTGAATTACACGAAAGCGCTTGGGATATACTGTTTTCTTCCGATTTCCTTAGTGGTTACCAGCATAATTTGTGGATCACGTGTTGTTTATAGTGATCTTTCTGCACAGCTGGTAAGAGCTATAGGCCTGTAACTTTTGGGATCACTAGGGTCTTTTCCAGGTTTCAAAAATGGAACTATAACATAGTTTTTCCACAACTTATAAGAGGTTCCTGAACACCAAAATTCATTAAAAACATCAATAAAAAATTTTTTAGACTCCCGAGGTAGATGGGAAATCATTGCATATGTGATATCATCTTCTCCAGGTGCTGTTGGTGAAGATAAAGATAAGGCATGTTCAAATTCGATTATGTTAAACGGAGTGTTATATGCCTCAGCATTAGTGCAAGCAGGCGGAGTAACTACTGTTGTGTTCCTTATACTGTGGAATTCAGGGGAGTAGTGACTGGCACTTGAGATATTTGAGTAGTGCTGTGCAAATGCCTCTGCCACTTCTCTTGTATCTGATATTACAACTGAGTTGATTTTTAGAATGGGCAGGGGGAGGGGGGAAATTTCCCTGATAGTTTGCGTATTCTGTCCCAAACTAAAATAAGTGGGGAATTATACTTTAATTCTGATATGTATCTTATGAACGCCTCTCTCCTTGCTTCTTTGAAAATTTGCTTTTGTTTAGCAAGGTTTCTCTTGTATATCAAACTGTTTATCAGGATTGGACGTCTTCGATAACGTTTGTAACAGGCTCTAGTCATTTTTCTGCTCAAGGCACAATTACAATTCCACCATGGTATCAGTGGACGTCGAGGTTTCCCTGTTGTTTTGGGAATTGATAGCATAGCTCCTCCAGTCATTATACTAGTTAGATATTAGTATGCAGCTGAAGGACTAGGTAAATCATTAGCTTTACGAGTGACTTTGGTGGATCTTTCATAGTGTTGCCAATTTGCTTCCTTTGTCTTCCATTTGGGCAAACATGGGGAGGTGTATATTTTGGACATACTTAAGATGTATGGGAAAGTGGTCACTTCCATAGGGATTATCATCCACTGGCCACAGATAATCTAATCTTAAAGATGATGAGCATATTGTAAGATCAATTGCAGAATTGGAGTTGTGGACTACATCAAACCTTGTGGGGGACCATCGTTCATTAAAACTACAACCACTCCTCGTTTAACGACAATTGGGACCAACGCGCCGTCGTTAACCGAATTGGTCGTTAAGCGAAAGTGTATACTTACGTACATGTACTGTATGTACAATGTCCAGCAATACATGTATCTTTATTTTCGTGTATTTTCCCTCTTTTATACAGTACATGAAAGCTTTATTTACTGTTTATTTACGGTGGTTAGGTTCCTAAAATTACCGTATATGACCAAATCCGCGTATGCTGACATTCCATATTGAATACCGGGGTATTTTTTTTAGTTTCGACCATGGGCTTAATATAGCAATAGAAAATTAATTATTAATTTTGTAAATTAAAATGTATCAACGTAATATGCAATTTTGTGGGCGGAAATGAAAGTAAAAAATACCATGCTACAAGAAAATATGCTAATGAACGAAGTCGGTAGCATAGGCTCGGGACGCCATCTTGTCGTCTGCCAACGTCTCTCACGACGACGACGACGACGAGCCGGATGACATTTAATTTGCAGGTAATGATTTATCAAACACAGGTCAGGTTAGTTTAGTTTAGGTTAGACGAATTCATCATCCTTTTATTTCTTCGACATCGGCATCTATCATAACAAACATGGTGTACCATTCGTCCGACATGACTTCGTTACTTACGAAATTTGTTTTAGCTTTTTTTTCCACTCACAAAATTGCATATCACTTTGATACATTATAATTTACAAAATTAATAATTAATTTTCTATTGCTATATTGCGCCCATGGTCGAAACTAAAAATTTACCACTACCGGTATATACTGTACCCCAGGTAGTTTTTGCAGCTTGCAGGATGGTAATGTAGACCTAGGCTTCAGAACGCTTTACCTGCAAGTTCAATTATAACATCATACAAATTTGCCTCAGCCAACTTAATTATCGTACACGACGTCGTAACTTCGGGAGGTTTACGTTAAACGTCTGTCATAAAGCCCGTCGTAACTCCGCGTCGTCGTCAACCGAGTAGGTCGTTAAACGAGGAGTACCTGTATATCATTACAGTCTAGAAGTTCTTCAATTAGAAGTCCACGATGGTCGCATCTAATTTCTCCCCATAATGTATGCTTTGCATTAAAATGAAAGGTTGAGGTAGTTGGTTTAAAGTGATTGTAAATCGTTAACTTCTAATTGCCTTGGATTACCATCTCTGTCCACTAATTGAGATTCTAAGTCAGGTTCTAAATATAGGGAACACAAAGTGATCCATTTATTAATGAAGATTTGTGTTGCACAAACTTGTAGTATCGTGTTTAATTGTACAGCTTTTTGTGGTAATCACTTGGTCAAAATAATACTTGTGCCACCATGAGCACGTTCACCTACAGGTGGAGATTTGTAGAATGTAAAGTTGTGTATAACATTGCCCAGTTTAGTTTCTTGTAGACAAATGGCGGCTAAATTATGTTCTTTAAAAAGAACCCGGATCTGTTCTCTATTTGAATGGAAACCTCGCATGTTCCATTGACATAGGGCCATTATTTGTCATTGGATGGTTTTTTATTTGTTTTTCCAGGTATGAAATGGTTTGTTTTGGGAAGATTCGGTTTATGTTTGGTTGAGGAATATGACAGGTTCTCGAGAGTTCTGCTATTTCTTTCTTTGGTGTCCTACCATGATGTGAAGTTTTTGTTGATGGTGGAGTACGGGGTCTCTTTTGTCTTTGAGGCTCCATCTCCACATCTTGCACCTGAGCTGTACGAGTTGCTTTGATCAAGGTGTCATTCTGGGAGTTATCCAGATCAGGTGGTAAAGCTGTCTGAGAGGTCTTTCGTGAGGCCTGAGAAGTTCCCTGGAGAGGGGTTTTGGTCAAGGGGTTATTCTGGGAATTACCCAGATCAGGCGGCAAAGCTGCCTGGGAGGTCTTTAGTGAGGCCTGAGAAGTTCCCTGGAGAGGGGTTTTGATCAAGGGGTCATTCTGGGAATTACCCAGTTCAGGCGGTAAAGCTGCCAGGGAGGTCTTTAGTAAGGCCAGAGAAGTCCCCTGGAGAGGGGTTTTGATCAAGGAATTACCCAGATCAGGCAGTATAGCTGCCTGAGAGTCCTTTGGAGTCCCCTGGAGAGGGGACGAAGGAGCTTTCCGAGATGAAGTCCGAGAAGTTGAATGCACTTCAAGCTCAGAGGGGGGAGGCTGAAGTTTTGGATTGGGATTGGATTTTATAGGTCGATTCTTAATTGAATTTCCATTTTTTAGAACATCACTACATTGAGGTCTACTGAACAGAAGTCTTTTTGCCTGGCCAATGCTTAGATGTTCTGCTTGAGCTTTTTCTATAGCTGCTTTTTCCTTTTTAAATGACTCATTCTTTATATCTAGCACTATGATTTCCCTTACAATTTATACATGTAGGATTAGAACAATCATCTTCATGTTTTTGTAATGAACAGGTTGCACATAGCTGATCTTTTGTGCATACCTTTGATGAGTGACCATAGCCAAAACACTTGAAGCATTGTAGTGATCTATGCTTAAAAGTTCTGACACGAAATCTTTCTCTGTCAATGTATGTAATTATATTCTGGAATTTGATCATTTTTAAATGTAAAAATAATAATTTTTGACTTTGGTACCTTGAAAAATTTCCAAATTTTATCATCACACATTTCAAGTAGTTCCTCATCAGACAGGTGATATAAATCTTGACTGAAAACTACTACCTTGGCATAACTAAAATTATAGTGTGGTTTGACCACTTTTATTATATCTGTCTTTAAGTTTAGAAATCATGTGCCCTTGTCTATAAGACCTTGTAGAAACCAAAAATCTGTTCTTCCCGAACCTGGTAATATCAGTTGTTAATTGTTCCTACCATTGATCTCAAATGTTTTTTGAAATGGAAGATATTACAAAATTCTGAATTTGTTGAAACAATTAGCCACCTGGCAGGTAGAAATGTCCTCTCAGCACTTTCTTCTGTTGTTTCCTCATTCGAAATTTCTAGTTTCACAATACAGACGCTCCTCTACTTACGTTCATTCGTTTTACGTTTTTTTTTTCTATTTTACGTTTGAACTGACAGTAATTTTTTTTTTTTTTTTTAGTTTAGCGCGCTCTCCGTAGTTCAAACGATACTTACGCATGACGCTGCGTCCATTCTTTACATTGCACAAACGACAGACTGAAAGTGCCTTGCCTCCACCATCTCAATTTATGTTGCTTGAATTTAATTTATTTGAAATTAATGTTATTATTTTACAATGTTATGTGTATAATTAATGATTTAGGGGTGTTTTGTAAGATACGGTAATAGAATTTACGGATGTATAGTACAGTAACAACTTACGCTCATTTTCAACTTACGTTCGGCCGTTCGGAACGTGACTAAAACGTAAGTTGAGGAGCGTCTGTAATTTATAACTTTAATTTCTCCGAACTTTCCAAACATCTCCAAAAATTTGGAACAATTCAAGTCTGAGGGGAGAGAATTAATATCAAGAATTCTCTCATCTTCATTTGGTACAGTACATGGCAGGTTATCTTCAGGTTTTTTAGGAGCTCCTACTCCTGGGGTGGCAATGTTAGGAGAGGGATCAGCCACCCCATATATTGAGAAGGAAGGATCAGTACATAGAAGATACTGCAGTTGCCTGATGCCTCAAGCAATAAAAGAAAAGTCTTTGCAGAGTCGGGAAGTTCCAGAAACGACTATTTACACATGCAGGGTCTCGGAGGCGAGTTAGAGACTTTGTCAACCCGGAAGTTTGTCCTCTTTTGTTTTGTCCCATTTAGGATGGGTCCGGCGTAGTCACTCTGCATGTGTACTGGATAGGGAGAAAGGAAGTCAGCAGCCTAGTACCTGCCTCGCAAACATGCATTCCCCAGTCGGTGAGCTTTCGGCCCTCGCAGGGAGTAGTGACCTCTCTGTATACATCCCCACTTGACTGGGTTCAGACATGTAGCTTGGGAGGCACCAAGGTACCAGAACCTTCCTTAACAAGTATTAGAGAAAGATGGTGAAAAAGGAGAGTAGGGTAGCAAATATGAAGGATAGGGATAGGGGATTTCACAAAGGAAAAGGGCGAGGGACCCCCTATCTATTCACTAACCCCCCCCCCCAAAAAAAAAAAAAAAAAAAAAATCTTTTGGCTCAGTTTCTGGTAGCTCGGGGCTGACCTCTCCAGTATGGTTGCACCTGGCTGGCACAGCTCAGCCTGTCCTTACTACACGGAAGCCCCCCCACTACATCAAAGTACTGGGCCTCGGGGGGGAGCAGGCACTGGAGTGGAATCTGTAGCAGACATCAAAGGAAGACGACTAAGTGCGTCAGCGGTACCAAGGAGTGCACCCGACCGATGACGTAATGTAAACTTATAAGCTTGTAGCAATGACCAACGTTGGATTCGTCCTGAAGACATAGGAGGAATAATTTTATTAGGCGAAAAGATTCCTAACAAGGGTTTATGATCAGTAATAACATCAAAATTATTCTGACCCCACAAATAATTGTGAAATTTGCGCAAAGCATAGACAATAGCTAGTGCCTCTTTCTCTAGCTGAGCATAGTTTCGCTCTGAAGACGTTAGTGTGCGAGAGGCAAAACAGATAGGTCTCTCCTCACCATCAATTAGATGACATAGTACAGCTCCTATACCATATGAGCTGCTATCAGCTACAACTACTAACGGTTGTTTTGGATCAAAATGTACCAGCGCTTTTGATTTCAAAAGAGTCTCCTTACATGCGGAGAATGCAGATTCTTGTTCCTTACCCCAGACCCAATGAGTTTTAGCTTTTAGTAAGTTATTTAAAGGTGCCAACTTAGAGGAAGGTTGAGGTATAAACCTTCGGTAGAAGTTTAGTAGCCCTAGAAAGGATCTCAATTGAGAAACATTAGTAGGTGCAGGTGCATCTGCAATAGCCTGAACTTTATCCTTAGTAGGATGTATTCCCAAATATGTTACACATGGAACACCTAAAGTACTCTTCTCAATGCTCAATCTCAACCCAGCCGATTGAAGGGTTGCTAGGACTATTCTTAGTCGTTCTCGGTGCTCAACCTCACTAGCCCCGGTGATTAGAATATCATCGAGATACACGAACACCCCCGGTAAATCTTTCAGGAGTTGCTCCATCACCTGTTGGAAAATTCCAGGAGCTGCAGAAATCCCAAAACAACCTATTATATCGGAAAAGACTACGATGTGTGTTAATTACAGTGTACTTCTTAGAATCCTCGTCAAGGCATAGTTGAGCATATGCCTGAGACATGTCCAACTTTGAGAAAACTTTACCTCCACTTAATTCACTGATTAAATCATCAAGAGTCGGAAAAGGGTAAGTGTCGAGTCTAGCAGCTCGATTTACAGTAAGTTTATAGTCTCCACACAACCGAATCTTACCATTAGTCTTCACTACTGGAACTACCGGTGCGGCCCAAGAACTATTAGTCACTGGAGAGATAATACCTTCTTCAAGGAGTCTGTCAATCTCCTGATCAATCTTAGCTCTGAGTGTGTACGGAACAGTACGTACTTTACAAATCTTTGATGGGACCGACTGATCAACCTCTATAGTGAACTGACTTTCCTTATAGCAACCTAACCCCTCTGAAAAGAGTTCAGAAAAATCATGCAACATAGACGTAGCATAACCAGCTGAGAGTTTATTAGCATCCTTTAACAGGCCTAGCCTCCTCATGAGAACTCTACCCATTAAACATGGACCTTTCCCTTCGACTACAACCAACTTTGTCGCATCTACTGAGGAACCATCTTCAAGTTTAGCAGAGACAGTTATGTCTCCCAATACCTTTAGAGGTGTACCTCCATACGCATTCACCACTGTAAGAGATGCATTTAGCGGAGGACGTTCTGATTCCACAGGCCAAAAACCCTCATACTGACATCGTGGCATTGAAGAACAAGTAGCGCCTGTGTCCATCTCCATAGGAACACGCACTGAATCTAGGGTAACATCCACCATGATAGGCTCGCCACTTACATTCTCTGAAATAGCATATATATATTCATAACTGGAATCAACTGAGGACTCCGTGGGCAACTCGTTACAGTCAGTAAAGTTTACGTTACTCTTCGACGGAGTAGTCTTAGACTTCGATGTGTAACACATCTTCTTAAGGTGCCCCTTCTGTTTACACAAATGACATGAAGCATTCTTGAAAGGACAATCACGCTTCCAATGCAACTTACCACACCCTGAACAGGAGTCTTAGGAACATTATACATATTTCTAGCACTGGAAACATTAGTGGATTTTGTCTTACTATAAGCATAGCTCTTAGAAACTGTACTAGAATTAGAATTTGAGGTGGAAGTCTTCTTAGGACTCGGCTGCTTACTAGGAACATAATGAACTGAGCCACTAGCCATAGCTTGAACATCCTTCGATGCCGTCTCCCTAGCTGTAGCCATACTAACAGCTTTCTCAAAGGAATCAGACTCGGTCAACAATACTTGCTGAATTTTATCACTAGCAAGACCCATTACAAATCTATCACGGAGCATGAGATAACGTTGTCCAAAACTCACAAGTGTGGGCAAGAGCTTTCAACGCAGCTACAAAATCCTTTACGGACTCATTAGACTTCTGGGCACGAGAATAGAATTTATAGCGTTCATAGATAAGAACAGGCGTAGGTTTGTAGTGTGTCCTAAGCATATCAAGAACTTTATCTAAAGTACTCTCTTCCAGTTTTGCAGGAGAGAGCAAATCCCTAGCCAATCCAAAGATTTTAGGTCCCGCCAACATGAAGAATGCAGCCACCTTTGCGTCACCCACATCATTAGCAACAAAATACATTTTAATTCTACTGACATACAAATCAAAACCCTCCTCTGACTCATTGTACGGTTCAATTGAACCAACCCTATTAGCCATGGTTAGCCAAGAACAAAGAACTTCACCAAACAAGAGAAAACAAGAAAACCTGAACATAGATTAGGCTATAGTCACACCTAACCTTAGAAAACTGCAAAATTACCACATCACAAAAAACACACTGAACAATAGCATAAGTATGTACAAATAGGCCTAATAGCAATTGTGATGAATAATAGAAATAGTCTAGCAATACAAAAGGTTACAATAAAATGCAATTGTAAATTCGCAATAAATGTAAACAAAATATTAGCGCAGGTTAGATATATGCGGTTTTAGAATAGTCTAGCTTGCCCACAAAATCCCACTAGCTAACCTATAACAATTTTCCAAACATAGAATAGGCTAACTATACTAAGTCTAAGGTACCAGCACGAAGTTTCCTTCTTAGGGTATCAATCCCATCCTCGTCGCCAATTTATATGCAGGATCGTACCTGCATATAATGAATAGGATTAGGAAACATAAACGATAGGTACCAATTTACCAATTACTTATGGTAGGCACAGGTCCCATAGAAGAGGTAGGGGCCGGTAGGAGCAATCGCGGAAAGCCGGTACGCAAAAGTGTAAGTCTGTTTAGTCATAATCATCCACAATGTCTTACATACCTGTCTCCGGATTGTCTTACCGGCGTCTTAGGCGTCAACGTGTAAGTAGTTAAGTATAAGTTAATTTGGTAGGCGATATACTGCTACCCAACTGGAGTGTTCCTAGCAACTGGCTGTACTGTGCTCGACTGACTGCTCCGACCCGCTGACGCCGGGCTGTCGTCCGCACGCTCTCTACGTCCGAAAGCGTCGTTCAATTGTTTCGTGTTTTTAGTAACTAGTTTAAATGACGCTACTGCAATATATACATATACCAAAGGCTTTTTCCCCTTTACAAGGGAGGTAGCCAAAAAATCAAAGGCATAAAATCCACTACCACTCATTCCATCCCCAAATACTCCATTCCCATCCACCTCCTCCCTCCCTCCTATCTTGGCTCCTCCTAGATGACTGGCCATCCCTGCATCTCACCCACTGCCCTTCTATACATATTTCTTTTGGAGACAAAAATCTGTAATAGGGAAATCCTAACCTGAGAATATAGATAGGAACTATCCAGCTGAATACTACAACTGTTTCAGTCCAAAAAGAAGACAAAAGGTATATAGATGTTACAACAACCCAAGGAGCTAGCCCTATTGTACCAAACTGTTCTTTTTCTCTTGTTCTAGATGCCATCAGGTTAATTAAAGTGGCTCCCTTTCAGTAAGCAAGGTGGTCGGCTATATCTCTACCTCTCTTGAGCTTGATTGCACAGGTGGTTTTTCACACCAGGTCTTGGCATCAGCTGCTCCTGTATATACAGTGGCAGTTGGGGCCTGAGGAGAGGTGGTTGGATTAATTTTGATGCCCACATGGAAGAATACTGTGTAGCACACCCCTCCTAGCAGCTACATAAAGAAGAAACCTACACACCAACTGTAATCCCTGTGAAGTGTTAAAACTTCTAACGAATTAATGTGAGACTCCTGCATGTACAGTACAATGAGCTGAGTAACGGACTTGGCCCCAACACTGACCTAAAAACCCAGACAAGAAGACTTGGCCCCACTGCAGGTCAGGATGACCTTGTATTCTACTCCAGAGGAACTGTTGCATACTTAGTGAAAACCTTCATGAGGGCATTCCATGAGACAGTTCATTCATATCTATGTGCCAATAACAAATGTGCCTTGATGTAACTTACAATTTAATGCTTTTTGTAATACAATTTCCTATCTCTGCATGAAGAAAATATATTGTACTCATCTAATTTAATATTGTTCCCTGTACTGTGTTTCATTTACCATTCTCTTATTGAATGATATACTATTGAAAGGACTATTATCTTTACTTGTTAAATCTACTACATTTGAGAAAGCAAGCTATAATCTTTGTTATGCACACAATAGTACAAGAAAATATACAGATTATGTTATCGATATTGCAGTTGTTTGAGTGACAAGTCTGGTCTGTTTCATGAGGAGCTGCATTCTACTTGTGTACAAATTCTGAACAAAAATAAAGTTTGAATCAGTCATACAAATACACTGATTTGCAAAATAAAATAAACAGTACTCAGAAAACAACCCAAAACCAAACTTGACTGATGAAAGCAGATCCCTACAATCAAAGCTTTCATCCTGTGTACAATTAAGTCAATAAGCACACACCAACACTACAAGAAAATACTAGCCCCTTTCAGCAAGGAGTGTGTGCTGGTAATGGCTGATCAGATAATATACACAGTTGAACTAATGCATTACCATTTTCTACTTATGTTAATGCACTCCTATCTTAACAAGGACCACTTCCCCCTGAAATGAGAGGTAGGCAGCCAAGGCATCCAACCACCTTCACTCCCATCTCACACCCACTCTTTCCCTCTCATCTTAGCTCCTCATGGATGATGGGTCACTCGGTTTCCTGACCACTACCCAACTGAGAAGCAGTGGGCAGGAGACATGGATGACATGTAGACAGGGCAAAAATAGATCATTATATGCCACATTTTATTAATAATGCTACTCCTACAAATGCAGGTTCCTCATATAGCTATACTTGTATTGAAGAGTATTTTCTATAGGTTAATATCTAGGATTGTTAATCTTTAATAAAACATGTACACACTAGTCCTTTCCATTTATTTTAAAAAGAATAATAAATTTTTTGTGTGAACCCTTTTCAAAGTAAAAGTATATTGAGAAATCACAGAAAGTGGTTTAAATACAATCCAGAGTAAGGCTAATGCCTTTGGTATATAGGTTATAACTCCAGGTCTGTATAACAATCACCATAATACTCATTCCTCAAATTTCATCTTTTACAGGAAAACATCTCATAACCCATGCTGTTTAAGTTGCTGCAGACTAGCTTGGAACAAAAATATAAACTACAGATATTATTCACTAAATGCATTCACAAAATGAGCCTGCACAGGAAATGTATATCCTTGAATGAAATGGTATTCATACTTTATTTTTTTCCTCTACATGGGCTCAGGGATGATCTTGTTGCTAGCATAGGCAACTGGGATGACTGTACTCCACACATCAACTGGCAAGTGATCTTGCATGAGTGCATACAGACTTGCATTGGTAGTTATAAGACTGAACCTTCGCATCAAGCTCTCCATATCTTTCATTGACACTGTTTTTCTATTCCTTATGGATACAAGAGCTTCTAAATCAAAGAACATATTTGCAAAGAACTGTTCACTCACTTCCATTGCTGCATCCACAGTCTCTTTTTTAATATAACCTCTAGCAAAGTGATTCAATACCTCTTTTGTTTTTGAAGCACTCAAGGTTTTCTGAGGGTCTTTCTTTACCTTCTGAGTAGCCTTTGGAAGTCTAAAGACATGTTCTTGATTAGTATGACTACTCCTCATGAGATCTTGCACTGTTGGTACATGACGGAGTGGTGCGTGGGATGCTTTTGCAAGATTCTTTAGGAACTCCCTCATTGTCAACTGTTTCAAGTTTTTCTCCTCAGATGTTCTTCCACTACTTAATGATTCTGCACTAGCATCTGGTCTTCTCAGTACAGATTGACTTCCAGATTTATTTACATCCTTTGGTTGTGATTTCTCCGAGATACAGTTTAATTCCACATGATTTCTATCACTAACTTGTTTATTTAAACCATAAGAAAGTACTCCCAGTAAATTATCATCATTTGTCAAATCAGAAGATTCCACAACATTTCCCATGGACAAGTTGGGTTCTACATTCTCTTTATTTATAATGTCAGATTTAATCTGAGCAGAAACTACATCATGTACTACTTCTATGTCATTTGGTTCTGGTTTTTTTGAATGAGAAGGTTCTGCCTCACTTTCAGCCTGATTTAAAATTTCTTCATTGGATTCTATGACTTTGACTCTTTCCGTTTCCCTCAATTTCATATCAATGTATTTTAGTACATTGTCAATGGAAGCCTCTGAAGCAATCACTGGAGAATCTTGCTGTGCCTGTCCTTGTGTAACAGTTGAATCTGCTTCTTCCATGGTTTGTGTGTCTGGGACTACTCGAATATTTGTTGATGTGCTTTCAGGAGTTTCAACCTTCATTGTCATATTTTCAGTGGACTCAGACTCCATGACCTGAGGAAATTCAGATGCTGCTGGGGTTGGACTTACTAAACTACCTTCTTTGTAAGTTTTTTGTGACAATGAACTTCCATCATCTTCAACTAAGTCTGGTGGTGCATGTACTTCTGCTTCAATGACCAAATGTCTCTTAGTAAAAACTGTATTTCTTGATCCAGCTCTTCTATGGAATGATTCTGAGCCAGACATCCTTTCCCTTCTATGGTTTCCTGCCTTTGGTGATGGAGAGATGTGTGCAGTCTGCTTACTGGGTTTTGGTTTCTGGGTTAATGTAGTCCTGGGTGTAGTTTCCTTTCTAGGCCTTCCTCTTTGTGGGGTTGCAGATTTGGGAGTAATTTTCTCTTTAGAACTTCCTCTCTGAGGCATTGTAATGTTAGAACTATTGCCTTTTCCAGACTTTTGCGGAGTTTCCATGCTAGGTGCTTCCTGTGGTGATATGCTATCAGACATATCAGCTTCCCCTCGCTTACCTCTTTTGGGGAGAGTCTGAATGGGCGTTTCTTCTTTTGGGGTCTTTTTCTTAGGTGACCAAGGTTTGTGTTTGGGCCTTTTCTTCAGGCTCCGTGATTTAGGACTTTGATTATCCGTTCCTCCTGGGGTCCCTACTGGTGATGCAGCAAGATTCTTCTGTGGTGTTACAGTGCATAGGGTATCATGGTTCATGGGCATCACTTTATCAGATGATATAAGATTGGTTGCATCTGTAGCCACTGTTCCATAGTTCCCAAATGATACAGTGTCTACTACCTCTTTACTTTGAACTTTATCATTTAATGGTTCCTTTTCACTTTTTGAGGAAGAAATTGCTTCCCCCACTGGCCTGATACCTCCGTGTGCAAGGTTATCAATTGACTTGCCTATTTCTTCTTCCATTCCTGAATTCCCTGTGTCAAACTCCATTACTCTAAATGGAAGAGAGTCAAGACTGTCAGCTCTATTTTCTTCATTTTTTTGCTTTTCTTCTTCCTCAAAGCCAGTTCCATTTTCATCTGCCACAGTATTGAAATCACTGATGATACTTTCCAAGAGATCAGAGTTAGTTATGGCAGTCTTTACATCTAAAATAGCAGGTGGACCCCCTTTTGTATCTGCATCTCTAAATCCTAGAGGAGGTGGAATGCTATCATCTTCAACTTCCAATGATTCCAAATTATCAAGATGTCCCTCCACCACTTCTGGCACAACTGAGCCTTCCTGTATTCCTGGTATAGCTACAGGTTTGTGTGTTCCTGGTGTAGCTCCTGATCTTTCATGTGGTTCTGATGCATCCAACAGCTCTGGTTGTGGTTCTGGTACAACTGATGGTCCTGGCTGTGCTTCTGGTGCAACTGATCCTGCTAGTGGTGCTGGTACAGCCATTGGTGTATCTTGTGGTTCTAGTACAACTGCTGGTACTCTTTGCAGTTCTTGTATATCTGATACTACCATGTTTTGTGATGCTTCAAATCTTTGTTGATGTACACTGTCCCGAGTATTTGGTACTGCAAGTATTTGTGCACCTTCAAATCCTGGCTGGAAGACTGGGCTTTCTTGGGTTTCTGGAATTAATTTTATTTCCATTTCTGCCAGTTTTTTGTTCTGAGATGATGATACTAGCCCAATCACTGTTTCACCATCCAAAACATTATCCTCATCTGAAGTTGATGATATGACTTCATCATCATCTGCAATATCTACATCATTTTCCAAGTTCTTACTCCTTGTTTTCTCAATATCTTTAGTTTCAGTACCACTAGAGTCTTGGCTATCCCATGTGTTTGGCACACTTTCTTCTTTTGATGGCTTGTCAGCTTGGGAACCTTGCTCTTGATTCAATTCTTCACTAACACTGGGAGATAATGGTTTTCCTGAATGAAAACTCCTCTGTCTTGCACCCTCTTTCTCTTTTTGGAGTAATTCCTGTGTGAGATTCTGCAGATGTTCATGGCTTAACTCCAGACCATGTAATGCTTTATCCATCAGTCCACCAAGACTTTGTCCTTTCTTGGGACTCTCATTAATTACATCAACCAAAGAAACTTCTAATCTCCTTTTACTCACTTCCTCATATGGAGAATGCTTGTTTACACTTGACAATGCTTGTGAACTAGAATATGCCTTTTTTGGACTCTTCTCTGCTTCTGTTCTGGATTTTGGTGGTGAGACTGAAAAGTTTAATGGAAGTAGTTATGAGCAAAATGAACAGGGTCTTGTAAAGTATCTTCCTTCAGATCAATATGTAACAACAAATATGGAAGCTGTTTCCTCTTACCTGGAGATATGTCCATGACATTGTCAGCAACATAACTGAAATCTTCATGATCAGCTCTATTAATATTCAATGATTGATCTTTGGATAGCTGAGTTCCTATTCTTCCTTCTTCACTGCTTTCACTTTCAACTATGATGAAAGAAAATATCAAATGTCTTGTTGGAAAATATGAATATTGTTACAGATATTCAGATATATGAACCTGTACTTATTTTTTCAGATCTATGACGTGTCATTGTCACCATAGCTGTTTAATATGTACATAGGGTGGTGCAAGAGGTAAATGCAAAGGTAATGGCAGGGGACTGAAGACAATTAAAGAAAATGGAGAAAAGTGGGAGGTAAGCCAATTGTTATTTGGTGATGATACTGTGGTTGTGGCAGGGTCAGAAGGGGAGTTAAAGGAGTTAGTGAAGGAGTTTGGGGAGATATGCAATAAGAGAAAATTGAAGGAAAATATGGGTAAAAGTAAGGTGATGAGATGTACAAGGGGAGAGGATGGCAGTAAGATGGAAGGAAGTCTTAAAGGAGAGAAGCTGGAAGTGGATAGCTGTTGTTGTTGTTGTTGTTGTTGTTCCCTAGACTGTCTGTCCGAGCAGTCCCGTCTCCCCAAGGAATGCCACAGCCGAACCTGGGTTTTCAAACAAATCCTTTATAGAGTGTATGTTGTGTTGTTTGCGTGCATGATTGTGTATAATGCAGTCTTCCATTATGTGTTGTATGGTATGGGGTGAAGTGTTACATCCTGGGCAGCTGTTCACAATGCAGTCATCCAGCCTCTTCTGGTAGCTTAGAAGTGCTGGGTGGTGGCTGCACCGCAGTCTGGCCAGGTGGACTCTGTCCTTTCGTGGGAGAGAGGATTCAGAAGGGTGGATATCAGGGGATCTGGCATGCAGCAATGTGTTGTCTTTCAGTGTGTTAATGGAGCAGTGAGTGATATGATTATGTTTCCGGGAGCTGGTATTTGGTGGTTGTGGAGGAAGAGAAGAGAGTATCTGTGTGTGATACAGGTCTTTGGGTGTTGTTTTAATGTTTCTTGGTGTGTGTGTGTGTTCTGCTATGTAGTGTAGTGGGTGTGATGTGTTTGTGGTGGCTGCGGCAAGTGTTTGTGTGCCTCTCATGTCCAGGTGGTCCTTAACTTTGAGGACTTTTGTTTCATGGTGTAAATGGTCTGTAGGTGTTGTATTTGTGCAGCCTGTAATTGTTTTTAGGGCTTTGTTTTGTATGATTTGAAGGGTGTTGTGGTGCGTCTCACTGATATTAGGAGCCCATGCAGGACTCGCATAATTCATCACTGAGCGTATGCATTGTTTGTATATTGTTGTATAAGTTTCTTTTTTTTGTCCAAATGTTGTTCCAGCGATTGACTTAAGTGCGTTAAGCCTAGGTGTGCATTTGTTTTTTATGTTTGTGATGTGTTGTTTGAAAGACATGGATGTATCGTATGTTACACCAAGAATTTTCGGTGTGTTTGTGTGTGGTATTAGTGTTGTTGATGTAGAGATGAGGTATGTATTTGTGTTCTTTTGTCCAGTTGGTGAGAAGTGTTGCTGTAGATTTGGTTGGAGCTATTTTAAGTCTGTTTGTGATGAACCATGTGTTGAGTGTATCAAGGTATGGCTGGATTATTTCTGCAGCTTTGTCTGTGTTACGATGTGTGCATGTGATTGTTATGTCGTCTGCATAGGAAGAGATTTGTATTTCTGAGGTGTCTGGTGTGGGTATGTCATGCATGAATAGATTAAAGAGCGTGGGGGATAGAACAGAGCCCTGTGGTACTCCATTCTTAATGTTTCTGATGTGCGATGATTGGCCATTATATGACTCATAAGCATTCCTACCTGCCAGATAATTGGCCAGCCATCTTTTGGTGTTATTGTGCATGTCCTGGAGCCACAGCGTCTACCCCCCAACCCCAAGAGTTGGGGGCCAAACGGCAGCAACCAGCCCTGGCCACTGGCTCTACGCTGGTGGCACTGATCCCCAAGAGGAGCTACGACTGCCTTGGGAGTACCACAGTGGATAGCTGTAGGTATTTGGGGTTGTATGTGACAGGAAAGGGAGTGGAGGTGAAAATATATTGTAGATTGAAAGAAGCAAATAAATGCCTTGGGGGATTAAAAAGTGTCATGAGAAATAGGTATCTGGAAATGGATGCAAAGAGGAGATTATATGAAAGAGTAATTGTGCCAATGACAATGGGGCAAAGATCTGGAATTTAAGAGAAAAAAAGAGGAAAAGCTGAAATGTGTTTGAAATAAAATGTCTCAGAAGTATGGTAGCAGTTACAAGGTTGGATAGAATGAGAAATGAGGTGATGAGAAGAGTGGGGGTGGAAAAGGAGATGGCAGATAGGGTTGATGAAAGAGTACTGGTTAGTTTGGACACATGGAATGAGTAAAATAAAATTAGTAAAAGAAGTGTGGAAGGTAAAGGTGGATAGAGTGAACAAGATGGGACAACCAAGAATGAGCTGGATGGATGGGGCGAAAGGGGCTTTGAGCAAGAGGGAAAGTCTATTGAGCATGGAAAGGAGAAGGCAGGAGATAAGGGTGAGTGGAGAATGGCTGAGTATGGATGATACTGTGATGCTAAGATGGGAGAGGATGGGGATGGGGGAGTGTAGGGAGTGTTATATGTGAATGATATTTTGACGCAGCCCAAAGGGATTTCTCCCCATCTTCTCTTTTTCTGCATGTGGGGGCAGACGGGGGGTCACCAATTAAGTGAAGCAGCCTTGTAGTGGATGGGAGTGGGTATATGGCTTTTGACTTGGCTACCTCCTTTATACAGGGAAAAAAGTCATTGGTATATAGATAGATGACCTATTACCCTATTTGGATGGTCACCAACCTAACAACACTGGCTGGGTTATTCAACCCCAAAATTAGATTCTCTTGGATGGATTACCGTATTTGACAGCTTATAAGACGTACCTCAATTTGGGCAGGCATTGAAAAAATTAAAAAATTAATTAAACAAATAAATAAATAAATGGGTTTAATCAGGTTTCTTGGCAAATTGTATTACAACTTATAAGCAATTGTTATTTCTGTAACTCCATTATGTTGGGGTAAAAGAATCTGGAAATTTCAAACTTCCATGATTATTCAATCAACATTATATTGAGTAAATACTGTGCAGACTGCCACCATGACCTTATGCAGCTCTCTTCACTTATAAACTCTTTGTTTTGTTAGGTAGCAACTTTCCACAAAAGTAAGTTTCTCATGAGCTTAACTTTTGCTGAGCATGTAAAGTAAGAATGATAAAAGATAGGCACAATTTCAATTAAACAATGTTAAACAACTGTATGAAGGATTGTCTTACCTCAAGGATCAATGGCATTATACAAAGGAAATGCAACAAATCTTGCACATGTCATCAGGTTTGGTGTGCAACCAAACTCTTTCTCTAGTTTATTGGTGTTGTTGTTGTCATTTCCTAGACTACGGCTGAGCAGTCCTGTCTCCCTGAGGAGTGCCACAGCAGGGATGGGGTTTTCCCACATATCCCTTCTAAGTATACATTGTGTTGTTAGCATGCATGATTGTGTACAGTGCAGTATTCCATGATATATTGCATAATATGGGGTGGAGTGTTACATCCTGGACAGTTGTTGTTGTTGTTGTCATTCCCTAGACTATCTGTCCGAGCAGTCCCGTCTCCCCAAGGAATGCCACAGCCGAAACTGGGTTTTCAAACAAATCCTTTATAAAGTGTATGTTGTGTTGTTTGCATGCATGATTGTGTATAATGCAGTATTCCATTATGTGTTGTATGGTATGGGGTGAAGTGTTGCATCCTGGGCAGCTGTTCACAATGCACTCATCCAGCCTCTTCTGGTAGCTTAGAAGTGCTGGGTGGTGGCTGCACCGCAGTCTGGCCAGGTGGACTCTGTCCTTTCGTGGGAGAGAGGATTCAGAAGGGTGGATATCAGGGGGTCTGGCATGCAGCAATGTGTTGTCTTTCAGTGTGTTAATGGAGCGGTGAGTGATATGATTATGAATATGTTTCCGGAGGCTGGTATTTGGTGGTTGTGGAGGAAGAGAAGAGAGTATCTGTGTGAGATACAGGTCTTTGGGTGTTGTTTTAATGTTTCTTGGTGTGTGTGGGTGTTCTGCTATGTAGTGTAGTGGGTGTGATGTGTTTGTGGTGGCTGCAGCAAGTGTTTGTGTGCCTCTCATGTCCAGGTGGTCCTTAACTTTGAGGACTTTTGTTTCATGGTGTAAATGGTCTGTAGGTGTTGTATTTGTGCAGCCTGTAATTGTTTTTAGGGCTTTGTTTTGTATGATTTGAAGGGTGTTGTGGTGCGTCTCACTGATATTAGAAGCCCATGCAGGACTCGCATAATTCATCACTGAGCGTATGCATTGTTTGTATTAGTTTCTTTTTGTCCAAATGTTGTTACAACGATTAACTTAAGTGCATTAAGTCTAGGTGTGCATTTGTTTTTTATATTTGTGATGTGTTGTTTGAAAGACATGGATGTATCGTATGTTACACCAAGAATTTTCGGTGTGTTTGTGTGTGGTATTAGAGTGTTGTTGATGTAGAGATGAGGTATGTATTTGTGTTCTTTTGTCCAGTTGGTGAGAAGTGTTGCTGTAGATTTGGTTGGAGCTATTTTAAGTCTGTTTGTGATGAACCATGTGTTGAGTGTATCAAGGTATGGCTGGATTATTTCTGCAGCTTTGTCTGTGTTACGATGTGTGCATGTGATTGTTATATCGTCTGCGTAGGAAAAGATTTGTATTTCTGAGGTGTCTGGTGTGGGTAAGTCATGCATGTATAGATTAAAGAGCATGGGGGATAGAACAGAGCCCTGTGGTACTCCATTCTTAATGTTTCTGATGTGTGATGATTGGTCATTATATGACACGTAAGCATTCCTACCTGCCAGATAATTGGCCAGCCATCTTTTGGTGTTATTGTGCATGTCTGTGTTATACATTTTATTTGTTAGGTTGTGAAGGATAGCATCAAAAGCTTTACTAATGTACAATGTTATAAGAAGTGTTCTGTGGTGGGGCCTATCTGAATTGATGCCATCTAAAATTCTTTGTGTGAGGTTTATCAGAAGAGTGTTTGTGGAGTGTAGTGGCTTAAAACCGTGTTGTGAGTCAGCAAGGGGAATATGTGGTGTGACAAGTTGAAGTATTAGGCGTTCAATGACATTAGAGGGGGTGCAGAGAAGTGTGATTGGGGGGTGCGATGTTGGGATTGTTGGGTCTTTGTTCAGTTTTGGAATGGTAATTAATTTACCATGCTTCCAGATGTCGGGTATAGTGTTGTGTGAATAGCTGTAGTTTGCAATATTTGTGAGTGCGTGTATACCTTGTGGTCCAATGTGTTTTAGGTGGATGTTACTTATGTTATCAGGGCCACAGGCAGATGAGTGCTTGAGATTATGTATTGTGTGTTTTGTCTGACTGTCTATCAAGGGTGTATAGTCTGAGTCTGTGGGAAAGTCTTTCTTATGTCGAATAGTGCGTCGGTCGTCAGGGTGAGAAGTGAGATGGCTTGTCTGTGCAAAATGATTTATGAGTGTGTTTGCTTGTTGTCTGTTTGAGGGTAGATTGTCTGTTGTGATTATTGCTGCGTGAGAGCGTGTTGTGTTACTGTTGGATAGTGTAATGCTGTTGAGTGTTTTGTACAATTTGCTGGTGTTTGTTTTGTGACCAAGTGTATTGATAAAGTTTTGCCAATTTTGTGTTTTTTGTTCGTGTATTTTATTGGCAATCACAGTGCTTAGTGTTTGTATTTGGTCTGCTATGTTTTGAGGGATAGGTGTGGGGGTATTGTGTTTAAGTGTGTCTTGTTGTCTGATGAGGCCTTGGATTTCTGGTGTGAAGTTGGGGTTGTGTGATTTTCTGTTGCCTCTAGGGATGTATCTCTTTTCTGCGTTTTGTATAATTGTATTAAAAGTGTGCACAGCATTGTTTATGTTTGTAATTGGTGTACTGTTAAGTGTTTCAAAATGTTGTTCTGTCTCTTCAGTAAAAGCTTCCCAGTTAGCTCTCTTGTAATTGGTGTATGTGTG
Organism: Oratosquilla oratoria; assembly: GCF_046742065.1. Lineage (NCBI taxonomy): Eukaryota > Metazoa > Arthropoda > Malacostraca > Stomatopoda > Squillidae > Oratosquilla > Oratosquilla oratoria. Next base: position 36,128,899 of record NC_134778.1, on the reverse strand, counting down.
TCTGTGGCCAACTGGGGTGCATCTTGTTTTGGTGGTGATGATGATTGGAAGGTGGTCAGAACCAAGGGTTCCGACCACTCTCCATGATGTTTTTGGGGTTAGGCAGGGGGAGCAGAAGGTGATATCAGGAGAGGAGGGGGTGTATAGGGCTTGGTGTGGGATATGTGTATGATTATGTATGTTGTTCATGATAATCAATGAGTCAAACTGAGTCTGTATATCAAGCCCTCTGTCTGTGTCAGGGTTGTCGACATACCAGGCAGACGACTTGGCGTTGAAGTCACCACCCATGATCAGGCTAGTTGGCTAAATTGAGGCCTGAAGGTGTTTGGAACTGTGGGGGATGATTGGGTGGGGAATGTACATGTTAACTATTGTCAGTGTTGATTTGTTGCCTGTGCGGATTCGAATGGATTGGATTTCTGTAGTGTTATCTGTGGTAGGGAGAATTTTGGTTGTGGCACTTGTGTCCACAAAACAGATGGAGTGGTGGATCAGGGTGATGAGTCCACCGCCATTGCCGTCGGTCCAGTCTTGTCTGATGGTGGTGTAATTATGAAATGGTGTTTTGTGTGAGTGTCTTAGTTTTGTTTCTTGTATAATTGCAATGTGTATGTTGTGTTCTTTAAGAAAGTGTTTGAGTTCATGTTTTTTCATGTTAATACCGTCAATGTTGTGTTGTAATATGTTGATGTGTATTTACCTAGTTGTAATATACGGGAGGGGAGCTATGCTCGTGGTGACCCGTCTTTGTATCTCTCCGCATCAAGTTTTATCTTAAAATCTTGTATAGTGTTAGCACATACTGTTTTGTTGTCTAATTTGTTCCATATATTTATCGCTCTGTGTGGGAAACTTCCTTTTCAAGTTTTTTCTATAACTATCTTTTTTCAAAAAAATTTCCGTGTCCTCTTGTTTTACCGTTGTCCCACATTAATAGGTCGTTCCTGTCTAAAACTTCCATTCCTTTCATTATTCTGTAGATAGTTAGCAAATCTCCTCTCTCTCTTCTTTGTTCCAGAGTTGGTAGGTTCAATTTGGATAGTCTTTGCTCATATGTTAGTTCGGCGAGTGTCGGTGCTAGTTTTGTTGTCGCTCTTTGTAATCTTTCTAGTTTCTTAATATTCTTTTTGGTACTGGGTGTCCAAAGTGATGCTGCGTACTCGAGTTTTGGTCTTATTAGTGTAGTAAGTATTTTCCTTATCATTTCTTCGTCCATATAGGTAAATGCCACTTTGATTGCTCTCAATAAGTTATAGGTTTCTCCGAACATTTTGTTTATATGCTTATCTGGTTTCATGTCCTTTCCAATCATCACTCCAAGATCTTTTTCATAGTTTGTTTTATTTATTTTTTCTTCCCCAACTCTGTAATCTTTTGATATTCTATTTTTACTCTTTCCAAATTCCATTATGCTGCATTTCTTAATATTGAATTTTACTTCCCACTTTTGAGTCCAATTCCATATTGTGTCCAGATCTTGTTGCAATGAGTTGCAGTCCTCTTCCGTTTTTACCTTCTTAAGTAATTTTTCATCTGCAAAAAAAATTATATAGCACTCCACGCCTTCATTCATGTCATTAATGTATACAGCAAACATGTGTTCTGTATGTGTTGTATGTTGCCGTTTGGGGTTGAGGTTGGGGTGTTAATGGGGAAGGTATAGGATCTGAAGTAACAAGGAAGGTAGAGGAAGGTATAGTTGGTAGGGTCTTCTTTGTTTCCCCCTTTATATATAGGTACTATATTTGCTATTCTCCAATCTTTTGGAACTTTTCCTTCTTTCAATGAACTGTTTATTATGCTATGTATTTTGTCTGCCAGTTCATTCCTGCATTCTCTCAAAATCCAGTTTGCTATTTCATCTGGTCCATGCAATTTTCTGACATCAAGATTACTCAAGTGTGTCAATATTTCATTCCTTGTTACTTCTATTTCTTTCATAGGGGGGGGGACTTTCTCCTCCCATTCGATATCACTAGCTTGTATGTTCTCCCTTGTAAACACCGATTTAAAATGCTTTTTCATAATTTCTGCCATTTCTATTTCCTCTATGTATTCAACTCCTTGTTGTAGTTTCTCTAATTCTTGTTTGCTTTTCACTTTGTTATTTACAAATCTGTAAAATAGTTTTTGTTAGTCTTTACATTTTTCTATGACATCTTTTTCGTATTTTCTTTTTTCTTCTCTGCACACTTGTACATATTCATTTCTATAACTAGTATATATTTTCCATTTTTCAGGTCTTTTGTCTTTTTTCCATTTTGTCCAAGCTTTATCTCTTTTGTCTTTTAACTCCCTACAACTTTTGTTGTACCAGCACTTTACATATTCTTTTTCTTGCTTTTGTCTTGGGACATACTTTTCCACTCCTTTATAAATTCTTGTCAAAATATTCCATTTCTCTTCCACTGTTGTTTCCTCTTTGTATATTCTTTCCCAGTCTTCTTTTTGAAAGAATTCTCTTATTTTATCAAAATTTGTTTTTTCATACATCAATCTTCCTTTTCTATATTGTTCATTTCTTTTTATGTATTTTTCCTCATTTAGTTCCATTTCAACCAATATGTGGTCACTTTTACTTATTGGTGTCTTATATTCAATATTTTCCACTATTTCAGGTTCTGATGTGATTATTAGGTCCAGTCTTGATGGTTCTTCTTCATTTCTATACCTAGTGTTCTCTTGAATCCATTGCATCATTATATGGTCAATAATCATATCTAGTACATTTCCCCATGAGTCGTCTCCACCTTTTACTGTCATCTCTTCCCAGCAGACTTCTTTACAATTAAAGTCACCCATTATAACTATTTTTCCTCCATCTTCCATTATCTTATTTAATGTTATCTTTGTCTTCTAACATACTTTTATGTTCTCTCTCTTCCCACAAGGCTGTTTTAGGAGGCACATAATTTAGTACAAATTTTCTGCTCTTCCTATCTTTGTCTTCCGCTTCCATCATAATCATCTCTACTCTATTTTTTCCATATGTGACATTCCTCACATTTATATCCTTCTTAGTCAGGAACATAACTCCACCTCCTTGTTTTACCTCTCTGTTTCTAATCCAACAATTATATGCACCATGTCCTGCACTGTTGGGTTGTAGTGGACCTTTCAATTTTGTCTCCACAATTCTCATTATGTCCGGTTCTTTTTCTTTCAGGTAATCATTCAGTTCGTTCAAGCCTGTTATTAAGCATCTATATTTGTGTAAGACATTTTCAATTTTCTGCTACTTCCATCGTGTTTTCTGTTCTTCCGTTTTTCTCTGCTATGTACCATTTTCTCACTTTCATATTCTCTACTCTCCAACAGAATTTCTTTTTTTCTCTGTTCTTTTCTCGTTTTTTTTTTCCCTTAGCTTGCCTTTTTGCTTTCTCATCCTCTCTTTCCTCTTTATTCATTTCTCTTTTTATCCATCTGTTTAAATTGTTTACTGTTTGCTAGTTTCCCTGTTTTTGCTAAGATATTCTCTGCCGTTGTTTGTGACCTGAATTTGATCTTAATTGGTCAGATCTTATCTGTATTGTATTTCCCTAGTCTATATATTTCTTCTATTTCTTTCCCTGTTTCTGTTCCATCTTCTTAAACTACTTCCAATATCTTATTTACTTTCTCCTTCTCCTTTATTCTTGTAGTCCAATTTGTATTATACTTCTCTTCCATCCCTAATATAATTATACATTTCCTTTTATCTGCTAAGTCTCTCACTATATTCTCTTCCTCCCTCATCACTTTAATAATTGTGTCTTTAGTTTGATCTTTCATCTGCTGTGCTACTATATCCTTAAATACAATTTTGTTATTCTCTTGGACTTTTTTCCATCCCTGTACTTCCTTTGCTATGGACTCGTTTTATTATTCCTCTTTAATTCTTCATTCTCATCTTTTACTTCTTTTAACTGTCTTTTTAATTCCTCTATTTCTTTAGTTAGGGTTTGGTTCTCCTTTAACTCTTCCAATTTATCAACTCTCTGCACTATCCGTGTAAGTTGACCAAACCTACTCTCCCAATGTTCGGTCATTTTCTCTAGTTTTTCTTCTAGACTTGCTAATCGGGGGAGGTTGGCATTCCCCCTCATTAAATCCATGGAAAATATTATTTTCTCTTTCCATTGTCTTGTTCTTATCTATATTTCTAACCTTAATGCTTTTACTGATATTTTTGATTTCCTCTGTGTCGTCAGCAGACCTCTTGTTTATATTTTTTCTGCTGTCAGGGGGAGCCCATTCGTCTCCCTCATTTCCTTCCATTTCCCACAGTAATCCCTCCCCTTCTCCCCTTTCCACTACACCATGAGCTTTCCCCTTCCCTACTAATACAAAAAGGTACTCCCTCGTAGTTGAAATCCACGAAAATTGCATTTTTTCCAGAGTTTCAATCTTCGCTGTCAATCCAACGATTGTGTATTTACCTACCTAGTTGCATTTTACGGGAAGGGGAGCTATGCTTGTGGTGTCCCGTCTTCATATCTCATTTGATCTAAACTATTCTTAAATTCGTGTATTGTTTTTGCACACACCCACACCACTTTCTCATCTAACTTGTTCCAACTGTCTATTACTCTGTGAGGAAAGCTGTTCTTTTTCAGATCTCTTCTATAGCTGTCTTTCTTGATTTTCTTTCCATGTCCTCTTGGATTTCTATCATCCCATTTTATCAGATTCTCTCTATCAATAATTTCTATGCCTTTCATGATTCTGTAAATAGCTATCAAATCTCCTCTCTCTCTTTGTTGCTCTAGTGTCTGTAGTTCAAGTTTTGCTAGTCTCTCTTCATATGATAGTTTTGAGAGTGTTGGTGCCAATTTTGTAATTGCTCTTTGTATTATTTCAATTTTTTTTATACATTTTTTTTTGTACTTGGTGACCACATCGTTGCTGCATATTCCAATCTTGGTCTTATCAGAGTTATTAGAATTTTCTTCGCCATTTCTTCATCCAGGTATGTAAATGCAACTTTGATTGTTCTTATTAAATTATAAGTTTCTCCAAAAATTTTATTTATATGTTTCTCAGGTGACATATTATTCATAACAATGACTCCCAGGTCCTTCTCATTTTCTACTTTTTTTATTCCTTCTTCTCCCAATTCATATGATCCTGTTATTCTGTTTTTGCTTTTTCCAAATTCCATTATACTACACTTTTTAGTGTTGAACTCCATCTCCCACTTCCTACTCCATTCCCATACTTTATTTAGATCACTCTGTAGTGACTCACAATCTTCCGTGTTCACTTTTTTTAATAGTTTTGCATCATCTGCAAAGATCGTATAACTTTCAATTTCTTCATCCATATCATTAATATATATAGCAAACATTATTGGGACCAGAACTGTTCCTTGTGGAACACCGCTTATTACTTCATCCCATTTTGAGTGTTTGTCTCTTATCACTACTCTCATTTTTCTTCCTTGCAAAAAGTCTTCCATCCATCTAAGCAGTTTGCCCTGTATTCCTCCTTCAGTTTCTAATTTCTTAAGCAACTTCTTATGTGGTACTTTGTCTTGTATTCTATTAGCCTTGAATAGAAACATATTAAATTGGTGATGCATGATCGTCCTTGTCTGAATCCAAATTGCCTTGGATTTAGCACTTTATTTTTCTAAACATTTTACCCATCTACTTTTGATCATTCTTTCACGTTTGCTATTGTACTTGTTAGAGAGACTGGGCTATAGTTGGTAGGGTCTTCTTTATTTCCCCCTTTATATATAGGTACTATATTTGCTTATTTCCAATCTTCTGGAACTTTTCCTTCTTTCAAGGAACTGTTTATTATGCTATGTATTTTGTCTGCCAGTTCATTCCTGCATTCTTTCAAAGTCCAGTTTGCTATTTTATCTGGTCCATGCGATTTTCTGACACCAAGATTACTCAAGTGTTTCATTATTTCATTCTTTGTTACTTCTATTTCTTTCATAGGAGGGACTTTCTCTTTCCACTCAATCTCTTCAGGTTGTATGTTCTCCCTTGTAAACACGGATTTAAAATGCTTGTTCATAATTTCCACCATTTCTATTTCCTCTGTGTATTCAACTCCTCCTTGTCTTAATTTCTCCAAATCTTGTTTGTTTTTCAGTTTGTTGTTTACAAATCTGTAAAATAGTTTTGGTTGATCTTTACATTTTTCTATGACATCTTTTTCATAGTTTCTCTTTTCCTCTCTGCACACTTGTACATATTCATTTCTATAACAAGTATATATTTTCTATTTTTCAGGTCTTTTGTCTTTCTTTCATTTGGTCCAAGCTTTGTCTCTTTTGTCTTTTATCTCCCTACAATTTTTGTTGTACCAGCACTTTACAAATTATTTTTCTTGTTTTTGTCTTGGGACATACTTTTCCACTCCTTTTTTATACATTTTTGTCAAAATATTCTATTTCTCTTCCACTGTTGTTTCTTCTTTGTATATTCCTTCCCAGTTTTCTTTTTGAAAGAATTCTCTTATTTTATCAAAGTTTGTTTTTTCATACATCATTCTTCCTTTTCTATATTGTTCATTTCTTTTCATATATTTTTCCTCATTTAGTTCCAGTTCAATCAATATGTGGTCACTTTTACTTATTGGTGTTTTATATTCAATCTTTTCCACTATTCTAGGATCAGATGTGATTATTAAGTCTTGTCTCGATGGTTCTTCATTTCTATACCTAGTGTTCTCCTGTATCCACTGTGTCATTGTATGTTCAATAATCATCTCGAGTAGAACATTTCTCCATGAGCCATCTCCACCCTTTACTGTCATCTCTTCCCAGCAGATTTCTTTGCAATTAAAGTCGCCCATCATAACTATTCTTCCTCCATCTTCCATTATCTTATTTAATGTTATCCTTGTGTCCTCTAACATACTTTTATGTTCACTCTCTTCCCACGAGGCTGTTTTTGGAGGCACATAATTTATCACAAACTTTCTGCTCTTCTTATCTGTCTTCCACTTCGACCATAATAATCTCTACTGTATTCTCTCCATATGTGACATACCTCACGTTTATATCCTTCTTAGTCAGGAACATAACTCCACCCCCTTGTTTTGTCTCTCAGTTTCTAATCCAATAATCATATGCATCATGTCCTATACTGTTGGGTGGTAGTGGACCTTTTAATTTCGTTTCTACAATTCCCATTATGTCCGGGTCTTTTTCCTTCAGATAATCATTCAGCTCATTCAATCCTGTTATTAATCCATCTATATTTGTGTAAGACACTCTTAGTTTTCTGCCACTTCCATTGTATTCTCTGTTTCCCTTTTGTTTTTCTCTCGTATGTTGTATTTCCTTTCATATTCACTACTCTCCAATAGAACTTCTCTTTTTCTGACTCTGTTTTCATCTCATTTTTTTCCTTAGCTTCATGTCTTTTCATTTTTTCCTCCTCTCTTTCCTCTTTATTCATTTCTCTTTTTATCCATACCTTTTTATATTTTTCACTTGCTGCTAGTTTCCCCGTTTTTGTTAAGATATTCTCTGCCGTCGTTTGTGACCTGAATTTAATCTTAATTGGTCTGGTCTTATCTGTACTATACTACCTTCCGAGTCTAACATCTCTTCAATTTGTTTCATGATTTCAGGTTCATCTTCCTGAACTAATTCTAGTAAACTGCTTACTTTTTCTTTTTCCTCATTGATTCTTGAAGTTCTATCTAGGTTATGTTTCTCTTCCATTCCTAATATAATCATACATTTCTTTATATCTGCTAAGTCTCTTACTATATTCTCCTTCTGTCTCATCACTTTGATAACTGAGTCTTCAGTTTGTTCTTTCATTTGCTGTTTAATTATGTCAGTAAATGCAACTCTACTGTTTTCCTGGATTTTTTTCCAACCCTGTGCTTCTTTTGCTATGGCCTCTTTGTTGTCTTTATCATTCCTCTTTAATTCTTCATTCTCCTCTTTTACTTCTTTTAACTGTTTTTTTTTAATTCTTCTATTTCATTAGTTAAATTTTAGCTCGCCTTCTCTAGTTCTTCCAATTTTTCAACTCTGCGCAATTTTGGCTACGTTACCGAACCTGTTTTCCCAATGTTGGGTCATCTTATCAAGTTTCTCCTCTAGTCTTGCCAATCGGGGGAGGTTGGTATCCCCCCCACCTTCTTTAAATCCCTGGAAACTACTATCATCACCTTCCACTGTGCTGCTCTTATCTATACTTCTAATCTTTACATTTTTGTTGATCCAGTCGTCACCAAAATCATTATTGTCGGTCCGCCTCTTGTTTACAAGACGCCTGGCCTCCTGGACCATGTCCCTCTCTTTCTCATTTCCCTCAATAATCCCTTCCCTTCTCCTTCCCTATCACTCCCCCACTACTCCACGAGCACTCCCCTTCCCTATAAATACAATAAGGCACTTCCTGGACGTTGAGATCCACGTAGATTTTCCTTTTTCTTCGGTACACCAATTCTCGCCGTCCATTCGACGAAAGTGTGTGTGTGTGTGTTTTCCAACTAGTGCACAGAGGAAAAAAGTGTGCACACAAGGTATTCAAAATGAAATTGAAATGTTTAGATTAAATAAATTGTATAATTTCATAATGATGAATTCAAAAAGAAAAGATGTGATTTTGAAAATCTGTCAATGAGTTTTGAAATGCATGTTATTGAGGGGTTAAAAGCTGCTAAGTAGCATACAGCTGATACTTTAGGGTCTATATGGGGTGCCCCTATGGAGCAGAACCACACATCATTTTGTCTGTGGTAGAGGAAATCTTTATTCATAGAGAAAATATATTTTATTATAGTGCGACTGTCCCTCCATTATTCTGTCCCCCCCCCACTCTTGTTACTGTCCTGTACCACTTCTCTAAATATTAATTTTCTCATTTTGCCAAACCCTTGAGTTGTATGAGGCAACAAAAATGGGACGAAGATAAGATTAGGCATCCTTCTCCCTGTAGCCCCAAGGGAGACATTCCTTTAAAAAAGTAAAGGCATAAGGAGTTTTCCAACCAGTGCCCTAAAGTTTGGGTCTTTTAATGTGCATGGATGTAGTACAGATGAGACTAATAGGGAAGAGATGGGCAGTATGTTTGTGAGAAGAAAGATGGACGTGTTGGCACTGAGTGAATCTAAGTTGAAAGGGAGGGGCAAGTTTGAGCTTGGGAGTGTAGTTAGGAGGATCTCAGGAGTGAAGGGAGGACAAGGGAGAGAAGGGGTGGATATATTAGTAAGTGAAGAGATAGGTAAGCATGTAGTAGAGTGGAAGGTTTCTTTAAGGTTAATGTGGATGAAGGTGAAACTGGGAAGGGAGATGTGGGTTTTTGTAAGTGCATATAGGCCTGGTAATGATAAGAGTGTAGAGGAAAGGGAGGCTTTTAGGGGATTTAAATGAATGCATAGAGGGATTAGGGTGATACAAACAAGGTCATCATATTAAGACAACAGGGCAAGACTTGCAGCAATGGATTTAAACTGGACGAATTTAGATTTAAGAAGGAAATAGGCAAGAATTGGTTTACTAATAGGGTAGTCAATGAATGGAACAGACTTGGTAAACATGTAGTGAGCACTGAAACTATCAGTTGTTTTAAGAAACGGTTAGACAACTTTATGGATGGAGATGACAGGTGGTAACAGACATGGAACTGCCTAGTGTATGTCTCATGGTCTCTTGCAGTCTCTTTCATTCTCATGTTCTGATGTTAATATTATGGTAGGAATTGAACCAACAGAGGAAGAGGTTGGGAAGTGTGGAGTTCCTGGAAAAAATTGTAGTGGAGAGTTGATGGAGATGTGTCTAGAAAGAGTTCATCATAGCAAATACAGTGTTTCGGAAGAAAGTCAAGCATAAGTACACATGGGAGAGGGTGGTGGATGGAAGGGTGGTAGATAGAGCGTTAATGGACTACATAGTGGTAACCAAGAGTATAATAGGAAGAGTTAAGGATGTACATGTTCTAACAGGAGAGAGTGGGAGAATATCAGATCATTTTCTGGTGGAAGGTAAGTTGAGAATGAAGGATAGATAAAGAAGAAAAGGACAGATGGTAGGGAGGTACTTACAGTGAACTGCTTAAATGAGAAAGAAAAGGAGAAGGAGTACAAGAAGAAGCTGAGAGAGAAGAGGGAGTGAGTGAAGGATAGAGTAGAACTAGGAGTGGAGGAATGGGGATGGTTCAAGGAGGGAGTTACAAGGTGTGCAAAGATGGCGTGTGGAACAAGGAGGACGGGAGGAAATAGAAGGAAGGGTAGTGAGTGGTGGGATGAGGAAGCAAAGAAGGGTGTAGAAGAGAAGAAGCGAGATTTCACAGTTTGGTTACAAAATAGGTCAAATCATGAGAGGTACAAAGAAAAGATAAGTAAACCATAAGATAAAAGAGGCAAAGAGAAGAGCAGATGTGAAATGGGGTAAGAGTATGACAGAAAAACATGAAAGTAATAAAGAGATAATTAAGAGAGAAAGAGAAGGCGAATCAAGTAGAGAAGAAAAGGTAAGAGGTGCAGATGGAGAAATGATACTGGAAGAGAAGGCAGTGAGAGGAAAATGGGTAGAGTATTTTATGGAGTTGCTAAATGTGAAGGAGAATAAGGAAGGAAAGGTAGTTGCAGTGGGAAGTGCTAAGAAAATGACCATGATGAGTGAGGAAAATGGAGGAGAAATAAGGAAAGATGAGGTGAAAGCAGTTGTTAATATGATGAAAGTAGGTAAGGCACCTGGGTTGGATAGGTGTCATGCAGAATGTCTAAAAAAAATGAGGTACACTGATAGTGAACTGGCTGGTGAGGTTGTTTAATGTTATTTAAGAGAGGGTAGAGTGCTGGAGGACTGGAGGAGTGCCTGTATAGTTCCACTTTACAAGGTAAAAGGAGACAAGTTTGAGTGTAGTCATTTCAGAGAAATCAGTTTGTTAAGTGTAGCTGGGAAGGCTTAGGATGGGTCTTGAGACTCTTGACTGAGAGGATTAGGGGAGGAACAGAGGGAATTGGTGAGGAACAATGTGGGTTTAGGACAGGTAGGTTGCATAGATCTGATTTTTGTGGTAAGAGAGATATGTGAGAAAGCTTTAGGAAAAGGTAAGGAAGTTTTTTGGGCTTTCATGGATTTGGAAAAGATTTATGACAGGGTAGACAGGAAGGCACTGTGGGAAGTATTGCAGATATATGGGGCAGGAAGAAAGCTTGAGCAGTCAAGAGTTTTTATGAGAGTAGTAGAGCTTGTGTTAGAATCAGAAATGGAGAGAGTGAGTGGTTTGTGGTGTAAGAGGCCGGTAGTTGTACGAATGGAAATTAGGTTGAGGAATACATGGGTATTGAAATGCTGAGTCAACGAGTCAAGACTCGACGCCTACTGTTTGATAACATTGAAGGCGCCGTTCTGTCTACATAAACACGGCCGACGGAGGTGACTGTTTTATAATTACTGATGTAATCAATTCAATGTTAGCGGCAGACCATTTGCGCAATGACGTCACCTCATGCTCATGCTTTTGCTTATGCAGCAATATTTCTGGAAGGACTGTAACAGCCTCTCGGATTGGAGGTAAATGGGTATAAAAAACAAATATTATTGGCCTAAAGGGAAAAAGACACGCCCTTAAGGTGTGTCACTTGTTTTTAAAAGTAAAAGACTATTGGAAAAAAAAAAAAGTGACGTCTGAACGAAGGTGATCTGGCGTCGTCTCGAGGAGTCGAGAGAGAGAGATCCTGAGTGTACCAAGACAGTGTAATTATAGTGGAAAGAAAAGAAACTAATCCAATTTCCTTAACCTCAGGACTGGTTAAAGTACATGACAATTACTAGGCATGGGGCCTACTGCTTAAGAAGAGCTTGAAAAGTTATTGGAATTGACGTAACCAAGGCAAGGGGCCTTGTGAGTGAAATTTACGAGACTACTATAAGTATAACGGTCGAGGACCGACAGTGGTGGTGACAGTGGTGGCAAAGGAGGTGAAAGTGGTGGCAGCGGTGGGATCCACTAAAATTTCACTTTTTAAAAAATATACATATATATAGTGGTAAAGGTGGGACTTTGTCAGGGATGTGTTATATTGCCTTAGGTGTTCAATTTATACATGGATGGGGTGGTGTGAGAAGTAAATACAAGGTGGTCAGGGATTGGAGATGGTTAAAGAAAAGGAAGAGAAATAGGTGATAAGGCAATTATTGTTTACTGACAACATTGTGCTTGTAGCATGATCAGAGGAGGGATTGAGGAAGTTAGTGACAGAGTTTGGGAGGGTGTGCAAATGAAGGAAGTGGACAGTCTTAGATACCTGGGTGTGAATGTGGTGGGAAAGGGAGGAGTGGAGGTGGAGGTAGAATGTGGATTGAGAGAACCAAGTAAATTCCATGAGGGATTAAAAAGTGTAATGAGAAATAGACATTTGGGAATGGATCCTAAGAAGAGATTATATGAAGGGGTGATTGTGCTGTCAGCACTGTATGGGGGAGAAACATGGAACATACGAGAGGAGTTTGAATGTGTTTGAGATGAGGTGCCTGAGAAGTATGATAGGGGTTACTAGACTAGAGTGAACAAAGAGGTGAGGAGAATGGGGATGCAAAGGGAGTTGGGATATAGGGTTGATGAAAGAGTATTGGGATGGTTTGGACACATGGAAAGAATGTGTGAAGAAAGATTAGTAAAAGAGGTGTGGAAGGCAGAGGTGGAAGGAGCGAACATGAGGGGGCGACCAAGGATGAGATGGATGGATGGCTAAAAGGGGCACTGGGAAAGAGGGGAATATCTGTTGACAAACGACAGAGAGGACAGAAGATAGGGGTGAATGGAGAATGGTTGTGTATGGGTGATACTGTGATGCATGAGGGGGAGTGGTGGGGGATGGGGGGTGATGAAGTATGTGTGAAAAATAAATTGATGCAGCCTGAAGGGATTCTCCCTGTCTTCTCCATTTTTGCATGAGGGGATGGAGAGGGGGAGTTGCCAATTTAATGAAACGACCTTACTGTGGATGTGCTGTGTCTTGTGACACTGCTTCTGACTCTGGGCAGTGGGCATGATGAAGGGCATGACCCATCATCCAGGAGGAGCCAAGATAAGAGGGAGGGAAGGGGGTGGATGAGAGTGGAGTATGTGGAGATGGAATGGGTGGGAGTGGTTTTTTTTATTTTGTTTTTTGGCTACCTCCCTCATAAGGGGGAAAAAGGGGAAAAAGCCTTTGGTGTATCTATGTATGTAATGAACAAGTGTTGAGTGTGTCAAGGTATGGCTGTAGTATTTTTGTGGCTTTGTCTGTGTCATAGTGCATGTATGTGATTGTTAGGTCATCTACGTAAAAAGAGATTTGTACTTCTGGGATGTGGGGTGTGAGTATATTATGTATGTAAAGATTAAAAGTGTGGGGGATAGGACTGAGCCCTGAGGTACTCTGTTCCTAAATTTTCTGGTGTGCAATGACTGGCCATTGTATGACACATAGGCATTTCTGTCAGCCAAATATTAGGCCATCCATCTTTTGGTATTATTATGCAAGTCTGCAGGCTGATTCCCTGACTTTCTTTTTTCTTTTCTCAATGCACGTCTTATAAGTTGTCAAATACAGTAGTTTCCTCACCTTTATTTACAATAACTAAAACATTGGGCTAAAACTCTACTAATTTTCTTTTCATATCTCTTCTCTGTGACTTCTTGCATTCCATCCACTCATTTTCAACTTCACTTTTCTTTCCTTCTCCTTCTTTTTCCCTTCTTCCTCCCATTCCTTTATGTTGATAGAAACATCTTCAACCCAGTTCAGACTGTCAGTTCCAGTATTTTTTTCTACCAACCTTAATGTTAATATAAAATAAGCCTAGAAACAGATTCCACATGACCTTGATGCAGTCTAGCTATATACCAAAAGGCTTCTTTCCCCTTATATGGGAGGTAGTTAGTCAAGGTATGCACCCATCCTATACCCCCCCTAACAACCCCCCCTTTTTTCCCCATTTTAAAAATCTCTTAGCTCTTTGTGGATGAAATACATACATACATACATATACCAAGGCTTTTTCCCCCTTCCAAGGGAGGTAGCCAAAAAGGGAAAGGCATAAAAACACTCCCACCCATTTCATCCCTAAATACACTCCACACCCCTCCCACCCTTCCACTCATCTGAGCACCTCCTGGATGACGGGTCATCCCTGCACCCTGCCCACCGCCCTGGGTCAGAAGCAGTGTCGCAAGACACAGTACATCCACAGCAAGGCCGCTTCATTTAATCGGCGACCCCCCCTCTCCGTCCCCCTTTGTATATAAGGCGAGGACGGGGAGAAATCCCTTCGGGCTGCGTCAAAATTTACTCACACATACTACCCCACCCCCCCGCCCATTCCTCCTCATGCAGTCACAACATCATCCATATACAACCATTCTCCACTCACCTCTGTCTTCCGTCCTCTCCCTTCCTTCCTCAACAGACATTCCCCTCTTCCCCAAAGCCCCCTTCACCCCATCCATCCACCTCATCCTAGGACGTCCCCTCATGTTCACTCCCTCCACATCTGCCTTCCATACCTCTTTTACTAGTCTTTCTTCACTCATTCTTTCCATGTGTCCAAACCATCCTAATATTCTTTCATCAGCCCTATCTCCCAAATCCTTTTTCACCCGTTCTCCTCCTCACCTCCTCCTTTCTCACTCTATCTAGCCTAGTAACCCCCACCATACTTCTCAGACACCTCATCTCAAACACATTCAAACTCCTTCTCTCTTCTTCTCTTATGTTCCACGTTTCTGCCCCATACAGTGCTGTTGGCACAATCACTCCTTCATACAGTCTCCTCTTCGCATCCATTCCCAAATGTCTATTTCTCATTACACTCTTTAAACCACCAAGGCATTTACTCGCTTCTCTCAATCTACATTCTACCTCCACCTTCACTCCACCTTTTCCTGCTACACTTGCACCCAAGTATCTAAAACTATCCACTTCCTCCAGTCGCTCTCCCTTAATGTTCACTTCCAGTCTACTGCCACTTTCACCCCTTGTACATCTCATCACCTTACTTTTACCCACATTTATCTTTAGCTTTCTTCTATCACATACTCTCCCAAACTCTGCCACCAGCTTCCTCAATACCTCCTCTGACCCTGCCACAAGCGCAGTGTCGTCCGCAAACAACAGCTGGCTCACCTCCCACTTCTCTCCATTTTCTTTAACCATCTCCAATCCCTGACTCACTACCCTAGCATTCACCTCTCGCACCACCCCATCCATGTATAAGTTGAACAGCCAGGGCGACATAATGCATCCTTGACGAAGTCCCACCTTTACTTCAAACCACTCACTCTCTCCATTTCTAATCCTAACACATGCTCTACTACTCACATAAACTCTTGACAGCTCCCAAAAGCTTTCCTCCTATCCCATAAATCTGCATAACCTCCCACAGTGCCTTTCTGTCTACCCTATCATAAGCCTTTTCCAGATCCATAAAAGCCCAAAAAACATCCTTCCCCTTTCCTATAGCTTTCTCACATATCTGTCTTACCACAAAGATCTGATCTACACAACCTCTACCCGTCCTAAATCCACACTGTTCCTCACCAATTACTCCTTCTGTTCCTCTCCTAATCCTCTCAATTAAGATTCTCCCATAAGCCTTCCCTACTACACTCAACAGGCTAATCCCTCTGAAATTACTACATTCACACTTGTCCCCTTTTCCCTTGTAAAGAGGAACTATACAGGCACTACTCCAGTCCTCCGGTACTCTACCCTCTCTCCAGCAAACATTAAATAACCTCACCAACCAGTCCACCATCACTGAACCTCCCTTTTTCAGACATTCTGCATGACATCCATCCAGACCAGGTGCCTTACCTGCTTTCATCATCTTTACAACTGCCTTCACCTCATCCTTCCTTATTTCTCCTCCATTCTCCTCACTCATCACTCTCATTTTCTTCGTATTTCCCACTGCAGCTATCTTTCCTTCCCTATCCTCCTTCACATTCAGCAACTCCCTAAAATATTCTGCCCATCTTCCCCTCACTGCCATCTCTTCCATTATCAACTCTCCATCTGTACCTTTTACCTTTTCTTCCCTACTTGATTCGCCTCCTCTTCCTCTCTTAATTTCTTTCCAAAACATCTTTTTATTACTTTCAAAATTTTCTGTCATACTCCTACCCCATTTCACATCTGCTCTCCTCTTTGCCTCCTTTACCTTTTGCTTTACTTCTCTTTTCTTTTCTTTGTACGTCTCATATGACTCCCCTGTCCTCTTTTGTAACCAATCTGTGAATGCTCGCTTCTTCTCTTCTACAACCTTCTTTGTTTCCTCATCCCACCATTCACTACCTTTTCTTCTATTTCCCCCTGTCCTTCTTGTTCCACACACCATCCTTGCACACTTTAAGACTCCCTCCTTGAACCATCCCCATTCCTCCTCCACACCCATCTCTGCTCTATCCTTTACTCCCTCCCACTCCTCCTTCAGCTTCTTTTCGTACTCCTTCTCCTTTTCCTTTTCATTCAAGGAGTTCACTCTAAGAACCTCCCTACCTTTTGTCCCTTTCCTCCTTCTCCATCTATCCTCCACTCTCAGCTTACCTTCCACCAAAAAATGATCTGATATTCCCCCACCCTCTCCCCTTAGCACATGTACATCCTTAACTCTTCCTATTTACCACTACATAATCCATTAGCGCTCTATCTACCACCCTTCCCTCCACCACCCTCTCCCATGTGTACTTATGCTTGACTTTCTTCCGAAACACTGTATTTGCTATCATCAACTCTCTTTCTAGACACATTTCCACCATCAACTCTCCACTACGATTCTTTCCTGGATCTCCACACTTCCCAACCACTCCATCGATTGGACCATTTCCCACTCTAGCATTAAGGTCTCCCAGTACTATTACATTGACATTTCTTCCTAAACCCTCTATGCACTCGTTTAAATCTATCCAAAAGGCCTCCCTTTCTTCCATACTCTTCTCACTGCCTGGCCCATATGCACTTACAAAGACCCACATCTCCTTTCCCAGTTTCACCTTCATCCACATTATCCTTGAGGAAACCTCCTTCCACTCCACTGCCCCTTTACCAATCTCCTCACTTACTAGAATAGCCACCCCTTCCCTCCCTCGCCCTCTCTTCACTCCTGATAACCTCCCACTTACACTCCCAAACATACACTCACCCTTCCCTTTCAACTTAGTTTCACTTAAAACCAACACATCCAACTTTCTTCTCACAAACATACTACCTATCTCTTCCCTTTTACTCTCATCTGTACCACATCCACGCACATTAAAAGACCCAAACCTTAGGGTGCTGGCCCGAGGCCCTCCAGCACCCCTTATGCCTTTCCTTTTCGTTTTAGGAAATTGCCCCTTGGGGCTACAGGGAGAAGGATGCCTAGTCCCTTTCCCCGTCCCTTTCTTCTCGCCTCTTACGATCCAAGTGGGAAACTTGGTGGCAGTATTCTTTTCCCCCACCACAGGGAATTCCCCCAATCAGAAAGAGAATACTCAGAGAAATGGTACAGGACAGCAACAAGGGGTTGGGGGACAGCATAACGGAGGGACAGTCGTAGTATAAAAGTGTCATCATTTCTCTATGAACAGAATTTCTTCTATCATAGACAAAATGATGTGTGGCTCTGGTCCGTAGGGGCGCCCCATATAGACCCTAAAGTATCGACTGCATGCTACTTTGCCACAATAACAAGCAGCCAATACCCCAGACGGATGAAATAGTTGGGGTAAACCATCTTCAGTTATTGGGCCCTGCTGTGGTGCTAAGTCTTGCTGCAGTGCTTATGACCAAGACAGTGGACAGGGGGTAATGTAGTCTATCAATATACCATGGGCCTCTTCCACCTTATAAAGGAGGTAATCAACCAAGGCATGCACCACTTCTGCCCATTCCACTCAACCCCCCCCACCACCACATGTTTTCCTCTTATCTCGCTCCTTGTGGATTAAGGGTCACCCTGTCTCTTACCCGCTACCTGAGTCAGGAGCAATGCAGCAAGACACAGTATATTTATTGCAGGAACACTTCACTTTCACAGTGACCATCCCTCCTTGTCTATTCATGTGGAAAATAAAGAAGATGAGGAGAAATCCCTCTGGAGTGCATCAAAACACATCCATATACAACCATACTCCACTCACAATTATCCCCTGGCTACTCCCTTCCCTGCTCAACAGGCATTCCCCTTGTGCTCAAGGCTCCTTTCAGTCATCACACAGAAATTGGTGAACACACTAATTTACACTGCCTGATACTTATCCAATTCACAAGATCTCTGGGGTCTGTCGACCTATAAAATCCAAGGCAATAAATTTATAGATCTATCATAAACACAAAATTAATAGAGGGATTAGTTAAGAGATAATGTCAACTTACCTTTCTGAGAAGCAAGATTTGATACACCCAAATCCACATCTACAGATGTAAATGCAATTCGATCTCTCTTCTTTTTAAACTTTTCTACATACCCAACACTAACACTTTCATCTGAGACAGTGCTGGCATCTTGAGAGGCTGAAATATTTCCATAGGTCTGGTCAAGCTCTTTAATATGACTGGTGTGAGGAGCTGCCTCAGGCTGCATTCCCTTCTTAAGTCCTGTATCACTATCATCAGCTTTAATACAAGAGGAAAAAGAAAACTTCAATATGGTGAACAAAAATATGTTATCATGCCTTATCTCCTACCACATCAAAAGGCACTTTTATTATTCTGGATTCCACTGAAGTATTTTATTCTGTCACTAGTGAAGGGGTAATGAGAAAATCTACTACTTTACACATTTCCCTTGGTAACATTTTCCTTATAATTTCTCACTAAAGATTACTTGTTTCCAAACATTTCAGACATTGTCTGTACACATTGTTTTACTTCCTCTCTGAAACACAACCATTCTTCTACTACTCCCAATTAGCCTCTCTCTTTTACATTCCATACCTCTCTCAGTTTCACCTGGCATTCATCCTTCTCATTCAACTTGCTTTCAACACCTCTGCCTCTCTTCTCATTTTTCTCCACTTTACATCCACTCTCAATCTCCTTTCAACTAGATGACGATCATGCATCCCACCACTCTTCCCTACAAAACACATTCACGTACAGAACTTTTTCACACACAACTATAGCTATTACCAAAACAGTTTGTGTTCTTTCATACCTTACCTTAAAATCAATCAAATGCTAACAGATGTAAGCAGTGTCAAAGAACTTGTTTTCCTTACTGTAATGCAATAGGTGGTGGATGTGTGCCTTGACTGGCTACCTACCTTACAAAGGAAAAGAAGCTTGGTATACAGATAGATAGTAATACAATAAAGCCAATCTTTCATTCAGAAACCCCACTTATATGGAAGAAAAGTCTATACATCAAAAGGCTTCTTACCCTTTATAAAGGAGGTAGCCAGCCAAGGCATAAACCCACCCTTCATCTATCCCACACCCATGTTTTCCCTTTTTATCTTTGCTCCTTTTGGATGTAAGTTCTCAAAGTCACCTGACATGCTAGAATCAACCCCAGGAAGTGCCAACTTGACATGTGGGCCAAGAATTGCTGATTCAAATATTAGTATGTGATTATAGTTAACCAATACTTCCATCTCTGGGGACGATATTGCACCGAAGAAATGAGTCACTGAGATGGTAAGGGGGGGGTGACTTAAGGATGGCAACACAAAGGGTATGTAAAGAGATATAAATATATCATCTTTTTTACAGGACATTAATCTTCAATTATAAAAGAATGACACTGGTCTCTGACTCTGGTCTGCAGTGATGTCACAAGTCTCTAAAATATTGACTGCATAAAACTTCTCTTGTCAATGGTTTATATGGACTTGACTCCTGAACTTCAATTACAAAGTATGAAAAGGAAAACAAGGCTTACATTAAAAACAAATCATAAAAGGAAAGGAATAATAGGATAGTAAATGAGACTGAAGAAAGAAAGAAAGAGGAGAGAGAGAAGGAGAGGAGAGAGAGGAGGGAGAGGACAGCGAATGAGAGGAGAGTAAGAGAGGAGAAAGTGAGAAGAAACAGAGGAGAAGAGAAAAGAGAGAAAGGAGAGAAGGGAGACAATAGAGAAGGGAGAGAAGGCAGTGAAGGGAGAAGAGAGAGAAGGGAGAGAAGAGAAGAGAAGAAGAGAGAGAAAGAGAAGGGAGAAAAGAGACAGAAAAGGGAGAGAAAAGAGGAAAGAGAGAAGAGAAAAAGAGGAAAGAGAGAAGAGGAGAGAAAAGAGGAGAGAAGAGAGAAAAGAGGAAAGAGAGAAGAGAGGAAGGAGTAAAAAAGGAAAGGGAAGAAAGAAAAGATACAAAAGAGAGAAAAGAGGGAGAAAATTGAAAGAAGTGAAAGATAAAAGAGCGAAAGGAGGGAAAAATAGAAGAGCGAAAAGAGATAGGGAAAATAGAGATGATGGAGGAAATTGAGAGAAAAGAGAACAGAGGGGGAGAAGAGATAAGAGAAAAAGAGGTTAAAGAGAGAAATTAGAGAAATTAGAGAAAATTAAAAAAAAAAAAAATAAAAAAAAAATAAAAAAAATAATAATAATAATAATAATAATCTACATAACAGCACATTCTACTTACAGTTCAAGTAGAATGTGCTGTTATGTAGATTATTATTATTATTATTATTATTTTTTTTTTTTTTTTTTTTTTTACTTTTCTCTAATTTCTCTAATTTCACACATTAACACACATTAACACACTGAAAGACAACACACTGCTGCATGCCAGACCCCCTGATATCCACCCTTCTGAATCCTCTCTCCCACGTAAGGACAGAGTCCACTTGGCCAGACTGCGATGCGGTCACCACCCAGCACTTCTAAGCTACCAGAGGAGGCTGGACGACCGTGTTGTGAACAGCTGCCCAGGATGTAACACTTCACCCCATACCATACAACACATAATGGAAGACTGCATTATACACAATCATGCACGCAAACAACACAACATACACTCTATAAAGGATTTGTGGGAAAACCCAGTCTCGGCTGTGGCCTTCCTTGGGGAGACGGGACTGCTCGGACAGACAGTCTAGGGAACGACAACAACAACAACAACAACAACAACTTACAGTTCAGA
This sequence comes from Oratosquilla oratoria, assembly GCF_046742065.1. Classification (NCBI taxonomy): domain Eukaryota; kingdom Metazoa; phylum Arthropoda; class Malacostraca; order Stomatopoda; family Squillidae; genus Oratosquilla; species Oratosquilla oratoria. The sequence continues at coordinate 36,107,882 of NC_134778.1, read as the reverse complement.
GTATAAATTTCAAATCAACCTCAAACTTATGTCACTATGATCTAGAAACTATTAGGTAAAACTTTACCTTCATCTGGTTGTGTGCCTTGTGATAATGTAACATTTGAATCACTCAAACCAGTCTTAGTGGATAACAATGTTCTTCGGGTCCTCATACGTCTCAATTTACCAATACTTTCTATATCACTACTTCCTTCACTTGATTCCAATTCCTGTGATGTGGTAATACCAGAAATATTCAAATCAGTCTCAATGGATGAAAATGCAATTGGAGCTTTCTTCTTCTTGAATTTGGTAGCATCTTCAGTATTAATACTTCCATCAGAGATCGACTGATCTTGCGATGAAGTAATGTTGCCATATGTTATATCGCCCAATCTTCTGGAACTATTTGCTGTCCCACTTTCCAGAGCAATATCTGGAAAAAGAAATACATATGAGGCTGCTAATGCATATACACATTACCACTTCTATGACCTCTTTGATACAATATTGTCCCCAAGAATACAAGCACTGGTTACTGCTGACAAAATACCAATACCATTAACTGATAACTCTATTTCTACTTCAATCCTCTGCCTCACCTCCACATTTCTGACTATCTTATAACGGGGGTGCCTCAGCCTAGGTATACATCCACCCCTCACCTAACCCATATCCATTTGTTGTCCCTTATATCTTAATTTTTGTGGAAGAAGTGTCAATCCCCTCGTCTCACCTCCATATTTCTATCAGGGCTGTGGAGTCGGAGTCGGAATCAATTACGGTGTCACTGGAGTCGGAGTCGGTAAAAATATACCGACTCCGACTCCAGTTAAATTTACACTTTGTAATGCCTTCGTTTAGTCTGTAGAGTTATGCAGTGCACACTCATTATAAGTAGATTATATAAAAAAAATTTTTTATAAAATGTAATAAATCTCATCGTCTTATCTTTGTGGTCATTCCACTAAACCCCTAAAATGTCCTTGTGCAATGCTGGCTTTCAAATTTATACATAGAGCGATAAACATCCAAAGTATTACTTGAATAAATTAGATAAACACCTCCATTTTACACCTTCTGTTGACACACAGTCACGGGAGCTGTAATATTCCTGTCAAGTTCCATATGCGTCGTTTCCGTCACTCCATCAGTCTAGTGGTTTCTCCCACTGCTGTGTTGCCAAACAGTAGGATAATTATGATTTCAACTGTAGACTAACACAATAATACTATCTCTTCTCTCCTTTCCCCTTCTTTGTCCCCTCTATACTTTTTAACATTGAATTATTGAAATAAGGATATTTAAAGTTGAAAAAAAAAAAAAGTTTCATGTTTCAAACATGTTCAGCTGTATCTTGTATTGTACTCGTATTGATAAGATCGGTTCCAGAACCAGAGTAATGTCCATCGCAATAATCGCATAGCAGTACCAGTATATAGTTAAATCAAGAGGTACATTTTAGAATCTTTATTTTACTGAATCTTCTTCAATATCCTTTCAAAAAATCTCTACTTCAGTAATAAAGTATTAATGAAGAGGTCAAACATAGGAAAGCCACACTATAACATATATCTTTATTCTTTGATTTAAACCAGTTATAATGATATAAGTCTACTCAAGATTGGAGCGTATGTGTGTTGTATAGGCTTTATAAAATATGTAGGCCATAATCAGTTAATTATATGAAGAGGAGTCGGAGTCAGAGTCGGTGGTGCCAAAAATAGAGGTGTCAGAGTCGGAGGTGCCAAAAATAGAGGAGTCGGAGTCGGAGGTTTTGTGTTCCGACTCCACAGCCCTGATTTCTATCTTGGTACATACATAGGCCACAAGGGCCTTTCTCCTTATAACGGGGGTGCCCTGGCCTAGGCATATACCCACCCCTAAACCTAACCCATACCCATTTGTTATCCCTTTTATCTTAATTCCTCCTTGTAGATGAAGGGTCCATCCCTGTCCACTACTCACTACTTGGATCAAATGAAATGCAGTAAGTTACATCAATTTATCTATCCTAGTAACATAAACATATTCTGTTTGATATTATCTTGAGTAGGACCAATTACAGGTACCTCCATGTGATGGTCCTGCAAGATGGATGGTGAAGCTACCCATTTTCAAGGCCTGTCAACTCTCTCATCTGAGGGGCTGACACTTTGTCTCCAGACTAGGACCAAAATTCTATCAACTTCAGTTATTTTTCTTACATTTTTTCACACATGAGAGCTGACAACTGGCCACTGCTCTACTTTCCCTACAACTTTCTACCAGTGATATAAAAACAGTCCCACAGTGATACAATACAGACATAATTTGTAATTTCTTCCCAGAGAGATCTAAGGGAGATTCCGAGTAACATTGGCAGCCACTGTGGGGCTGCAGGTTTTCTGATTAATGAATACATACATATACCAAAGGCTTTTCCCCCTTACACGGGGGGTAGCCAAAAAGAAAAAGGCATAGAAATCACTCCCACCCATTTCATTTCCCATATATTCCACTCCCCTTCACCCTCCCTCTTATCTTGGCACCTCCTAGATGACGGGGCATCCCTGCATCCTGTCCACTGCCCTGGGTCAGAAGCAGTGTCGCAAGACACAGCACATCCACAGCAAGGCCGCTTCATAAATTCGGCGACCCCCCTCTCCGTCCCCTCATGCAGGAAAGGAGAAGACGGGGAGAAATCCCTTCGGGCTGCGTCAATTTTTTTTTCTCATACATACTTCCTCACCCCCCATCCCCCACCCACTCCCCCTCATGCATCACAGCCTCATCTATACACAACCCTTCTCCATTCACCACTATCTTCTGTCCTCTCCCGTCCTTCCTCTACAGACATTCCTCTCTTTTGTAAAACCCCTTTCACCCCATCCATCCATCTCATCCTAGGACGCCCCCTCATATTCACTCCTTCCACCTCCGCCTTCCACACTTCTTTTGCTAATCTTTCTTCACTCATTCTTTCCATGTGTCCAAACCATCCTAATACTCTTTCATCAACCCTATCTCCCAGCTCCCTTTCCACCCCTGTTCTCCTCCTCACCTCCTCATTTCTCACTCTATCTAGCCTAGTAACCCCTATCATACTTCTCACACATTTCATCTCAAACACATTCAAACTCCTTCTCTCTTCCTCTCTCATGTTCCATGTTTCTGCCCCATACAGTGCTGTTGGCACAATCACTCCTTCAAATAACCTCCTCTTAGCATCCATTCCCAGATGTCTATTTCTCATTACACTCTTTAATCCACCAAGGCATTTACTCACTTCTCTCAATCTACATTCTACCTCTACCCCCACTCCTCCCTTTCCTGTCACATTCGCACCCAAGTATCTGAAACTATACACTTCCTCCAGTTTCTCACCCTTAATGCTCACTTCCAGCCTACTGTCACTCTCTCCCCTTGTACATCTCATCACCTTACTTTTGCCCACATTTATCTTCAGCTTCCTTCTTTCATACACCTCAAACTCTGTCACTAACTTCCTCAATCCCTCCTCTGATCCTGCCACAAGTGCAGTGTCATCAGCAAACAACAGCTGGCTCACCTCCCACTTTTCTCCATTTTCTTTAATCATCACCAACCCCTGACCCACTACCCTTGCATTCACCTCTCACACCACCCCATCCATGTAAAGATTGAACAGCCAGGGCGACATAACACATCCCTGACGATGTCACACCTTTACCTCAAACCATTCACTCTCTCCATTTCTAATCCTAACACAAGCTCTACTACTCTCATAAAAACTCTTGACTGCTCTTAACAGCTTTCCTCCTATCCTGTATATCTGCAGTACCTCCCACAGTGCCTTCCTGTCTACACTGTCGTAAGCCTTTTCCAGATCAATAAAAGAGAAAAAAAAAAAAAAAAAAAAAAAAAAAAAAAAAAAAATCCTTACCTTTTCCTATAGTTTTCTCACATATCTGTCTTACCACAAAAATCTGATCTACACAACCCCTACCTGTCCTAAAACCACACTGTTCCTCACCCTCTGTTCCTCTCCTAATCCTCTCGATCAAGATCCTCCTATAAGCCTTCCCAACTAAACTCAACAAGCTGATCCCTCTGTAACTACTATACTAACACTTGTCCCCCTTTCCTTTGTAAAGCAGAACTATACAGGCACTCCTCCAGTCATCTGGCACTCTACCCTCTTTTAAACAAACATTAAATAACCTCACCAGCCAGTCCATCATAACTGTACCTCCTTTCTTCAGACATTCTGCATGGCATCCATCCAGACCAGGTGCCTTACCTGGTCTCATCATCTTAACAGCTGCTTTCACTTCATCCTTCCCTATTTCTCCTCCATTTTCCTCACTCATCACTCTCATTTTCTTAGCGCTTCCCACTGCAACTACCTTTCCCTCCCTATCCTCCTTCACATTTAGCAACTCCCTAAAATACTCTGCCCTCTGCCCACCTTCCTCTCACTGCCTTCTCTTCCATTATCATCTCTCCATCTGCACCTTTTATCTTTTCTTCTCTACTTGATTCACCTCCTCTTCCTATTTTAACTTCCTTCCGGAACATCTTTTTATTACTTTCAAAATTTTCTGTCATACTCTTACCCCATTTCTCATCTGCTCTCCTCTTTGCTTCCTTTATCTTATGCTTAACTTCCTTTCTCTTTACTTTGTACCTCTCATACAATTCCCTCGTCCTAATTTGTAGCCAATCTAAGGATGCCTGCTTCTTCTCATCTACACCCTTCTTTGCTTCCTCATCCCACCACTCACTACCCTTCCTTCTATTTCCTCCCACCCTCCTTGTTCCACACACCATCTTTGCACACCTTATGACTCCCTCCTTGAACCATCCCCATTCCTCCTCCACTCCTAGTTCTACTCTATCCTTTACTCACTCCCACTCCTCTCTCAACTTCTTATACTCATTCTCCTTTTTTTCTTTATTTAAGCAGTTCACTCTAAGTACCTCCCTACCTTCTGCCCTTTTCCTCTTTCTCCACCTATTCTCCACTCTCAAATTACCTTCCACCAGAAAATGATCTTATATTCTCCCACTCTCTCTCCTTAGAACATGTACATCTTTAACCACTTCAGTACGGGACTTAAATCTCGCGGGCAGCAGCCAATGCCAGCCGTATGACGTCACGTAATAATATTCGCATCATAAAATATAGTCGCCGCTTATATCGATCGTTCTCTCTTTCACCCGCGAATTTTGAAAACCACAGAGAATGGGATTCAGGGCACATTTGGGAGAATGTAAAAACACAGGGGCGACTACAATAAATATAATCAAGACGCCGATATGGCAGCGTCGCGAATCCACTTGCTCCTCATGACGCCTACGTGTGCGGCACCGTATGGAAGTGGTTAACTCTTCCTACCATACTCCTGGTCACCAATATATAGTCCATTAACCCCTTCCATACGGTGCCGCACACGTAGGCGGCATGAGGAGCAAGTGGATACGCGAGGCTTGATTATATTTATTGTAGTTGCCCCTGCGTAATGACATACTCTCTAAACTGTCTTCATCACATTTTCTATGGTTATCAAAATTCATGGGTGAAAGAGAGAATGATTGATATAAGCAGTGATTATATTTTATGATGCGAGTATTATTACGACACATCGTACGTCTGACAGCTAATGCTGCCCGCGAGATTTTGAACCGTACTGAAGAGGTTAACGCTCTATCTGCCACCCTTCCATCCACCACCCTCTCCCATGTGTACTTATGCTTGACTTTCTTCTTAAACACTTTATTTGCTATCATCAACTCTCTTTCAAGACACATCTCAACCATCAATTCTTCACTACGATTTTGACCTCGAACCCCATACTTCCCAATCACTCCGTCAATTGGTTCATTTCCTTCCCTAGCATTAAGGTCTCCCAATACAACTACATTGACATTTCTCCCTAATCCCTCCATGCACTCATTTATATCTACCCAAAAAGCATCCCTTTCCTCTACGTTCTTCTCACTACCAGGCCCATACGCACTTACAAAAACCCATATCTCCTTTCCCAGCTTCACCTTCATCCACATCAACCTTGATGACACCTCCTTCCACTCCACTACCCACTTACTTATCTCTTCACTTACTACTATAGCCACCCCTTCTCTCCCTCGTCCCCTCTTCACTCCTGAGTACCTCCCAGCTACACTCCCAAACTCAGTTACCCTTTCCTTTCATTTTAGTTTCACTCAAAACCAGTACATCCATCTTTCTTCTCACAAACATACTGCCTATCTCTTCCCTTTTACTCTCATCTGTACCACATCCATGCACATTAAAAGACACAAACCTTAGAGTACTGGTTGGAAAACTCACAGACCCTCTTATGCCTTTTCTTTCTTTTTTAGGAATGTCCCCTTTTGGGGCTACAGGTAGTAGGACTCCTAATCCCATCCCCCGTCCCTTTTTTGTCGCCTTTTACGACTCAAATGGAAATACTTGGTGGCAGTATTCTTTTTCCCCCACCACAGGGTAGGTAGGTAGGCAAAAAAAGGAAATGAATATTCAGAGAAATGGTACAGGACAGTAACAAGGGGTTGGGGGACAGCATAACGGAGGGACAGTGGTAGTATTAAAGTGTCATCATTTCTCTATGTACAGAGTTTTCCTCTATCACAGACAAAATGATGTGTGGCTCTGGTCGGTAGGGGCGCCCCATATAGACCCTAAAGTATCAACTGCATGCTACTTTGCCACAATAACATGCAGACAATACCCCGATTAATGAAACTTGAGGAAAAGATGGATTGATTAATTTATCATTTGGTTATTGTTGGATTTCATTCAGCTGGGGGACCAATAATGGTTGGCCTTTTATCTTCAGAATAAAAAAAACTTGAATTCTGGAGATTAATTTCTGATTAAATTATATATATATGTCAATTATATAATATGCTAGATGTCAACTTTCCCTGCTGTGGGTTGACTAATGGCCATAAGACTAAGCAACATAAAAAATAACTAAAACATTCAGTACATAGATGTTATTCAAACAAGACGTCTATCTATATAAACCAAGGGACTCTTCTCCCTAGTAAGGGAGGTAGCCAGTTAAGGCACACACCCACTCCCATCAACCACCCTTTGTTTTCTTCACACAGATAAAGGGTTATCTTCTGCCCACTGCCCAGGTCAGAGGCAATGCAGTAAGACTCAACACATCCATAACAAGGCTGCTTCATTTACATAGCAACCATCCCTCCTCATCCCCTTATGTGGAACATAGAGAAGACAGGGAGAAATCCTTTCATGCTAAATCAAAATATTATCTATACATACACAACCATTCTCCATTCTCACCCATCCCCAATCTTCTCCCTTCCCGGTGTATAAGACATTCCCCTCTTAACAGATGTAAAAATATATATATATAATAAATACAAAAATAAATAAATACATAAATAAAAAAAACAAATAAACAAATTAATAAATTTACCTTCACTTCCAATACCTTTTGACATGTTCAAATCTGCATTAACTGAAGAAAACATTATTGGGTTCTTCTTTCTTCTGAATCTACCAGCATCTTCTAAATTAATACTTCCATCAGAGACCGAGTCTTGCTCCTGTGTGGATGTAATATTAGCATACGTCTGGTTGGGCCCTAAACTGTGACTGAGATGAAGAGACTCATTCTGGTCTGGAGCTCCACTGAAATTTAGTGATTCACTGCCACCACCTGGTATAATAGGGATAAGTCATTAATATCCTAAATGCAGAACCTTTAATATATATATACAACCACTCCTCGTTTAACGACGACAATTGGGACCAGCGCGCCGTCGTTAACCGAATTGGTCGTTAAGCGAAAGTGTATACATACGTACATGTACTGTATGTACAATGTCCAGCAATACATGTATCTTTATTTGTCTCCCTTTCCCTTGTAAAACATAATTATACAGGCACTCCTCCAGTCCTCTGGCACTCTACCCTCTCCTAAACAAACATTAAATAACCTCACCAGCCAGTCCACCATAACTGTACCTCCTTTCTTCAGACATTCTGCATGGCATCCATCCAACCCAGGTGCCTTACCTGCTCTCATCATCTTAACAGCTGCTTTCACTTCATCTTTCCCTATTTTTCCTCACTCATCACTCTCATTTTCTTAGCGATTCCCACTGCAACTACCTTTCCCTCCCTATCCTCCATATATATATATATATATATATATATATACACACACACACACACTTGTACCTCTTCTAATACAGGTTCACTTAATGAAATTTCTGTTACACATTATCATTATTTTTTTTTTTTTACCAAAACTTGATTAATGAATGAAAAAATTGAAGTAATGCAAATGCTGTTCGTAAATTTATGAAAATTAAAATATGAAGAAAAAAATAACACGGTAACAATAACCAGCAAATAAAATCAGTTTATGGATTCTGTTATATTTAAAACCATGCATTCCATGCTTAGAAATACAGTCGAACCTCGAAAGCCCGGACCCTCATATGGCCGGTCGAAATGAACAAGGGGCAGACTTTTCAAGCAAAGTTCCCTATTTGTCCGGTAGGTGGCAGCAATGGCCGTACACGTATACTCAAACCCGGCCTAGTCAAGCCGCCACCAGGGCTGCCGTTTCATAGAATCTTGTACCAAAACGTAGTGAAATAGCGGCATGTGGCAACTGCACAAGGACATGAGGAAATTTTTTCTACATATCAGCGGGCTGTTAAAAACATTCAAAAACTCAAACTTTTGTTTAAAAATTATAGAACTAATTATCAAATAATAAATGGTACATCAAAATATGACTTTTATTGGTAATTGTGTTACTTATAAAATATTATACACCAAAAGATACGTTTTTACCGTGTAGAAAAAAAATTCTACGCTAAAATTTCAGCTTTCTTTTAGCGATAATAATATAAAAAACAAAAAATAATAATTTTTATATCTTACTGAATATGTTAGGGCATGGGGGCCTTATATACATTCAAGAATAAAAAAACTAGAACCAACATTTTGTCAAAGTTTGACAAGTATATCTTGCTATGAAAGTCTGCACATGCCCGAGAAAAATGTATGCCCCGGTATGGCAACACTCCCATTCTACACGGCAGTGTAGAAAATGCGGCAACCCTGGCCGCCACCACTGTCCCGCGTGCATACCTTCCGATATTTACAGTGTACGTAATAAAAAATACAGTACAGTACACTGTATATACAGTACATTTACATGCCTGTATTACAGTTATTATTACAGAATTATTAGTACTATAGTATTATTAGTACAGTATTGTTATTATTAGTGTTAGAGTATTATGTGTTTCTATGCCATATCATACATTACCTATACGTATACCGCTACGAAAATCTACGGGTGTTAGGGAGATATTTTCGATGACCGGACCACCCTTCCCCCCAATTAGTCCTGGCTTTCGAGGTTCGACTGTATATGTAAACACAGACTGCTTTCCTAGATTTACAAAAGGCATTTGATAAAGTACTACATAAAAAGCTACCAAGAAAATTTTAAATAATAAGAGGTGTACAAGGAAAGTTATTGAAATGGATGGAGGATTTCTTGAACGGGAGAAAAATGAGGGTGGTACTTAGCGACAAAAACTCCACCTGGGAAGAAAGGTTAAGTGGAGTCCCACAAGGTTCTGTATTAGCTCTGATAATATTTGCCATATATATAAATAACATGGATGAAGGTTATATGAATTTCTTTGCAGATGACACAAAACTACTAAAGAAAATAAGTACAGAAAAAGAATGTGAATCACTACAGAGAGACTTGGAAAAAGTCTGGGAATGGAGTCAAAAGTGGGAAGTGAACTTCAACAGCAAGATATATAGTATAATGGAGTTTGGAAAAAGTAAAGATAGAATATCAGGATGATATAAAATGACCTAAGAGTAATTATTAACAAAGACATGTCACCAGACAAGCATATTAACAAAATAATCGGAGAAACCTTCAATTTACTATGATCAATAAAAGTGGCCTTTGACTACTTGGATGAGGTAATGGTTAAGAAAATATTAGTTACACTGATAAAACCAAGATTGGAGTATGCTGTGACACTATGGACACCCAGCACAAAAAAGAATATAAATAGATTAGAAAGAATCCAAAGAGCAATGACAAAGATGGCACCAACACTTTCTAAATTGACATACAAAGATTGTCCAAATTGGAACTACCAACCCTGGAACAAAGAAGAGAAAGAGGAGATCTACTGGCCATATACAGAATTATGAAAAGGATGGAAGTCCTTGACAGAGAAGATTTATTAAAGTGGGATAAAAGAAAAACAAGAGGACATAAAAAGAAACTTAAAAAGGATAGTTACAGAAGAGATATTTACCTAGTTGTATTATACGGGAAGGAGAGCTATGTTCGTGGTGACCCGTTTTTGTATCTCGCAAGATCAAGTTTGCTCTTAAATTCTTGTACTGTGTTTGCACATACTATTCTTTCATCCAATTTCTTCCATATATCTATCACTCTGTGTGGGAAGCTGTTCTTTTTTCAGGTCTCTTTTGTAGTTATACTTTTTGAGTTTCATTGCATGTCCTCTTGTTTTTCCTGTCCCACTTTAATAAGTCCTCTCTATCAAGGCATTCTTTTCCTTTCATAATTCTGTAGATGGTTAGTAGGTCCCCTTGTTCTCTTCTTTGTTCCAGGATTGGCAATTCCAGTTCAGCCAGTCTTTGTTGTTGTTGTCGTTCCCTAGACTGTCTGTCCGAGCAGTCCCGTCTCCCCAAGGAAGGCCACAGCCGAAACTGGGTTTTCCCACAAATCCTTTATAGAGTGTATGTTGTGTTGTTTGCGTGCATGATTGTGTATAATGCAGTCTTCCATTATGTGTTGTATGGTATGGGGTGAAGTGTTACATCCAATCACTGGAACAACATTTGGACAAAACAAAGAAACTAATATAACAATATACAAACAATGCATACGCTCAGTGATGAATTATGCGAGTCCTGCATGGGCTCCTAATCTCAGTGAGACACACCACAACACCCTTCAAATCATACAAAACAAAGCCCTAAAAACAATTACAGGCTGCACAAATACAACACCTACAGACCATTTACACCATGAAACAAAAGTCCTCAAAGTTAAGGACCACCTCGACATGAGAGGCACACAAACACTTGCTGCAGCCACCACAAACACATCACACCCGCTACACTACATAGCAGAACACCCACACACACCAAGAAACATTAAAACTACACCCAAAGACCTTTATTACGCACAGATACTCTCTTCTCTTCCTCCACAACCACCAAATACCAGCCTCCGGAAACATATTCATAATCATATCACTCACCGCTCCATTAACACACTGAAAGACAACACAATGCTGCATGCCAGACCCCCTGATATCCAGCCAGTCTTTGTTCATATGTCAGGTTTGAAAGCGTTGGGGCCATAGTTTCCCACACAGACTGATAGATGTCTGGAACAAATTGGATGAGGCAACAGTGTGTCAAAAACTATACAAGAATTTAAGAACAAACTAGATGCTGAAAGATACAAAGACAGGTCTCTACAAGCATAGCTCCTTTCCCATATAATACATACATACATATACCAAAGGCTTTTTTCCCCATTACACAAGGGGTAGCCAAAAAGAAATTGTCATAGAAACCACTCACACCCATTCCATCCCATACATATTCCACTACCCTCCACCCTCCCTCTCATCTTGGCACCTCCTGGATGACAGGTCATCCCTGCATCCTGTCCACTGCCCTGGGTCAGCAGTGTCACAAGACACAGCACATTCACAGCAAGGCTGCTTCATTAATTTGGCGACCCGCCCCTCATGCAGAAAAGGAGAAGACAGGGAGAAATCCCTTTGGGCTGCATCAAATTATTTCTCATACTTCCTCATCCCCCACTCACTCCCCCTCATTCATCACAGCATCAGCCATACACAACCATTCTCCATTCACTCCTATCTTTTGTCCTCTCCCGTCTTTCCTCAACAGACATTCCTCTCTTTTTAATGCCCCTTTCGCCCCATCAATCCATCTCATCCTAGGACGCCCCCTCATATTCACTCCTTCCACACCTCTTTTAATAATCTTTCTACACTCATTCTTTCCATGTGTCCAAATCATCCTAATACTCTTTCATCAACCCCATCTCCTAGCTCCCTTTCCACCCCTGTTCTCCTCCTCACCTCCTCATTTCTCACTCTATCTAGCCTAGTAACCCCTATCATGCTTCTCAGACATTTCATCTCATACACATTCAAACTCCTCTCTTCCTTTCTTATGTTTCATGTTTCTGCCCTGTACAGTGCTGTTGGCACAATCACTCCTTCATATAACCTCCTCTTAGCATCCATCTCCAGATGTCTATTTCTCATTACACTTTCTAATACACCAAGGCATTTACTCGCTTCTCTCAATCTACACTCTACTCCACCCCAACTCCTCCCTTCCCTGCCACATTTGAACCCAAGTATCTAAAACTAACCACTTCCTCCAGTCACTCTCCCTTAATGCTCACTTCCACCCTGCTGTCACTCTCTCCCCTTGTACATCTCATCACCTTACTTTTACCCACATTTATCTTCAGCTTCCTTCTTTCAGACACCTTCTCTATACAGGCACTCCTCCAATCCTCTGGCACTCCACCCTCTCTTATACAAACATTAAATAACCTCACCAGCCAGTCCACCTTTCTTCAGACATTCTGCAGAGCATCCATCCTAGGTGCCTTACCTGCTCTCATCTTAACAGCTGCTTTCACTTCATCTTTCCCTATATCTCCATTTTCCTCACTCATCACTCTCATTTTCTTAGCACTTCCTACTCCAACTACCTTTCCCTTCCTATCCTCCTTCACATTTAGCAACTCCCTAACATACTCTGCCCACCTTCCTCTCACTGTTTTCTCTTCCAATATCATCTCTCCATCTGCACCTTTTACCTTTTCTTCTCTACTTGATTCACCTTCTCTTCCTCTTTTAATTTCTTTCCAAAACACCTTTTTATTACTTTCAAAATTTTCTGTCATACTCTTACCCCATTTCACATCTGCTCTCCTCTTTGCCTCCTTTATCTTATGCTTAATTTCCCCTCTCTTTACTTTGTACCTCTCATACGATTCCCTCGTTCTAATTTGTAGCCAATCTATGAAAGCCTGCTTCTTCTCTTCTATACCCTTCTTTACTTCCCCATCCCACCACTATCCTTCCATTTCCTCCTGCCCTCCTTATTCTACACACCATCTTTGCACACCTTATGACTCCCTCCTTGAACCATCCCCATTCCTCCTCCACTCCTAGTTCTACTCTATCCTTCACTCCCTCCAACTCCTCTCTCAGCTTCTTCCTATACTCCTTCTCCTTTTCTTTCTCATTTAAGCAGTTCACTCTAAGTACCTCCCTACCTTCTGCCCTTTTCCTCTTTTTCCATCTATTCTCCACTCTCAATTCACCTACCACCAGAAAATGATCTGATATTCCCCCACTTTCTCCCCTTAGAACATGTACATCTTTAACTCTTCCTACCATACTCCTAGTCACCACTATAGTCCATTAACACTCTATCTGCCACCCTTCCACCCACCACCCTCTCCCATGTGTACTTAAGCTTGACTTTCTTCTTAAACACTATTTACTATCATCAACTCTCTTTCAAGACACATCTCCATCAATTCTCCACTGCAATTTTTACCTGGAACTCCATACTTCCCAATCACTCCGTCTATTGGTTTGTTTCCTACCCTAGCATTAAGGTCTCCCAATACTACTACTGTACATTGACATTTCTCCCTAATCCTTCTATGCGTTCATTTAAATCTACACTAAAAGCCTCCCTTTCCACTACACTATTCTCACTACCAGGCTCATATGCACTTACAAAAACCCACATCTCCTTTCCCAGCTTCACCTTCATCCACAACCTTGAAGAAACCTCTTTCCACCCCACTACTATCTCTTCATTTATTAGTATAGCCACCCCTTCTCTCCCTCATCCCCTCTTCACTCCTGAGAACCTCCTAACTACACTCCCAAACTCACACTCATCCCTCCCTTTCATTTTAGTTTCACTCAAAGCCAGCACATCCATCTTTCTTCTCACAAACATACTGCCTGTCTCTTCCCTTTTACTCTCATCTGTACCACATCCATGCACAAAGACCCAAACCTTAGTGCTGGTTGGAAAACTCCCAAACCCTCTTATGCCTTTACTTTTTTTTAGTATAAAAAGGTTGTAGTATAAAAGTGTCATCATTTTACTATGAACAGTTTTTCTCTATCACAGACAAAATGATGTGTGGCTCTGGTCCTAGGGGTGCAACTACAGTGTTTTTTTCCCCTTGGTTCATCTTATACCCTGTAAGATACCGTGATTAAATTTACGTTCATGTTTAAATTCGTGAGTTTGTTCCTGCAGTCAGATACTACACTGTCCATATATTATGAATACCATGTACATGTATTATCTTGGGGGGAGATGTAGGATATGTACGATATGTTGGGCCGACATATCGGCAACGCGCAAGCCGTACTCGGCGCTGCCGCGCATGATCGGGCCCAGTACACTGTAGACCATGTTATAATAAAGCCTATTATACATGGCGCAGTGATAGATCAAATCTACGCTACCCACCATGGCTGGACGTGCACGACTGCCCACCCATACCCCCAGATCTACCCACAGGAGTGTTGGGTAGATCACAGACGCCACAGACGCCGACAGCACTCGAGCAGGCTCACCGGCTGCTCCTGGCGCAAACCGACGCCATCGTCTCCCTACAGCAGCAGCTGGCAGCGCGCCCTGCTCAAACCACACCAGCTTCACGGCCGGCAGCCCCTGAGAAGTGCGACATGGACATGTCCACAGCAGCGTTCCGGTCGTGGAAACGTTCGATGCAGTGCTGGCTGGACCTGAATGGGTGGGCACCGACGGAGGCCGTCCTGTACATCCGCCTCCATTGCACGCCTCCTCTGCAACGCTCCTTGGATGCCAGGTTCACCGCAGCCGAGTGGCAGGCACTGACCGTTAAGGAAGCCTTGGACTCGATCAGTGGCATCGCCCTCCAGGCGACCAACCAGGCAGCCGACTGGTGCAGGTTCTTCACCGCTCGCCAGGAACGCAACGAGTCCATAAGTGAGTACTTTACTCTGTCTGCTCAGTGTGCGGCGGATTGCGAATTTAAGTGTCCCCATTGTGACAGTAGCTTGTCTGAGTACATGCTGCTCCGTAAGCTAGTGAGTGGTTTGGAGAGTGTTGGGTTAAAGGAGGTGTTTCGCAAGCGTGATTCGTTTAAGGATACAGATTCCTTGCGTAAGTTTTGTGTGGCGTTCGAGGCGGCTCACAAGGACGCCGCTCCCCCAGGTCAGGACGGTAATTTTGGACGGGAGACGCTAACGCCAACGGCGGCGGTGACTCAGCTGCCAGGCGCACCGCAAGAGGATCTCCAGCCTCAGGTCGCTGGGAACCGCCCGCCACCCCAAAAGCCCCGCTGTAGCAACTGTGGGGGCAAACACAAGCCAGGGAAAGGCATGTGTCCTGCGGAGACGCTGACATGCTACGGGTGCGGCAAGACCGGTCATCTACGTCGCCTGTGCAGGAAGAGTAAAAAAGCAGCTGCGACGGAGGAGGGGGAAGCCTCCAGTATAGTAATTGTAGCCGCAGGGAAAGCACAGAGCCAGCCGTGTATCTGGGTGACCGTCAGCGACACACGGAAGGAGAAGACATCGGCCAGGATCCGAGTGGTACCGGACACAGGAGCCCAGGTGTGCGTTGCGGGACCAGTCCTGCTAGCCGCCCTGGGCGTTGATACGACATCGCTAGTGAGCCGGGGCAGCCTGCGTGACCGTGATTAAATTTACGTTCCTTTATGTATATATTCGTGAGTTTGTTCCTGCAGTCAGATACTACACTGTCCATATATTATGAATACCATGTACATGTATTATCTTGGGGGGAGATGTAGGATATGTACGATATGTTGGGCCGACATATCGGCAACGCGCAAGCCGTACTCGGTGCTGCCGCGCATGATCGGGCCCAGTACACTGCAGACCATGTTATAATAAAGCCTATTATACAACAACATATTTTTAGAGAAAACTGGGTGCGAGACTTGGGAGTTCTAGTGAGTCCCGACCTTAAATCCAGGAAACAGTACATTAGTGTCAGGAATAAAGCAAACAGAGCAATAGGTTTCATTGCTAGGATGGTTACAGATAGAAGTGCAGAAGTAATTATCAAACTCTATCTAGCATTAGTTAGACCCATCCTTGATTATGTAGTACAGTTTTGGGCTCCATTTCACAGAATGGACATCAATTCACTAGAATCAGTACAAAGGAGAATGATCAAAATGATGCATGGACTCAGAAATTTGCCTTATGAAGAGAGGCTTAGGCAAAGTTAGCAAAGAGTGAACACTACAATATGTGGATAAAAAGAGAAATTAATGTTGAGGAAAGAGAATGAGAGAACTAGGAGGTGAAGCAAAAAAAAAAAAAAAAAAAAAAAGTTAAGAGAACAGAGACCGAAAGAAAGGAGTTCTACTGGAGAATCTTAGACATGAGGCTGAGAAAATGGTATGCTTGGTTAAGTGAAATGAAAGGAGCTTGTTTTCTACAAAGACACCAGCTAGCGAATACCTGTGAAATTTATTATCTCCGAATATTGACAAGTGAATTCAACATCAAGAAGTGCAGTATAATTGAATTTGGAAAAAGCAAGAAGAGAATATCAGGACAGTATAAAATTGATGGAAAAGAAGTAAAGACAGTAAATTCTAGATGGGACCTAAAAGTAATCACCACCAAAGACATCTCACCATATAAACATATAAATAAAATAGTTGGAGAAACATACAATGTTAAGATCAATAAAGGTGGCCTTTAAATACCTGGGTAAGGAAATGATCAAGAAAATATTAAAAACACTGATAAGGCCAAAACTGGAATATGCAGCACTGATATGGTCACCCAGTACAAAAAAGAATATAAGAAAATTAGAACAAATACAAAGAGCAATGACAAGTTGGTCCCAACACTTTCAAACCTGACATATGAACAAAGACTGGTGGAACTGGAATTGCCAACCCTGGAACAAAGAAGAGAATGAGAGGCCCTACTAACCATCTACAGAATTATGAAAGGAAAAGAATGTCTTGATAAAGAGGACTTATTAAAGTGAGACAGAGGAAAAACAAGAGGACATGCAATGAAACTCAAAAAGGATAACTATAGAAGACCTGAAAGGAAAAAAAAAAAAAAAAATACAGCTTCCCACACAGAGTGATAGATATATGGAATAAATTGAATGAAAAAAGTGTGTACAAACACAATACAAGAATTTAAGAGCAAACTTGATCTTGCGAGATACAAAAACGGATCACCAAGAGCACAGCTTCCCTTCCCGTATAATACAACTAAGTAAATACACACTTATGGGAATTTTAACTGCAAAGAAATCTGTTGGGAAGAGATGACAGTGAAAGGCAGAGAGGATCTATGGGGGAATGTATTACTTGACATGACCATAGAACATACAATGACACAATGGGTAAATGAAAATACCAGATGCAAAGTAATGAAGTGCTGTTGAAACTGGTTTTAATATTTACAACAGAACTGGAAATTGTGGATAAAATTGAATACAAGATGCCATTTGGAAAAACTGACCATATACTAATAGAGGCTGAACTAAAGGAAGAAATATATATGGAGACAAAAAATATAGAAAAGGGAGATTGATGTAAAACAAAATGGACTTTGGGAACTTAAGAAATTCTACATTGAAGAGACAAAAATGGAAGAGAAATGGATTATCTTGATGGAAATCTATAATGAAAGAGTGGATAAATATGTACCAAGACAGAAACAAGAACAAACTGGACAAAACACTAGTGTGTGCAAAAAACATACATGAAATAAGAGCAAACTAGACACTGCGAGATATGAAGTCAGGACACCACGAGCATAGCTCCCCTTCTTGTAAAATACATACATACATATACCAAAGGCTTTTTCCCCTGTACACAGGGGGTAGCCAAAAAGAAAAAGGAATAGAAATCACTCCCACCCATTTCATTTCCCATATATTCCACTCCCCTCCACCCTCCTCCCTATCTTGGCACCTCCTGGATGACGGGTCATCACTGCATCCTCTCCACTGCCCTGGGTCAGAAGCAGTGTCACACGACATGGCACACCACGGCAAGGCCGCTTCATAAATTCGGCAACCCCCCCCCCCCCCTCTCCGTCCCCTCATGCAGGAAAGGAGAAGACAGGGAGATATCCGTTCGGGCTGCATCAAATTTTTTCTCATACATACTTCCTCACCCCCCATCCCCCACTCACTCCCCCTCATGCATCACAGCCTCATCTATACACAACCCTTCAACATTCACCCCTATCTTCTGTCCTCTCCTGTCCTTCCTCTACAGACATTCCTCTCTTTTGTAAAACCCCTTTCACCCCATCCATCCATCTTATCCTAGGATGCCTCATGTTCACTCCTTCCACCTCCGCCTTCCACACTTCTTTTACTAATCTTTCTTCACTCATTCTTTCCATGTGTCCTAACCATCCTAATACTCTTTCATCAACCCTATCTCCTAGCTCCCTTTCCACCCCTGTTCTCCTCCTCACCTCCTCATTTCTCACTCTATCTAGCCTATTAACCCTTATCATACTTCTCAGACATTTCATCTCAAACACATTAAAACTCTTTCTCTTTTCCTCTCTCATGTTCCATGTTTCTGCCCCGTACATTGCTGTTGGCACAATCACTCCTTCATATAACCTCCTCTTTGCATCCATTCCCAGATGTCTATCTCTCATTACACTTTTTAATCCACCAAGGCATTTACTCGCTTCTCTCAATCTACATTCTACCTCCACCCCCACTCCTCCCTTTCCTGTCACATTTGCACCCAAGTATCTGAAACTATCCACTTTCTCTAGTTTCTCACCCTTAATGCTCACTTCCAACCTACTGTCACTCTTTCCCCTTGTACATCTCATCACCTTACTTTTGCCCACATTTATCTTCAGCTTCCTTCTTCCACACACCTCAAACTCTGTCACTATCTTCCTCAATCCCTCCTCTGATCCTGCTACAAGTGCAGTGTCATCAGCAAACAACAGCTGGCTCACCTCCCACTTTTCTCCATTTTCTTTAATCATCTCCAACCCCTGACCCACTACCCTTGCATTCACCTCTCGCACCACCCCAACCATGTAAAGATTGAACAGCCAGGGCAACATAACACACCCCTAGCAAAGTCACACCTTTCCCTCAAACCATTTCTAATCCTAACGCAAGCTCTACTACTCTCATAAAAACTCTTGATTGCTCTTAACCACTTCAGTATGGGCCAAAATCTCGCGGGCAGCATTAGGTGCCAGACGTACGAGGTTGTCATAATACTCGCATCATAAGAAATAGTCACCGCTTATATCGATCGTTCTCTCTTTCACCCATGAATTTTGATAACCATAGAAAATGTGATGAAGACAGTTTAGAGAGTATGTCATTATGCAGGGGCAACTACAAAAAATATAATCAAGACGCCGATATGGCAGCCTCGCGTATCCACTTGCTCCTCATGCCGCCTACATATGCGGCACCGTATGAAAGGGGTTAAAAGCTTTCCTCCTATCCCATATATCTGCAATACCTCCCACAGTGCCTTCCTATCTTCCCTGTCATAAGCCTTTTCCAGATCCATAAAAGCCAAAAAAACTTCCTTACCTTTTCCTATAGCTTTCTCACATATCTGTCTTACCACAAAGATCTGATCTACACATCCCCTACCTGTCCTAAAACCACACTGTTCCTCACCAATTACTCCCTCTGTTCCTCTCCTGATCCTCTCGATCAAGATCCTCCCATAAGCCTTCCCAACTACACTCAACAAGCTGATCCCTCTAAAACTACTACTCACACTTGTCCCCCTTTCCTTTGTAAAGCGGAACTATACAGTCACTCCTACAGTCCTCTGGCACTCTACCCTCTCTTAAACAAACATTAAATAACCTCACCAGCCAGTCCACCATAACTGTACCTCCTTTCTTCAGACATTCTGCAGAGCATCCATCCTAGGTGCCTTACCTGCTCTCATCATCTTAACAGCTGCTTTCACTTCATCCTTCCCTATTTCTCCTCCATTTTCCTCACTCATCACTCTCATTTTCTTAGCACTTCCCATTGCCACTACTTTTCCCTCCCTATCCTCCTTCACATTTAGCAACTCCCCAAAATACTCTGCCCACCTTCCTCTCACTGCCTTCTCTTCCATTATCATCTCTCCATCTGCACCTTTTACCTTTTCTTCTCTACTTGATTTGCCTCGTCTTCCTCTTTTAACTTCCTTCCAAAACATCTTTTTATTACTTTCAAAATTTTCTGTCATAATCTAACCCCATTTCAGATCTGCTCTCCTCTTTGCTTCCTTTATCTTATGCTTAACTTCCCTTCTCTTTACTTTGTACCTCTCATACGATTCCCTCGTCCTAATTTGTATCCAATCTATAAATGCCTGTTTCTTCTCTTCTACACCCTTCTTTGCTTCCTCATCCCACCACTCACTACCCTTCCTTCTATTTCCTCCCACCCTCCTTGTTCCACACACCATCTTTGCACACCTTATGACTCCCTCCTTGAACCATCCCCATTCCTCCTCCACTCCTAGTTCTACTCTATCCTTTACTCTCTCCCACTCCTCTCTCAACTTCTTCTTATACTCATTCTCCTTTTTCTCCTCATTTAAGCAGTTCACTCTACCTCCCTACCTTCTGCCCTTTTCCTCTTTCTCCACCTATTCTCCACTTTCAATTTACCTTCCACCGGGAAATGATCTGATATTCCCCCACTCTCTCCCCTTAGAACATGTACATCCTTAACTCTTCCTACCATACTCCTGGTCACCACTATATAGTCCATTAACGCTCTATCTGCCACCCTTCCATCCACCACCCTCTCCCATGTGTACTTATGCTTGACTTTCTTCTTAAACACTGTATTTGCTATCATCAACTCTCAAGACACATCTCCACCATCAATTCTCCACTACGATTTTTGCCTCGAACTCCATACTTCCCAATCACTCCGTCAATTGGTTCATTTCCTACCCTAGCATTTAGGTCTCCCAATACAACTACATTGACATTTCTCCCTAATCCCTCTATGCACTCATATTCACTCCACTACCTGCTTACTTATCTCTTCACTTATTAGTATAGCCACCCCTTCTCTCCCTCGTCCCCTCTTCACTCCTGAGTACCTCCCAGCTACACTCCCAAACTCAGTTACCCTTTCCTTTCATTTTAGTTTCACTCAAAACCAGTACATCCATCTTTCTTTTCACAAACATACTGCCTATCTCTTCCCTTTTACTCTCATCTGTACCACATCCATGCACATTAAAAGACACAAACCTTAGGGTACATAGATACATACATATACCAAGGCTTTTTCCCCCTTCCAAGGGAGGTAGCCAAAAAGAGAAAGGCATAAAAACACTCCCACCCATTTCATCCCTAAATACACTCCACACCCCTCCCACCCTTCCTCTCATCTGAGCACCTCCTGGTACCTTAGGGTACTGGTTGGAAAACTCCCAGACCCTCTTATGCCTTTACTTTCTTTTTTAGGAATGTCCCCTTTTGGGGCTACAGGTAGTAGGACTCCTAATACCATCCCCTGTCCCATTTTTGTCGCCTTTTACGACTCAAGTGGAAATACTTGGTGGCAGTATTCTTTTCCCCCACCACAGGGTAGGTAGGCAAAAAAAGGAAATGAATATTTAGAGAAATAGTACAGGACAGTAACAAGGGGTTGGGGGACAGCATAACGGAGGGACAGTCGTAGTATAAAAGTGTCATCATTTCTCTATGTACAGAGTTTTCCTCTATCACAGACAAAATGATGTGTGGCTCTGGTCCATAGGGGCACCCCATATAGACCCTAAAGTATCAACTGCATGCTACTTTGCCACAATAACATGCAGCCAATACCCCAGACGGGGTCCTGTAAGATACAACACACACATGGTGTGTGTGGGGGGTGTATACATAGAAGACATACAAATAGAAAGAAAACTGGGAAAACAAACACCAGATCTCTTTTTCTGTACATTACAAATAGGCAATTACACATCTCACAGTTCATATCTACCAATATAAACATTTTCCCTAAGTTGAACCCAATGTTCACAGTTTACTTCTATACTATACCATGACTTCCACTGTGCTCTTAACCATGCCTACTTTTATCAAAGAGAACAGGAGCTCTTCAGTACCTTTCCTTAATCTAAATTAGAACTAATAACCTTCACCATATCAACTCATCCACCTACTCACCTGGGAGCCTGTCCTGAGACAAAGGGTTTATATCTTTCCTCCTCTGAAACCTACTAGCAGCTTTAAGATCTATACTTTCATTAATGTCAGAATCATCCTGGGTACTGGTGATGTTAGCATATGTCTGATCAACTACTCTGAAGCTGCTGGCATTCAGTAATTCTTCTGGAGTTGGTTTGTTGCTGGTCTGACTAACCTGTGCTTTCTCTTCTGATAAGGATTTGTCTTCAACCTTATTGGATTTTGCATAATCTGTTTAAGAGTACAAAATATTTACAGAATCAATAAACATGAAGAGCAGAGAATTTCCTCTACCATAAAATTTAATAAAAGATTCCAAATTGTAATTTCACTTACTAAGGATGTATGGTGAGTATACTTTAGCATTTCTCTGCTTCAGGGCATTAAAAATGTAAGATACAAGCAAAAGGTTTCAATGGGAAAGTTAAAACTCTTAGAATTGTATTACAATTACCAATACAGAGCTGATAAAGGTTGCCAACTCAAGGTTACATATTACATAACATTATCACATTTCCATCTATCTATATACCAAGGGCTTTTTCTCCCTTACAGGAAGGTGCCCAAGTCAAAATACATATATCTACTCCTACTCATTTGATTCCCACCCACTCCACTCCCATCCATCACCCTTTCCTCCCTCTCATCTCAGCTCTTAATTGATGATGGGTCACCCCTGTATCCCACCCACTGCCCTAGGTCAGAAGCAATGTAGCAGGACACAGCACATCAACAGCAAGGCAATTTCACTTAGACAGTGACCCCACCTCCCACTCTCCGTCCCTTCATGCATAAAAAGAGATGGGGAGAAATCCCTTCAGGCTGCATCAAAATATTATTCACACACAACCACTCCCTAACCCCCTATCCCCAACCCACTCCCTTCATTGAATCACAGTATCATCTATACACAGCCATTCTCTATTCACCCCTATCTCTGCCCTCTCCCTTCCTTACTCAACAGACATTACCCTCTAGCTCAATATCTTTTTCACCCCATCCTCGGTTGTTCCTTTAAGTTCACTCCCTCCATTTCTGCCTTCTGCATCTCTTTTACTAATCTTTCTTCACTCATTCTTTCCATTTGCCCAAACCTTCCCAATACTCTTTCATCAGCTCTATTTGCTATCTCCTTTTCTATCCCACCTCTCCTCCTCACCTCTGTTTCTCACTCTATCCAACCGTGTAAACCCTACCATACTTCTGACACATTTCCTCTTTTCCTTTCTCAAATTCCAAGTCTCTGCTCCAAACAGTGTTGTTGACACAATCATCCCTTCATATCATCTCCTCTTCCCATCCATTCCCAAATACTTATTTCTCATTACACTTTTTAGTCCCCCTAGGCATTTACTTCTCTCAATCTACAATTTATTTCTATCTACATTCTTCCCTTTCCTGCCAAATGAAACCCCAAATACCTGAAACTATCCAACCCTCCAGCCTCTCTCCTTTCAGACTTCCAATTCAATGCCATTCTCTACCCTTGTACATCTCATCACTTTTTACCTACATTTACCTTCAACTTTCTCCTTTTGTATATCTTCCCAAACTCTATCACCAACTCCCTTCATCCTCCATGACCCTGCAACAAGCGTGTCATTAGCAAACAATAACTGGCTCCTACATTTCTCTTTTTTTTTTTTTTTTTTTTTTTTTAAATCATTTTCAATCCCCTGCCCATTACCCTTACATTTACCTCCTAGACCACCCCATACATGTACACATTGAACAGCCATGGTGACATAACACATCCCTGACAAAGGCCCACCTTTACCTTAAACTACTCTCTCCATTTCCTACCCTAACACAGACTCTACTACTCTCATAAAAACTCTTGACTGCCCTTACCAGCTTTCCCCAATCCTATATATCTGCAAAACTTCCCACAGTACCTTCTTGTCTACCCTGTCATCAGCCTTTTCTAAATCCATAAAGGCTAAAAAACATCCATAACTTTTGCTAAAGTTTTCTCACATATCTGTCTTACCACAAAAAATTGATCCATGCAATCCCTACCTTTCTTAAACCTACACTGTTCCTCACCAATTATTCCCTGTTCATCTCCTAATACATACATATACCAAAGGCTTTTTCCCCCCTTACACAGAAGGTAGCCAAAAAGAAAAAGGCATAGAAAACACTCCCACCCATCCATTCCACCCCCTACATACTCCACTCCCCTACACCCTCTTATTTTAGCACCTCCTGGATGACGGGTCATCCCTGCATCCTGTCCACTGCCTTGGGTCAGAAGCAGTGTCGCAAGACACAGCACATCCACACCAACCCCCAACTCTCCATCCCCTCATACAGAAAAGGAAAAGACGGGGAGAAATTGGTGAAGAAGAGGTCAAAAAAGTAAACTTTGAAAAAGACTTTGGAGAGTACCAAAATGAATATAAAATAAATTAGAAAGAATACAAAGAGCAACAACAAAACTGGCACAAACTCTTTCCTAAATGACATATGAACAAAGACTGTCCAAATTAGAATTACCAACTCTGGAACAAAGAAGGGAAAGAGGAGACCTATTAACTATCTATAGAATTATGAAAGGAATGGAAATCTTAGATAAGAATGATTCATTGAAATGGGACAATGAAAAAACAAGAGGACATGAAAAGAAACTCAAACGAGATAATTACAGAAGAGATACATATACCAAGGGCTTTTCCCCCCTAACACGGGGGGGGGTAGCCAATGAGAAAAAGGCATAGAAATCACTCCCACCCATTCCATCCCCTACATATTCCCCTCCCCTCCACCCTCCTCCCTCCCTCTCATCTTGGCACCTCCTGGATGACGGGGCATCCCTGCATCCTGTCCACTGCCCTGGGTCAGAAGCAGTGTCGCAAGACACAGCAAATCCACAGCAAAGCTGCTTCATTAATTTGGTGGCCCCCCTCTCCGTCCCTTCATGCAGAAAAAGAGAAGACAAGGAGAAATCCCATCGGGCTGCGTCAAATTTCTCATACATACTTCCTCACCCCCCATCCCCCACCCACTCCCCCTCATGCATCACAGCATCATCTATACACAACCCTTCTCTACTCACCCCTATCTTCTGGCCTCTCCCATCCTTCCTCTCTTTTGTAATACCCCCTTTACCCCATCCATCCATCTTATCCTAGGACGCCCCCTCATAATCACTCCTTCCACACCTCTTTTACTAATCTTTCTTCACTCATTCTTTCCATGTGTCCAAACCATCCTAATACTCTTTCATCAACCCTATCTCCCAACTCCCTTTCCATGTTGAGAAAAAGGATTGTGGTACTCCCCAAGGCAGTCGTAGCTCCTCTTGGGGATCGGTGCCACCTGCGTAGAGCCGGTGGCCAGGGCTGGTTGCCGCCGTTTGGCCCCCAACTCTTGGGGTTGGGGGTGGTCCCACAACACGGACAGTGGGCTTGATATACAGACTCAGTTTGACTCATTGACTATCATGAACATGGACAGAGGGCTTGATATACAGACTCAGTTTGACTCATTGACACAACACACATAATCATACACATATCCCACACCAAGCCCTATACACTCCCTCCTCTCCTGATATCACCTTTTGCTCCCCCTGCCTAACCCCAAAAACATCATGGAGTGTGGTCGGAACCCTTGGTTCTGACCACCTTCCAATCATCATCACCACCAAAACAAGATGCACCCCAGTTGGCCACAGACACACATACACCAATTACAAGAGAGCTAACTGGGAAGCTTTTACTGAAGAGACAGAACAACATTTTGAAACACTTAACAGTACACCACTCACAAACATAAACAATGCTGTGCACACTTTTAATACAATTATACAAAACGAAGACAAGAGATACATCCCTAGAGGCAACAGAAAATCACACAACCCCAACTTCACACCAGAAATCCAAGGCCTCATCAGACAACGAGACACATTTAAACACAATACCCCCACACCTATCCCTCAAAACATAGCAGACCAAATACAAACACTAAACAGTGATTGCCAATAAAATACACGAACAAAAAACACAAAATTGGCAAAACTTTATCAATACACTTGATCACAAAACAAACACCAGTAAATTGTACAAAACACTCAACAGCATTACACTATCCAACAGTAACACAACACGCTCTCATGCAGCAATAATCACAACAGACAATCTACCCTCAAACAGACAAGCACTCATAAATCATTTTGCACAGACAAGCCATCTCACTTCTCACCCTGACGACTGACGCACTATTCAACGTAAGAAAGACTTTCCCACAGACTCAGACTATACACCCTTCATAGACAGTCAGACAAAACACATAATACATAATCTCAAGCACTCATCTGCCTGTGGCCCTGATAACATAAGTAACATCCACCTAAAACACATTGGACCACAAGGTATACACGCACTCACAAACATTGCTAACTACAGCTATTCACACAACACTATACCCGACATCTGGAAGCATGGTAAAATAATCACCATTCCAAAACCGAACAAAGACCCAACAATCCCAACATCGCACCCCCCAATAACATTTCTCTGCACCCCCTCTAAAGTCATTGAACGCCTAATACTTCAACTTGTCACACCATATATTCCCCTTGCTGACTCACAATATGGTTTTAGGCCACTACACTCCACAAACACTCTTCTGATAAACCTCACACAAAGAATTTTAGATGGCATCAATTCAGATAGGCCCCACCACAGAACACTTCTTATAACATCAGACATTAGTAAAGCTTTTGATGCTATCCCCCGCCACAACCTAACAAATAAAATATATAACACAGACATGCACAATAACACCAAAAGATGGCTGGCCAATTATCTGGCAGGTAGAAATGCTTGTGTGTCATATAATGGCCAATCATCACACATCAGAAACATTAAGAATGGAGTACCACAGGGCTCTGTTCTATCCCTCACGCTCTTTAATCTATACATGCATGACTTACCCACACCAGACACCTCAGAAATACAAATCTCTTCCTACGCAGACGACATAACCATCACATGCACACAACGTAACACAGACAAAGCTGCAGAAATAATCCAGCCATACCTTGATACACTCAACACATGGTTCATCACAGACTCAAAATAGCTCCAACCAAATCTACAGCAACACTTCTCACCAACTGGACAAAAGAACACAAATACATACCTCATCTCTACAACAATACTCTAATACCACACACAGACACACTGAAAATTCTTGGTGTAACATACGATACATCCATGTCTTTCAAACAACACATCACAAACATAAAAAACAAATGCACCCCTAGACTTAATGCACTTAAGTCAATCACTGGAACAACATTTGGACAAAACAAAGAAACTAATACAGTCACTATCCGAGTTACGATGTACACGAGTTACGACCACCCGTACTTATGACCACATCTAGCAGATGCCTATTATGAGTTTACTGTACATGTCTGGCAGCACAGCGTGTAAGATAGTTGTGGCAACCGGCATCGCGTACAGCAGTTATGGCAGAGATGGAAAAGTTGTTATACATGTGGTTGGAAGATAATACGCAAAGAAATGTGAGAGTGACGTTGCAAGCAGTGCAAAGTAAGGCTACAAGTTAATTTCACATGTTGAAAGAACGTGCAGGTGAAGAATACGCTTCACATGAGTTCATAGTGAGTGCTGGGTGGTTTCGTTGCTTTCGAGAGCGTTACCAAGTTCACCACGTGTTGTCGAAAGGTGAGGCTGCTAGCAGTGATGCACCTGCAGCTAAGGCATTTAAATGAAAGAGTTTGATAAGTTATGGATGAAGGATATTTACGTACTTACAACCACATCTAGCTGATGCCTATTATGAGTTTACTATTACGAATACACTATAATAAGTATTTTCTTTCTTTAACTTACCATTTCATATTAACAACTAAGCAACTTAAAACAATACTGTATACAACTGTAGGAGAGAAGACAAACGCAGAGTATGGGATCCAATGTATTTAACGTTTCGCCCACCAGGACCTCTTCAGAAATAACATAGTGGACAAACATCTGACTCCTTATATAACCCGAGCTTGCGGGGAGAAACGAACATGAACTGGTGTTAAAAAAAGTAGAGACTGAACAACTTCACACCAGGCTTAATGACCCCTTTATGGGTCGATAGCCTTAAAAAAGTCCACTATGTTATTTTGGGAGAAGCCCTGCTGGGCGCAATGTTAAATACATTGGATCCCATACTCTGCGTTTGGCTTCTCTCCTACAGTGCTGTTGCAGTCGTTGCGTCTTTTACTCAATGCTGTATACAAAGATAAATGTACTGTACCTATATCTCACACTTAGAATGGATTGAAATGGATGAGAAAAATAGATCTTAAAATTCACATATATTTAGAGTACATACAACAATTGAAGAATTAAGAAAAAATTATTAAAAGGAAACTACAATTTAAAAAACTTAAAAATGGTAAGCAAGGTTATATTTAACCCTTCTTAGGTAAAGTGGGGTCAGACAGACCCCATACTTTTTTGTTTTTTCCTTTTAATATACTAATATATTACATATAGATATGTACTCCCATATACCTTCTTGATCAGTGGAGTAGTTTAATGGGGTGATAGGGTCATTCCTGAATCTTGCTCTAAGCTTTATAGAGCTTTTGAGCCCGTCTGACCCCACTTTACCTGAGGTATGAGTAGCATGGGGTCTGTCAGACCCCACTTTACCCGAGGTGTGAGTAGCGTGGGGTTTGTCAGACCCCACTTTACCTGAGGTTTGTTCATGTCATATAAATGTTTTATCATTTATACTTATGGGTAAATAATTTCTTCTTTTTTATCAACAGAAAAACATACATCCAAGTTTGATTTAATTTATTTATTTAATTTACTTAATTTATTCCATTTTCCCTCTTTTGATCACATTAATTTTTATCACAATGTTTAATTTCTGTTCTGGTAATGTGAGTTTCTTTTCATATCATGGTCACACTATACTCATATTATCATAAAACATGACATTCCGCCACATTTTATTTGATTGATTTATCCTTCCCCTCTTTTGTTCAAATTTAATTTGTATCACATATAAATGCTTAATATTTTCTGTTCTGTTAATATGTTTCTTCTCACAACAAGATCACACTATTCTCATATCATAAAATGTGACATCTCGCCACATTTTAGGACACCTCAGTCACTCTATTCCCACACATACAGCTGTAATTTATTCCATCCTTCCCCTCTTTTTGTTCAAATTTAATTTGTATCACATATAAATGTTTGATATTTTCTGTTCTGTTAATAATATGTTTCTTCTCACACTATTCTCATATCATCATAAGATGTGACATCTCGCCACATTTTAGGACACCTCAGCCACTCTATTCCCACACATGCATCCGAGTTTGATTTAATTTATTCAATTTATTTATTTGATTTATTCCATTTTCCCTCTTTTGATCACATTAACTTTTATCACAATGTTTAATTTCTTTTCATATCATGGTCACGCTATACTCATATTATCATAAAACATGACATTCCGCCACATTATATTTGATTAATTTATCCTTCCCCTCTTTTGTTCAAATTTAATTTGTATCACATATAAATGCTTAATATTTTCTGTTCTGTTGATATGTTTCTTCTCACAACAAGATCACACTATTCTCATATTATCATAAAATGTGACATCTCGCCACATTTTAGGACACCTCAGCCACTCTATTCCCACACATACTGCTGTAATTTATTCCATCCTTCCCCTCTTTTTGTTCAAATTTAATTTGTATCACATATTTTGTATCATATATAAATGTTTAATATTTTCTGTTCTGTTAATAATATGTTTCTTCTCACACTATTCTCATATCATAAAATGTGACATCTCGCCACATTTTAGGACACAGCCACTCTATTCCCACACATACATCCGAGTTTGATTTAATTTATTCAATTTATTTATTTGATTTATTCCATTTTCCCTCTTTTGATCACATTAACTTTTATCACAATGTTTAATTTCTTTTCATATCATGGTCACGCTATACTCATATTATCATAAAACATGACATTCCGCCACATTTTATTTGATTAATTTATCCTTCCCTCTTTTGTTCAAATTTAATTTGTATCACATATTTTGTATCACATATAAATGCTTAATATTTTCTGTTCTGTTAATATGTTTCTTCTCACAACAAGATCACACTATTCTCATATTATCATAAAATGTGACATCTCGCCACATTTTAGGACACCTCAGCCACTCTCTTCCCACACATACAGCTGTAATTTATTCCATCCTTCCCCTCTTTTTGTTCAAATTTAATTTGTATCACATATAAATGTTTAATATTTTCTGTTCTGTTAATAATATGTTTCTTCTCACACTATTCTCATATCATAAAGACCAAGAACTACTGCCTACACTGCAAAAGACCAGTGTGTCTAGACCATTCAACCCCCATCTGCGATGACTGCAATTAGGTTCTTCAGTATCACAAATTCCACTTTCAGTATATCCAATAAAATATGTTCTTCATTGTCACTAGCATTATGTATGAATTGCTCGACTCATGTCCTCTCAAGAAAACTCAAAACCCTCTGAGACCACAAACTTCCCTCAACGAAGGATGGGGTTTTGCTGAGTCAGGGTAGGAGTGCTTAGAGCCATAAAAACTTATAAATAATAATTTTAGATACCATTAAAACTTATAGATTGTTTGCTGGACCTAGTATCAACCTTCCCTGAAAATTTCATTAAAACTAGTCCATAATTTTTGCGTAAAATTGGTCAAAGTCAAAATAATTACCTCGATTTTTTTCTTCAGATTTCATGGTTTATGAAACACATTTATTATTCATTTGTTGTAGCTCTGCTTTTCCTTAAAGATAGTTGGGACATTGGTCTCTACAAAATGATGATGACCAACCGCTTCATGTTTCATGTTTTCAGTCAAGCACCCTCTGAAGTCAGCAATATCTTATTTTTCATAAAAAAAAATTGTAATTTTCATTAAAATATATGTCTAACAATTATAGTCACTTTTAAGCATGTAAATGGAAGAATATAAGTTGAAGTACATATGTTTTGATTTCTATGCCAATAAATGGATTTTGTTTTTTTTTGGGGGGGGGGGGTCTGTCAGACCCCGCTTTACCTGAATTGTTTGTCAAAAAGACCTTTACCTGTTAAGGGTTAATACGTGTGTGTGTATTTACCTAGTTGTATTTTACGGGAAGGGGAGCTATGCTCGTGGGGTCCCGTCTTTATATCTCATTTTATCTAAACTATTTTTAAATTCATGTATTGTTTTTGCACACACCACTTTCTCATCTAACTTGTTCCAACTGTCTATTACTCTGTGAGGAAAGCTGTTCTTTTTCAAATCTCTTCTATAGCTGTCTTTTTTTATTTTCTTTCCGTGTCCTCTTGTATTTCTGTCATCCCATTTTATCAGATTCTCTCTATCAGTAATTTCAATGCCTTTCATGATTCTGTAAATAGCTATCAAATCTCCTTTCTCTCTTCTTTGCTCTAGTGTCTGTAGTTCAAGTTTTTCTAGTCTCTCTTCATATGATAGTTTTGAGAGTGTTGGTGCCAATTTTGTAATTGCTCTTTGTATTCTTTCAAGTTTTCTTATATATTTTTCTGTACTTGGTGACCATATCGTAGCTGCATATTCCAATCTTGGTCTTATCAGGGTGATTAGGATTTTCTTCACCATTTCTTCATCCAGGTATGTAAATGCAACTTTGATTGTTCTTATTAAATTATAAGTTTCTCCAGAAATCTTATTTATATGTTTCTCAGGTGACATATTATTTATAACAATGACTCCCAGGTCCTTCTCATTTTCTACTTTTTTTATTCCTTCTTCTCCCAAATTATATGATCCTGTTATTCTGTTTTTGCTTTTTCCAAATTCCATTATACTACACTTTTTTGTATTGAACTCCATCTCCCACTTCCTACTCCATTCCTGTACTTTATATAGATCTCTCTGTAGTGAATCACAATCTTCTTCTGTTTTCACTCTTTTTAGTAGTTTTGCATCATCTGCAACGAAGCTCATATAACTTTCAATTCCTTCATCCATATCATTAATATATAAAGAAAACATTATTGGGGCCAGTACTGTTCCCTGTGGAACACCGCTTATTACTTTATCCCATTTTGAGTGCTGGTTTCTTATCACTACTCTCATTTTTCTTTCTTGCAAAAAGTCTTCCATCCAATTTAGCAGTTTGCCCTGTATTCCTCCTTCAGTTTCTAATTTCTTAAGCAACTTCTTATGTGGTACTTTGTCAAAAGCTATCTTTAGGTCTAGAAATGCACAGTCCGCCCATCCATCTCTTTCTTGTATTATATCTATTAGCCTTGAATAGAAACATATTAAATTGGTGATGCATGATCGTCCTTGTCTGAATCCAAATTGCCTTGGATTTAACACTTTGTTTTTTTCTAAATATTTTACCCATCTACTTTTGATAATTCTTTCACAAATTTTTGCTATTGTACTTGTTAGAGAGACTGGTCTATAGTTGGTAGGTTCTTCTTTATTTCCTCCTTTATATATAGGTACTATATTTGCTTTTTTCCAATCTTCTGGAACTTTTCCTTCTTTCAAGGAACTGTTTAGTATGCTATGTATTTTGTCTGCCAGTTCATTCCTGCATTCTTTCAGTATCCAGTTTGCTATTTCATCTGGTCCATGTGATTTTCTGACATCAAGATTACTCAAGTGTGTCTATATTTCATTCTTTGTTACTTCTATTTCTTCCATAGGGGGGACTTTCTCTTTCCATTCAATCTCTTCAGGTTGTATGTCCCTTGTAAACACTGATTTAAAATGTTTGTTCATAATTTCCACCATTTGCATTTCCTCAGTGTATTCAACTCCCCCTTGTCTTACTTTCTCCAAGTCTTGTTTGTTTTTCAGTTTATTGTTTACAAATCTGTAGAATAGTTTTGGTTGATCTTTACACTTTTCTATGACATCTTTTTCATATTTTCTCTTTTCCTCTCTGCACGTTTGTACATATTCATTTCTATAACAGGTATATATTTTCCATTTTTCAGGTCTTCTGTCTTTTTTCCATCTGGTCCAGGCTTTGTCTCTTTTGTCTTTTAACTCCATACAATTTTTGTTATACCAGCATTTTACATATTCTATTTCTTGTTTTTGTCTTGGGACATACTTTTCCACTCCTTTTTTGTAAATTTTTGTCAAAATATTCCATTTCTCTTCCACTGTTGTTTCTTCTTTGTATGTTTCTTCCCAGTTTTCTTTTTGAAAGAATTCTCTTATTTGATCAAAGTTTGTTTTTTTCATACATCATTCTTCCTTTTCTATATTGTTCATTTCTTTTCATATATTTTTCTTCATTAAGTTCCAGTTCAATCAATATGTGGTCACTTTTACTTATTGGTGTTTTATATATTCAATCTTGTCCACTATTCTAGGTTCAGATGTAATTATTAAGTCTAGTCTCGACGGTTCTTCTTCATTTCTATACCTAGTGTTCTCCTGTATCCATTGTGTCATTGTATGGTCAGTAATCATCTCAAGTAGAGCGTTTCCCCATGAGCCGTCTCCACCCTTTACTGTCATTTCTTCCCAGCAGATTTCTTTGCAATTAAAGTCGCCCATCATAACTATTCTTCCTCCATCTTCCATTATTTTATTTAATGTTATCTTTGTGTCCTCTAACATACTTTTATGTTCACTCTCCTCCCATGAGGCTGTTTTCGGAGTCACATAATTTATCACAAATTTTCTGCTCTTATCTCTGTCTTCCACTTCTATCATAATCATCTCTACTGTACTCTTTCCATATATGACACCCCTCACGTTTATATCCTTCTTAGTCAGGAACATAACTCCACCCCCTTGCTTTTTCTCTCTGTTTTTAATCCAATAATTATATGCATCATGTCCTACACTGTTGGCTGGTAGTGGGCCTTTTAATTTTGTTTCTACAATTCCCATTATGTCCGGTTCTTTTTCTTTCAAATAATCATTCAGCTCATTCAATCCTGTTATTAATCCATCTATATTTGTGTAAGACACTCTTAGTTTTCTGTCACTTCCATTGTGTTCTCTGTTTCCCTTTTGTTTTTCTTTTGTATGTCAAACCGCCTTAGTTTCATATTCACTACTCTCCAATAGAATCTCTCTTTTTCTGACTCCGTTCTGCTCTCGTTTTTTTCCTTAGCTTCAAGTCTTTTCTGCTTTTCTTCCTCTCTTTCCTCTTTATTCATTTCCCTCTTTATCCATACCTTTTTATATTGTTCACTTGTTGCTAGTTTCCCTGTTTTGGATAAGATATTCTCTGCCGTCGTTTGTGACCTGAATTTAATCTTAATTGGTCTGGTCTTATCTGTACTATACTTTCCGAGCCTGAATTTTTCCTCAATTTCCTTCATAATTTCTGGTTCATCTTCCTGAACTAATTTTAGTAAACTGCTTACTTTTTCATTTTCCTCATTGGTTCTTGAGGTTCTATCTGGGTTATGTTTCTCTTCCATTCCTAATATAATTATACATTTCTTTTTATCAGCTAAGTCTCTTACTATATTCTCCTTCTGTCTCATCACTTTAATAACTGAGTCTTCAGTTTGTTCTCTCATTTGCTGTTTGATTATGTCAGTAAATGCAACTTTACTGTTTTCTTGAATTGTCTTCCATCCCTCTCTGTTTTCTTTATTATTCATCTTTAACTCTTCATTCTCCTTTTTTACTTTTTTTAACTGTCTTTTTAGGTCTTCTATTTCCTTAGTTAAGTTTTTGTTCTCCTTCTTTAGTTCTTCCAATTTTTCAACCCTCTGTACAATGTTGTTAACATGACCGAACCTACGCTCCCAGTCCTCGATCATCTTATCGAACTTCTCTTCAGTCGGCGCGGGGGGGGGTTGTGTCCCCCCCACCCTCTTTAAATCCCTGGAAAATATTCTCATCACTTTCTACTGTATTGCTCTTATCTATACTTCTAATCTTTACATTTTTATTAGACATTTCGTCGTCACTCAGTTGGTCGGGGGGCCGTTTTTTGGTGTTTACATTTCGTTTGTCTGCCTGGGCCAAGTCTTCTCCTTCCTCATTTCCTTCCATTTCCCTCAGCAATCCCTCCCCTTCTCTTCTTTCCCTACTTTCCCACTACCCCACGAGTAATTTCCCCCCCACCCTGCAAATACAATAGGCACTTCCTTTGCTTTGGGATCCACGAAACTTCACTTTTCTTCAGAACGTCCTCTAAGCTGGCCGTTCGTTGAAGTGTGTATTTACCAAGTTGTATTTTACGGGAAGGGGAGCTATGCTCGTGGGGTCCCGTCTTCATATCTCATTTTATCTAAACTATTTTTAAATTCATGTATTGTTTTTGCACACACCACTTTCTCATCTAACTTGTTCCAACTGTCTATTACTCTGTGAGGAAAGCTGTTCTTTTTCAAATCTCTTCTATAGCTGTCTTTTTTTATTTTCTTTCCGTGTCCTTTTGTATTTCTGTCATCCCATTTTATCAGATTCTCTCTATCAGTAATTTCCATGCCTTTCATGATTCTGTAAATAGCTATCTCCTCTCTCTCTTCTTTGCTCTAGTGTCTGTAGTTCAAGTTTTTCTAGTCTCTCTTCATATGATAGTTTTGAGAGTGTTGGTGCCAATTTTGTAATTGCTCTTTGTATTCTTTCAAGTTTTCTTATACATTTTTTTGTACTTGGTGACCATATCGTTGCTGCATATTCCAATCTTGGTCTTATCAGGGTGATTAGGATTTTCTTCACCATTTCTTCATCCAGGTATGTAAATGCAACTTTGATTGTTCTTATTAAATTATAAGTTTCTCCAAAAATCTTATTTATATGTTTCTCAGGTGACATTATTCATATCAATAACTCCCAGGTCCTTCTCATTTTCTACTTTTTTTATTCCTTCTTCTCCCAAATTATATGATCCTGTTATTCTGTTTTTGCTTTTTCCAAATTCCATTATACTACACTTTTTTGTATTGAACTCCATCTCCCACTTCCTACTCCATTCCTGTACTTTATTTAGATCTCTCTGTAGTGATTCACAATCTTCTTCAGTTTTCACTCTTTTCAGTAGTTTTGCATCATCTGCAAAGAAGCTCATATAGCTTTCAATTCCTTCATCCATATCATTAATATATATAGCAAACATTATTGGGGCCAGAACTGTTCCCTGCGGAACACCGCTTATTACTTCATCCCATTTTGAGTGCTGGTTTCTTATCACTACTCTCATTTTTCTTTCTTGCAAAAAGTCTTCCATCCAATTTAGTAGTTTGCCCTGTATTCCTCCTTCAGTTTCTAATTTCTTAAGCAACTTCTTATGTGGTACTTTGTCAAAAGCTTTCTTTAGGTCTAGAAATGCAGTCCGCCCATCCATCTCTTTCTTGTATTATATCTATTAGCCTTGAATAGAAACATATCAAATTGGTGACGCATGATCGTCCTTGTCTGAATCCAAATTGCCTTGGATCTAACACTTTTTTTTTTTTTTTCTAAATATTTTACCCATCTACTTTTGATAATTCTTTCACAAATTTTTGCTATTGTACTTGTTAGAGAGACTGGTCTATAGTTGGTAGGTTCTTCTTTATTTCCTCCTTTATATATAGGTACTATATTTGCTTTTTTCCAATCTTCTGGAACTTTTCCTTCTTTCAAGGAACTGTTTAGTATGCTATGTATTTTGTCTGCCAGTTCATTCCTGCATTCTTTCAGTATCCAGTTTGCTATTTCATCTGGTCCATGTGATTTTCTGACATCAAGATTACTCAAGTGTGTTAATATTTCATTCTTTGTTACTTCTATTTCTTCCATAGGGGGGACTTTCTCTTTCCATTCGTTCACTGATTTAAAATGTTTGTTCATAATTTCCGCCATTTCCATTTCCTCAGTGTATTCAACTCCCTCTTGTATTAATTTCTCCAAGTCTTGTTTGTTTTTCAGTTTATTGTTTACAAATCTGTAGAATAGTTTTGGTTGATCTTTACACTTTTCTATATCTTTTTCATATTTTCTCTTTTCCTATCTGCACGTTTGTACATATTAATTTCTATAACTGGTATATATTTTCTATTTTTCAGGTCTTCTGTCTTTTGTCGTTTAACTCCCTACAACTTTTGTTGTACCAGTATTTTACATATTCTTTTTCTTGTTTTTGTCTTGGGACATACTTTTCCACTCCTTTTTTGTAAATTTTTGTCAAAATATTCCATTTCTCTTCCACTGATGTTTCTTCTTTGTATATTTCTTCCCAGTTTTCCTTTTGAAAGAATTCTCTTATTTTATCAAAGTTTGTTTTTTCATACATCATTCTTCCTTTTCTATATTGTTCATTTCTTTTCATATATTTTTCTTCATTAAGTTCCAGTTCAATCAATATGTGGTCACTTTTACTTATTGGTGTTTTATATTCAATCTTGTCCACTATTCTAGGTTCAGATGTAATTATTAGGTCTAGTCTCGATGGCTCTTCTTCATTTCTATACCTAGTGTTCTCCTGTATTCATTGTGTCATTGTATGGTCAGTAACCATCTCAAGTAGAGCGTTTCCCCATGAGCCGTCTCCACCCTTTACTGTCATTTCTTCCCAGCAGATTTCTTTGCAATTAAAGTCGCCCATCATAACTATTCTTCCTCCCTCTTCCATTATCTTGTTTAATGCTATCTTTGTGTCCTCTAACATACTTTTATGTTCACTCTCTTCCCATGAGGCTGTTTTCGGGGGCACATAATTTATCACAAACTTTCTGTTCTTCTTATCTCTGTCTTCTACTTCCATCATTATCATCTCTACTGTATTCTTTCCATATGTGACACACTTCACATTTATATCCTTCTTAGTCAGGAACATAACTCCACCCCCTTCCTTTTTCACTCTGTTTCTAATCCAATAATTATATGCATCATGTCCTACACTGTTGGGTGGTAGTGGACCTTTTAATTTTGTTTCTACAATTCCCATTATGTCTGGTTCTTTTTCCTTCAAATAATCATTCAGCTCATTCAATCCTGTTATTAATCCATCTATATTTGTGTAAGACACTCTTAGTTTTCTGCCACTTCCATTGTGTTCTCTGTTTCCCTTTTGTTTTTCTCTTGTATGTCGACTTTCTTTAGTTTCATATTCACTACTCTCCAATAGAATCTCTCTTTTTCTGACTCCGTTCTTATTTCGTTTTTTTCCTTAGCTTCAAATCTTTTCTGTTTTTCTTCCTCTCTTTCCTCTTTTTATCCATACCTTTTTATATTGTTCATTTGTTGCTAGTTTCCCTGTTTTGGATAAGATATTCTCAGCCGTAGTTTGTGACCTGAATTTAATCTTAATTGGTCTGGTCTTGTCTGTACTATATTTCCCTAGCCTGAATTTCTCTTCAATTTGTTTCATTATTTCTGGTTCATCTTCCTGA
Source organism: Oratosquilla oratoria (assembly GCF_046742065.1). Taxonomy (NCBI): domain Eukaryota; kingdom Metazoa; phylum Arthropoda; class Malacostraca; order Stomatopoda; family Squillidae; genus Oratosquilla; species Oratosquilla oratoria. The sequence goes on along the minus strand of NC_134778.1, from coordinate 36,069,152 downwards.
ACTAATTCTAGTAAATTTCTTACTTTTTCATTTTCCTCTTTGATTCTTGTGGTTCTATCTGGGTTATGTTTCTCTTCCATTCCTAATATAATTATACATTTCTTTCTGTCTGCTAAGTCTCTTACTATATTCTCCTTCTGTCTCATCACTTTAATAACTGAGTCTTCAGTTTGTTCATTCATTTGCTGTCTGATTATGTCAGTGAATGCAACTTTGCTATTTTCTTGGATTTTTTTCCAACCCTCCTTGTTCTCCTTATTATTCTCCTTTAAGACTTTATTCTCTTCTTTTACTTCTTTTAACTGTTTTTTTAATTCTTCAATTTCCTTAATTTCCTTAATTTCTTCCAATTTTTCAACTCTCTGCACAATGTTGTTAACGTGCTCGATCATCTTATCAAGTTTCTCTTCTAGTCTTGTTAATCGGGGGGGGGTTGTGTCCCCCCCCCACCCTCTTTAAATCCCTGGAAAATATTCTCATCATCTTCTACTGTATTGCTCTTATCTATATTTCTAATCTTTACATTTTTGTTAGACATTTCATCATCGCTAAATTGGTCCGGCCCTCGTTTGTTTAGATTTCGTCTGCCTGCCTGGGCCAAGTCCTCACCTTCCTCATTTCCTTCCATTTCCCTCAGTAATCCCTTCCCTTCTCCTTTTTCCTTACTTTCCCTACACCACGAGCAATTTCCCCCCCACCCTGCAAATACAATAGGTACTTCCTTTGCTTTGGGATCCACGAAATTTCACTTTTTCTTCAGAACGTCGTCTATGCCGTCCGTTCATTGAAGTGTGTGTATTTACCTAGTTGTATTTTACGGGAAGGGGAGCTATGCTCGTGGGGTCCCGTCTTCATATCTCATTTTATCTAAACTATTTTTAAACTCATGTATTGTTTTTGCACACACCACTTTCTCATCTAACTTGTTCCAACTGTCTATTACTCTGTGAGGAAAGCTGTTCTTTTTCAAATCTCTTCTATAGCTGTCTTTTTTTATTTTCTTTCCGTGTCCTCTTGTATTTCTGTCATCCCATTTTATCAGATTCTCTCTATCAGTAATTTCCATGCCTTTCATGATTCTGTAAATAGCTATCAAATCTCCTCTCTCTCTTCTTTGCTCTAGTGTCTGTAGTTTAAGTTTTTGTAGTCTCTCTTCATATGATAGTTTTGAGAGTGTTGGTGCCAATTTTGTAATTGCTCTTTGTATTCTTTCAAGTTTTTTTATACATTTTTTTGTACTTGGTGACCATATCGTTGCTGCATATTCCAATCTTGGTCTTATCAGAGTGATTAGGATTTTCCTCACCATTTCTTCATCCAGGTATGTAAATGCCACTTTGATTGTTCTTATTAAATTATAAGTTTCTCCAAAAATCTTATTTATATGTTTCTCAGGTGACATATTCATAACAATGACTCCCAGGTCCTTCTCATTTTCTACTTTTTTTATTCCTTCTTCTCCCAAATTATATGATCCTGTTATTCTGTTTTTGCTTTTTCCAAATTCCATTATACTACACTTTTTTGTATTGAACTCCATCTCCCACTTCCTACTCCATTCCTGTACTTTATTTAGATCTCTCTGTAGTGATTCACAATCTTCTTCAGTTTTCACTCTTTTCAGTAGTTTTGCATCATCTGCAAAGAAGCTCATATAGCTTTCAATTCCTTCATCCATATCATTAATATATATAGCAAACATTATTGGGGCCAGAACTGTTCCCTGCGGGACACCACTTATTACTTCATTCCATTTTGAGTGCTGGTCTCTTATCACTACTCTCATTTTTCTTTCTTGCAAAAAGTCTTCCATCCAATTTAGCAATTTACCTTGTATTCCTCCTTCATATTCTAATTTCTTAAGCAACTTCTTATGTGGTACTTTGTCAAAAGCTTTTTTTAGGTCTAGAAATGCACAATCATTCCATCCATCTCTTTCTTGTATTATATCTATTAGCCTTGAATAGAAACATATTAAATTGGTGATGCATGATCGTCCTTGTCTGAATCCAAATTGCCTTGGATTTAGTACGTTGTTTTTTTCCAAGTATTTTACCCATCTACTTTTGATAATTCTTTCACAAATTTTTGCTATTGTACTTGTTAGAGAGACTGGTCTATAGTTGGTAGGTTCTTCTTTATTTCCTCCTTTATATATAGGTACTATATTTGCTTTTTTCCAATCTTCTGGAACTTTTCCTTCTTTTAAGGAAATGCTTATTATGCTATGTATTTTGTCTGCCAGTTCATTCCTGCATTCTTTCAGAATCCAGTTTGCTATTTCATCTGGCCCATGCGATTTTCTGACATCAAAATTACCCAAGTGTGTCAATATTTCATTCTTTGTTACTTCTATTTCTTCCATAGGGGGGACTTTTTCTTTCCACTCAATCTCTTCAGGTTGTATATTTTCCCTTGTAAACACTGATTTAAAATGTTTGTTCATAATTTCTGCCATTTCCATTTCCTCAGTGTATTCAACTCCTCCTTGTCTTAATTTCTCCAAGTCTTGTTTGTTTTTCAGTTTATTGTTTACAAATCTGTAGAATAGTTTTGGTTGATCTTTACACTTTTCTATAACATCTTTTTCATATTTTCTTTTTTCCTCTCTGCACTTTTGTACATATTCATTTCTATAACCAGTATATATTTTCCATTTTTCAGGTCTTCTGTCTTTTTTCCATCTGGTCCAGGCTTTGTCTCTTTTGTCTTTTAACTCCCTACAACTTTTGTTGTACCAGCATTTTACATATTCTTTTTCTTGTTTTTGTCTTGGGACATACTTTTCCACTCCTTTTTTGTAAATTTTTGTCAAAATATTCCATTTCTCTTCCACTGATGTTTCTTCTTTGTATATTTCTTCCCAGTTTTCTTGTTGGAAGAATTCTCTTATTTTATCAAAGTTTGTTTTTTCATACATCATTCTTCCTTTTCTATATTGTTCATTTCTTTTCATATATTTTTCTTCATTAAGTTCCAGTTCAATCAATATGTGGTCACTTTTACCTATTGGTGTTTTATATTCAATCTTGTCCACTATTCTAGGTTCAGATGTAATTATTAAGTCTAGCCTCGATGGTTCTTCTTCATTTCTATACTTAGTGTTCTCTTGTATCCATTGTGTCATTGAATGGTCAGTAATCATCTCAAGTAGAGCATTTCCCCATGAGTCATCACCACTCTTTACTGTCATTTCTTCCCAGCAGATTTCTTTGCAATTAAAGTCGCCCATCATAACTATTCTTCCTCCATCTTCCATTATTTTAGTTAATGCTATCTTCGTGTCCTCTAACATACTTTTATGTTCACTCTCCTCCCATGAGGCTGTTTTCGGAGGCACATAATTGATCACAAATTTTCTGCTCTTCTTATCTCGGTCTTCCACTTCTATCATAATCATCTCTACTGTATTCTTTCCATATATGACACCTTTCACGTTTATATCCTTCTTAGTCAGGAACATAACTCCACCCCCTTGTTTTTTCTCTCTGTTTCTAATCCAATAATTATATGCATCATGTCCTACACTGTTGGGTGGTAGTGGGCCTTTTAATTTTGTTTCTACAATTCCCATTATGTCCGGTTCTTTTTCTTTCAAATAATCATTCAGGTCATTCAATCCTGTTATCAATCCATCTATATTTGTGTAAGACGCTCTTAGTTTTCTGCCACTTCCATTGTGTTCTCTGTTTCCCTTATGTTTTTCTTTAGTATGTCGAACTGCTTTATTTTCATGTTCACTACTCTCCAATAGAATCTCTCTTTCTCTGACTCCGTTCTTTCCTCGTTTTTTGCCTTAGCTTCAAGTCTTTTCTGCTTTTCTGCCTCTCTTTCCTCCTTATTCATTTCTCTTTTTATCCATACCTTTTTATATTGATCATTTGTTGCTAGTTTCCCTGTTTTGGATAGAATTTTCTCTGCCGTTGTTTGTGACCTGAATTTAATCTTAATTGGTCTGGTCTTATCTGTACTATATTTTCCGAGTCTGAATTTTTCCTCAATTTCCTTTATAATTTCTGGTTCATCTTCCTGGACTAATTTTAATAAACTGCTTACTCTTTCATTTTCCTCCTTGATTCTTGCGGTTCTATCTGGGTTATGTTTCTCTTCCATTCCTAATATAATTATACATTTCTTTTTGTCAGCTAATTCTCTTACTATATTCTCCTTCTGTCTCATCACTTTAATAACTGAGTCTTCATTATGTTCTTTCAATTGCTGTTTGACTATGTCAGTGAATGAAACCTTATTCCCTTCTTGGGTTGTTCTCCAATTTTTAGCTTCTTTAGCTATTTTCTCTCTGTTTTCATTACTATTCTTCTTCAATTTCTCATTCTCCTCCTTTACATTTCCTAACTGTCTTTTTAGGTCCTCTATTTCTTCAGTTAAGTTTCTGTTTGCCTTCTCTAGTTGTTCCAACCTTTCAATTCTCTGGAAAATGGAGTCAACATTACCTAACCTACTTTCCAAGTCCTCGATCACCTTATCAACTCTCTCCTCTAGTCTTATCAGTTGTGTCCCCCCCACCCTCTTTAAATCCCTGGAACATATTCTCGTCACTTTCTACTGTATTGCTCCTCTCTATACTTCTAATCTTTACATTTTTATTAGACATTTCATCATCGCTCAGTCTTTTGTTTACCTTTCGCTTGTCTGGCTGGGCCAAGTCTACTCCCTCCTCATTTCCTTCCATTTCCCTCAGTAATCCCTTCCCTTTTCCTCTTTCCCTACTTTCCCACTACTCCACTAGGCACTTCTCTTTGCGTTGGGATCCACAGACTTCAGTTTTCTTCAGAACGTCATCCAAGCCGTCCATTCGCTGAAGTGTGTGTGTGTGTGTGTGTATACAGGTATAGTATATACATACAGTACCTGCATACGTATATATACTGAAAAAATTATAAAAATTAAACTAAAAATCATTGATAAATAAACAGTAAACAGCTTGTATTTAATAGTATTCAATAGAAAAAGTTACTTAAAAATGCAACAGATTGATATCATGTATCCTAGAGTAGAACCCTCGTGTCGGCCATTTTGAATAGGATCCGACTTACGACTGGTTGGTCGGAACCTATCTAGGTCGTAACTCGGATAGTGGCTGTACAACAATATACAAACAATGCATACGCTCAGTGATGAATTATGCGAGTCCTGCATGGACTCCTAATCTCAGTGAGACACACCACAACACCCTTCAAATCATACAAAACAAAACCCTAAAAACAATTACAGGCTGCACAAATACAACACCTACAGACCATTTGCACCATGAAACAGAAGTCCTCAAAGTCAAGGACCACCTCGACATGAGAGGCACACAAACACTTGCCGCAGCCACCACAAACACTTCATTAAATCGGCGACCCCCCCCCTATCCGTCGCTCCTCATTTCTCACTCTATCTAGCCTAGTAACCCCCATCATACTTCTCAGACACCTCATCTCAAACACATTCAAACTCCTTCTCTCTTCCTCTCTTATGTTCCACGTTTCTGCCCCATACAGTGCTGTCACGATTATAATTTATTTTATATTATTTGTTTTTGTTTTGTTATCTGTCTGTCTGATTTTCATTTATTATTAGTTATATGTCAATTTATTATTATTTACTATTTACCTGTCTGTTTATCATTTAACTATACCTATGCATTTATGTATTTTATTTATTATTTACATTATTATAGTTTTTATTTATTATTTTATTATTATTATGATTTTTTTTTTTATCCAACCTAGATATGGACCAAAAGGACTCCTGTCGGCATGCTCCGCCTTTGTAATCCTTTGTAATCACACCCGCTACACTAAATAGCAGAACACCCACACACACCAAGAAACATTAAAACAACACCCAAAGACCTGTGTCACACACAGATACTCTCTTCTCTTCCTCCACAACAACCAAATACCAGCCTCCGGAAACATATTCATAATCATATCACTCATTGCTCCATTAACACACTGAAAGACAACACATTGCTGCATGCCAGACCCCCTGATATCCACTCTTCTGAATCCTCTTTCCCACAAAAGGACAGAGTCCACCTGGCCAGACTGCGGTGCGGCCACCACCCAGCACTTCTAAGCTACCAGAAGAGGCTGGATGAATGCATTGTGAACAGCTGCCCAGGATGTAACACTTCACCCCATACCATACAACACATAATGGAAGACTGCATTATACACAATCATGCACGCAAACAACACAACATACACTCTATAAAGGATTTGTCTGAAAACCCAGTTTCGGCTGTGGCATTCCTTGGGGAGACGGGACTGCTCGGACAGACAGTCTAGGGAACGACAACAACAACTCCCTTTCCACCCCTGTTCTCCTCCTCACCTCCTCATTTCTTACTCTATCTAGCCTAGTAGCCCCATTCATACTTCTTAGACATTTCATCTCAAACACATTCAAACTCCTTCCCTCTTCCTCGCTTATGTTCCATGTTTCTGCCCCGTACAGTGCTGTCGGCACAATCACTCCTTCATATAACTTCATCTTAGCATCCATTCTCAGATGTCTATTTCTCATTACACTTTTTAATTCACCAAGGCATTTACTCGCTTCTCTCAATCTACATACTACCTCCACCCCCACTACTCCCTTTCCTGCCACATTCGCACCCAAGTATCTAAAAACTATTCACTTCCACCAGTCTCTCTCCTTTAATCTCACTACCAGCCTGCTGTCACTCTCTCCTCTTGTATATTTCATCACCTTACTTTTGCCCACATTTATTTTCAGCTTCCTTCTTTCACACACCTTCTCAAATTCTGTCACTAGCTTCCTCAATCCCTCCTCTGATCCTACTACAAGTGCAGTGTCTTCAGCAAACAACAACTGGCATATGTCCCACTTTTCTCCATTTTCTTTAACCATATCCAACCCCTGACCCACTATCCTTGAATTCACCTCTCGCACCACCCCATCCATGTATAGATTGAACAGCAAGGGCGACATAACACATCCCTGACATAGTCACACCTTTACCTCAAACTATTACCTCTCTCCATTTCTAATCCTAACACATACTCTACTACATACATACATACATATATCAAGGCTTTTTCCCCCTTACTAGGGAGGTAGCCAAAAAGGAAAAGGCATAAAATCATTCTCACCCATTCCATCCCTGAAAACACTCCACACCCCTCCACCCTCCCTCCCATCTTAGCACCTCCTAGATGACGGGTCATCCCTGCACCTTGTCCGCTGACCTGGGTCAGAAGCAGTGTTGCAAGACACAGCACATCCACAGCAAGGCCACTTCATTAAATCGGCGACCCCCCCCCTCTCCGTCCCCCCATATAAAGAAGAAGACGGGGAGAAATCCCTTCGGGCTGCGTCAAAATTTTGCTCACACACACTACCTCACCCCCCATCCATTCCACCTCATGCATCACAACATCTTCCATATACAACCATTCTCCATTCACCCCTGTCTTCTGTCCTCTCCTGTCCTTCCTCAACAGACATTCCCCTCTTCCCCAAAGCCCCTTTCACCCCATCCATCCATCCCTCCCATCCTAGGACGTCCCCTCATGTTCACTCCCTCCACATCTGCCTTCCATACCTCCTTTACTAGTCTTTCTTCACTCATTCTTTCCATGTGTCCAAACCAGCCTAATACTCTTTCATCAACCCTATCTCCCAACTCCCTTTCCACCCCTGTTCTCCTCCTCACCTCATTTCTCACTCTATCTAGCCTAGTAACCCCCATCATACTTCTCAGACACTTCATCTCAAACACATTCAAGCTCCTTCTCTCTTCCTCTCTTATGTTCCATGTTTCTGCCCCATACAGTGCTGTTGGCAAAATCACTCCTTCATACAGTCTCCTCTTAGCATCCATTCCCAAATTTCTATTCCTCATTACACTTTTTAATCCACCAAGGCATTTACTCGCTTCTCTCAATCTACATTCTACCTCCACCTTTCCCTGCCACATTTGCACCCAAGTATCTAAAACTATCCACTTCCTCCAGTTGCTCTCCCTTAATGCTCACTTCCAGATTACTGCCACTTTCACCCCTTGTACATCTCATCACCTTACTTTTACCCACATTTATCTTTAGCTTTCTTCTATCACACACTTTCCCAAACTCTGTCACCAACTTCCTCAATCCCTCCTCCGATCCTGCCACAAGCGCCGTGTCATCCAAAAACAACAGCTGGCTCACCTCCCACTTTTCTCAATTTTCTTTAACCATCTCCAATCCCTGACCCACTACCCTTGCATTTACCTCTCGCACTACCCCATCCATGTATAAGTTGAACAGCCAGGGTGACATAACGCATCCTTGACGAAGTCCCATTTTTACCTCAAACCACTCACTCTCTCCATTTCTAATCCTGACACAAGCTCTACTACTCTCATAAAAACTCTTGACAGCTCCGAGAAGCTTTCCTCCTATCCCGTATATCCGCATAACCTCCCACAGTGCCTTTCTGTCTACCCTGTCGTAAGCCTTTTCCAGATCCATAAAGGCCCAAAAAACATCCTTCCCCTTTCCTATAGCTTTCTTACATATCTGTCTTACCACAAAAATCTGATCTACACAACCTCTACCTGTCCTAAATCCACACTGTTCCTCACCAATTACTCCCTCTGTTCCTCTCCTAGTCCTCTCAATCAAGATCCTCCCATAAGCCTTCCCAACTACACTTAACAAGCTAATCCCTCTGAAACTACTACATTCACACTTGTCCCCCTTTCCCTTGTAAAGTGGAACTATACAAGCACTCTACTACTCTCATAAAAACTCCTGACTGCTCTTAACAGCTTTCCTACTATCCCATATATCTGCAATACCTCCCACAGTGCCTTCCTGTCTACCCTGTCATAAGCCTTTTCCAAATCCATAAAAGCCTATAAAACATCCTTACCTTTTCCTATAGCTTTCTCACATATCTGTCTTACCACAAAAATCTAATCTATACAACCCCTACCTATCCTAAAACCACACTGTTCCTCACCAATTACTCCCTCTGTTCCTCTCCTGATCCTCTCAATTAAGACCCTCCCATAAGCCTTCCCAACTACACTCAACAAGCTGATCCATCTAAAACTACTACACTCACACTTGTCCCCCTTTCCCTTGTAAAGCAGAACTATACAGGCACTCCTCCAGTCATCTGGCACTCTATCCTTTCTTAAACAAACATTAAATAACCTTACCAGCCAGTCCACCATCACTGTACCTCCTTTCTTCAGACATTCTGCATGGCATCCATCCCACCCAGGTGACTTACCTGCTCTCATCACCTTAACAGCTGCTTTCACTTCATCTTTCCCTGTTTCTCCTTCATCACTCTCATTTTCTTAGCACTTCCTACTGCAACTACCTTTTCCTCCCTATCCTCCTTCACATTTAGCAACTCCCTAAAATACTCTGCCCACCTTCCTCTCACTGCCTTCTCTCCCATTATCATCTCTCCATCCGCACCTTTTACCTTTTCTTCTCTACTTGATTCACCTCCTCTTTTAATTTCTTTCCAAAACATCTTTTTATTACTTTCAAATTTTTCTGTCATACTCTTACCCCATTTCACATCTGCTCTCCTCTTTCCTTCCTATATCTTATGCTTAACTTCCTTTCTCTTTACTTTGTACCTCTCATACAATTCCCTCGTCCTAATTTGTAGCCATTTTATGAAAGCCTGCTTCTTCTCTTCTATGCCCTTCTTTGCTTCCTCATCCTACCACTCCCTACCCTTCCTTCTATTTCTTCCCACCCTCCTTGTTCCACACACCATCCTTGCACACCTTAGCACTCCCTCCTTGAACTATCCCCATTCCTCCTCCACTCCTAGTTCTACTCTATCCTTCACTACCACCCACTCCTCTCTCAACTTCTTCTTATACTCATTCTCCTTTTCTTTCTCATTTAAGCAGTTCACTCTAAGTACCTCCCTACCTTCTGCCCTTTTCCTCTTTCTCCACCTATTCTCCACTCTCAATTTACCTTCCACCAGGAAATGATCTGATATTCCCCCACTCTCTCCCCTTAGCACATGTACATCCTTAACTCTTCCTACCATACTCTAGTCACCACTATATAGTCCATTAATGCTCTATCTGCCACCCTTCCATCCACCACCCTCTCCCATGTGTACTTATGCTTGACTTTCTTCCTAAACACTTTATTTGCTATCATCAACTCTCTTTCAAGACACATCTCCACCATCAATTCTTCACTACAATTTTTAACTGGAACTCCATACTTCCCAATAACTCCATCTATTGGTTTGTTTCCTACCCTAGCATTCAGGTCTCCCAATACAACTACATTGACATTTCTCCCTAATCCCCTCTATGCACTCATTTAAATCTGCCCAAAAAGCCTCCCTTTCCTCTATGATCTTCTCACTACCAGGCCCATACACACTTACAAAAACCCACATCTCCTTTCCCAGCTTCACCTTCATCCACATCAACCTTGATGAAACCTCCTTCCACTCCACTACATGCTTACCTATCTCTTTACTTATTAGTATAGCCACTTCTTCTCTCCCTCATCCCCTCTTCACTCCTGAGTACTTCCCAACTACCCTCCCAAACTCACACTCACCCCTCCCTTTCATTTTATGTTTCACTCCAAGCCAGTACATCCATCTTTCTTCTCACAAACATACTGCCTACCTCTTCCCTTTTACTCTCATCTGTACCACATCCACACACATTAAAAGACCCAAACCTTACGAGTGCTGGTTGGAAAACTCCCAGACCCTCTTATCCCTTTACTTTTTTAGGAATGTCCCCTTTGGGGCTTCAGGTAGCAAGACTCCTAATCCCATCCCCTGTCCCGTTTTTTGTCTCCTTTTACGACTCAAGTGGAAAGACTTTGTGGTAGCATTCTTTTCCCCCACCACAGGGTAGGCGAAAAAAAGAAATGAATATTCAGTGAAATGGTACAGGACAACAAGGGGTTGGGGGACAGCATAACGGAGGGACAGTCGTAGTATAAAAGTGTCATAATTTCTCTATGAACAGAGTTTTCCTCTATCACAGACAAAATGATGTGTGGCTCTGGTCCATAGGGACGCCCCATATAGAGCTTAAAGTATCAACTGCATGCTACTTTGCCACAATAACATGCAGCCAATACCCCAGACAAATTAGACAAAGAAACAGTGGGTGCAAACACTATTCAAGATTTTAAGAAAAAAACTTGATGCTGAAAGATACAAAGACGGGTCACCACGAGCATAGCTCCCTTCCCATGTAATACAACTAGGTAAATATTACCTCCTCTTAGCATACATTCCCAAATGTCTATTTCTCATTACACTTTTTAATCCACCAAGGTATTTACTCGCTTCTCTCAATCTACATTCTACCTCCATCCCCACTCCTCCCTTTCCTGCCACATTCGCACCCAAGTATCTAAAACTATCCACTTCCTCCAGTCTCTCTCCCTTAATACTCATTTCCATCCTGCTGCCACTCTCTCCCCTTGTACATCTCATCACCTTACTTTTACCCACATTTATCTTCTGCTTCCTTCTTTCACACACCTTCTCAAATTCTGTCATTAACTTCCTCAATCCCTCTGATCCTGCTACAAGAGTAGTGTTGTCAGCAAACAACAACTGGCTTATTTCCCACTTTTCTCCATTTTCTTTAACCATCTCCAACCCCTGACCCACTACCCTTACATTCACCTCTCACACCACCCCATCCATGTATGGACTGAACAGCCAGGGCGACATAACTCATCCCTGATGAAGTCACATCTATACCTCAAACCATTCACTCTCCATTTCTAATCCTAACACAAGCTCTACTACTCTTGTAAAAACTCTTGACTGATCTTAACAGCATTCCTCCTATCCCATATATCTGCAATACCTCCCACAGTGCCTTCCTGTCTACCCTGTCATAAGCCTTTTCCAAATCCATAAAAGCCCAAAAAACATCCTTACCTTTTCCTATAGTTTTCTCATATGTCTTACCACAGAAGGCTGATCTTCCCAACTACACTCAACAAGCTGATCCCTCTGAAACTACTACACTCACACTTGTCCCACTTTCCCTTGTAAAGTGGAACTATACTGACACTCCTCCAGTCCTCTGGCACTCTACCCTCTCTTAAACAGACATTAAATAACCTCACCAGCCAGTCCACCATAACTGTTCCTCCTTTCTTCAGACATTCTGCATGGCATCCATCCAACCCAGGTGCCTTAACTGTTCTCATCATCTTAACAGCTGCTTTCACTTCATCTTTCCTTATTTCTCCTCGATTTTCCTCACTCATCACTCACTTTCTTACCACTTCCTTCTGTACTCCCTAAAATACTCCGCCCATCTTCTTCTCACTGCCTTCTCTTCTATCATCATCTCTCCATCTGCACCTTTTACTTTTCATTCTCTACTTGATTTGCCTTCTCTTCCTCTTTTAATTTCTTTCCAAAACATCTTTTTATTACAGTACTTTCAAAAAATTTTCATACTCTTACCCCATTTCACATCTGCTCTCCTCTTTCCTTCCTTTATCTTATGCTTAACTTCCTTTCTCTTTACTTTGTACTTCTCATACAATTCCCTCGTTCTAATTTGTAGCCAATCTATGAATGCCTGCTTCTTCTCTTCTACACCCTTCTTTGCTTCCCCATCCCACCACTTACTACCCTTCCTTCTATTTCCTCCCGTCCTCCTTGTTCCACATCTTTGCACACCTTATGACTCCCTCCTTGAACCATCCCCATTCCTCCTCCACTCCTAGTTCTACTCTATCCTTCACTCCCTCTGACTCCTCTCTCACCTTCTTCTTATACTCATTCTCCTTTTCTTTCTCATTTAAGCAGTTCACTCTAAGTACCTCACTCTCTTCTGCCCTTTTGCTCTTTTTCCACGTATTCTCCACTTTCAATTTACCTTCCACCAAAAAATGATCTGATATTCCCCCACTCTCTCCCCTTAGCACATGTACATCCTTAAGTCTTCCTACCATACTCTGGTCCACTATATAATCCATTAATGCTCTATCTGCCACCCTTCCATCCACCACCCTCTCCCACGTGTAGCTATGCTTGACTTTCTTCCTAAACACTGTATTTGCTTTCAACTCTCTTTCAAGACACATCACCATCAATTCTCCACTACGATTTTTACCTGGAACTCCATACTTCCCAATTTCTCCTTCTATTGGTTCGTTTCCTACCCTAGCATTCAGGTTTCCCAATACAACTACATTGACATTTCTCCCTAATCCCCTCTATGCACTCATTTAAATCTACCCAAAATGCTTCCCTTTCCTCTATGCTCTTCTCACTACCAAGCCCATACACACTTACAAAAACCCACATCTCCCTTCCCAGCTTCACCTTCATCCACATCAACCTTGATCAAACCTCCTTCCACTCCACTACATGCTTACCTATCTTTTCACTTGCTAGTATAGCCACCCCTTCTCTCCCTCATCCCCTCTTCACTCCTGAGTACTTCACAACTACACTCCCAAATTCACACTCACCCCTTCCTTTCAATTTAGTTTTACTCAAAGCCAACACATCCATCTTTCTTCTCACATACTGCCTATCTCTTCCCTTTTACTCTCATCTGTACCACATCCACGCACATGTACATCCTTAACTCAGTCTGCTCGTAACCTCAGCTGGTCTCAGTCTGCTCGTGACCTCAGCTGGTCTCAGTCTGCTTGTGACCTCAGCTGGTCTCAGTCTGCTCGTGACCTCAGCTGGTCTCAGTCTGCTCGTGACCTCAGCTGGTCTCAGTCTGCTCGTGACCTCAGCTGGTCTCAGTCTGCTCGTGACCTCAGCTGGTCTCAGTCTGCTCGTGACCTCAGCTGGTCTCAGTCTGCTCGTGACCTCAGCTGGTCTCAGTCTGCTCGTGACCTCAGCTGGTCTCAGTCTGCTCGTGACCTCAGCTGGTCTCAGTCTGCTCGTGACCTCAGCTGGTCTCAGTCTGCTCGTGACCTCAGCTGGTCTCAGTCTGCTCGTGACCTCAGCTGGTCTCAGTCTGCTCGTGACCTCAGCTGGTCTCAGTCTGCTCGTGACCTCAGCTGGTCTCAGTCTGCTCGTGACCTCAGCTGGTCTCAGTCTGCTCGTGACCTCAGCTGGTCAGTCTGCTCGTGACCTCAGCTCAGTCTGCTCGTGACCTCAGCTAGAGGGCTCGTTTTTCTGCACAGACACCAGCTAGCGAATGCCTGTGAAATTCATATATCCGAATAGTGTTTAGTAATTGTGTTGTGTTTCTATAATTGTATACATATAGTGCTATACAGTTATAGATAAGATAAAGTGTAGTGTTCTATTTAAATTCAAAACTGTTTTCTGTTACTGTACTCCAAAGGTAGGAGAAATAATATAAGGTAAGCAGAGTAAGCTTCGCATATTTAGTTTATTAGAGACCGTTTTTTTGTTTTTTTCTCTTTGCCGTATTTATTGCTAAAGGAGGAGCGAAATGGCTTGTGAAGGTTGCGTGAGCCTAGAGGTCCGTCCCAGGATGTGTGAGGAGGAAATTCGTCTTCTCAGGAGTGCGCTCTGTAAGAAGAGTGAACCCTCCCCACAACCCAAAAGAGCGTTCCACTTCTTCCCCTACTGTCACTGCCGTGGGCGAGTGGCGCTCCGTGGGGTACCGTTTGTCGAGCCCGCGTTCGGTAGACGTGTGCCAATTGTTTTGCTCTACTGGAGGATGAAGTGGCTGAAAACCAGGAGTTCTTGGTGGTGGGGGACTCCATGGTGTGAGGCTATGACGACATCCTGCAGCGGAAGACTAAGAGACGTTGCAAGCTTATATGTCAACCGGGCCATGGGATCGCCGATTGTACCCAGTCCATCAGGGAGCAAGGGTGGAAGAAAATGGTTACGATTGTTCATACGGGAAGCAACGCTGGGTAGGGTGAGATCAGAGGAACTTGTTCGGAATTACAAGGTCCTCCTTCAGGAGATGAAGGAATGTGGGAGCCATCACGCAGTCTGTGGGATCCTCCCAAGGATCTACGCAGGCTCGTGTTGGAACAGTAGAGCCATAGGGATCAATGATAGGATATTGCAGTTGTGCACACAATTGGGATACCACTTTCTTGATCCTTGTTATCTCTTTTCTAGGCGCCATGACCCTTACGCTTCTGATGGGATCCACCTTACCCGCAGAGGCAAAGATGTTCTTACAAACCTCATTGTGGGAGTTTGTAATGAACTAGCTCCTTTTTTAGGGTAGAAGCCCAAAGGGAAGGGGAAATAGAATGTACTTGGGAAAACAGTGTAGAGTATAGCATTAATGTAGAACAATGTGACAGTATAGGACAAAATATAATTTTAGGATATAATGTCGGTAGAGGACGAAATGTTACATTAGGATGTAATGTCAAAGGACAAAATGTTGCAATGGGATGTAATGACAGTGGAGGACAACAGATCACGAGAAGTAATGATAGTGGAGGACAAAATATCACGATAGGATGTAATGATAATAGAGGAGAAAATATCACGGTAGGATATAATGTCAGTGGAGGACAAAATATAATTCTAGGAAGGAATACCGCACAGAATTTCAATGAAGGCCAAAATATCATGATGATGTAATGACAGTGGAAGACAAAAGATCACGATGGGATGTAATTATAGTGGAGGAAAAAATATCATGGTAGTATATAATGTCACTGGAGGACAAAATATAATTTAGGAAGGGATGCCGGACATAATGCCAATGAACAACGGGAGGCCGGCGTGAATCATGGTGACGTAGGGGGACAAAATATACAAAAGAGATCGGATGGGGGAAATGTTAATTTTGATGAGAGAAATGTTAATGAGGCATTGAATGTCAATGAAGGACCAAATAATAATATACAGCAGTGGTTCTTAACCTGTGGGTAATTCCCCACTGATGGGGAATGGCGGAGTTGGCAAGTGGGGAATGACCGGTCGGACAGAAGAACCAATGTCTTTTTTTTTTTTTTTTTTAATCGATGTGTTTTTGTTTCTTTTTGTTTGTTTCTGGTGTATTTTATTTCCATGTGATAACTGTTAGTAAAAAATCTAATATATGCAAACAAAAATTAAGGGCCGTAAAATGGCACAAAAACGCAAAGCGTATATTTTCGTACTAAACACTGCATGGGTTAAAATCGAATTTGTCAAAGACCGATGCTGTGGTGGGAAATGGAGAGTTGGCTCACTAAAAAGTGGGGAATTGGAGAAAAAAGGTTAAGAACCCCTGATATAGAGCAAGGTATAAATAAAAAACAAAATGATAATGTAAGACATGATATTGAAACTCAAAATGTGTCAAAAAGAAATAATCACGAGTTTCTTAAAACCATGTACTTTAATGCTCGTAGTATTAGGAATCAATTTCAAGAAATACAGGCGTATGTCAAAAGCGAAAATCTCGATATGATAGGAATAACTGAGACATGGTTAAATGGTACAGAGTTCGAAGCTGAATTTAATATTGCGGGATTTAAACACTTTCATCAGGATAGAAACCACAAGAAAGGTGGGGGTGTTCTGTTGTACGTTAAAAACAATGTTCATGCTTGTGTTTTAGAGAGTGAAACAGGATACATATGATAGTTTGTGGGTTGAGTTAACCCAAACAAATGGACAAAAAATGAATATAGGTGTAATATATAGGCCAAAGACAACAAACTGTTATTTCAAGAACTGTCTAGTTTCTGCAACTGGGATTTATTGATAATGGGTGATTTCAATTTTACTGACATTGATTGGATGACCCTTGAACATGGCCATATAGGTAGTCGCTTGATTGATTTTCTTGGTGACAATTACTTAATTCAGCATGTAAAAGAGCCCACAAGATATGGAAACTTACTCGATCTATTGATCACTAGCCGCGAAAGCATGGTAACTGATGTAAAAGTCGGTGAAACTGTTGCAAATAGCGATCACAACTTAGTTAGATTCAAACTCCTAAAATGTTTTAGAATAGATACTTGTTACTAAAATACCCGATTTCAGTAAAACTCAGTTCATAGGACTACGTCAGGAGCTTCAGCTTACAGATTGGGAGGTAAAATTAAATGAAAGACCTGTAGATCAGATGTGGGAAATACAGTATTTCAAAATACGCTCACTAAGATGATTCATACTTACATTCCTTTTAAGGACAGACGTCCCCCAAATCAGGCTCGCCCAAAGTGGGTCGACAAAGAAACTGAAAAAATTATTGCTAAAAAGAGACAGGCTTATAAGAAAAAACATAAGTGCTTGGGTGCATCTAATGACTATGAAAGTTGTGTATCAATACAGAGAGATTTAAAAAAGACAATAAGAAAAAGAAAACGACAATACGAAATGAACATCGCTGATAAATCCAAAGAGAATCCCAAAGAATTCTATAGTTACATTAGAGATAAAAAGGTTGTTAGGAATCACATTAGTCCACTATTATCTGCTGACGGTCTACTTGAATATTCAAATGAAGGAATGTGTAATATCTTAAACAATTATTTTAGCTTGGTATTCATAAACGAAAAAGAAAAAATTAAAAGGTGTATAGATTCAAAGTTAATAAAACACCAGGGCCTGACGGTTGGCATCCAAGAATCTTAAAGGAAATGAAAAATGAGATTGTTGTTCCATTAGAAATTATTTTCAAGAAATCCATCATATCCGGAAATGTCCCAAGAGAATGGAAGCTAGCTAATGTTACTCCCATATTAAAAAAAGGTGACAAAAAGAAACCAAATAACTATAGGCCTATAAGTTTGACTTCAATCGTAGGAAAAATAATGGAAACTATCATCAGAGATGCTATCGAACATCATTTAGAAAGTAACAGTTTGATAAATGATAGCCAGCATGGTTTCAGACGGAAACGTTCTTGCGTGACTTACTCAAATTCTACAACACAGTTATCTTGAATTATGACAAAAGAAACAATATAGATTTAATATATCTAGACTTTGCAAAAGCTTTTGATACCGTCCCACACGAAAGACTACTTACTAAATTAGCTTTATATGAAATAAGTGGTAGCCTATTAGGTTGGACTAGTAATTGGTTGAATGGTCGAAAACAGAGAGTTGTTTTAAATGGAAAAACTTCTAGATGGAAAAATGTTACAAGTGGAGTTTCTCAGGGTTCCGTTCTTGGGCTACTTCTATTCATAGTATATATAAATGATAGAGACCATGGACTAAAATCTACCGTTTCCAAATTTGCTGATGATACAAAACTGTGCGGAATGGCAAATGATCACTTAAACCAATCAGATATTCAAGAAGATTTAGATAAATTACAGCAATGGTCTGAAAAGTGGCTAATGAAATTTAACACAAGTAAATGCACCAAAAAGAATATTAAGAAACTAGAAAGATTACTAAGAGCGACAACCAAACTAGCACCGACTCTCGCCGAACTAACATATGAGCAAAGACTATCCAAACTGAACCTACCAACATTGGAACAAAGAAGAGAAAGAGGAGATTTGCTGACTATCTACAGAATAATGAAAGGAATGGAAGTTTTAGACAGGAACGACCTGTTAGTGTGGGACAACGGTAAAACGAGAGGACACGGAAAAAAACTGAAAAAAGATAGCTATAGAAAAAACTTGAAAAGGAACAGTTTCCAACACAGATCGATTAATACATGGAACAAATTAGACAACAAAACAATATGTGCAAACACTATACAAGATTTTAAGACAAAACTTGATGCGGAGAGATACAAAGACGGGTCACCACGAGCATAGCTCCCCTCCCGTATATTACAACTAGGTAAATACATAGGCAAAAATAACAGTAAGCACGATTACAAGTTATTTGGAACTTCGTTAACAAAAGTGGATAGTGAAAAAGATCTCGGCGTAATTATCAGTAACGACCTCAAATCATCCAAGCAGTGTATTTCAGCCTCTGAGAAAGCAAATAAGATTCTAGGACTGATTGCACAATCTTTTGATTTCAAAAGTCCATCACTCATTAACATGCTATATAAATCATTAGTTTGTCCACATTTGGAATATGCTGTTTCCGTATGGTCACCGAATCTCATTAAAGACATTGACAGACTGGAAAAAGTACAACGGCGAGCCACAGAACTGATTCCAAACATCAAAAATAAATCATACGAAAATTGACTAAAACATATGAATCTGTTTTCCCTAAAAAAAGCGTAGACTCAGAGGTGACTTGATACAGGTCTTTAACCCCTTCCATACGGTGCCGCACATGTAGGCGTCATGGGGAGCGAGTGTATTCGCGAGGCTGCCATATCGGCGTCTTGATTATATTTATTGTAGTCGCCCCTCCATAATGACATTCTTTCTAATTCTTTTGTAATCGCATTTTCTATGGTTATCAAAATTCACGGGTGAAGAGAGAACGATCGATATAAGCGGTGACTATATTTTATGATGCGAGTATTATTACGACACGTCGTACGGCTGGCATTGGCTGCTGCCACCGAGATCTAAGTCCATGACGCCTACGTGTGCGGCACCGTATGGAAGGGGTTAAGATTCTAAAGGGAATTGACATCAAAAGTGACAAAATTTTCACATTGAATGAGAATCAGACAAGAAACAATGGTCTCAAACAGTCCAGAAATAGATTCAATTTGGAAGTAGGTAGAAACAACTTTGCCAACCGTGTAGTTAATGAATGGAATAAACTTCCTGCACAGGTAGTGCAATGTAGTTCAGTTCGAAGCTTTAAGAATCATTTAGATAAACACCTAAGCAAGATGCTGTAATGATTATAATTTATTTTATATTATTTGTTTTTGTTTTGTTATCATTTGTCTGTTTGATTTTCATTTATTATTAGTTATATGTCAATCTATTATAATTTACTATTTACCTGTTTGTTTATTATTCAACTATACCTATGCATTTATTTATGTATTCTATTTGTTATTTACATTATTATAGTTCTTATTTATTATTATTATGATTTTTTTTTCGCATACGACCTAGATATGGACCAAGAGGTCTCCTGTCGGCATGCTCCGCCTTTGTAATCCTTTGTAATTAAAAGACCCAAACTTTAGGGTACTGCTTGGAAAACTCCTAGACCCTCTTATGCCTTTACTTTTTTTAAGGAATGTCCCCTGTGGGGCTACAGGCAACAGGATTCCTAGTCCTAACCCCCATCCTGTTTTTTTGTCACCTTTTGCGACTCAAGTGCGAAGACTTGGGGGCAGTCTTCTATCCCCCACCACAGGGTAGGCAAAATAAGGAAATGAATATTCAGAGAAATGGTACAGGACAGTAACAAGAGGTTGGGGGACAGCCATAGTATAATAAAAGTGTCATTATTCCTCTATGAACAGTCTTTCTCTTTCACATACAAAATGATGTGTGGCTCTGGTCCGTAGGGGCACCCCATATAGACCCTAAAGTATCAACTGCATGCCACTTTGCCACAATAACATGCAGCCAATAGCCTCAATTAAAACCTTCCATTTTCCCAATTACACTCAACAAACTGATCCCTCTGAAACTACTACTACTCACATTGGTCCCCTTTTCCTTTGTAAAGTGGGACTTTACAGGCACTCCTCCAGCACTCTATACTTCCAAACACATTAAGCCCCACCAACCAGTCCATAATTACTGTACCTCCCTTCTTCAGACACGCTGCATGACACCCATCTAAACCAGGTGCCTTACCTGCTCTCATCATTTTAGTAACTACTTGCACCCCATCTTTTCTTATTTCTCCGGCATTTTTCTCATCCATCACTCATTTTTTTAAGTGTCTCCCACTATTATGATTCATTCCTCCCTATCCTCCTCCACATTTGACAGCTCCCTAAATTACTTAACCAATTTTCTCCTTACCACCTCTTCTTCTGTTATCATCTCTCCATCAGTGCCTTTTACCTTTTCTTTTCTACCTGACTCGCCTCCATTCCTCTCTTAGCTTTCTTCTAAAACATCTTTTTATTACTTTTAAAAATTTATGTCATACTACTCCCCCATTTTACATCCGCTCTCTTTTTTGCTTCCTTTATCTTATGTTTTGTATTTCTTCTTTTTTCTTTGTACCTCTTACGTGTTTCTCTTGTCCTACTTTGCAAGCAGTCCATAAATGCTTGCTTTTTCTCTTCTACAACCTTTTTCACTTCATCCCACCATTCACTACCCTTCCTTCTATTTCCTCCCACCCTCCTTGTACCACATATCATCTTTGCTCACTTTGTTACTTCCTCCTCAAAACAATCCCATTCCTCTTCCACTCCTACCTTTACTCTATGCTTCACCACCTTCCACAGTTCTCTCAACTTCTTGTACTCCTGCTCTTTTTCCTTCTCATATAAACAGTTTACTCTAAGCACCTCCTTACTTTCTGTCCTTTTCCTCTTTCTCCATCTATCCTCCACTCTCAATTTACCTTCCACCAAAAAATTATCTGATATTCTTCTACTCTCTCTTCTAAAAGCATCCAAAAATCTTCCTACTCCTCTCCTGGATACCACTACATAGTCCATTAATTCTCCACTATGACTTTTACCTGACACTCCAAAGTTCCCAACCGCTCCATCTATTGGTTCATCCCTACTCTAGAATTGATATCTACCAATACCACTACATTGACATTCTTCCCAAAACTCTCTATGCAATCATTTACATCCACTAGTAAACAGCACTGGACATGGATTTTATCACTGGTTTAAAAATAGGAAAGAGAAACAGGGTGGAGTAATGTTCCTGGTTAAGAAAAACTTAAATGTGACAAAAGTTACATATGGAATGAACAGGGTAGAGATGATCACAATAGAAGTTGAAAATAATGACATAAATAGCAGAAATTTTGCAGTGATTTCTGTGCCCCCAAAAACAGGGTCTTGGACAGAGAAAGATCACTTCAAAATGTTAAATGATACTAAATCTTCATTAAACTAGATGCTAATGGATGGAAGTAATGCAGTACTCATGGGTGACTTTAATTGTAAAGAAATATGTTGGGAAGAGATGACAGTGAATGGTGGAGAAGATCAGTGGGGGAATGTATTACTTGATATGACCATGGAACATACAATGACACAATGGGTAAAGGAGAGCACTAGATTTAAAATAATGAAGAACCATCAAGACTAGATCTAATATGTACACCAGAACCTGAAATAGTAGACATAATTGATTACAAGACACTAATTTCAGTGACCATATAATACTCGAGTTAGAATTAAAAGAGGAAATATATCAAGAAATGAGAAATACAGAAAGGGCAGATTGATGTACGGCAAAGCGGACTTTGAAAAACTTAAGAAAAATTTTCTTGAAGCTAACTGGGAAAAATTCTACAAAGAGAAAAACACAAATGGAAGAAAAATGGATGATTCTAATGAAGATTTATAAAGGAGTGGAAAAATATGTACCAAAGCAAAAACAAGAGAGGGTGTACATAAAATGCTGGTTTAACAGAAGCTGCAGTGAAACAAAAGATAGAGGAGACAGAGCTTGGAAGAGATGGAGATGAGACAGGAAACTTTGAAAGTGGCAATTATATGTTAACCAAAGAAACATACATATACCAAAGGCTTTTTCCCCCTTACATGGGAGGTAGCCAAAAAGAAAAAAGGCATAGAAATCACTCCCATCCATTCCATTACCTACATATTCCACTCACCTCCACCCTCCTCCCTCCCTCTTATCTTGGCACCTCCTGGATGACAGGTCATCCCTGTGTCCTGTCCACTGCCCTGGGTCAGAGGCAGTGTCGCAAGACACAGCACATCCACAGTAAGGCCGCTTCATAAATTTGGTGACCCCCCTCTCCGTCCCTTCATGCAGAAAAGGAGATGGGGAGAAATCCCTTCGGACTGCGTCAAATTTCTTCTCATACATATTTCCTCTCCCCCCATCCCCCACCCACTCCCTCTCATGCATCACAGCATCATCCATACACAACCATTCTCCATTCACCCCTATCTTCTGTCCTCTTCCGTCCTTCCTACACAGACATTCCTCTCTTTTGTAATGCCCCCTTTACCCCATCCATCCATCTCATCCTAAGACGCCCCCTCATATTCACTCCTTCCACACTTTTACTCATCTTTCTTCACTCATTCTTTCCATGTGTCCTAACCATCCTAATACTCTTTCATCAAACCTATCTCCCAACTCCCTTTCCACCCCTGTTCTCCTCCTCACCTCCTCATTTCTCACTCTACCTAGCCTAGTAACCCCATTCATACTTCTCAGACATTTCATCTCAAACACCAACTCCTTCTCTCTTCCTCTCTATGTTCTAGGTTTCTGCCCTGTACAGTGCTGTCAGCACAATCACTCCTTCATATAACTTCCTCTTAGCATCCATTCCCAGATGTCTATTTCTCA
The DNA here is from genome assembly GCF_046742065.1 of Oratosquilla oratoria. NCBI lineage: Eukaryota > Metazoa > Arthropoda > Malacostraca > Stomatopoda > Squillidae > Oratosquilla > Oratosquilla oratoria. The sequence continues at coordinate 36,045,868 of NC_134778.1, read as the reverse complement.
TTACACTTTTCAATCCACCAAAGCATTTACTCGCTTCTCTCAATCTACATTCTACCTCCACCTCCACTACTCCCTTTCCTGCCACATTCGCACCCAAGTATCTAAAATTATCCACTTCCTCTAGTCTCTCATCCTTAATGCTCATTTCCAGCCTGCTGTCACTCTTTCCCCTTGTACATCTCATCACCTTACTTTTACCCACATTTATCTTCTGCTTCCTTCTTTCACACACCTTCTTAAACTCTGTCACTAACTTCCTCAATACCTCCTCTAATCCTGCTACAAGCGCAGTGTCGTCAGCAAACAACAGCTGGCTTATTTCCCACTTCTCTCCATTTTCTTTAACCATCTCCAATCCCTGACCCACTACCCTTGCATTCACCTCTCACACCACCCCATCCATGTATGGATTGAACAGCCAGGGCAACATAACACATCCCTGACGAAGTCACATCCTTTACCTCGAACCACTCACTCTCTTCATTTTTAATCCTAATACATGCTCTATTACTCTCGTAAAAACTCCTGACTGCTCTTAACAGCTTTCCTCCTATCCCATATATCTGCAAAACCTCCCACAGTGCCTTCCTGTCTACCCTGTCATAAGCCTTTTCCAGATCCATAAAAGCCAAAAAAATCCTTATCTTTTCCTATAGCTTTCTCACATATCTGTCTTACCACAAAAATCTGATTAACACAACCCCTACCTGTCCTAAATCCACACTGTTCCTCACCAATTACTCCCTCTGTTCCTCTCCTAATCCTCTCATTCAGACCCTCCCATAAGTCTTCCCAACTACACTCAACAAGCTGATCCCTCTGAAACTACTATACTCACACTTGTCTCCCTTTTCCCTTGTAAAGCGGAACTATACAGGCACTCCTCCAGTCCTCCGGCACTCTACCCTCTCTTAAACAGACATTAAATAACCTCACCAGCCAGTCCACCACAACTGTACCTCCTTTCTTCAGACATTCTGCATGGCATCCATCCAATCCAGCTGCCTTACTTGTTATCATCTTAACAGCTGCCTTCACTTCATCTTTCCCTATTTCTCCTCCATTTGCCTCACTCATCACTCTCATTTTCTTAGCACTTCCTACTGCAACTACCTTTCCCTCCCTATCCTCTTTCACATTTAGCAACTCCCTAAAATACTCTGCCCACCTTCCTTTCACTGCCTTCTCTTCTATTATCATCTCTCCATCTGCACCTTTTACCTTTTCTTCTCTACTTGATTCACCTCCTCTTCCTCTCTTAATTTCTTTCCAAAACATCTATTACTTTCAAAATTTTCTGTCATAATCTTACCCCATTTCACATCTGCTCTCCTCTTTGCTTCCTTTATCTTATGCTTAACTTCCTTTCTCTTTACTTTGTACTTCTCATACAATTCCCTCGTTCTAATTTGTAGCCAATCTATGAATGCCTGCTTCTTCTCTTCTACACCCTTCTTTTCTTCCTCATCCCATCACTCACTACCCTTCCTTCCATTTCCTCCCGCCCTCCTTGTTCCACACACCATCCTTGCACACCTTAGCACTCCCTCCTTCAACCATCCCCATTCTTCCTCCACTTCTAGTTCTACTCTATCCTTCACTCCCTCCGACCCTCTCTCAGCTTCTTATACTCATTCTCCTTTAAGCAGTTCACTCCAAGTACCTCCCTACCTTCTGCCCTTTTCCTCTTTTTCTACCTATTCTTTACTTTCAATTTACCTTCCACTAGAAAATGATCTGATATTCCCCCACTCTCTCCCCTTAGCACACGTACATCTTTAGCTCTTCCTACCATACTCCTGGTCACCACTATCTAGTCCATTAACACTCTATCTACCACCCTTCCATCCACCACCCTCTCCCATGTGTACTTATGCTTGACTTTCTTCTTAAACACTTTATTTGCTATCATCAACTCTCTTTCAAAACATCACCATCAATTCTCCACTACAATTTTTACCTGGAACTCCATACTTCCCAATCACTCCATTTATTGGTTTGTTTCCTACCCTAGCATTCAGGTCTCCCAATACAACTACATTGACATTTCTCCCTAATTCCTCCATGCACTCATTTATATCTACCCAAAAAGCCTCTGTTTCCTCTACACTCTTCTCACTACCAGGCCCATATGCACTTACAAAAACCCACATCTCCTTTCCCAGCTTCACCTTCATCCACATCATCTTGATGAAACCTCCTTCCACTCCACTACCTGCTTACTTATCTCTTCACTTACTAGTATAGCCACCCCTTCTCTCCCTCGTCCCATCTTCACTCCTGAGAACCTCCCAACTACACTCACCCTTCCCTTTCATTTTAGTTTCACTCAAAGCCAGCACATCCATCTTTCTTTTCGCAAACATACTGCCTATCTCTTGACTTTTACTCTCATCTGTACCACATCCACACACATTAAAAGATCCAAACCTTAGGGTACTGGTTGGAAAACTCCCAGACCCTCTTATGCCTTTACTTTTTTTCAGACCCTCTTATGCCTTTACTTTTTTTTAGAACCTTTGGGGCTACAGGTAGCAAGACTCCTAATCCCATCCCCCGTCCCGTTTTTTGCCGCCTTTTATGACTCAAGTGGAAAGACTTGGTGGTAGCATTTTCTTTCCTCGCCACAGGGTAGGCGAAAAAAGGAAATATTCAGAGAAATGGTATAGGACAGTAACAAGGGGTTGGGGGACAGCATAACGGAGGGACAGTCGTAGTATAAAAATGTAATCATTTCTCTATGAACAGAGTTTTCCTCTATCACAGACAAAATGATGTGTGGCTCTGGTCCGTAGGGGCATCCCATATAGACCCTAAAGTATCAACTGCATGCTACTCTGCCACAATAATATGCAGCCAATACCCCAGACGAATATGTAAAAAAACGTACAGAAGAAAAATGTAAATATGAGAAAGACATAATAGATAAATGTAAAGATCAGCCAAAACTATTCTATAGATATGTAAATGGGAAACTGAAAAACAAGCAGGAAATAGTGAAACTATGCCAAGGGAATACTGAATACATAGAAGATACCGAAATGGCGGAAGTTATGTGCAAACATTTAAGTCAGTTTTCACTAGAGAAAAAGTAAAACCACAGGTTGAAGGTAGGGAAGTGAAATCCCCCCTCCCCCATGAAGGAAATAATAATGACACAGAAAGAAATAATGAACCAAATAACAAAATGTCAGAAAATCACACAGACTGGATGGAATAGCAAATTGGATATTAAAAGAATGTAAAGAAGAACTAGTAGACAAAATATACAACATAATATGTTGCTCACTCAAAGAAGGAAAAATGCCACAAGACTGGAAAAATGCTGATATTGTACCAATCTATAAAGGAGGAAATAAGGAAGACCCAACAAATTACAGACCGGTTTCCCTTACAAGCACAGTAGCAAAAATCTGCAAGTTATAAAAGATAGATGGATAAAACATCTGGAGGAGAAAAATATATTAAATTCAAGACAATTTGGATTCAAACAAGGAAGATTGGGCACCACAAATTTTATCTGCTTTTACTTGAGGCTACTAGATATAATACAAGAAAGGGATGGATGGGCCGATTGCACTTTCCTAGATCTGCAAAAAGCTTTTGATAAAGTTCCTCACAGAAAACTACTAATAAAGATGGAAACCATAGGAGGGATACAAGGTAAACAACTGAAGTGGATGGAAGACTTTTTCCATGGAAGGAAAATACAAGACTTCTATTTGGGAAGAGGTAATTAGTGGCATCCCACAAGGATCAGTGCTGGCTCCAATAATGTTTGCCATTTATGTGAATGACATGGATGAAGGAGCGGAATGTAATATGAGCTTCTTTGCAGATGATGCAAGACTGTTGAATAAAGTGAGTACTGAAACGGACTGCGAATCATTACAGAGATCTAAACAAGGTTTGGAAATGGAGTCAGAAGTGGGAAGTGAAATTCAACACAGAGAGCAGCTACGAGGATGGCCCCACAACTCTCACAATATTCATATGAAGAAAGACTGGTAAAATTGGAGTTCCCAACTCTAGAACAGAGGAAAGAAAGAGGTAACTTGTTGACCATCTATAGAATTATGAAGGGCATGGAAGTTCTTGACAGAGAAGACTTGCTAAATTGGGATAGGAGAAACACAAGAGGACATGGAAAGAAGCTTAAAAAGGGCAGTTATAGAAGTGACCTGAAAAAGAACAGTTTTCCCCACTGAGTGATAGATTTATGGAACACATTGGATGAAAAAACAGTGTGCGCAAAAACAATACAAGAATTTAAGAGCAAACTGGATATGGAGAGATACAAAGATGGGACACCACAAGCTTAGCTCCCCTTTCCGTATGATACAACTTGGTAACATGCCTCCCTTTTCTCTACACTCTTCTCACCATCAAGCCCATTCACATTTACAAAGACCCACAGCTTCCCATATAGAATGATTGATGTATGGAACAAATTGGATGAAGAAATAGTGTGTGCAAACACAATACAACAATTTAACCCCTTCCATACGGTGACACCTACATAGGCGTCATGAGGAGCAAGTGGGTACGCGAGGCTGCCATATCGGCATCTTGATTATATTTATTGTAGTTGTACCTGCGTGATTCCCATACTCTGTAAACTGGCTTCATCATATTTTCTATGGTTATCAAAATTCACGGGTGAAAGAGAGAACGTTCGATACAGCGGTGACTTTATTTTTTATAATGCGAGTATTATGACGCAACATCATATGTCTGGCAGCTAATGCTGCCCGTGAGATTTTGGCCCAGAGTGAAGTGGTTAAGAACAAATTTGATCTTGCAAGATACAAAAAAATGGGTCACCATGAGCATAGCTCCCCTTCCTGTATAATACAACTAAGTAAATACATCTCCCTTCCCAGTTTCACCTTCATCCATATTAACCTATTCAATATGAGTTGTATGTTCACACAAAAACATTGGGTTGCCAGTTGTACAATGATTCGATGCTGCATCACATCTCACATGCAAATGGATGCCCAATTTACAATGATTCTATGATGCATCACAATATACCTCTCACTCTCTGTATCGCTAACTCAAAACTGATGATCATTATTATCATTATTATTAATTTTTATCATATCATTATCATTTTATCATCATTATTATCATTTATTCATTATCATTATTATCATTTTATCATCTTATCATTACTGTTATGAAAATGCAAGGCAATTGAAAGGAGAAAATATGTAGACATTATATTTATGGCAGTCCTATTTCTTTTGTTCATTCATGTAGTAATAATCAACTTTTACTAGGATTTTTTTTTTTTAGTTTAAGACAAGCTTGAATAAATAAACTGTAATCTCTACAGTGCATGTGTATGTGTATTTTACCTAGTTGTATTATACAGGAAGCTATGCTTGTAGTGACCCATCTTTGAATCTTTCAGTATCAAGTTTGTTCTTAAATTCTTGAATAGAATTTGCACACACTGTTGCCTCACCTAATTTATTCCAGATATCCACTCTGTGTGGGAAGCTATTCTTTTTCAGATCTCTTCTATAACTATCCTTTTTGAGTTTCATGTCCTCTTGTTTTTCTCGTGTCCCATTTTCATAAATCATCTCTATCTAGCACTCCTATTCCTTTCATAATCCTGTAAATAGTAGATCTCCTCTTTTGGTAGTTCCAATTTGGACAATCTTTGTTCATATGTCAATTTGGAGGGTGTTGGAGCCATCTTTGTCATTACTCTTTGTATTCTTTAATTTTTTCACATTCTTTTTAGTACTGGGTGTCCATAGTGTTGCAGCATACTCCAATCTTGGTCTTATCAGCGACTAATATTTTCTTTACCATTTCCTCATCCAAATAGTCAAAAGCCACTTTTATTGACCTTAGTAAATTGAAGGTTTCTCCAACTATTTTGTTGATGTGCTTGTCTGATAATTACTCCTAGGTCCCTTTTCGAGCTCACTTTTTTTACTTCTACACTAATTTTGTATTTCCTCGATATTCTAATTTTACTTTTTCCAAACTCCATTATACTACATTTCTTGATGTTAAAGTTCATTTCCCACTTTTGACTCAATTTCCAGACTTTATCTAGGTCTTTCTGTAATGATTCACAATCTTCCTCTGTACAGTACTTACTTTTAGTATTTTTGCATCACCTGCAAAGAAGTTCATACAACATTCCACACCAAAGCTTGGAGAGAGAGATGAAAAAAAAAGAGCAAATGGCAAATATACATCAAACTAAGAAAGTATTTTGTAAAAATATGCAGAGATAAAAAAAGAAACTATGAAAGAGAAATAATATAAAAATGCAAGGAACAACCTAAACTACTTTACAGGTATGTAAATGGTAAACTAAAAAATAAACAAGAAATAGAAAAGCTACGAAAGGAAAATTATGAATATAAAGAAGAACTAGAAATGGCAGAAATTATGAGCAATCATTTCAAATCGGTAATCACAATTGAAAACTCGCCCAACTGAGAGGGAATAGAGAGAAATCCCCACCCCAATGAAGGAAATAACACAGAAGGAAATCAGCGACCAAATAAAAAACCTCGATTTAAGAAAATCATATGGCCCGGATGGAATTGCAAATTGGATACTGAAAGAATGCAGAGAGGAGTTAACAGACAAAATATACATTATAATTAAGTGCTCACTAAAAGAAGGAAAGGTACCACAGGACTGGAAAAATCAAAATATTGTACCAATATATAAAGGAGGAAACAAGGAAAATCCAACCAACTACAGACTGGTCTCCCTAACAAGCACAGTACCAAAAATATGTGAAAAAGTTATCAAAAGTAGATGGATTAAACATCTGGAAGAAAAAAACTATACATACATATACCAAGGCTTTTTCCCCCTTACAAGGGAGGTAGCCAAAAAGGGAAAGGCATAAAAACACTCCCACCCATTTCATCCCTAAATACACTCCACACCCCTCCCACCCTTCCTCTCATCTGAGCACCTCCTGGATGACGGGTCATCCCTGCACCCTGCCCACCGCCCTGGGTCAGAAGCAGTGTCGCAAGACACAGTACATCCACAGCAAGGCCGCTTCATTTAATCGGCGACCCCCCCTCTCCGTCCCCCTTTGCATATAAGGCGAGGACGGGGAGAAATCCCTTCGGGCTGCGTCAAAATTTACTCACACATACTACCCCACCCCCCCGCCCATTCCTCCTCATGCAGTCACAACATCATCCATATACAACCATTCTCCACTCACCTCTGTCTTCCGTCCACTCCCTTCCTTCCTCAACAGACATTCCCCTCTTCCCCAAAGCCCCCTTCACCCCATCCATCCACCTCATCCTAGGACGTCCCCTCATGTTCACTCCCTCCACATCTGCCTTCCATACCTCTTTTACTAGTCTTTCTTCACTCATTCTTTCCATGTGTCCAAACCATCCTAATATTCTTTCATTAACCCTTTCTCCCAGATCCTTTTTCACCCGTTCTCCTCCTCACCTCCTCATTTCTCACTCTATCCAGCCTAGTAACCCCCACCATACTTCTCAGACACCTCATCTCAAACACATTCAAACTCCTTCTCTCTTCTTCTCTTATGTTCCACGTTTCTGCCCCATACAGTGCTGTTGGCACAATCACTCCTTCATACAGTCTCCTCTTCGCATCCATTCCCAAATGTCTATTCCTCATTACACTCTTTAAACCACCAAGGCATTTACTCGCTTCTCTCAATCTACATTCTACCTCCACCTTCACTCCACCTTTTCCTGCTACACTTGCACCCAAGTATCTAAAACTATCCACTTCCTCCAGTCGCTCTCCCTTAATGTTCACTTCCAGTCTACTGCCACTTTCACCCCTTGTACATCTCATCACCTTACTTTTACCCACATTTATCTTTAGCTTTCTTCTATCACATACTCTCCCAAACTCTGCCACCAGCTTCCTCAATCCCTCCTCTGACCCTGCCACAAGCGCAGTGTCGTCCGCAAACAACAGCTGGCTCACCTCCCACTTTTCTCCATTTTCTTTAACCATCTCCAATCCCTGACTCACTACCCTAGCATTCACCTCTCGCACCACCCCATCCATGTATAAGTTGAACAGCCAGGGCGACATAACGCATCCTTGATGAAGTCCCACCTTTACTTCAAACCACTCACTCTCTCCATTTCTAATCCTAACACATGCTCTACTACTCTCATAAAAACTCTTAACAGCTCCCAAAAGCTTTCCTCCTATCCCATAAATCTGCATAACCTCCCACAGTGCCTTTCTGTCTACCCTATCATAAGCCTTTTCCAGATCCATAAAAGCCCAAAAAACATCCTTCCCCTTTCCTATAGCTTTCTCACATATCTGTCTTACCACAAAGATCTGATCTACACAACCTCTACCCGTCCTAAATCCACACTGTTCCTCACCAATTACTCCTTCTGTTCCTCTCCTAATCCTCTCAATTAAGATCCTCCCATAAGCCTTCCCTATTACACTCAACAGGCTAATCCCTCTGAAATTACTACATTCACACTTGTCCCCTTTTCCCTTGTAAAGAGGAACTATACAGGCACTACTCCAGTCCTCCGGTACTCTACCCTCTCTCCAGCAAACATTAAATAACCTCACCAACCAGTCCACCATCACTGAACCTCCCTTTTTCAGACATTCTGCATGACATCCGTCCAGACCAGGTGCCTTACCTGCTTTCATCATCTTTACAACTGCCTTCACCTCATCCTTCCTTATTTCTCCTCCATTCTCCTCACTCATCACTCTCATTTTCTTCGCATTTCCCACTGCAGCTATCTTTCCTTCCCGTCAAAAAACACACCAATGCTAGAGTTCTCAATTGCGAAAGCATTCTGAATCTCACGAGTGATAAAAAGTAAGGGGTCCAGAGTGCACTTATTTCTTCTAAATTCAAACTGTCTGTTAGATAGGAGGTTTTTAGATTCCAAAAACCAAACTAAACGCGTATTAACCATTCTTTCATAGATCTTACAAATGCAGCTTGTGAGAGCAATAGGTCTGTAACTTTGTCGGTCATGAGAGTCTTTTCTTGCCTTTAAGATTCCTAGGATGATTTAAGTCTTCCAAGATTTAGGAGAAGATCCAGAAGACCAAAATTTGTTCAGCACATTTAAAAGGAATTTCTTCGACGATGTGGATAAGTGACCAACCATGGAATAAAGAATGTCATCCTCTCCAGGAGAGGTTGGGGAGGATAGAGATAAGGCATGATCCATTTCATCCAAGGTGAAGAGAAGATTATATGCCTCCAAGTTCGTATTGGTAGGAGGAATAATCGTGGTCTTGGCTCTAATTCTTCTGAAATTATCTGAATAATGTAGTGGGCTTGAAATATCAGCATAATGTCTTCCAAAAGCCTCTGCTACTTCTCTTGTATCTGATATAAAAGAGTCATTTATCTTCAGAATGGGTAAAGGAGATGGAGTAAACTTTCCTTGTAATTTTCGAATCCTATTCCATACTAAGGTAGGGGAAGAGTCATATTTCAATTTGCTAATATATTTAATGAAGGATTCCCTCCTTGCTTTCTTGAAGATTTTCTTCTGCTTTGCTCGAGCTCTTCTGTACGTTATCTTATTGACTAAACAAGGGTATCTCCGATATCTCTTATAGCAAGTTCTTGTAATCTTTCTGCTTAAAGCACATTCATCGCTCCACCAGGGGACTACTGGGCGTTGAGGTTTACCAGCTGTCCTAGGAATGGAAGAGAAAGCACCAGAAAGTATCATGTCTACCAGGTAGTCATATGCATCAGAGTTACTACCAAAATCACTAGTCTTATAATTAATCTCTGTGGTTCTCCTATATAATTCCCAATTAGCCTCTCCTGTCTTCCATTTAGGTAAGCAAGAGGAGGGAGTGTTCTTTAAATATTTGATATGGATAGGCCAGTGGTCGCTACCATGTAATTCTTCATCTATTGACCAACTGTAGTCTAATCTTAAGGATGATGAACAATAGTTAGGTCTATAGCAGAACTTGAGTTGTGAAAGACATCAAACCTAGTTTTGGAACAGTCATTCATCAAAATGACTTCGTTATTATCAATAAATTCTTCAATTATATTGCCCCAGGGGTCACACCTTGATTCACCCCATAGAGGATGCTTGGCGTTAAAGTCACCCATTAGAAAAAAAGGCTCAGGGAGCTGGTCAACCAAAGATTGTAGGTCACTTAACTCAAACTGACGGGGGTGGTTATATATGTCTACGAGTCAATCTTCCAGTTCATCTATTGACCAACTGTAGTCTAATCTTAAGGATGATGAACAAATAGTTAGGTCTATAGCAGAACTTGAGTTGTGAAAGACATCAAACCTAGTTTTGGAACAGTCATTCATCAAAATGACATCGTTACTATCAATAATTTCTTCAATTATATTGCCCCAGGGGTCACACCTTGATTCACCCCATAGAGGAATCATCCATTAGAATAAAATGCTCAGGGAGCTGGTCAACCAGAGATTGTAGGTCAATTAACTCAAACTGACAGGGGTGGTTATATATGTCTATGAGTCGATCTTCCAGTTCAGGTTCCAAATATAAAGAACATAAAGTGATCCATTTAGTGGTAAAGATTTGTACTGCACAAGCCTGCAACACCGAATGTAGCTGGACACTTCTGTGGTTTACAGATTTCTTAACAATGATACCAGTCTATGGGCACGGCCCCCAATCATAGGAGATCTGTAAAATTTATAATTAAGTCCAACATTAGGGGATAAATTGCCAAGCAAAGTTTCTTGCACACAAAAAACAGACACATCATGTTCTTTAAAGAGAATCCCAACCTGCTCTCGATGAGAATTAAAACCTTGAATATTTCATTGAATTATGGACATTATACTGTTTTCTTTTTCTTTTTGGGGTCTACTGGTCTGGTAAGAGAAGGCTGTGGGAGAGAGGGTTTACAAGGTGGGTTCTTTTCTAATTTCTTTGCTTTCGCGGGTGGCATCCTCCTCTCTGACAATGGTCCGACCAACAATGTAGAGTCCAGGTTATTAGTTTCTTTCTTAGATTGTTTATCACAATTTGGGGAAGAGGATGGAGATGAGGGTGGACTGTGGAGTCTTTTGCTGCGCACAGCTTCAGACTCCATAGCTTCGCTTCTGTGTGCCTCGACTGAGTGAGGCACAGCAGTCCGTGATCCCTTTATTGGGGAGCCCCCCCGAGTTTGGAAGTTTGACTGATTGAGAGGAGGCTTTATTAGAGGAACCCTGTGGGGTCCCAGCAATAAGAACTTTAGGTGCCCCTCTAGATGGGGTAGGAGGCATTCCTTCAACTGGGGATGGGAGAACCTCCGCAGAGGAGGGTTGATGAGTACTACAATTTCCAACTTGTGGAGAGGAACGATTTGGTCTAGTAGTGACTCTTTCACGCTGAGGCTTGGGTTCAGCATTTCCTTGATCCTCATTGCTTCTGTGCACCTCTACCAAGTGAGGCACACTAGTCAGCAATCCCTCTACTGGGGAGTCCCCCAAGTCTGGAAGAGAGATTGCCTGAGAGGAGGCTTCATTACAAGAAGCCTGTGAGTTTTCTACAATAGAAACCTTAGGTGCCCCTCCAGATGGGGCAGGGGACACCCCTTCAACAAGGGGTGAGGAAACCTCCACACAGGAGGCTTTAGAAGTACTAGAAATTCCTACTTGAGAAGAAGGACCATTAGGTTTTCGTAGTAACACTTTTACACTGAGGCTTGGGTTCAGTGTTAACAGAATTCATATTGGAATTTTTATTTCTATTGCCTTCTACTGTACTGTTGGCTGATCCACTTTATTATTTGTTTTAACAACATCACTGTATCTTTTGGAATTACTTAATAGTCTTTTAGCATGTCCTACGCTTATATGTCCTGCATGAGCTTTTAGTAGTATTTCCTGTTCCTTCTTATAAATTACACAGTTTTTATCTCTGGCATCATGCTCTTCTTTACAATTTATACAAACTGTTGGGCGGGAACAATCCCCATGTTCAGGCTGAGCACATATTAAACACATTTTGTCCCTTGCACATCTGCGGGAAGGATGGCCAAAACCATAGCAGTTCAAGCACTGAAGGGGATGGGGCTTAAACTGCTTCACATAAACAATTTCTTTTTCTATCTCTACATAATGAGGTAGATCTTCACCACAAAAACTTAGGATAATCATAGAAGAACAAGGGATTTTAGCAACCTTCCAAACATTAGTTGGGCACATTTCTAAAATCTCTTCTTCATCAAAGTCATACAGATCTCTATTAAAAATTACCCCTTTGGCATAACTAAAGGTGTAGTGGGGTTTAACTTCCTTAATGTCCGATTTCTGTTTCAAGTTAAGCACCATGGCAGCTTGTTCATAAGATTTTACATGAATTAAGAAGGAATTTCTTCCAAATCGTGATACCTGGGAGTTATTCAAATTACCACAGCCAAGGTGACTCTTCAAGAATCTTCTAAACTCGAACAAGTTAGCACGTTCTTTTGCAAGAGTGATAATGAGCCACTTAGCTGGGTTGGGAGGTCTGTGCACATTTTCCTTCCTTTCCTCTACAGGGATTTCTGGATAAAAGATATCCAGGTTAGGTGGCACTCTACCAACAAGTTGGGCTGAAGATTCATTCTCATTACAATTATTATAATCCAAGCAGGCAGCTTTAAAGATGTCAGTTAGTTTAACTCTGATCTCTTTAATTTGTCCAAATTTACGGAACTTTTCATATAAGTCTGTATAACTCTTATCAAGAGAGACATATTGTAAATGTAAGATTCTATGACTTTTAGGGGCAGTATTTGATTGATTGATTTTATCGAAGTCCTTTTTCAAGCTGGAGTCATCAACTGGGGTTTTTATTTTTGTTGAGTCAATATTGTCAACTTTAGGATTGGCAATATTAGGAGAGGGATCGGGGGGTTTAGGAGGAGGATCAGGTAGTGGTGGAGGTTTAGAACATTCAGTTTCAACAGCCGCCATCATCATGTATATTTATGAGGCCACACCATACATTAAGAAAGAAAGAGCAGTGCATGGAAGAAGATACTGCAGTTGCCTGATGCCGCATGCAATAAAAGAGAAGTCTCTGCAGAGTCGGGAAGTTCCAGAAACGACTATTTACACATGCAGGGCCTCGGAGGTGAGTTAGAGACTTTGTCAACCCGGGGTTTGTCCTCTTTTGTTTTGTCCAATTTAGGATGGGTCCAGCGTAGTCACTCTGCATGTGTACTGGATAGAGAGAAAGGAAGTCTGCAGCCTAGTACCTACCTCACAAACATGCATTCCCCAGTCGGTGGGCTTTCGGCCCTCGCAGGGAGTAGTGACCTCGCGGTATACATCCCCACTTGACTGGGTTCAAACATGTAGCTTGGAAGGCACCAAGATACCAGAACCTTCCTTAACAAGTATTAGAGAAAGATGGTGAAAAAGGAGAGTAGGGTAGCAAATATGAAGGATAGGGATAGGGGAATTCACAAAGGAAAAGGGTGAGGGACCCCCTATCTATTCACTATCCCAAAAACCTCATCCTAAAACAACTGTCATAGGATGAGGGCGACAAATCCTACGAGTATTCCAGTCCATAATTAATACCAAGCTAGGGTTGTCAACAAAAAAACTTTTGGCTCAGTTTTCGTCTGGTAGCTCGGGGCTGACCTCTCCAGTCCAATCCTATATGCATCATCTATGTCTTTCCGTGCATCTTGGGCTCCATCCTGTATTTACCTAGTTGTAATATACGGGAGGGGAGCTATGCTCGTGGTGACCCGTCTTTGTATCTCTCCGCATCAAGTTTTATCTTAAAATCTTGTACAGTGTTAGCACATACTGTTTTGTTGTCTAATTTGTTCCATGTATTTATCGCTCTGTGTGGGAAACTGTTCCTTTTCAAGTTTTTTCTATAACTATCCTTTTTCAAATTTTTCCCGTGTCCTCTTGTTTTATCGTTTTCCCATACTAATAGGTCGTTCCTGTCTAAAACTTCCATTCCCTTCATTATTCTGTAGATAGTTAGCAAATCTCCTCTTTCTCTTCTGAACAGAGTTGGTAGGTTCAATTTGGATAGTCTTTGCTCATATGTTAGTTCGGCAAGTGTCGGTGCTAGTTTGGTTGTCGCTCTTTGTAATCTTTCTAGTTTCTTAATATTCTTTTTGGTACTGGGTGTTCAAAGTGATGCTGCGTACTCAAGTTTTGGTCTTATTAGTGTAGTTAGTATTTTCCTTATCATTTCTTCGTCCATATAAGTAAATGCCATTTTGATTGCTCTCAATAAGTTATAGGTTTCTCCGAACATCTTATTTATATGCTTATCTGGTTTCATGTCCTTTCCAATCATCACTCCAAGATCTTTTTCATAGTTTGTTTTTTTATTTTTTCTTCCCCAATTCTGTAATCTTTTGATATTCTGTTACTACTCTTTCCAAATTCCATTATACTGCATTTCTTAATATTGAATTTTACTTCCCACTTTTGAGTCCAATTCCATATTGTGTCCAGATCTTGTTGCAATGAGTTGCAGTCCTCTTCCATTTTTACCTTCTTAAGTAATTTTGCATCATCTGCAAAAAAAATTATATAGCACTCCACGCCTTCATTTATGTCATTAATGTATACAGCAAACATGATCGGGGCCAGTACTGACCCTTGCGGGACACTGCTTTTTACTTCTTCCCAGTTGGAGAATTTTTCTCTAATTACAACTCTCATTTTCCTCCCAATCAGGAGGTCTTTCATCCATTCCAATAATTTTCCTCTGATGCCACCTTTTGACTCTATCTTATACAGTCTGCCCATCCATCTCTTTCTTGTATTATGTCTACTAATCTTGAGTAAAAGCAGATCAGATTTGTTGTACAGGATCTCCCTTGTCTAAATCCAAATTGATTTGGGTTCAGTATAGATTTTTCTTCCAGGTATTTAACCCATCTGTTTTTTATCACTCTTTCACAAATTTTTGCTATTGTGCTTGTTAGTGAGACCGGTCTGTAGTTAGATGGATCTTCCTTATCACCTCCCTTATAAATTGGTACAATGTTTGCTTTTTTCCAGTCCAATGGTACTTTTCCTTCTTTAAGTGAGGATTCAATTATATCATATATTTTGTCAGTTAATTCTTCCATGCATTCTTTCAGTATCCAGTTTGCTATTCCGTCTGGGCCATGTGATTTTCTGACATCCAGGGTTTTAATTTGATCACTGATTTCTTTTTGTGTTACGTTTATTTCTTTCATTGCTGGGAATAATTCTCTCTCTCTAACTTCACTGTTAGGCGAGTTTTCTATTGTGAATACTGATCTGAAGTGGTTGTTCATTATTTCAGCCATTTCCAGTTCTTCTGTAAATTCCTTTTTATCTTGGCGCAGTTTTTCTATTTCTTGTTTGTTTTTCAGTTTTCCATTTACATATTTGTAAAATAGTTTGGGTTCTTTACATTTGTCTATCTTTTTTTCATAATTTCTCTTTTCATCTCTGCGTATTTTTACATATTCTTTCTTAGTTTGATGTATGTTTGCCATTTGCTTTGTTTCTTATCTCTTTTCCATTTTTTCCAAGCTTTGTCTCTTTTTTCCTTTGCTTCACTACATCTTTTGTTGTACCAGTTCTTTATGTATGCCTTTTCCATTTTTTGTGGTACAAATTTGTTCACTCCTTCTTTATAAAACTTTTTTTTAGTATGTTCCATTTTTCTTCTATCCCTGTATCTTCATTTTGGAATTTTTCCCAGTTTGCATTGCGAAAGAATATTTTAAGTTTCTCAAAGTTTGTTTTGTTATACATAGGTCTTCCTATTCTATGTGTATCATTTTTGCTTTGGTCTGTTTATTCTTTCAATTCCATATCTATTAGTATGTGGTCACTTTTTCCTATCGCAGTTTTGTAAATAATATTTTCAATTATCTCAGGTTCTGTCGTAAGTATTAAGTCCAATTTTGAGGGTTCTTCATTTCCTCTATACTCTAGTATTTTCTCTAATCCACTGGGTCATTGTGTATTCAATGGTCAAGTCAAGGAGTACATTGCCCCAGTGTTTCTCTCCCCCTTTCACTGTCATATCTTCCCAGCATATTTCTTTTGAGTTAAAGTCACCCATAATTACTGTATTTCCTCCATCCTTCAGTGTTTCAATTAGTTCTTCTTTTGTATCATCTAGGAACTCGGCGTGATCCCTTTCTGTCCAGGCTTGTGTTTTAGGAGGTACATATACCACTGCAAATTTTCTTTTCTTAATTTTTTTACCTTCGACTTGTACTATAATTGATTCTACATTATTTTTTTCTTCAGTTATTTTTGTTACAGTTAAATCTTTCTTGGCCAAAATTAAACTCCTCCGCCCTGTTTGTTCTTTCTATTCTTTGTCCAACAGTTATATTCACCTTGTCCCACAGTGTGGGGTGTTAGTATGAACTTTAATTTGGTTTCTACAATTCCTATTATGTCTGGTTTTTCTAATACTAGATAATCGTTTAATTAATTTATTCCTGAGATTATTCCGTCTATATTTGTGTAAGCTATTTTTAGTTTCCTTTCTCCTCCTCCCCTTCTGTCTTCTTTGTTTCCATTTTCCCTATGACTATGTATTTTTTCCTCAGCCTCATGCCTATCACTCTCCAAAAAAAACTCCTCCTTTTCTTTTTCAGTTCTATTCTCATTCCTTTCATTTGCCTCATTCCTAAGTTCCTTTTCTTTCTCTTTTTCTTCCTCGCTCATTTCTTTTTTTATCCATATATTTTTGTACTGTTCACTGCTTGCTAATCTCATTGTTCTAGTTAAAATTTCTTCTACACTTGATTGCGATCTAAGTTTTACTTTTAATGGTCTATACTGCTTATCTTTAGAGTATCTGCCCATTCTATGAGTTTCCTCGATTTCTCGGTCCCAGCCTAACTCATCTGTTTGTAACTCCTTTAGTATTTCTTTGGCAATCTCTTTTTCTTCCTTTTCCCTCTGATATCTTGGTACATTGTGCTTTTCTTTAATGCCATAGACTACTATACACCTTTTTCTATCCACTGTGTCCCTAACTAGGTTACTTTTCTCTTTAATAACCTGAATTACAGTTTCTTTTGTGTTATCTTTTACTTGTTGTTCCATTATTTTCTTTAGGGATATTTCCTGACTTTCCTGCTCAATTTTCCACTGTTTTTTGATTTCCTGTAGGTCATTCTCCTTAATTTTTTCTTCCACCTTTTCAGTCACTTCTTTCATTTGACTTTTAATTTCTCGTTTCAGAGCCTCGTTCCTACTATTATCCTCACTTTTCAACCTCTCATTATCACCCTTAAGCTGTTTTAATTCCTTTTTCAACTCGTCTATCTCCCTATTGTTTTCTTCGTTGGCTCTCCTTAGGTTTGATACTTCCTGGTGCATTATCTTATATTCGCTTTTAAGTTCTAATAGTTCATCTACGATATCACTTAGATCTCTACTCCTCATTATGTTCCTGTATCTGGGTTCTCTATCCATCTCTACTCTTAGTAATCCATTTCCTTCTCTTTCAAACCCGGAAAATCTACTTACGTCTAATCTTTGGTATTCTCTTGGTGTTGAAGCGAAGCATGATTTTTTTCTCACTACTCCTAGTGGAGTTTCAATTTTTGTTTCTTCCAGGCTTCTTTTAGTTGCGTCTTTGGATTTAGGGGTTTCCATTTTTAAGAAAGAAAAAAAAAAAAAAAAAAAAAAAGTAACGGATACACAATTTCGACCTACATTGTTTCACCACGAATGCACAGCCTTACCAACCCGCGTAAAAACAACAAGGCCTACGCCGATCGTTTCTTGTTTATATTTTCGCTCGTAATCCAGCGCTCCGAAAATACGTGTTGCTCCGACCGTGTCTGGACCATGATGTGGAACAGATTCATTGACTATATAGGCTTCCTTTCAACATCTGAGGCAAAAAAGACAAGGAAAATCATGGACAAGGCCAGAATATCCCCACACCAAGTCAAACTTAAGAAAAGTGCAAGAAAAACTGAGTCTGGAGATTGTCAGCCTGGGGGGCTTTTGATGCATAGGCCTATCCTGGCAACAAGGAGTTGGGTGGCGCCTCTGAGGGATTAGTATTTTGTCTTTTAGAATACATCTGCATTTATGTAATATAAAAGACAAAAAGGGACCAGGTGCCTATATCAACATGGATGACCTCACACAGAATTATGTATGGAAAAGAATGCCTTGATAGAGAGGACCTATTAAAGCGGGACAGAAGAAAAACAAGAGGACATGTAATGAAACTCAAAAAGGATAACTACAGAAGAGACCTGAAAAAGAAAAGCTTCCCACACAGAGTGATAGATATATGGAACAAACTGGATGAAGAAATAGTGTGTGCAAACACAATACAAGAATAAAGACCAAACTTGATCTTGTGAGATACAAAAATGGGTCACCACGCGCATACCTCCCCTTCCCAAATAATACAACTAGGTAAATACACCTTCACCATAAAAGTGACCTGAATGACCTTCCTTGAAAATCTGAACTCTTGAATATTATCAGGTGTAAGGTAAGGAACAAATCATAGTAGTATTGCTCTAAAAAAAAAAAAAAAAAAAAAAAAAAAAAAGTATTACTGTACTGTGCATAGTCACCTGATCATAAAAATTATTTTTCCTTAAAACTAAAATTTACAGGTTAGAATTTATATATCTCAACTTCTATTGCTCCGATTTTAAAATTTCTTGTGGTATAAAAACCAGAAAAGAAATCTCTTCAAAAATACATATTCAAATTCCTTTTTTCTGAATCTTGTAGGATCTGTGATTTTTTATTGATAAAAAAAAAAAAACTTTGATTCCTTTTATTGCGTGAACATACTATTTGTCATATGCAGATGAGAATATGCAGTATTTTTTCTTTTGGTGTCTTTTAACTCTTATACAAAGGAGATTCTCTTCCCTTGATAATATATAATTTTTTAGGCCTAGGTAAAAATCTTTGATTTTTTTTTATGAAAAAAGTAATGTATCACTTTTTATGAAAATTAAATCAGGGGTGCATAATAATTATGTGTTTAAGCTATAAAAAATCATTAGTCTAGACAAAAAATGTGGTCACAAGAAACCAAAATGTCCGGCAATGACCTGGCAAAAATCGGGAATATGACTTGCGACTTTAAATCCATAGAAACAATTATTTGCACTTTCTATCGCACTGCTCTTATCTATATTTCTAATTTTAATGCCTTAAAGGACTTCGACTTCATCTGTGTTGTCTACATATCTCTTGTTTACATTCCTTCTGACATCTGGGGCCTGTTTGTCCCCTTCCTCATTTTCTTCCATTTTCCTCAATAAACCCTCCCCTTCTCCTTTTTCTTCCTTCCCTACTAATACAACACAGGTACTCCCTCGTCTTTGAAATCCATGAAAATTTAGTTTTTTTCCCGGAGTTCCAATCTTCGCCGTCAATCCAACGTGTGCATGTGCATTTACTTAGTTGCATTATACAGGAAGTGAGCTATGCTCATAGTGACCTGTCTTTGTATCTTTCAGCATCTAGTTTGTTCTTAAATTCTTGTGTGGTTTTTGCACACACTGTTGCCTCATCCAATTTGTTTCAGAAATCCACCACTCTGTGGGAAACTATTCGTTTTCTGATCTCTTCTATAACTATCCTTTTTGAGTTTCTTTTCATGTCCTCGTTTTTCTTTTATCCCATTTTAATAAATCTTCTCTGTCAAGGACTTCCATGCCTTTCATGATTCTGTAAATGCCCAGTAGATCTCCTCTTTCTCTTCTTTGTTCCAGGGTTGGTAGTTCCAGTTTGGACAGTCTATGTTTGTATATCAACTTTGAAAGTGTTTGTATGTCAATTTTGAAAGTGTTGGTGCCATCTTTGTTGTTACTCTTTGGATTCTAATTCCTTTATATTCTTTTTTATGCTGGGTGTCCAAAGTGTCACAGCATACTCCAATCTTGGTCTTCTCAGTGTGACTAATATTTTCTTTACCATTACCTCATCCAAGTAGTTGAAGGCCACCTTTATTGACCTTAGTAATTTGCAGGTTTCCCCCGACTACATTGTTAATATGCTTGTCTGGTGACATGTCTTTGTTAATAATTACTCCAAGTCCTTTTTCGAGCTAACTTTTTTTACTTCCTTTGTACCAATTCTATATTGTCTTGATATTCCATTTTCACTTTTTCCAAACTCTATGTTTGTATATCAACTTTGAAAGTGTTTGTATGTCAATTTTGAAAGTGTTGGTGCCATCTTTGTTGTTACTCTTTGGATTCTAATTCCTTTATATTCTATTTTATGCTGGGTGTCCAAAGTGTCACAGCATACTCCAATCTTGGTCTTCTCAGTGTGACTAATATTTTCTTTACCATTACCTCATCCAAGTAGTTGAAGGCCACCTTTATTGACCTTAGTAATTTGCAGGTTTCCCCCGACTACATTGTTAATATGCTTGTCTGGTGACATGTCTTTGTTAATAATTACTCCAAGTCCTTTTTCGAGCTAACTTTTTTTACTTCCTTTGTACCAATTCTATATTGTCTTGATATTCCATTTTCACTTTTTCCAAACTCCATTATACTACATTTCTTGATGTTGAAGTTCACTTCCCACTTTTGGTTCCATTCCTAGTGTATTTACCTAGTTGTATTGTATGGGAAGGGAGCTATGATCGTAGTGACCCATCTTCTGTCTCTCAGCATCTAGTTTACTCTTAAATTCTTGTGAGGTTTTTGCACCTTTTTTTTTGTCCAATTTGTTCCAGACATCTATCACTCTGTGTGGAAAACCATTCTTTTTCAGATCTCTTCTATAACTATCCTTTTTCTAGTTTCTTTTCATGTCCTCTTGTTTTTCTTCTGTCCCACTTTAATAAATCTTCTCTATCAAGGACTTCCATACCTTTCATGATTCCGTAAATGCCCAGTAGATCTCTCTCTCTTCTTTGTTCCAGGATTGGTAGTTCCACTTTGGACAAGCTTTGTTCATATGTCAATTTTGAAAATGTTGGTGCCATCTTTGTCGTTCCTGTTTGGATTCTTTCTAATTTCTTTATATTCTTTTTTGTGTTGGGTGTCCATAGTGTCACAGCGTACTCCAATCTTGGTCTTATCAGTATGACTAATATTTTCTTTACCATTTCCTCATCCATGTAAAGGCCACCTTTATTGTTCATAATGCATTGTAGGTTTCTCCGGCTATTTTATTTATATGCTTGTCTGGTGACATGTCTTTGCTAATAATTACTCCTATGTCCTTTTCTGAGCTAACTTTTTTGTACCATATTGACCTGATATTCTATTCTTACTTTTTGGAAAGAAATTAACCCCTTCCATACGGTGCCGCACACGTAGGCGTCATGGGGAGCGAGTGTATTCGCGAGGCTGCCATATCGGCGTCTTGATTATATTTATTGTAGTCGCCCCTCCATAATGACATTCTTTCTAATTCTTTTGTAATCGCATTTTCTATTGTTATCAAAATTCACGGGTGAAGAGAGAACGATCGACATAAATGGTGACTATATTTTATGATGCGAGTATTATTACGACACGTCGTACGGCTGGCATTGGCTGCTGCCACCGAGATCTAAGTCTATGACGCCTACGTGTGCGGCACCGTATGGAAGGGGTTAAGAGAGGAAGAGGAGGCGAATCAAGTAGAGAAAAAAAGGTAAAAGGTACAGATGGAGAGATGATAATGGAAGAGAAGGCAGTAAGGGGAAGATGGGCAGAGTATTCTAGGGAGTTGCTAAATGTGAAGGAGGATAGGGAGGGAAAGATAGCTGCAGTGGGAAATGCTAAGAAAATGACCGTGATGAGTGAGAAAAATGGAGGAGAAATAAGGAAGGATGAAGTGAAGGCAGTTGTTAAGATGATGAAAGCAGATAAGGCACCTGGTCTGGATGGATGCCATGCAGTGTCTAAAAAAAGGAGGTACAGTGATGGTGGACTGGCTGGTGAGGTTATTTAATGTTTGCTGGAGAATCAGACAAGAAACAATGGTCTCAAACTGTCCGGAAATAGATTCAATTTGGAAGTAGGTAGAAACAACTTTGCCAACCGTGTAGTTAATGAATGGAATAAACTTCCTGCACAGGTAGTGCAATGTAGTTCAGTTCGATGCTTTAAGAATCATTTAGATAAATACCTAAGTAAGATGCTGTAATGATTATAATTTATCTTATATTATTTGTTTTTGTTTTGTTATCATTTGTCTGTCTGATTTTCATTTATTATTAGTTATATGTCAATTTATTATTATTTACTATTTACCTGTTTGTTTATTATTTAAATATACCTATGCATTTATTTATGTATTTTATTTGTTATTTATATTATTATAGTTTTTATTTATTATTTCATTATTAATATGATTTTTTTTTTTTGCATCCGACCTAGATATGGATCAAAAGGTCTCCTGTCGGCATGCTCCACCTTTGCAATCCTTTGGAGAGAGGGTAGAGTGCCGGAGGACTGGAGGAGTGCCTGTATAGTTCCACTTTACAAGGGAAAAGGGGACAAGTGTGAATGTAGTAGTTTTAGAGGGATTAGCTTAAGTGTGGTTGGGAAGGCTATGGGAGGATCTTGATTGAGAGGATTAGGAGAGGAACAGAGGGAGTAATTGGTGAGGAACAGTGTGGATTTAGGACAGGTAGAGGTTGTGTGGATCAGATTTTTGTGGTAAGACAGATATGTGAGAAAGCTATAGGAAAGGGGAAGGATGTTTTCTGGGCTTTTATGGAGCTGGAAAAGGCTTACGACAGGGTAGACAGAAAGGCACTGTGGGAGGTTTTGCGGATATACGGGATGGGAGGAGAGCTTCTAGGAGCTGTCAAGAGTTCTTATGAAAGTATTAGAGCTTGTGTCAGGATTAGAAATGGAGAGAGTGAGTGGTTCGAGGTAAAGGTGGGACTTCGTCAGGGATGCGTTATGTCGCCCTGGCTGTTCAACTTGTACATGGATGGGGTAGTGCGAGAGGTAAATGCAAGGGTGGTGGGTCAGGGATTGGAGATGGTTAAAGAAAATGGAGAAAAATGGGAGGTAAGCCAGCTGCTGTTTGCAGACAACACTGCACTTGTGGCAGGATCAGAGGAGGGATTGAGGAAGTTGGTGAGAGTTTGGGAGAGTGTGTGATAGAAGAAAGCTGAAGATAAATGTGGGTAAAAGTAAGGTGATGAGATGTTCAAGGGGTGAAAGTGGCAGCAGACTGGAAATGAGCATTTAACCCCTTCCATACGGTGCCGCACACATAGGCGTCATGAGGAGCAAGTGGATTTGCGACGCTGCCATATCGGCGTCTTGATTATATTTACTGTAGTCGCCCCTGCGTATTTACATTCTCCCAAATGCGCCCTGAATCACATTCTCTGTGGTTTTCAAAATTCGCGGGTGAAAGAGAGAACGATCGATATAAGCGGTGACTATATTTTATGATGCGAGTATTATTACGACACGTCATACGGCTGGCATTGGCTGCTGCCCGCGAGATTTAAGTCCCGTACTGAAGTGGTTAAGGGAGAGCGACTGAACGAAGTGGATAGTTTTAGATACTTGGGTGCAAATGTGGCAGGAAAAGGTGGAGTGAAGGTGGAGGTAGAATGTAGATTGAGAGAAGTGAGTAAATGCCTTGGTGGATTAAAAAGTGTAATGAGGAATAGACATTTGGGAATGGATGCTAAGAGGAGATTGTATGAAGGAGTGATTGTGCCAACAGCACTGTATGGGGCAGAAACATGGAACATAGGAGAGGAAGAGAGTAGTAGTTTGAATGTGTTTGAGATGAGGTGTCTGAGAAGTATGATGGGAGTTACTAGGCTAGATAGAGTGAGAAATGAGGAGGTGAGGAGGAGAACAGGGGTGGAAAGGGAGTTGGGAGATAGGGTTGATGAAAGAGTATTAGGCTGGTTTGGACACATGGAAAGAATGAGTGAAGAAAGACTAGTAAAAGAGGTATGGAAGGCAGATGTGGAGGGAGTGAACATGAGATGTCCTAGGATGAGGTGCATGGATGGGGTGAAAGGGGCTTTGGGGAAGAGGGGAATGTCTATTGAGGAAGGACAGGAGAGGACAGAAGACAGGGGTGAATGGAGAATGGTTGTATATGGATGATGTTTTGATGCATGAGGTGGAATGGGTGGGGGGATGGGGGGGTGAGGTATATGTGTGAGCAAAATTTGACACAGCCCAAAGGGATTTCTCCCTGTCTTCTCCTTTTATGCATGGGGGGACGGAGAGGGGGGGGGGTTGCCGATTTAATGAAGCGGCCTTGCTGTGGATGTGCCGTGTCTTGCGGCACTGCTTCTGACCCAGGGCAGTGGACAAGGTGCAGGGATGACCCGTCATCTGGGAGGTGCTAAGATGAGAGGGAGGGTGGAGGGGTGTGGAGTGTATTCAGGGATGGAATGGGTGGGAATGATTTTATGCCTTTTCATTTTTGGTACCTCCCTTGTAAGGGGGAAAATGCCTTGGTATATGTATGTATGTATGTACTTTTTCCAAACTCCATTATACTGCATTTCTTGATATTGAAGTTCACTTCTCACTTTTGGCTCCATTTCCAGACTTTGTACAGATCTCTCTGAAGTGATTCACAGTCTTTCTCTGTACTTATTTTCTTTAGTAGTTTTGCATCATCTGCAAAGTTCATATAATATTCAACACCTTCATCCATGTCATTTATATATATGGCAAACATTATCAGAACTAATACAAGGATTAGGAGAGGAACAGAGTGGTTGGCGAGGAGCAGTGCAGTTTTAGGACAGGTAGGGGTTGTGTAGATCAGATTTTTGTGGTAAGACAGATATATGAGAGAGCTATAGGAAAAGGTAAGGATGTGGGCTTTTATGGATTTGGAAAAGACTTATGACAGGGTAGACAGAAAGGTACTATGGGAGGTATTGCACATATATGGGATAGGAGGAAAGCTGTTATGAGCAATCAAGAGTTTTTACAAGAGTAGTAGAGCTTGTGTTAGGATTAGAAATGGAGAGAGTGAGTGGTTTTAGGTAAAGGTGGAACTTCTTCAGGGATGTGTTATGTCACCCCGGCTGTTCAACTTATACATGGATGAGGTGGTGCGAGAGGTTGCAAGGGTAGTGGGTCAGAGGTTGGAGATGGTTAAAGAAAATGGAGAAAAGTGGGAGATAAGTCAGCTGTTGTTTACAGACAACACTGTGCTTGTAGCAGGATCAGAGGAGGGATTGAAGAAGTTAATGACAGAGTTTGGGAAGGTGTGTGAAAGAAGGAAGTTGAAGATAAATGTGGGTAAAAGTAAGGTGATGAGATGTACAAGGGGAGAGTGTGGCAGCAGGCTGGAGTTAAGTATTAAGGGAGAGATACTGGAGAAAGTGGACAGTTTTAGATACTTGGGTGCGTATGTGGCAGTCGAGGGAGGAGGGGGGTGGAGGTAGAATGTAGATTGAGAGAAGTGAGTAAATGCCTTGGGGGATTAAAAAGTGCAATGAGAAATAGACATTTGGGAATGGATGCTAAGAGGAGATTGTATGAAGGAAAGATTGTCCTGACAGCATTGTACAGGGCAGAAACATGGAACATAAGAGAGGATGAGAGGAGCTTGAATGTGTTTGAGATGAAATGCCTGAGAAGTATGATAGGGGTTACTAGGTTGGATAGGGTGAGAAATGAGGAGATGAGAAAGAGAATGGGGGTGGAAAGGGAGTTGGGAGATAGGGTTGATGAAAGAGTATTGGGATGGTTTGGACACATGGAAAGAATGGGTGAAGAAAGATTAGTAAGAGATGTGTGGAAGGCGGAGGTGGAAGGAGTGAATATGAGGGGGCATCCTAGGATGAGATGGATTGAGTAAAAGGGGCATTGGGAAAGAGAGGAATGTCTGTTGAGGAAGGATGGGTGAGGACAGATGATAGGAGTGAATGGAGAATGGTTGTATATGGATGATGCTGTGATGCATGAGGGGGAGTGAGTGGGGATGGGGGGTGAGGAAGTATGAGAAATAAATTGACACAGCTCGAAAGTATTTCTCCCCATCTTCTCTTTTCTGCATGAGGGGACGGAGAGGGGGGGTTGCTGAATTAACCACTTCACTCAGGGCCAAAATCTCGCGGGCAGCATTAGCTGCCAGACGTACGATGTTGCGCCATAATACTCGCATCATAAAAAATAGTCACCACTTATATCGATCGTTCTCTCTTTCACCCGTGAATTTTGATAACCATAGAAAATGTGATGAAGCCAGTTTAGAGAGTATGCCAGTTATGCAGGGACAACTACAATAAATATAATCAAGACGCCGATATGGCAGCCTCGCGTATCCACTTGCTCCTCATGCCGCCTATGTATGCGGCACAGTATGGAAGAGGTTAATGAAGCGGCCTTGCTGTGGATGTGCTGTGTCTTGCGACACTGCTTTTGACCCAGGGCAGTGGACAAGATGGAAGGATGACCCGTCATCCAGGAGGTGGCAAGATAAGAGGGAGGGGAGAGGGTGGAGTGGAGTGGAGTATGTAGGGGATGGAATGTGTGGGAGTGGTTTCTGTGCCTTTTTCTTTTGGCTACCTCCCGTGTAAGGGGGAAAAAAGCCTTGGTGTATGTGTATATATAGTATATACAGGTAGTCGTCGACTTACGACCTATGCGACTTACGACTGATCGACTTTACGACCACGAGATAGTGCAATAATATTTAACATTTAATAGAGTAACAGAATTGCAATGTTAAGTCTGGCAGCGCAGAACAATTACTCTGCACGCCGCGAGACGCTAGTACGATACTTTTGGCAGGCTGCTGACAGCGTCAGCATCCCAGCCAGCTAAATATTCTTTCAATTTTTTGTTTGAAGTAAAATCTTTCCTAATTTTGCATTGCATTTTGTATTTCTATATGTTTTGCAATTAATAAAACGTAACAATATTTTTTTATGCCTAGGCTAGTTTGTTGATAACAGTATGTTCGGTACAGTACGTAAACGGAAAGAATGTGTTTTGGAATCAAAAAATTCCTAATTTTGACTAGCATTTTGTATTTTTATATATTTTGCAATTAATAACATATAACAGTAAAACTTTTTTATGCCTAGTCTGTTGTTGATAACAATATGTTCGGTACAGCATTTTGTATTTCTATGTTTTGCGATTAATAAAATGTAACAGTAAACTTTGTTTATGCCTAGTCTGTTGTCAATAACAATATTTTCGGTACAGTACGTAAATGAAAAGAATGTGTTTTGAAATAAAAAAAAATGTCCGAATTTTGCCTTGCAATGATTTTATTGTAACCAACAAAAAAGTATTTGTAGGTCAAAGATAACAGGACTTTATTTAGTATGCGTAGGCCTAGGCTACGTTTCCTAACAAAAATTATAAAAAAGTTAATGAATATTAAACAATGTAGCTCAAAGATAATAAGATTTTATTCAGTATGCATACGTTTCTTAAGGGGGTTAACTATCTTTTCGGTGATTCGCTCGATCGGATTACGCACTTCCGGTCCTCCCGACCTTATATTTTTATGTAAGGCAATGGAAATTTAACACAATGTGCAGGGGAATAGGATACATCTGTGACAGAAATTTCATTGAAATCCATTTGGAAATTTTTACACTACAGACGATTTACTTTTAATTTTGAGTTATTTTTTAAATAACGTTATTTTTCCAAAAGTATGAGAATAATAATAATTTCCTTTGGTGTACAGTTAGTAGACATCCAGATGTACCTAAATTAGTATACTCGTAATTATAAGTGAAAAAGAAAGAGCCTTACAGAAAAATATGAAAAAAAAAACAAAATCACAACTTTAAAAATTTTTCAAAGATATATTTTAAGTAGGTTAAGAATGAATTTACTAATATTGTTGGATATAAGTATCACGATCATTTTCCAATAAGAATGATCAAAATTGCTTATTTACACACGAAGTTATAGTTACTTTTGTGCGAAAAAACTAGTTTTGAGAAAATAGCATTTTTATGTTCATATATTCACTACTCCATAAAAGTGCCTCCAAAGAGTATCAAATGCACATATCTACTTACATAATCCTTTGACCATTTCTGGGAAGTAAGCAGCAGATGTTCATTACATTTCTTTTGTACCCATGCCAGCTGAGAATCGTGACAATCCTAACCTTCCGTATCCTTCACATAATGAATGGTACACATGCATTACAATCCCTTTGCTAAGATGAGTATTGTTGCACTTCTCAGGTTCAGAAGGGAGCAAAATACTTCGGCAACTATCACATCTGACATATTTAGTTATGGAGTAGTGAATTTATAAACAAGAAATGTATAAAACAGGATAGCACGTGGAGAAATTACGCACGCATACGCTGAACCCTTTTTTGATCGCACTGAGTGTGGTGACTGCTGCCTAACCTATCGTACAACAATATCAGAGTATAAAATTCTCAAAAACAACAACAAAAACGACAAAATACAAGGAAAACAAACCATAGCAAAGAAAGGGGCGTGGCTGACGGGAATCTCTGGCCCTTTAAACCCGCCATTACCTGAGAAGGGTGGCGTTATACGTCTGGAAACCAGTCCCGCCGTGTTCAGGGACACCACACCAGTCCACACACGAAGTTTGACAAAATCGAGTATTTTTCACCGAAATGAGAGTTAACCCCCTTAAAGAAAGTCTGATGGTAAAATAATAAAAAGGTTAGAAAATACTCATACAGTATTAGATATCATAGGTTAAAGATGATAAGATTTTATTCAGTATGCTTATGCCTAGGCTACGTTTCCCAAAGAAAATCAGATAAAATTATAAAAAGGTTAAGAAATACTATACAACATAGTTCAATGATGCTAAGATTATTTCAGTATGCTAAATATAATATACAATATATATACAACAACAAAAATATTTAAAGGGTAATATATACTGTATATATATATATATAAAGACCAACTTGCATCCAGATCGACTTACGACCTGTCTGTCAGAACCGAACTCGGTTGTAAGTCGACGAGTACCTGTGTATATATATATATATATATATATATATATACATTACCTTGTGGGACTCATCATTTCTTGCCAGGTCGAGTTTTTGTGTATTTACCTAGTTGTGTTAAACAGGAAGAGAGCTATGCTCATAGTGACCCATCTTTGTATTTTTAAGCATCTAGTTTGTTCTTAAATTCTTGTATAGCTTCTGCACACACTGTTGCCTAATCCAATTTGTCCTGGCACCACTCTGTGTGGGAAATTATTCTTTTTCAGATCTCTTCTATAACTATCCTTTTTGAGTTTCTTTTCATGTCCTCTTGTTTTTCTTTTATCCCATTTTAATAAATCTTCTCTGTTGAGGACTTCCATGCCTTTCATGATTCTGTAAATGCCCAGTAGATCTCCTCTTTCTCTTCTTTGTTCCAGGGTTGGTAGTTTCAGTTTGGACAATCTTTGTTTGTTTGTCAATTTAGAAAGTGTTGGTGCCATCTTTGTCATTGGTCTTTGGATTCTTTCTAATTTCTTTATATATTTTTTTTGTGCTAAGTGTCCATTGTGTCTCAGCATAATCTTGGTTTTATCAGTGCGATCTAATATTTTCTTTACCATTTCCTCATCCCAGTGGTCAATGGCCACTTTCATTGATCTTAGTCAATTGAAGGTTTCTCGGACTATTTTCTTGAGATGCTTGTCTGGTGAAATGTCTTTGTTGATAATTACTCCTAGGTCCCTTTCTGAGCTAACTTTTTTACTTCCTTTGTACCAACTTTATGTTGGATGAAAAAAAAATATATATATTTATAATATATATATATATAGATATATACACATAACAATATAATAAAATAAGTAAATGCATAGGTATAGCTAAATAATAAACAAACAGGTAAATAGTAAATAATAATCGAAAGGTAACTAATAATAAATGAAAATTAAGCAAATAATAATAAACAGACAAATAATAACAAACAAGAACCAGACATAATGGGAATAGTGGAAACTAAATTAAAGTATACCCTAACACCCAACACTGTGGGACAAGTTTTATACAATTGTTGGACAAAAAATAGAAAGAACAAACAGGATGGAGTTCTAATTTTGACCAAGAAAGATTTAAATGTAACAAAAATAACTGAAGGAAAAAATAATGTGGAATCAATTATGATAAAGTCGAAGGCAAACAAATGAAGAAAAGAAAATTTGCAGTGGTATATGTGCCCCCCAAAACACAAGCCTGGACAGAAAGGAATCATTCTGAGTTACTAGACGATACAAAAGATGAATTAATTGAAATACTGAAAGATGGAGGAAATACAGTAATTATGGGTGACTTTAATTCAAAAGAAATATGTTGGGAAGAAATGACAGAAGGGAGGAGAGGAACACTGGCGCAATGTCCTCCTTGACTTGACCATTGAATACACAATGACCCAGTGGATTAGAGAAAATACTAGATATAGAGGAAATGAAGAACCCTCAAAATTAGACTTAATACTTATGACAGAACCTGAGATTGTCGAAAAAATTTATTACAAAACTCCGATAGGAAAAAGTGACCACATACTAATAGATATGGAATTGAAAGAACAAATGGATCAAAGCAAAAACAATAAACATAGAATTGGAAGACCAATGTATAACAGGACAAAATTAGAGAAACTTAAACCATTCTTTTGCAATGCAAACTGGGAAAAATTTCAAAACGAAGATACAGGGATAGAAGAAAAATGGAACATACTAAAAGAAATTTATAATGAAGGAGTGAATAAACATGTACAACAAAAAATAGAAAAAACATACATAAAAAGCTGATACAACAAAAGATGTAGTGAAGCTAAGGACAAAAGAGACAAAGCTTGGAAAAAATGGAAAAGAGACAAGAAAACAAGCAAATAGCAAACATACATCAAACTAAGAAACAAATATGTAAAAATACACAGAGATGAAAAGAGAAACTACGAAAAAAAGATAATAGATAAATGTAAGGAAGAACCCAAACCATTTTACAAGTATGTAAATGGAAAACTGAAAAACAAACAAGAAATAGAAAAGCTGTGCCAAGACAAAAAGGAATATACATTAGAACTGGAAATGGCTGAAATTATGAACCACTTCAGATCAGTATTCACAATAGAAAACTCGCCTACTAAGTATTTCAGCGGCTTTGACCCATCGTTTTTCGCTCATATTTCCGAAATAATCATTCACATCAGCATGGTATATTAGCACAGCCTAATTCACACCCGGCCATAATTTTTGACATTATAGTGTATTCACAAGTGTATTTAATTACGGTGTTTACTCTTGATATTGTGTGTGTCGTAGCCGACACCCGTGAAGTAAATCGAACAAGTGAAGTTGGGATACACGAGGTAGTTTGTGATGACGTCACAACTTCACCTGTTCGATTTACTTCACGGGTGTCGGCTACGACACACTTAATATCAAGAGTAAACGCCGTAATTAAATACACTTGTAAATGCACTCTAATGTCAAAAATTATGGCCGGGTGTGAATTAGGTTGTGCTAATATATCATACTGATGTGAATGGTTATTTCGGAAATATGAGCGAAAAACGATGGGTCAAAGCCACTGAAATACTTAGTAAGTGTGTAGAAAAAGAGAGAGAATTATCCCCAGCAATGAAAGAAATAATCGTAACACAAAAAGAAATCAGTGACCAAATTAAAACCCTTGATGTCAGAAAATCACATAGCCCAGACGGAATTACAAACTGGATACTGAAAGAATGCATGGAAGAATTAACTGACAAAATATATAATATAATTAAATCCTCACTTAAAGAAGGAAAAGTGCCATTGGACTGGAAGAAGGCAAACATCGTACCAAATTATAAGGGAGGTGATAAGGAAAATCAATCTAACTACAGACCAATCTCACTAACAAGCACAATAGCAAAAATTTGTGAAAGTTGTCACAAACAGATGGATTAAGTACCTGGAAGAAAAATCTATACTGAATCCAAATCAATTTGGATTCAGACAAGGGAGATCATGTACAACAAATTTGATCTGCTTCTACTCAAGATTAATAGACATAATACAGGAAAGAGATGGGTGGGTGGACTGTGCTTTTCTGGACCTGCAAAAGGCATTCGATAAGGTACCACATAAGAAAATTATAAAGAAGATAGAGTCAAAAGGTGGCGTCAGAGGAAAATTATTGGAATGGAAAAAAGACTTCCTGATTGGGAGGAAAATGAGAGTTGTAATTGGAGAAAAATTCTCCAACTGGGAAGAAGTAAAAAGCGGTGTCCCGCATGGATCAGTACTGGCCCCGATCATGTTCGCCGTATACATTAATGACATGAATAAAGGTGTGGAGTGCTATATGAATTTCTTTGCAGATGATGCAAAACTACTAAAGAAGGTAAAAACAGAAGAGGACTGCAACTCATGGCAACAAGATCTGGACACGATCTGGAATTGGACTCAAAAGTGGGAAGTAAAATTTAATATAAAGAAATGTAGTATAATGGAATTTGGAAAGAGTAAAAACAGAATATCAAAAGATTACAGAATTGGGGAAGAAAAAGTAAACAGAAAAGCAAACTCGGAAAAAGATCTTGGAGTGATGATTGGAAAGGACATGAAACCAGACAAGCATATAAATAAAATATTCGGAGAAACCTACAATTTATTGAGGTCAATCAAAATGGCATTTGCTTATTTGGATGAAGAAATGATAAAGAAAATACTAACTACACTAATAAAACCAAAACTTGAGTACGCAGCATCACTTTGGACACCCAGTACCAAAAAGAATATTAAGAAACTAGAAAGAATACAAAGAGCAACAACCAAACTAGCACCAACTCTCACCGAACTAACATATGAGCAAAGACTGTCCAAATTGAATTTACCAACTTTGGAACAAAGAGAAAGAGGAGATTTGCTGACTATCTACAGAATAATGAAAGGAATGGAAGTTTTAAACAACGGTAAAACGAGAGGACACGGAAAAAAACTGAAAAAGAACAGCTATAGAAAAAACTTGAAAAGGAACAGCTTCCCACACAGAGCGATAAATACATGGAACAAATTAGACAATGAAACAGTATGTGCAAACACTATAAAAGATTTTAAGATAAAACTTGATGCGGAGAGATACAAAGACGGGTCACCACGAGCATAGCACCCTTCCCGTATATTACAACTAGGTAAAATAAATAATATAAAATAAATGACAGTCATTACAGCATCTTGTTTAGGTGTTTATCTAAACGAATCTTATAGCTTCGTATTGAACTACATTGCACTGCCTCTGCAGGAAGTTTATTCCATTCATTAACTACATGGTTGTCAAAGTTGTTCTTACCCACTTTCAAATTAAATCTATTTCCTAACAGTTTGAGACCATTATTTCTTGTCAGATTCTCATTGTGAAAATTTTATCACTTTTGATGTCAATTCCCTTCAAATCTTAAAGACCTGTACCAAGTCACCTCTGAGTCTACGCTTTTTTAGAGAAAACAAATTCATATGTTTTAGTAATTTTTTGTATGATTTATTTTTTATATTTGGAATCAGTTTTGTGGTTCACCATTGTATTTTTTCCAATCTGTCAATGTCTTTAACCTCTTCAGTACGGGCCTTAAATCTCGCGGGCAGCAGCCGCTGCCAGCCGTATGACGTGTCGTAATAATACTCGCATCATAAAATATAGACACCGCTTATATCGATTGTTCTCTCTTTCACCCATGAATTTTGATAATCATAGAAAATGTGATTAAAGACAGTTTAGAGAGTATGTAAAAACGCTGGGGCAACTACAATAAATATAATTAAGACGCCGATATGGCAGCCTCGCGTATCCACTTGCTCCTCATGCTGCCTACGTATGCGGCACCATATGGAAGGGGTTAATGAGGTTCGATGACCATATGGAAACCGCATATTCCATATGTGGACGAACTAATGATTCATATAATTTGTTAATGAGAGATGGACTTTTGAAATCAAAAGATTGCACAATCAGTCCTAGAATCTTATTTGCTTTCTCAGAGGCTGAAATACACTACTTAGATGATTTGAGATCGTTACTGATAATTATGCCGAGATCCTTTTCACTATCCATTTTTGTTAACGAATTTCCAAATAACTTGTACTCATATTTACTGTTATTTTTACCTATGTGCATAACCTTGTATTTACTTGTGTTAAATTTCATTAGTCACTTTTCAGACCATTGCTATAATTTATCTAAATCTTCTTGAATATCTAATTGATTTAAGTGATCATTTGTCATTCCACATAGTTTTGTATCAGCAAATTTGGAGACAGTATATTTTAGTCCATGGTCTATATCATTTATATATACTATGAATAGAAGTGGCCCAAGAACAGAACCCTGAGGAACTCCACTCATAACATTTTTCCATCTAGAAGTTTTGCCATTTAAAACTCACTGTTTTCGATCATACAACCAATTACTAGTCCAAAATAGGCTACCACATACTCTGTGTGAAGCTAATTTAGTAAGTAGCCTTTTGTGGACATATTTCTTAATTTGAATATTCAAGTTGACTGTCAGCAGATAATAGTGGGCCAACGCGATTCCTAATAACATTTATATCTCTAATGTAACTATAGAATTCTTTGAGATTCTCTTTGGATTTATCAGTGATATTCATTTCATATTGTAATTTTAATTTTTATTGTCTTTTTTAAATCTCTGTATTATAACATAACTGATAGTCATTAGGTACACCTCAGCACTTATATTTCTTGTAAAAGCTTTTGCAAAGTCTAGATATATTATATTTATGTTGTTTCTTTTGTCATAATTCGAGATGACTGTGTTGTAGAATTCAAGTCACACAAGAATGTTTCCATCTGAATCCATGCTGGCTATCATTTATCAAACTGTTACCTTCTAAATGATATTCTCATTTTTCCTATGATTGAAGTCAAGCTTATAGGCCTGTAGTTATTTGGTTTCTTTTTGTCACAATTTTTGGATATGGGAGTAATTTTAGCTAGCTTCCATTCCTTTGCGACATCTTTGGATATGATGGATTTTAGCTACTGTGCTTGTAAAGGAAACTGGTCTGTAATTTGATGGGTCTTCTTTATTTCTTCCTTTATTAATTGGTACAATATCAGCATTTTCCCAGTCTTCTGGTATTTTCCTTCTTTGAGCGAGTAAATTATTATGTTATATATTTTGTCTATTTGTCCTTTACATTCTTTTAATATCCAATTTGCTATTCCATTTGGGCTGTGCGATTTCCTGACATCACGGTTCATTATTTGATCCATTATTTCTTTCTGTGTTACTCTTATTTCCTTCATTTTTTTTTCTCTCCCTTCATCCCATTTTTGCATTTTTTCTCTAGTAAAAACCAACTTGAAGTATTTGTTCATGACTTACGCCATTTCTGTATCTTCTGTGTATTCTGCATTCCCCTGTCATAGTTTCACTATTTCCTGTTTATTTCTTAGTTTACCATTTACATATCTATAGAATAGTTTTGGCTGATCATTACATTTTTTTATTATGTCTTTTTCATAGTTTCTTTTTTCTTCCCTGCATATTTTTCCATATTCATTCTTTTGATTAATATGTATTTGCTTTCTAGGTTTTTTGTCATTTCTCCATCTTCTCCAAACTTTATCTCTTGTCTTTCATTTCTCTACACCTTTTTTATTAAACCTGAACTTAATGTACACATTTTCCTGTTTTTGCTTTGGGACATATTTATCCACTCCTTCTTTATAGATTTTCATAAGAATCATCCACTTTTCTTCCACTTGTGTTTATTGTAGAATTTTCCCAGTTCACTTTAAGAAAATATTTCCTTAGTTTCTCAAAAGTCCATTTTAGTATACATAAGTCTTCCCTTTCAGTGTTTCTCATTTTCTCTTTATATTTCCTCCTTTAGTTCTAATTCAAGTAGTATGTGGTCATTCTTTGCAATTGGTGCCTTGTATTCAATTTTGTCTATTTCAGGTTTTGACGTAAATATCAAATCTAGTTTTGACAGTTCTTCATCATGTCTAAATCTAGTGTTTTCTTTTACCCACTTTGTCATTTTATGTTCTAGTTATGTTAAGTATTACATTTCCCCATTGATCATCTCCACCTTTCACTGTCATCTGTTCCCAACATATTTTTTTGCAATTAAAGTCTCTCATGAGTACCATTTTTTTTCCATCCTTCAGCAACTTGTTTAGTGAAGTTCTTGTATCCTTTAACATTTTGGAATAATCTCTCCAAGACCTCATTTTTGAGGGCACATAAATCACTGCAAACTTTCTGCTTTTCATGTCACTTTCTTCAACTCTTATTGAGATCACCTTTACCTTGTTCTCTCTATATGTAACTTTTGTCAAGTTTTTCTTAACTAGGAACATGACTCCACCTTGTTTCTCCTTCCTATTTCTAAGCCAGTGATTATATAATCCATGACCAACACTGGTACTAGTGGACCCCATAATTTTGTCTCCACAATTCCCATTATGTCTGGTTTTGCTTCTGACAGGTAATCGTTTAGTTCATTCAATCCTGAGATTAATCCATCTACGTTGGTATAAGCCATTTTTAGTTTTTTGTTCCCTCTATGCCATTCTCTTTTCATTTTTGTTTCCTGAATATACAATTTTTTTCTGTCTCAAATCTAACACTCTCTAATAGAACTGTGTTGTCTCAGTTTCCGTTCTTTTCTCATTTTTTTTCTTTAGCTTTTTTTTTATTATTAGTCTTTGTTTTTTCTTTTTCCCACTTCTGACTCCATTCCCAGACCTTATTCAGATCTCTCTGTAATGATTCACAATTTTTTTCTGTACTTTCTTTAGTAGTTTTGCGTCATCTGCAAAGAAGTTCATGTGACATTCCACACCTTCATACACATTTACATATACAGGTAAACGTCGACTTACGATGGCATTAGGTTTCGATAGAGCCATCGTAAGACGATTTCATCGTAAGTCGATCCCCAATTTGTGTATCACTGTTCCGTGGTCACTGTACCTAGCCTACCTGTATATTAACCACCAGAGATACTGAATATAGCCTATTAAACATGTACAGTAGTTTATTTAATTATTTTTATCCTTTTTACCATATTCAAACACTATAATATGTATTTTCAGTACGGAACTTAAATCTCGCGGGCAGCAGCCAATGCCAGCCATACGACGTGACGTAATAATACTCGCATCATAAAATATAGTCACCGCTTATATCGATCGTTCTCTCTTTCACCCGCGAATTTTGAAAACCACAGAGAATGGGATTCAAGGCACATTTGAGAGAATGTAAAAACACAGGGGCGACTACAATAAATATAATCAAGACGCCGATATGGCAGCGTCGCGAATCCACTTGCTCCTCATGACGCCTACGTGTGCGGCACCGTATGGAAGGGGTTAAATTATCATGTCGTCGTCGTCGTCGTCGTCATCGTAAAGTCGAACAATCGTAAGTCGCGGCCATCGTAAGTCGACGTTTACCTGTATAGCAAACATTATTGGAGCCACTACTGAACCCTGTGGGACTCGAGTCATTTCTTCCCAAGTAGTGGTTTTATCTCTGAGCACCACTCTCATTTTTCTTCCATGAAAGAAATCTTCCACCAATTTCAATAGTTTTTTGTGTATACCTCCTGTTGTTTTGAGAGTTCTTAATAATTTTTTGTGTGTGGTACTTTATCAAACACCTTTTGTAATCCAGGAAAGCACAGTCTGCCCATTCATCCCTTTCTTGCATTATATCTATTAACCCCTTCCATACGGTGCCGCACACGTAGGCGTCATGGACTTAGATCTCGGTGGCAGCAACCAATGCCAGCCGTACGACGTGTCGTAATAATACTCGCATCATAAAATATAGTCACCGGTTATATCGATCGTTCTCTCTTCACCCGTGAATTTTGATAACCATAGAAAATGCGATTACAAAAGAATTAGAAAGAATGTCATTATGGAGGGGCGACTACAATAAATATAATCAAGACGCCGATATGGCAGCCTCACGAATACACTCGCTCCCCATGACGCCTACGTGTGCGGCCCCGTATGGAAGGGGTTAACATTGAATATAAACAGATCAAATTTGTGGCACATCTTCCCTGTCTAAATCTGAACCGTCTCAGATTTAGTATATTGTTCTCCAGATGGATGATTCTTATGAAAATCTACAAAGGAGTGGATAAATGTCCCAAAGCAAAAACAGTAAAAGGTGTATATTACATTTACTTGTAAGGAAGACCGGTCTATAGATTGTTGGGTCTTCCTTGATTCCCCTTTGGTATATTGGCATTTTTCCAATCTTTTGGGACCTTTCCTTCTTTGAGCAATCTATTATCTAATATATTTTGTCTATTAGTTCACCTATATATTCTTTTAGTATCCAGTTTGCAATTCCATCCAAGCCATGTGATCAAGGTTCATTATTTGGTCCCTTATTCCTTTCTGTGTCACAATTATTTCCCTCACTGGGAGGTATCTTTCTCCCCTTCCTTCGTCCCAATTGTGTATGTTTTTTTAGTGAACACAAATTTGAAATGTTTGTTCATAATTTCAGCCATTTCTAAATCCTCTGTGTATTCCATGTTCCCTTGACAATGTCTTACTATTTCCTGTTTATTTTTTAGTTTACTATTCACATATCAATAGAATAATTTAGGGTGATCTTTACATTTGTCTATTGTCCTTTACATTTGTCTATTGTCTTTTTCAGTTTGTTTTTTCTGTGTATTTTTACAAAATCATTTCTTAGTTTGATATATATTTGCCACTTTCAGTTTTTTCTTTTTTCCATCTTTTCCAAGCTTTGTCTCTTCTATCTTTTGCCTCACTACATTTTTTGTTATTCCAGCACTTGATGTACAGCTTTTTTTTTTTTTTTTTTTTTTTGTAGAGAGGTGCAGATGGAGAGATGATAATGGAAGAGAAGGCAGTAAGGGGAAGATGGGCAGAATATTTTAGGGAGTTGCTAAATGTGAAGGAGGATAGTGAGGGAAAGATAGCTGCAGTGGGAAATGCTAAGAAAATGAGAGTGATGAGTGAGGAAAATGGAGGAGAAATAAGGAAGGATGAAGTGAAGGCAGTTGTTAACCCCTTCCATACGGTGCCGCACACGTAGGCGTCATGGGGAGCGAGTGTATTCGCGAGGCTGCCATATCGGCGTCTTGATTATATTTATTGTAGTCGCCCCTCCATAATGACATTCTTTCTAATTCTTTTGTAATCGCATTTTCTATGGTTATCAAAATTCACGGGTGAAGAGAGAACGATCGATATAAGCGGTGACTATATTTTATGATGCGAGTATTATTACGACACGTCGTACGGCTGGCATTGGCTGCTGCCACCGAGATCTAAGTCCATGACGCCTACGTGTGCGGCACCGTATGGAAGGGGTTAAGATGATGAAAGCAGGTAAGGCACCTGGTCTGGATGGATGCCATGCAGAATGTCTAAAAAAAGGAGGTACAGTGATGGACTGGCTGGTGAGGTTATTTAATGTTTGCTGGAGAGAGGGTAGAGTGCCGGAGGACTGGAGGAGTGCCTGTATAGTTCCTCTTTACAAGGGAAAAGGGGACAAGTGTGAATGTAGTAGTTTCAGAGGGATTAGCTTGTTAAGTGTAGTTGGGAAGGCTTATGGGGGGATCTTGATTGAGAGGATTAGGAGAGGAACAGAGGGAGTAATTGGTGAGGAACAGTGTGGATTTAAAACAGGTAGAGGTTGTGTAGATCAGATCTTTGTGGTAAGACAGATATGTGAGAAAGCTATAGGAAAGGGGAAGGATGTTTTTTGGACTTTTATGGATCTGGAAAAGGCTTACGATAGGGTAGACAGAAAGGCACTGTGGGAGGTTATGCAGATATACGGGATAGGAGGAAAGCTTCTGGGAGCTGTCAAGAGTTTTTATGAGAGTATTAGAGCTTGTGTCAGAATTAGAAATGGAGAGTGGTTCGAGGTAAAGGTGGGACTTCGTCAAGGTTGCGTTATGTCGCCCTGGCTGTTCAACTTATACATGGATGGGGTAGTGCGAGAGGTAAATGCAAGGGTACTGGGTCAGGGATTGGAGATGATTAAAGAATATGGAGAAAAGTGGGAGATGAGCCAGCTGTTGTTTGCGGACGACACTGCGCTTGTGGCAGGATCGGAGGAGGGATTGAGGAAGTTGGTGACAGAGTTTGGGAGAGTATGTGATAGAAGAAAGCTGAAGATAAATGTGGGTAAAAGTAAGGTGATGAGATGTACAAGGGGTGAAAGTGGCAGTAGACTGGAAGTGAGCATTAAGGGAGAGCGACTGGAGGAAGTGGATAGTTTTAGATACTTAGGTGCAAATGTGGCAGGAAAAGGTGGAGTGAAGGTGGAGGTAGAATGTAGATTGAGAGAAGCGAGTAATTGCCTTGGTGGATTAACCACTTCAATACGGGACTTAAATCTCGCGGGCAGCAGCCAATGCCAGCCGTACGACGTAACGAAATAATATTCGCATCATAAAATATAGTCGCCGCTTATATCGATCGTTCTCTCTTTCACCCGCGAATTTTGAAAACCACAGAGAATGGGATTAAGGGCGCATTTGGGAGAATGTAAAAACACAGGGGCGACTACAATAAATATAATCAAGACGCCGATATGGCAGCGTCGCGAATCCACTTGCTCCTCATGACGCCTACGTGTGCGGCACCGTATGGAAGGGGTTAAAGAGTGTAATGAGGAATAGACATTTGGGACTGGATGCTAAAAGGAGACTGTATGAAGGAGTGATTCTGCCAACAGCACTGTATGGGGGCAGAAACCTGGAACATAGAAGAGGAAGAGAGAAGGAGTTTGAATGTGTTTGAGATAAGGTGTCTGAGAA
This sequence comes from Oratosquilla oratoria, assembly GCF_046742065.1. Taxonomy (NCBI): domain Eukaryota; kingdom Metazoa; phylum Arthropoda; class Malacostraca; order Stomatopoda; family Squillidae; genus Oratosquilla; species Oratosquilla oratoria. Next base: position 36,005,156 of record NC_134778.1, on the reverse strand, counting down.
GTATGATGGGGGTTACTAGGCTAGATAGAGTGAGAAATGAGGAGGTGAGGAGAACAGGGGTGGAAAGGGAGTTGGGAGATAGGGTTGATGAAAGAGTATTAGGATGGTTTAGACACATGGAAAGAATGAGTGAAGAAAGACTAGTAAAAGAGGTATGGAATATAGTTGGGAGATAGGGTTGATGAAAGAGTATTAGGATGGTTTGGACACATGGAAAGAATGAGTGAAGAAAAACTAGTAAAAGAGGTATGGAAGGCAGATGTGGAGAGAGTGAACATGAGGAGACGTCCTAGGATGAGGTGGATGGATGGGGTGAAGGGGGCTTTGGGGAAGAGGGGAATGTCTGTTGAGGAAGGACGGGAGAGGACAGAAGACAGGGGTGAATGGAGAATGGTTGTATATGGATGATGTTGTGATGCATGAGGTGTTATGGGTGGGGGAATGGGGGGGTGAGGTAGTATGTGTGAGCAAAATTTGATGCAGCCCGAAGGGATTTCTCCCTGTCTTCTCCTTTTATGCATAAGGGGACGGAGAGGGGGGTCGCCGATTTAATGAAGCGGCCTTGCTGTGGATGTGCTGTGTCTTGCGACACTGCTTCTGACCCAGGGCAGTGGACAAGGTGCAGGGATGACCCGTCATCCAGGAGGTGCAAAGAAAAGAGGGAGGGTGGAGGGATGTGGAGTGTATTCAGGGATGGAATGGGTGGGAGTGATTTTGTGCCTTTTCCTTTTTGGCTACCTCCCTTGTAAGGGGGAAAAAGCCTTGGTATATGTATGATGTATGTAATTTCTCTTCCACTATGTTTCTTCATTAATGATTTTTTCTAACTTGCTTTTTGAAAGAACCTTCTAAGTTTCCTAAAATCCATTTAGTTATACATCAGTCTTCCTTTTCTGTGTTTCTCATTTCTCCCCATATATATTTCCTCTTTTAGTTTGAGCTCAAGGAGTATGTGTGCACTCTTCCCAATTGGTGTCTTGTATTCAATTTTATCCACAATTTCAGGTTCTGATGTATATATAAAGCCTACACTTGACAGTTCTTTGTTACTTCTATAGCTGGTATTTTCTTTTACCCATTGAGTCATTGTGTATTCAATGGTCATGTCCAGTAGTATGTTTCCCCAAAGGTCCTCTCCACCCTTCACTGTCATCTCCTCCCAACATATTTCTTTAGAGTTAAAATCACCCATAATTACTAGATTTCCTCCTTTCAGCATTTCATTTAATGTATGCCTTGTGTCTTCCAACATTTTGGAATGATCACTTTTTCCAAGAACATGTTTTCAGGGGCACATAGATCACCACAAATTTTCTACTTTTCATGTCACTATTTTCAACTTTTATCATGATCAATTCCACATTATTTTCTCCTGTGATCTCTGTGATGGGCAGCAGAGAGAGGGGAGAGGGAGAGAGATAAATGGCAGGGGGAAGAGATAGAGGAAGAGAAAGAGATATGGCAGTGAGGACAAATAAGAGTGAGAGAAATGCTGGGAGGGCAAGTGAGAGGTGGGGGAGGGACTGAGAAAGAGAGAAATATGATGGAGGGAGGGAGAGAGGGAGAGAGGGAGAGAGGGAGGGAGGGAGAGAGAGAGGAGAGAGTGAGAAGAGAGTGAGGAGAGGGAGAGTAAGGAGAGGGAGAGTAAGGAGAGGGAGAGTAAGGAGAGGGAGAGGGAGGGAGGGAGAGGGAGGGAGGGAGAGGGAAGGAGGGAGGGAGAGGGAAGGAGGGAGGGAGAGGGAAGGAGGGAAGGAGGGAGGGAGGGAGGGAGAGGGAAGGAGGGAGGGAGGGAGGGAGAGGGAAGGAGGGAGGGAGGGAGGGAGAGGGAAGGAGGGAGGGAGGGAGGGAGAGGGAAGGAGAGAGGGAGGGAGGGAGAGGGAAGGAGGGAGGGAGGGAGGGAGGGAGGGAGGGAGAGGGAAGGAGGGAGGGAGGGAGAGAGAGAGGAGAGATAGAGAATATGGCAAAGGAGAATGAGAGATAGGGATCTATCCCTACCCCCCCACCATATCTCTTTCCTGACATATACATCTCTATTTATCCCTCTCCATGGCATATCTCTCTTTCTCTCTATCCTTCCCTCAGTTGTATTTCTCTCTCTTTCTCTATCCCCACCCTTTTTCTCTCCCTTCACCCCAACCATATTCCCCTCCACTGCCATACTCTCTTTCTCTATCCCTCCCCCTCTCAATCTTTTCCTCCCATCATATCTATCTTTTGCCCCTCCACCATATCTATCTTTTGCCCCCACCACCATATCTCTCTCTTCCTCTATCCCTCCCCACTCAATCTCTTTCTCTCCCATCCACCGCATCTCTCTTTCTCTGTCTACCTCCCTAGCCCCACCATACCTCTCTCCCTCTCCTTCTTTCTCTCTCCTTCCCTTATCTCCTACTTTTTCACTCATTAACCATGTGTGTGGACATCTAAAAGTATAATTTCAATGAGCACCTCATGAACTACTAAATGTTAAAATTAACTAATAATATTTCCTCTAGCATTATCTTCACTTGTGCTCACTGTAGAGCCCATTTATACCTGCTCCTGTAGACACTAGTTTGGCAAGGTTACTTTTCAGAAACAAGTATACAGATATATTAGTTATCTGTATCATCAATAACAATGTTAGTTCTGCTTATGTAGATGTTATACAATGTTTAGTTTTCAACTGATTTTTATGAGATAAAAATTTAAACCTTGCAAAGGCAATCTTTTTTATACTAAGAAGAAATTTTGCAGTATCATATTCTAAGATTTATATTTATTTCATCACTTTGTTCTTTATCTTGAACATGGTGAACAATTCAATTGGATGCATTTAATATATTATACAGTACATCTAACAATAGTTTAATTTCACAACATAGTTACAGCAGTGGTAATATCTAATGTGCATCTTCACACAATGAACAAGTTGGATTGAAATTCTGCATTACAAATATATAACCTAAATAGAGAGTCCAACCACTGCAGGTGTCCATTACCTCATTTAGTCCACTTTTCAAGGCAAAAAGGACATTACCTCTCCAAGTCCAGTCTGAGGTGATACAACCAGACCAGTTATAATTTCTGCCAATAGTATAACAGTTTTATTTTTGCATGTTTTAGGGTGTGCATGTGTGTGGATGTGTTGGCTGCAGATCTAATTCCTTGTGTACTGTTTAATGCATGTGAGATGGACCCAGGAGTTGCATGTACAGTTTGGACTGATGTATAAGTGTTATTTGTGGATTTTGTGCACTTTGGACATGTGTTCAGAACTCAAACTGTTTGAATGTCACCTACTAGGAGATGGTATGGGAGGGAAGGTGATAGAATATTGACCTTATGTGAACAGCAAAAAATTAAAGTGGTGTAGATATGCTGGATGTAAGTGCGAGACACTGGGTAAAAATGTTTGACAAAAGATTTCTCTCTCTCTCTCTTTTTTTCTTAAACAAAAATTTGCACTGATTCAAAATATGTACTTGTATAAAGAAGTGTACGAGGTATGGGAAAATACACTAACAATTGTCACTTACAATTACCCTATAAATATTGACATTCTTGACCATGGCTACAACAGGATGCAGGAATTCACCAGATTCATTCAGTTATCTGTGTGGTTTCTATGTTGGACCTGAACATGTATCACATAAAATTGTGAAAGGTGCAAAGTACTGGATTGCTTAGAGACTGTACTTTGGAATGAGTATTGGTGACCAAGAAAAACCATGGGCCACTCATGTGATATTTGGTAGTTGTCAATCAAATTAAGATGCATGGCTGACAGGTGCAAGAAAAGCAATGCCATTCGCTGTGCAGAGAGTTTGGTGAGAGCCAAAAAATCATCATGATGATTACTACTTTTGCATGATTGACATACCAATGTACATTAAAGCCACAGGAAGAAAATCCCTCCCATATCCCCAGCATTTTAGTCTCTACTGCACCTGTCTCACATGATGATACCTTACTGGTTCCATGGCCACCAGAAAATATAAGTAAATCTTACCAAATTGTGAACTCTATTTTTAACAGAATCAATATAAAATATCTAGCCATGTTTTTTATCAGGCAATTTCACATACAATTCATATTATGTCCCAGTTAATAAATGCATCATTTTTTTTTTTTTTTTTTTCAAGTTGAAGATATGATAGAGGTCTCATCAGGAGAGTGAGAAGGTTGTGACAATGAAGAAATGGATGAAAATTTTGAGCCAAGACTGAGTATCTGCCCACACTTTCCAAATCAACATGAATTTGAGCTCATCATGGACTTGGTCCATGACAAGCTTTTAGCATCCAGACTGGAGCTCATCATGGACTTGGTCCATGACGAGCTTTTAGCATCAAGATTGGGAGATGCTGTACTGGAGCTGGTAGACAACTTCAAATACTTGGGAGTGATGATAAACGAAAAATGCAGTATGGAATTTGAAATAAACAATCGAATAGCCAAGTTTTCACAAAATGTTGGGCTAATGTACCCTCTATTTAAAGAAAAACACATATCTACCAGAGTTAAAATACTTATATATAAGAGTATACTGAGACCACTACTAGTATATGGTTGTGAGTGCTGGGTGCTGACAAGAAAATTAAAAAGTAAAGTACAGGTGGCTGAGATGAGAGTACTAAGGCGATGGGGAGTGACACATAGAGATAGGCTAAGGAATGATGACATAAGGGAAGAGTTGGACGTGGAACCAATACTACATTTTATCGAAAGAGCTCAGTTAAGATGATATGGGCATGTCGTGCGAATGGAGGAAAATAGAGGACCGTTGAAATACAACAAATGGAATCCAGCTGGTAAAAGACCCGTCGGAAGGCCAAGGAAGCGATGGAAAGATGGGATACGTGAAGCAGTGGCTGCCCAAGGGGAGACACTAGACCACGTTGAGGAGACGGAGTTATTTGCAGACAGAGGAGAGTGGAGAGCATTCACGAGGCACCATGACTGACAGGGGAAACCCTACCTGGTGTATGGTGAGAAAGGTGAGAAACTGGAATCTGTTGGGGGAGGACTGTAGATTAACAGTATACAAAAAGCTCCATAAGGAATTCGAAGTATACTTTGATGTAAGTGAGATTCTCTGCTTCTGTGAAGATATTAATGGCTTATTTACAGCTATTGGAATTGATCACAACTCTGAACAATGGTGGCTGTTCATATAGTTCTACAAAAAGCCTCAAAGCAGTTTTATTACATAATGGGAATCAGTATCTATTCCTTCTTCTTCTGAAGTTAAATTATGATGAGTATGAATAGGATGTTTGTGATTTTAAAATGCTTGCCTTCTTACTTGGATTACAGGGTGGATACACTAAGTATTCATGTTTTCTTTGTCTATGGGACAGTTGTAATAATAATGAACACTACCAGAAAAAGGAGTGGCCCCCTCAAGATGACTTGCAGCCAGGAAAACTCAAGGTTATTAGACAGCCTCTTGTACAGCCTGCCAAAGTGTTGCTACCCCAACTTCATATAAAGCTTGGTTTGGTCAGTTTGTGAAAGCATCAGATTATGGTGGAAAAGTATTTCAAGACTCCTCTTCTCTTTCCACAGCTATTAGAGGCCAAAGTTAAGGGTGGTATATTTACTGTTCCGCAAATAAAGAAAATGTTGAAATCAGTGCAACTTGAGAATGCAAGTGATGTCGAAAGAGAGGCATGGTGTGCATTTTGAGATATAGTTAATGGATTCCCTGGTAATAACGATGAGCCAAACTACATGCAGCTCATAGCAAACCCTTTGGAAAGTTAAGAGAACTTAGGATGTAGAATGCCATTAAAGGTGCACTTTTTGCATTCGCATTTGGATTTTTTCATGAAAACTTAGGAGTGAGTGAGTAGCATGGTAAGAGGTTCCATCAGGATATTACTGCAATGGTGAAAAGATACCAAGGAAGATGGGACACTGCTATGATGTGAGACTATATATGTTCACTGCTGCGAAAAGATCAAGGAACTCACAGTAGGAAATCACAAATCAGTGCATTTCTAGTGAGCTCATGTAACAGTATCACACGCTTTTATTCCTATATTTTCTCATTAGTTTAAAAAGGGAATACAAAGGCAAAATACTAGCTACTATTTATAAACAATGTAAATATGCTAAATATTGTGTATCACAGTTATATATAGTTTGTTTTGTATATAGAACTCAAATTATCTTTTAAAATATCAATGCTGTGCAATTTTCAATTACATATTTAACATTAGGAAGGAAAACAACCTTAGACACACCAAAGACATTTAAAGAAACAAAACTAATGCTACTCAGTATAATGAACGAGTTTCTAGGCCCATTCCAGAGATCAGGTAGCTATCAGCACATCGGGGCTAGACCTCTAGATTGAGGTGGGGAAAGGGTATAAAATTTATGGGGAGTTCATCATATTATTCAGCTGCATTCAGGGTGTCAATGCTTTGCTGCAATGTTGCTGTATGTGTTCCTCTCCAATTTCAACTCTTGCAGGCTCCACACAACCCTACAGGTAGCTACCATACTAGTGGCAAACCAAACATCACACCCACAAGGTGCCTCTGTGACAACTTACCATGTTTTGGCTGTTTTGAGGATTCAGCTCGCTGTCTAGTTTGGCTTCTCTTCCTTTTTCCATGATTTCTAAGTACCATTGGGGTGGGTACAGGATCTAGATGCTTTAGGGTACTCCTCAGGACTGTCCGTGGAGTTGTCCCATCAAGCAGATTCATAAAAGAATCCATTTCGTTCTGGAAATGGAAACTGAATACAATCATCTTTTCTATATTCAGCTGAGATACAAGTCAGGTTGATATTTCTCTGAATTTGATAATTAAAAAATCTATATACCATGAGCTTTTTCCCTCTTATAAGAGAGGTAGCTAAGTCAGAGGCACATAACTATTCCTACCCATTACACTCCCTTCTCCACCCCTTCCATCTCAGCTCCTCATGGATGACAAGTCATCTCTGCATCAATCAATTGCCCTGGGTCAAATGTAATGCAGCAAGACAGTACATCTGCATGACCTCTTCACTAGATTGGAAACTCCCACTCTCCATCCCCTTTTGTTGAAAAAGAGAAGACAGGGAGAAATCCCTTTAGGCTGCATGAAAATATCATTCACACATAAGCACCCCCTACTCCCCCAATCACCCATCCCTCCTATCCTTGCATAACTATCATCAATACACAATCATTTTCCACTCATCCATATCTCCTGCCTTCTCCCTTCCTTGCTCAACAGACATTGGCTCTTGGCCAATGCCCACTTCACTGCATCTATCCATCTCATCCTTGGTCATCCCCTCGAGTTCACTCCCCCACCTCTGCCTTCCACATCTTTTTTACTAATGTTTCATCACTAATTCTTTCCATGTGTCCATACCATCCCAATACTCTTTCAATATCTCTATCTACCATCTCCTTTTCCACTCCCACTTTCATATTCATTTCATTTCTCACTCTATCCAGCCTAGTAACCCTTACCATATTTCTCATATTTCATCTCAAAACATATAAACTTTTCCTCTCTGCTTCTCTTAAATTCCAAATTTCTGCCTCATACAATGCTGTCAGCACAATCACCCCTTCATACAATCTCCTCTTTATATCCATTCCCGGTTGCCTATTTTTCATAACACTTTTTAATCCCCCAAGGCATTTACTTGCTTCTCTCAATCTACAATTTACCTCCATTTCCTTTCTTCCCTTTCCTGCCACATGCAATCCTAAATACCCAAAGCTATCTACTTCCTCCAGCCTCTCTCATCTTAGACTTCCTTCCAACGCACTGCCATCCTCTAACCTTATAAATCTCATTACCTTGCTTTTACCCACATTTAACTTCAACTTTCTCCTATCGCATACCTTTCCAAATTCCATCTCTAACTCCCTTACTAACTCCTCTGGCCCTGCCACAAGTGCAGTTGCATCAGCAAACAAATGGCTCACCTTCCACTTTCTCAATTTTTTTAACAATCTCTAGTCCCCTGCCCATTACCCTCACCAATATTCCAACACTATCCTGTCGATGTACACATTGAACAGCCATAGTGACATGACACAGCCCTGATGCAGTTCCACCTTTACCTCAAACCATTTGCTCTCTCCATTTTCCATTCTAACGCAGGTTCCACTACTCTTATAAAAACTCTCGACTGCTCTTAACAGCCTTCCCCAATCCAAAATATCTGAAAAACCTCCCATAGTGCATTCCTGCCTACCCTGTCATAAGCCTTTCCAAATCCATTAAGGCCCAATTAACATCCTTACATTTTCCCAAATCTTTCTCATATATCTACCATACTGCAAAAATTTGATCCACACAACCTCTACCTTTCCTAAACCCACACTGTTCCTCACCAATTACTCCCTCTGTTCTTCTCCTAATCTTTTCAATCAAAACCTTCCCATATGCCATTCCATCTACACTCAACAAATTGATCACTCTGAAACTACCACTCACATTTGACCCCTTTTCTCTTGTAAAGGAAAACTATACAGGCACTCTACCCTCCCTTACACAGACAACCTCACCAACCAGTCCACTATTATTGTACCTCCCTTCTTCAGACACTCCACATGACACCCATCTAATCCAGGAGCCTTACCTATTTTCATCATTATCAGAGCTATTTACATCTCATCCCTTCTTTCTCCTCCATTTTCCTCTCCTATTACTGTTATTTTCTTAGCACCTTCCACTCCCACCACCAATCCCTCCCTATCCTCCTCCATATTCAACAGCTCTCTGAAACACTCTGCCCATCTTCCCCTTACCACCTCCTTTTCCATCAAGATCTGTCTATCTGTGCCTTTTACTTTTTCTTCTCTACTTGTTTAACCTCCCCTTCCTCTCTTGATTTCTCCAAAACATATTTTTATCGCTTTCAAAATTTTCTGTCACACTCCTCCCAATTTCACATCTGCTCTCCTTTTTGCCTCCTTTATCTTTTGCTTTGCTTCTCTTTTTACTTTATATTTTCTCATATTTTTCTCTCATCTTTGTAAACAGTCCCTGAATACTTGCTGCTTCTCTTCTACTACCTTCTTCACTTCATCATCCCACCACTCACTGCCCTTCCTTCTATCCCCTCCCATCCTTCTTGTTCCACATACAATCTTTGCACACCTTGTCACTTCCTGAAACACCTCCATTCCTCTTCCACACCTACTTCCACTCTATCCTTCATGGTAATAATAATAACAATGATAAATAAATGAACAGATAAGTAATATAAAAAAAAAAATACAAGAGGATATAATCATAACACTAGTGTTTGTCAGCAAGGCTGTATACCAACAAATGATAACTCAATGGGTCCTCCATGATTACTTATATACAGTGGGCACAAAGGAAAAGTTAACATTAAGAATTTTTGGTTAAACACAAAAGTACATTTCAAGTTTGTTTTATTGGGTCTTCTTACTTACATTTCTTTACATTTAGTACTTTGTCATGTTCCCACGGGTCTTCAACACCTCCAAGATCCTCCTGGGCATGGGCGTTGTAAGATTCTCAGAGTAGGAGCTGTCCATTGACACTCACAGCTTAACAAGTGCCTCCGTCAGGGCAGGGATCGTGGTGGGCCGAAACTTAGCAACTTCATTTTTTATCTGGTTCCAGGCATTCTCTATGGATGAGTTGCCTGACCAGTCCAAAACTTCAATTTTCTACTCATTAAGGAAGTCTTTGACAGCTCGTGATTTGTGTGCAGGGGTGCCATCATGAATGAAAAAGTCACAGCCATGAATACTGTAAAAACTGAGCAGATGTTCCTTCAAAACTTCAGTGTAGTTCTTTCCCTTCATGGTGATGTTCTCAGGGAGGAATGGAGACCACCCCTGCCCTTCTACCCACTGAAACAACCCCAAACCACAATGCTATCAGGGTGCTTCACGGTCTTCACAACGTACCGATGGTCATGTCTGCTCACATCACTGGGCCGCCGGACCACTTTCAAGCCACCCCTGACGGGCCGAAAAGTGCTCTCGTCATTCCATGACTTTTTTTCCACTGTTCTGGTGCTCAATCTCGATATTTCTTCACAAAAGCTGACTTTTTTTTTCATATTTGTTATCAGCAGCAGTTTCTTGGCAGCATGGTGGCAGGGCAAACTCAGGTCTTTTTGTAGCCAGTGCTGAATTGTACGAATAGCTATGTTGTAGAGCAGGTCTGGATGTTTTTTCTTCAATTTGCCCACTGTTATTGGTCCTGCTTCACCTCACATACCAAAACCTTGTCAGTCAAAGCAGTTGTCTTCTTCTTGCCCCCCAGAGACGTGTTTATGAGGAGGTTCGGTGCCGGGAGAGTGTGTGGCGGCTGCCTTTTTGAGCTTGAAGAGCGACACATAACTCATATTCATATTGGCAGCTACACACTTTACTGGCACTCCCTGACGGGCCGAAAAGTGCTCTCGTCATTCCATATGACTTTTTTCCACTGTTCTGGTGCTCAATCTCGATATTTCTTCACAAAAGCTAACTTTTTTTTCATATTTGTTATCAGCAGCAGTTTCTTGGCAGCATGGTGGCAGGGCAAACTCAGGTCTTTTTGTAGCCAGTGCTGAATTGTATGAATAGCTGTTGTAGAGCAGGTCTGGATGTTTTTTCTTCAATTTGCCCACTGTTATTGGTCCTGCTTCACCTCATACCAAAACCTTGTCAGTCAAAGCAGTTGTCTTCTTCTTGCCCCCCAGAGACATGTTTATGAGGAGGTGTGGTGCCGGGAGAGAGTGTGGCGGCTGCCTTTTTGAGCTTGAAGAGCGACACATAACTCATATTCATATTGGCAGTTACACACTTTACTGGCACTCCCTGCTCCATTAGGGTGAGGGCACAGGTCTTCTACATTGTCAGCTTGCTATGCCCCATTGTGATGGTATAGTGGTGTCTGACAGGGCATCATCAAATTCAGAAGATGAAAAAGTTGTGGTCTGTGGAGCAGCATAACACAGGTGTGCTCTGTCTGAGCTCTGATAGCACACTGGAGCTGAACTTGGTGGGAAGTTGAGGGAGGTGGAGGGTGGGAGGAACATGTGTCATACCAAGCTCCTCCCACTACCTATATGGCGGGAACATAATGTAAAAGTTAACCACGAATTTTGAGTTAACATTTCCATTGCAGAGAAGAGGTTAACTTTTCCTTTGCGCCAACTGTATACCTTATGCGGTACTGAAGTGCATAAGTTTTATCTATTCTATATATATACTGAGGGCTTTTTTCATCCTTATAAGAGAGGTAGCTAAGCCAAAAGCCACTCCCGTTCACCACCCTTTAATCTTAGCTCTTCATGGATGAAGGGTCATCCCTGAATCCTGTCCACTGCCCTGGGTTCGAAGCAATGCAGCAAGACACATTATATCCACAACCATGGCTACTTCATTTAATTGGAAACCCCACCCCCTCTGTCTTTGTCTACTCATGCAGAAAATAGAAAAGATGAGAGAAACCACTTCAGGTTGTATCAAAATGTCATTCACACATAACCACTCCTTACTCACCCCATCCCATCCTTGCATCACAGTATCATCTAAACACAGCCATTCTTTATTCACTTCTATCACCTGCCTTCTCCCTTCCTTGCTCAACAGACACTCCACCTCTTGCTCAAAGCCCCTTTCACCTCATCCATTCCTCTCATCCTCAGTCATCCCCTCAAGTTCTGTCAATCCAACTCTGGATTTCACACCTCTTTTACTACTCTTTCTTCACTCATTCTTTCTGTGTGTCCAAACCAACCCAACACTCTTTCATGAACCCTATCTGCCATTTCCTTTTCCACCCCCACTCTCCTCCTCACTTCTCACCATATCCAACCTTGTAACCCCTATCATACATACATATAGGACGCACTTTTTTCCCAAAATTTTGGCTCAAAAAATTTACTTGCATCTTATACATCGTAGATAAAGTTTGAGACCTACCGTGGGCCTAGGCTAGTACTCTCTCTGACGCTCACTAACCCAGCTTACGTTCAGTACTTTTACTTACCCTAAACACCATGCATCTATTATTTTATTGCTGGTATTATTGTATTATTACCGGTGCTTTAAAATGAATTCATAAAAATGAAAGCAATCTAATCTGAAATGCTGTGACTTGCATTTATTAACATCAGCTGATCGGCACTCTGACTTACTGGTAATGCCATCTGTTGGCGAGGAATAAAACTACGGTATGATCGTTGCCAGCGCTGCCAGATAATGACAATAATAATGATTATAATACTAATAAAAGCAATTGGGCAGTACAGGCAAGCAATAAGCATACACAAGACATCTCAATAGCGAGAATTACCGTATATACTCATCTATAGGTCGATCTCGTGTAAAGGTCGACCCCCCATTTTTGGCCAAAAAAATCTGGAATTTTCCATATACCTCATGTACAGGTCGAGTGGCTTGTTTTTGTTTTGGTGCTGTGAGCATTCCACTGCCTTAATGCTTTGAAGTGGCATGGCTTGCCTGGTATAGCAATTGATTATTATGTTTTTTTCACTTCATTAATTCTGATTTTTTTTTTTTTTTCAAGTTCACTGATTTTAATATTTAATAAGTTTCACTTAAGTTGCCATTTCAGCGGAGTGAAAAACTTGAACAGATTACCAAGTACAGTCGAACCTCTAAAGCCCGGACCCTCGTATGACCAGTCGAAATGAACAAAGGGCGGACTTTTCAAGCAAAGTTCCCTATTTGTCCGGTAGGTGGCAGCAACGGCCATACACGTGTACTCAAACCCGCCCCAGTCAAGCCGCCACCAGGGCTGCCGTTTCGTAGAATTTTGTACCAAAATGTAAAATAGCGGCATGTGGCAACTGCACAAGGACATGAGGAAATTTTTTCTACATATCAGCGGGCTGTTAAAAACATTCAATAACTCAAACTTTTGTTTAAAAATCATGGAACTAGTTATCAAATAATAAATGGTACATCAAAATATGACTTTTATTGGTAACTGTGTTACTTATAAAATATTATACCCAAAAAGATACGTTTTTACGGTGCAGAAAAAAATTCTACGCTAAAGTTTCAGCTTTCTTGTAGCACTAGGGCTGCCGTTTCATAGAATTTTGTACCAAATCGTAGTGAAATAGCGCCATGTGGCAACTGCACAAGGACATGAGGAAATTTTTTCTACATATCAGCGGGCTATTAAAAACATTCAAAAACTCACACTTTTGTTTAAAAATCATAGAACTAGTTATCAAATAATAAATGGTACATCAAAATATGACTTTTATTGGTAACTGTGTTACTTATAAATTATTATACACCAAAAGATACGTTTTTACCATGTAGAAAAAATTCTACGCTAAAGTTTCAGCTTTCTTTTAGTGATGATATTAAAAAAGAAAAAAAAAAATTATATCTTACTTAATATGTTAGGGCATGGGGGCCTTATATACATTCAAGAATAAAAAAACTAGAACCAACATTTTGTCAAAGTTTGACAAGTATATCTTGCTATGAAAGTCTGCAGACGCCTGAGAAAAATGTATGCCCCGGTATGGCAACACTCCCATTCTACACAGCAGTGTAGAAAACGCGGCAACCCTAGCCGCCACCACTGTCCCGCGTGCATACCTTCCGATATTTACAGTGTATGTAATAAAAAATACAGTACTGTACAGTATACTGTACGTACAGTACATTTACATGCCTGTATTACAGTTATTACAGAATTATTAGTACTATAGTATTATTATTACAGTATTGTTATTATTACAGTGTTTGAGTATCATTCTTATGTGTTTCTATGCCATATCCTACATTACCTATACGTATACCACTACAAAAATCTACGGGTGTTAGGGCGACATTTTCGATGACCAGACTTCTGGCATGACCGGACCGCCCTTCCCCCCCAATTAGTCCGGGCTTTCGAGGTTCGACTGTAATGTACGGTATATGGAATAAACTGGCTAGGCGTGTTTCGTTAGAAACAATTTTAACCAACATTGTCTCAGAGTAGTCTTGTAATCTCAACTGTGCGGATGATCCAGCTAATGATAATGTGGAGGAGGAAGATGATGCTGATGTTCCTATGGCTGATGAAGTTGATCCGTATGACGATACTCTACACAGAAGTGAGTGGGAGTTGTTTGGTGAAGATGACAGCAAGGAAAACAATTTTGGTGGATTTTAGTTAAAATATTTAGGATTATACCATGTGTCACTGTAACAGTAACAAGTTGGCAATACTGAACAGTTTGTTTTCGTGATGGTGAGATCCATGCATTATTTTGGTAATGGTAACAATAATATATACCATATAGAAAGCTAAATTTGGGTAAATTTTTAGTTTCGACCATGGGCGCAATATGGCAATAAAAAATTAATTATTAATTTTGTCAATTATAATGTATCAACGTAATATGTAATTTTGTGAGCAGAAATAAAAAACAAAAAAGGTGCTAAAATAGATTTTGTGAGTAACAAAGTCATGTCGGACGAATGGTATGCCATGTTTATGATAGATGCCGACGTCGAAGAAATGAACGGATGATAAATTCGTCTAACCTAAACAAACCTAACCTAACCTAATCTGTGTTTAATAAATCATTACCTGCAAATTAAATGTCATCCGGCTCGTCCTCGTTGTCATGAGAGACGTTGGTGGGCTTTTCAACCACTCTCTCAGCTTGCGGGGTATACAAAGTTCTTGCAGCTTGAAGGAATGCATGTATCTCCGCTCCATAACATTCCTTCAAGAAAATGTACCTGGCGAGGTACTGTCGGAAGTACCGAGGCCGTCAATTGACAGACGACAAGATGGCGTCCCGATCCTATGCTACCGACTTCATTCATTAGCATATTTGCTTGTAGCAAGGTATTTTTTATTTTCACTTCTGCCCACAAAATTGCATATTACGTTGATACATTTTAATTTACAAAATTAATAATTAATTTTCTATTGCTGTATTGCACCCATGGTCAAAACTAAGAAAATACCTAAATTTGAGAATATCACAGCATTTTATTATTTTTTAAACAACTATGGGTACTATAATAGTATACAGGGGTCCCTCAAATAACGTGGATTCGAATAACACGGATTCAATCATACGCGGATTTTATTTCAAAACCATCTCAAATGTAGAGAACTGTTTAAAATTCGCGCCGAATCGGGCACGCATACGCACACACGCGGCAACATCGCAAACAATTTTACCGCCCTAACCTGTTAAAATGTAATGTTTCTTTCGTTTGAAACACAACTAATAAGTCTGATAATGACTGCGCTTGTCGTGTCTTAATTTCTCTTATGAGGTTCTTGTTACTGGCGGTGGTGGTTTGGGAGATTAAAAACAGACATATACAAGCTTACACACGTGTAGACATGCACACGTAGACACGTGTTAGACAACCAGTGTATGTTGTGAATGCGCGTGCGTGTACACACAAATACGAACACAGACACACGCACGTACATGCTTACTTGTACATGTTAACACAGACGCATACACGCACACACACAAGCCACACACACATACATATGCCACATACACACACATATACATACACCACACACACACATATACATACGCCACACACACACACAATGTGTGTACGCCACATACACACACATGTATATACGCCACATACACATATACATATACGCCACATACACATGTATATACACACAAACACATACACCACAAACGCCACATACATACATCACATACACGCGCGCACACACACACACACACACTTTCATCGAACGAACGGCGTAGAGGACGTTCTGAAGAAAAAGTGAAATTTTTGTGGATCCCAAAGCAAAGGAAGTACCTATTGTATTTACAGGGTGGAGGGGAAATTGCTCGTGGTGTAGTGGGAAAGTGAGGAAAAAGGAGAAGGGGAGGGATTACTGAGGGAAATGGAAGGAAATGAGGAAGGGGAGGACTTGGTCCAGGAGGCCAGACGGCTTGTAAACAAACGCCGAACCGATGATTTGGATTTCGATGATGGGACTAACAAAAATGTAAAGATTAGAAACATAGATAAGAGCAGTACAATGGAAGGTGAGGATAATAATTTCCAAGGATTTAATGAGGGGGCGGCGGATACCAACCTCCCCCGACTGGCAAAACTGGAGGAAAAACTTGAACAAATTACTGAACATTGGGAGATTAGGTTCGGTAAAATGTCAAAACTTGCAGAGAGAGTTGAAAAATTGGAAGAACTAGAGAAGGCGAACAAAAACTTAACTGATGAAATAGAAGAACTAAAAAGACAGTTAAGAGAAGTAAAAGAGGAGAGTGAAGAATTAAAGAGGAATAATAAAGAAAACAAAGAGGCCATAGCTAAAGAAGCTAAGGGTTGGAAGACAATCCAAGAAAACAGTAAAGTTGCATTTACTGATATAATTAAACAGCAAATGAAAGAGCAAACTGAAGACTCAGTTATCAAAGTGATGAGACAGGAGAATATTGTAAGAGACTTAGCAGACAAAAAGAAATGTACAGTATAATTATATTAGGAATTGAAGAGAAACATAACCCAGATAGAACCTCAAGAATCAAAGAGGAAAATGAAAAAGTAAGCAGTTTACTACAATTAGTTCAGGAAGATGAACCAGAAATAATGAAACAAATCGAAGAGAAGTTCAGACTCGGAAAGTATAGTACAGATAAGACCAGACCAATTAAGATTAAATTCAGGTCACAAACGACGGCAGAGAATATCTTATCCAAAACAGGGAAACTAGCAACAAATGAACAATATAAAAAGGTATGGATGAATAAAGAAGAAAGAGAGGAAGAAAAAAAGAAAAGACTTGAAGCTGAGGAAAAAAACGAGAACAGAACCGAGTCAGAGAAAGAGAGATTCTATTGGAGAGTAGTGAATATGAAACTAAGGCAATTCAACATACAAGAGAAAAACAGAACGAAAACAGAGAACACAATGGAAGTGGCAGAAAACTAAGAGTGTCTTACACAAATATAGATGGATTAATAACAGGATTCAGTGAGCTGAATGATTATTTGAAGGAAAAAGAACCGGACATAATGGGAATTGTAGAAATAAAATTAAAAGGTCCACTACCACCCAACAGTGTAGGACATGATGCATATAATTATTGGATTAGAAACAGAGACACAAAGCAAGGGGGTGGAGTTGTTCCTGACTAAGAAGGATATAAACGTGAGGTGTGTCACATATGGAAAGAATACAGTAGAGATGATTATGATCGAAGTGGAAGAGCAGAAAGTTTGTGATAAATTATGTGCCTCCGAAAACAGCCTCGTGGGAAGAGTGTGAACATAAAAGTATGTTAGAGGACACAAAGATAACATTAAATAAGATAATGGAAGATGGAGGAAGAATAGTTATGATGGGTGACTTTAATTGCAAAGAAATCTGCTGGGAAGAGATGACAGTAAAGGGTGGAGATGGCTCATGGGGAAACGCTCTACTTGAGATGATTACTGACAATACAATGACACAGTGGATACAGGAGAACACTAGGTATAGAAATGAGGAAGAACCATCGAGACTAGACCTAATTATTACATCTGAACCTAGAATAGTGGACAAGATTGAATATAAAACACCAATAGGTAAAAGTGACCACATATTGATTGAACTGGAACTAAATGAAGAAAAATACATGAAAAGAAATGAACAATATAGAAAAGGAAGAATGATGTATGAAAAAACAAACTTTGATCAAATAAGAGAATTCTTTCAAAAAGAAAACTGGGACGAAATATACAAAGTTCTAAGAAACAACAGTGGAAGAGAAATGGAATATTTTGACAAAAATTTACAAAAAAGGAGTGGAAAAGTATGTCCCAAGACAACAAGAAAAAGAATATGTAAAATGCTGGTACAATAAAAGTTGTAGGGAGTTAAAAGACAAAAGAGACAAAGCTTGGACCAGATGGAAAAAAGACAGAAGGCCTGAAAAATGGAAAATATATACTTGTTATAGAAATGAATATGTACAAATGTGCAGAGAGGAAAAGAGAAAACATGAAAAAGATGTCATAGAAAAGTGTAAAGATCAACCAAAACTATTTTACAGATTTGTAAACAACAAATTGAAAAACAAACAAGACTTGGAGAAAGACAAGGAGTTGAATACACAGAGGAAATTGAAATGGTGGAAATTATGAACAAACATTTTAAATCAGTGTTTACAAGGGAGAACATACAACCTGAAGAGATCGAATGGAAAGAGAAAGTCCCTCCCATGAAAGAAATAGAAGTAACAAAGAACAAAATATTGAAACACTTGAGTAATCTTGATGTCAGAAAATCGCATGGACCAGATGAAATAGCAAACTGGATTTTGAAAGAATGCAGGAATGAACTGGCAGACAAAATACATAGTATAATAAACAGTTCCTTGAAAGAAGGAAAAGTTCCAGAAGATTGGAAAAAAGCAAATATAGTACCTATATATAAAGGAGGAAATAAAGAAGACCCTACCAACTATAGACCAGTCTCTCTAACAAGTACAATAGCAAAAACTATTGAAAAAAGTGAACACAAAAGAAGATTGTGAATCACTACTGAGTGATCTAAATAAAGTACTGGAATGGAGTAGGAAGTGGGAGATGGAGTTCAATACAAAAAAGTGTAGTATAATGGAATTTGGAAAAAGCAAAAACAGAATAACAGGATCATATAAATTGGGAGAAGAAGGAATAAAAAAATAGAAAATGAGAAGGACCTGGGAGTCATCGTTATGAATAATATGTCACCTGAGAAACATATAAATAAGATTTTTGGAGAAACTTATAATTTGATAAGAACAATCAAAGTTGCATTTACATACCTGGATGAAGAAATGGTGAAGAAAATTCTAATCACCCTGATAAGACCAAGATTGGAATATGCAGCAACGATATGGTCACCAAGTACAAAAAAATGTATAAAAAAAAATTGAAAGAATACAAAGAGCAATTACAAAATTGGCACCAACACTCTCAAAACTATCATATGAAGAGAGACTAGCAAAACTTGAACTACAGACACTAGAGCAAAGAAGAGAGAGAGGAGATTTGATAGCTATTTACAGAATCATGAAAGGCATAGAAATTACTGATAGAGAGAATCTGATAAAATGGGATGATAGAAATACAAGAGGACACGGAAAGAAAATAAAAAAAGACAGCTATAGAAGAGATCTGAAAAAGAACAGCTTTCCTCACAGAGTAATAGACAGTTGGAACAAGTTAGATGAGAAAGTGGTGTGTGCAAAAACAATACATGAATTTAAAAATAGTTTAGATAAAATGAGATATGAAGACGGGACACCACGAGCATAGCTCCCCTTCCTGTAAAATACAACTAGGTAAATACACGTACACATACACATACATATGGTTCTCGGTATTTAATATGGAAAGTCAGCATACACGGATTTGGTCATACGCGGTAATTTCAGGAACCTAACCTCCGCGTTATTTGAGGGACTCCTGTACATGATATAATAAGCTCGCCTGTACTAAGAATTTTAACAAACAGGTAAAACCACAGTATGGGGTTACCGTATCTAGAAGGAATTTCACATGTTTTGGTACATACCGTGTATTTTATGTCCCCATTGTTTACTGGTAGTAACTAGTAGGTAAACATTTTTATTTCTGAACCTAAAGAAAAGATAAGAGTTCTTCCTAGCCTTTCTTGTCATGTCTGGATTTCAACCTAACAAGATTATTACTCGGGTATAGGTCGTCCCCTAGGTTTTGGCCTAAAAAAAATTCCTTAAGATTTCGACCTATAGACGAGTATATATGGTAAGCAAGTTTAAGTACAGACGCTCCTCTACTTACATTCATTCGTTTTATGTTTTTCCGATTTTACGTTTGAACTGACGGTAAAAATAAATTGTAAATATTTTTTTTTTTTTTAGTGAATTTTTTAGTTTACCGCGCTCTCTGTAGTTCAAACAATACTTGCGCACGACGCTGCGTCCATTGTTTACATTGCGCAGACAACAAACTGAAAATGCCTTGCCTCCTCCTCCTCCCCCATCTCAATTTATGTTGCTTGAATTTAATCTATTTGAAATTAATGTTATTATTTTACAATGTTATGTGTTTAATTAATGATTTAGGGGTGTTTTATGAGATACGGTAATAGAATTTACCGATGTATAGTACAGTAACAACTTACGTTCATTTTCAACTTACGTTCGGCCGTTCGGAACGTAACTAAAACGTAAGTTGAGGAGCGTCTGTATAGGCATGAAAGCAATCACAATAATAACTGTACTGCCAAATTCCTTTTATACAGCTATGTTTCTGCTTGTGTAATGTACAGCTAGATGGTTTTCAACAATATATGGTTAAATACACAAAACTCTTTTTCTTGAATTTGACCTGCTGAAATGAGGGTGTCTTATATACTGTCAAATATGGTACAACTTAGACATTTCATCTCAAACACATTTAAACTTCTCTGTTTCTCTTAAATTCCATGTACCTGCCCCACACAATGTTGTCAGCGCAATACCTCTTCATATACAGTAATCTCTTTGCATCCATTCCCAGATGCCCATTTCTCATAAAAAAAATTAATCCCCCAAGGCATTTACTTCTCTCAATCTACAATTTACCTCCATCTCCACTCCCCCTTTTCTACCACATGCAACCCCAAATTCCTAAAACTATCCACTTTCAGCCTCTCCCCTTAAGATTTACTTCTCTCTGCCAATCTATCTCATTGTTCATCACCTTATGGATAAGTTTTATATATTCAATTTGTACACATAGACTATTCTATGGACAGTGTTGCAGACCATTGTTCATCACCTTATGGATAAGTTTTACACATTCAATTTTTACATGTAGACCATTCTATGGACAGTGCTGCAGACCAGTCTGCAGCATTTAATCATGACTGTAAATTAATTTCTGCTTATACTTTGAACTGCTGGGTCACCTTCAGATTTTTTTACTATCCCTCTTTAAACTTCTCCTTCACCACCTCTATGACTACTTTTTCATTTTCCCTTGGCAATCTGTCTGGGGATCTCTCTTTTTAGAGCTCAAATTATAAAAAATCCCATACAATATTTGACAATGCATATTCTATCCTATCCTAATTAAAGGTTAATGAAGTACTGATTAATATATATGTATGCATATATCATATATACACTTGACCCTTCATTCAACGGACAAATACCGGGGGTCACAGCAATTCAACAGGGACAGGACAGTCTATCATCGATCGAACCTGGGTTTTGTCGAATCATGATGCAGTTTTTCCCATAGGAATACATTGTAATTAGGGGGGATAGGGACTGACCTCCAGCCCAGCCCGCCCAAAATATCACTATGACCTCTAAAAAACACTAACTTAAACTAAATCAGTAATATCAAAGACTTCATTTATATCTAACTCTGTTTATTAAACACATTAAGCTGCTGTATAATACATTGTTGGTGGTAGATGTTGTGGTCTGCAAGTCCTCCCACAGTGACAAGGCACACTCCTGCACGAGCCCCATGCTGATCAGCATCTTGTGTTGTGCCCTGTCCTCTATCCACTTGATCAACATGTCCTCCATCGTGTCGAGACGGGAGTCCCTTGAGCCACGGAGAACAAGTGAAGTCGTGGAAGATGTTGATGCAGCGGCCTGGTGGTACTTGTCCCTGTTCTTCCAAATCGTTGATACTGTTGATCTCGGGACACCCATTTCCGCTGCAACGGCAGAATGAGCCATACCTGCCTCACACTTTCTTATAAGCACAAGCTTATCTTTGAAAGGCAGGAAAGTGTGTTTCTTAGGGGTGGGGCCGGAGGTGGATTTGCGCGGCATGGTGGAGGTGGAACAGTGGAGCGTGGCTTGCCTCGACGATGGCTGGGGCGAGAGTGAGATAGTGGCGCATCGGGAGTGGCGGCAAATTCGACCGGGTGGGTGGCGCGCGAGATTTGAATGTCGAATTGTCGAGTCTGGCTGTCGAACCTTGAGGGTTGGGTATAAATTAGCTACTGTCGAATTTGCGATAATTCGAATGGCAAACGGTCGAATTGCGGTGGCCCCCTGTACATGCAAGTGCCTGTCCATCCCTGCCAAATGTAAACAGAATGGACTGTATTGGTAAATAACAGTCAAACGACAGTTGTTGTCAATTTTGTATGGTATACATTTATTGGTTTCTTTGACTGTGCCTGAAAATATGGTAATATTGTATTATTGATTAGTTTTAACACACACAACTGACCTGGTGTTGGTGGCCCAGACTTGAATTAGACAACTCTATGCAGCAACAGATGATTGGGCCATTGTCTAGCTCTATTTCAGACAGAATATTCTGTCCACTAAATCGAGGATCTGTTGTCCGTCCCCCCATGCAGAAAAGAAGACGGGGAGAAATCCCTTTGGGCTGCGTCAAATTTTTCTCATACATATTTCCTCACCCCCCAACCCCCACCCACTCCCCTCATGCATCACAGCATCATCTATACACAACCCCTCTCCATTCACCCCTATCTTCTGTCCTCTCCCATCCTTCCTCTACACATTCCTCTCTTTTGTAATGCCCCTTTCACCCCATCCATCCATCTCATCCTAGGACGCCCCCTCATATTCACTCCTTCCACACCTCTTTTACTAGTCTTTCTTCACTCATTCTTTCCATTACCTGCCTCTTTCAATATTTCATGTAATTTTTCCCTTGTTTTTTCCATTACATTCTCAAGTTTTTTAATCTCTTCTTTCTGGATCTTTTTTTTGCAATTCTATAATAGTTCCGTTCAGCTAATGGACTCATGTTCAACGACACACTGAATTCACGCACAGCACTATATCCATTGCTCGAGTGTAAGGAAGCACTCACAAGTTTATTATGCACATCATAATTGCTAGTTTCTATTCTTTTTGACATCTTTTTTTCACTCCACCAGTTTAAGTGCATAATTTTTCATTGAAATTGCACTTACCACACTTAGCAATGTATGTTTTAGTCATGCCTTCAATTCCAATTTATTTTACGGTCATTTTATTCCCACATTTGCATCTTGCAATGTCACAAACCCATTGCAAAAGGTTAATTTCATCAAAAAGCACAAATTTACAATCCTCGTAGTTTTCATTATCAGTTTGTAGCTTGATATCAATTTCTTTGCCTATTTCAAGTTTACGATCTGATCATGTAGGAGGGATGGAAAAGGTGCTCAAGGGTTGTAGAAGTGGTGTAGGAGGGGTGGAAGAGGTAATGGAGGGTTGTAGAGGTGGAGTAGGAGTGGTAGAAGAGGTGCTGGAGGGTTGTAGAGGTGGAGTAGGAGGGGTAGAAGAGGTGCTGGAGGGTTCTAGAGGTGGTGTAGGAGGGGTGGAGGACGTGCTGGCAAGCAACGAGTCACTGTTGCCAGCTTCTCTTCGTTCAAGACACTTTTTTTCCTAAATTCAATCATTTTCTTCAGCTTCTGCTTCTTTGTAAGCTTCGTGGTTGAAGCAGCAAAGTGAATCACAAAAAAAAAAAGTATATGATGTACCATTTAGGTAAAAAGCAACAAGTCACGAGAAACCTAATGTACACATACTCTATTTCAGATCCCCCTTAAATGAGAAAGGAAAGGAGAATGAGTATAAGAAGCTGAGAAAGGAGTGGTAGAGAGTGAAGGATAGAGCAGAACTAGGAATGGAGGAATAATGGGAATGGTTCAAGGAAGGAGTCACAAGGTGTGCAGAGATGGTGTGTGGAATAAGGACAGGAGGAAGTAGAATGAAGGGTAGTGAATGGTGGTATGAGGAAGCAAAAAAGGTTGTAGAAGAGAAGATGCAAGATTTCACAGATTGGTTACAAAATAGGACAAGGGAATCATATGAGAGGTACAAAGAGAAGAGAAGAGAAGTAAAGCATAAGATAAAGGAGGCAAAGAGGAGGGCAGATATGAAATGGGGTAAGAGTATGACAGAAAATTTTGAAAGTAATAAAAAGATGTTTTGGAAAGAAATTAAGAGGAAGAGGAGGCAAATAAGTAGAGAAGAAAAGATAAAAGGTGCAGATGGAGAGATGATAATGGAAGAGAAGGCAGTAAGAGGGAGATGGGCAGAGTAATTTAGGGAGTTGCTAAATGTGAAGGAGGATAGGGAGGGAAAGGTCACTGCAGTGGGAAGTGCTAAGAAAATGATCGTGAAGAGTGAGGAAAATGGAGAAGAAAATAAGGAAAGATGAAGTGAAGGCAGTTGTTAAGATGATGAGAGCAGGTAAGGCACCTGGGTTAGATGGATCTCATGCAGAATGTCTGAAAAAAGGAGGTACAGTGATGGTTGACTGGCTGGTGAGGTTAATGTTTGTTTAAAAAGGGGTACAGTGCCAGAGGACTGTATAGTTCCACTTTACAAGGGAAAAGGGGGCAAGTGTAAGTGTAGTAGTTTCAGAGGGATCAGTTTGTTTAGTGTAGTTGGGACGGCTTATGGTAAGGTCTTGATTGAAAAGATTAGGAGAGGAACAGAGGGAGTAATTGGTGAGGAACAGTGTGGGTTTAGGACCGGCAGAGGTTGTGTAGATCTGATTTTTGTGATAAGACAGATATGTGAAAAAGCTTTAGGAAAAGGTAAGGATGTTTTTTGGGATTCTATGGATCTGGAAAAGGCTTATAAATGGGTAGATAGGAAGGCACTGTGGGAGGTATTGCAGATATATGGGATAGGACAGATTTTAAGAGCAGTCAAGAGTTTTTATGATAGTTGAGCTTGTGTTAGGATCAAAAATGGAGAGAGTGGTTTGAGGTAAAGGTGGGACTTTGTCAGGGATTTGATATGTTGTCCTCGCTGTTCAATTTATACATGGATGGGGTGGTGTGAGAGGTAAATGCATGGGTAGTGGGTCTGGGATTGGAGATGGTTGAAGATAATAGAGAAAAGTGGGAGATAATCCAGTTGTTGTTTGCTGATGACACTGTGCTTGTAGCAGGATCAGAGGAGGGACTGAGGAAATCAGTGACAGAGTTTGGGAAGGTGTGGCAAAAGAAGAAGTTGAAGATTAATGTGGGTAAAAGTAAGGTGATGAGATCTACAAGGGGAGAAAGTTGTTATAGGATGGCTAGATAAAGGTATATGAATCACTGTAAATAATTATATTAATCACAATGTGATAAAGCACTACATGATACAAATGCATGATTACAGTACAGAGGCAAAGTAACAACTAGACGCCAAGCCTTGAGTTGGCACAAAAACATACAGAAGCTCACTTGGTTCTCCCTACAGACTGTACCAGAACTGTAAATAAATAATACAATGACAATAATAGAATTAATATCCAACAAAATCTACGATAATTATATAAAGAGGAAAACATACAATTCCCAATTGAACATTACATAAGTATAATACACAACAATAATTGGTTCTCCCTACAGACTGTACCAGCATTGTATATATAATACAGATGGTAGAAGAAGACATATTTGAAAAAGTAGGCAACTTGGCAAGGAGTGAAAAGTACAATAAGATAGGGATAAAAAGAGAAATGAATACTGAGGAATTAGAAAAAGAAAATTCACTAAGAGAAGAAGCAAAGGAAAAAACTCAATGAGAACGGAGACAGAAAGCAAGGAATTCCATTGGAGAGTAATCGACATGAGATTGAGGAAATGGCACATCAAAACAAAAAAACCAAAGACAGAAAAAATAATGAAGGAAGAAGAAAATTAAAAGTGGCCTATACTAACATTGACAGATTAATTTTAGGTCTGAACGAACTCGATGATTACCTGCTAGAAGAAAAACCAGACATAATGGGAATTGTAGAGACTAAACTAAGAGGTGAAATACCATCCATCAATATTGGACAAGGACTATAAAATTACTGGATAAAAACAGGGACAAGAAACAGGGAGGAGGAATCATGTTCTTGTCCAAGAAAGACTTAAATGTGACAAAAATTGCGGAGGGCAAAGGTAATGTTGAACTGATTATGATAAAAGTCGAAGGCAAGAATATGAAAAGTAGAAAGTTTGTGGTGACCTATGTGCCCCCAAAAATGAACGTTTGGAAAGAGAACGAACATACAAAAATACTAGATGATACAAGGAAATCATTAAATGAGATACTAATAGGCAGGGGTAATCTGGTAATTATGGGGGACTTCAATTGCAAAGAAATTTGTTGGGATAACATGACAGTGCGAGGAGGAGACAACTTGTGGGGTAATGTGCTGCTGGACATGACCATGGAATACACAATGACCCAATGGATCAGCGAAAACACCAGATACAGAAGCAATGAAGAGCCATCGAAACTAGATTTAATATTTACAACAGAACCTGAAATTGTGGACAAAATCCATTACAAGACACCAATTGGAAAGAGTGACCATATACTCATCGAAACTGTACTAAAGGAAGAAATAGACATGGAGAGAAATGAAAATCATAGGAAAGGAAGATTGATGTACAACAAAACGGACTTTGCAAAACTAAAGATATTCTTCCGGAATGCAGACTGGGAAAAATTCTATACGGGAGAGACAAAAGTGGATGAGAAATGGAATATCTTGATGGAAAATTACAATGAAGGGGTAAACAGGCATGTACCAAGACAAAAGCGAGAGAGTATATCAAATGTTGGTTCAACAAAAGATACAGTGAGGCAAAAGACAGAAGGGACAAAGCTTGGAAAAGGTGGAGAAAAGATAAAAAAAAAACTAGTAAATGGGAAATTTATATAAACTATAGAAATGAGTATGTTAATGTGAGAAGAGAGGAGAAAAGGAACCATGAAAAGGATATTATAGATAAATGCAAAGAGCAACCCAAACTATTCTATCGATATGTGAATGGTAAACTAAAACAAACAGCAAATGGTGAAACTACACCAAGGAAATATAGAATACAAAGAAGAATTAGAAATGGCCAAAGTCATGAACAATCACTTTAAATCTGTCTTCACCAGAGAGAAAATACAAAATTGGGACGAAGATAATAACAAGCAATCTCCCCACATGGGTGAGTTTACAACACAAAAAGAAATATCAGAACATCTATCAAAACTCGACGTCAGAAAATCACATGGCCCAGATGGTATTGCAAATTGGATTCTAAAAGAATGCAAAGAAGAACTAACGGACAAAATACACAACATAATAAATAGCTCACTCAAAGAAGGAAAGATACCTAAAGACTGGAAAAATGCTAACATTGTACCAATATATAAAGGAGGAAACAAGAAAGAACCCACCAACTATAGGCCAGTATCACTAACAAGCACTATAGCCAAAATTTGTGAGAAAATCATCAAGAATAGATGGGTACAACATCTGGAAGACAACATAATAAATCCAAGACAATTTGGGCTCAGACAAGGAAGATCATGCACCACAAACTTTATATGTTTCTACTCAAGACTAATAGACATAGTGCAAGAAAGAAATGGATGGGCTGACTGTGCCTTCCTAGACTTGCAAAAAGCTTTTAACAAAATACCACACAGAAAATTACTAAAAAAAAAAAAGTGGAATGCATAGGAGGAATACAAGGGAACCTACTAAAATGGATGGAGGACTTCCTGACTGGTAGAAAGATGAGAGAAGTGCTCAGAGAAAAATATTCAGATTGGAAAGAGGTGATCAGTGGAATACCGCAAGGATCTGTATTGGCACCAATAATGTTTGCTATTTATGTGAATGACATGGACAAGGATGTGAAATGTTACATGAGCTTCTTTGTAGACGATGCCAAACTGTTTAGGAAAGTAGAAACCGATAAGGACTGTGAAGCACTGCAGGAAGACCTGAATAAGGTATGGAACTGGAGTCAGAAATGGGAAGTGGATTTTAATACTAAGAAGTGTAGCATAATGGAGTTTGGAAAAAGCAAAAACAGAATATCAGGAATATATACAATTGGAACCAAGGAGGTAAAAAGACAGGATCCAAAAAAGATTTGGGGATAATTATCACAAATGACTTGTCCTATGATAACAGATTAACAAAATTGTCGGGGAGACTTACAACTTGCTAAGATCAATAAAAGTGGCATTTGCATACTTGGATGAAGACATGATAAAAAAAAAAAATATTGGATACATTGATGAGGCCTAGACTAAAGTATGCAGCGACATTGTGGTCACCCAGTACCAAAAAGAATATAAAGAAAATAGAAAGAATCCAGAGATCAGCAACAAAAATGGCACCTGCACTTGCAAACCTATCATCTGAGGAGAGACTGGCTAAACTGGAGTTACCGACACTGGAGCAGAGAGAGAGGTGACCTACTGACCATCTACAGAATCATGAAAGGCACAGAGATACTCAATAGAAAGGACTTACTAAACTGGGACAAGAGAAACACAAGAGGACATGGAATGAAAATTTAAAAACATAGCTACAGAAGAGAACTGAAGAAAAACAGTTTTCCACATAGAGTAGTGGACACTTGGAACAAACTGGATAATGAAATAGTATGCGCAAAAAACATTCATGAGTTTAAAAGCAAACAAGACACTGCGAGATACAAAGGCAGGACACCACGAGCATAGCTCCCCTTCCCACAAAATACAACTAGGTAAATACAATAATAATAATAATAAGATTAATATCCAACTAAATCTATGATAATTATATAAAGAGGAAAACATACAATTCCCAATTGAACAATAACTATAATACATATACCAAAGGCTTTTTCCCCCCTTATAAGGGAGGTAGCCAAAAAAAACACTCCCACCCATTCCCTCCCTATCACACTCCACTCCTCTTCCCCCCCTCCCATCTTGGCACTTCCTGGATGACAGGTCATCCCCACATCTTGTCCACTGCCCTGGGTCAGAAGCAGTGTCGCAAGACACAGCACATCCACAGCAAGGCCGCTTCATAAAGTTGGCAACCCTCCCTCTCTGTCCCCTCATGCAGAAAAGGAGATGGGGAGAAATCCCTTCAGGCTGCGTCAAATTTTTGCTCACACATACTACCTCACCCCCCATCCCATTCCACCTCATGCATCACATCATCATCCATATACAACCATTTTCCATTCACCCCTGTCTTCTGTCCTCTCCTGTCCTTCCTCAACAGACATTCCCCTCTTCCCAAAAGCCCTTTTTACCACATCCATCCATCTCATCCTAGGACGCCTCCTCATGTTCACTCCCTCCACATCTGCCTTCCACACCTCTTTTACTAGTCTTTCTTCACTCATTCTTTCCATGTGTCCAAACCAAACCAAACCTCCGTCCGATCTCCCAACTCCCTTTCCAGCCCCGTTCTCCTCACCTCCTCATTTCTCACTCTATCCAACCTAGTAACCCCTATCATACTTCTCAGACACTTCATCTCAAACACATTCAAACTCCTTCTCTCTTATGTTCCATGTTTCTGCCCCATACAGTGCTGTTGGCACAATCACTCCTTCCTATGCAGTGCTAGTTAATTGTATTAACTCGAAATTAGCAAAAATGAATGAAAACGACTCGAAAGCCAGTTGCGAATCAGAGCCATCTGGCGGAAATCCACTGAACCGCGATGTAAACAATCAACAAAGCACGTGTTACGACAATGATTTCTTAGGGTTTGGTAAGTACGAAAGAAAGAACTTAAGTAGATTATTAGAGATAGAGAGAGAGATGAGCAAAAATAGGACTCGGTGGGAAAATGAAATCATTGGTTTAATTGATTGTTTAACTAAGGCTAACCATGAAATTTCTGACTTGAGAAAAACTAACTTGGATCTTACAAACGAAATTAAAGAAATGAAAAGAGACATAAATGAACTGAAGAATGATAATGAAAAGAAGAAAACTAATGATAATAACAATAGCGAAAATCTAAAGCAGGAAGTGAACAACAAATTACAAGAATTGACACAAAAGATCGAAGAAAACTTAGGTGGGGACAGTATCCAGGAAATTAAGAAGTGGAAAGAAAATATTGAAAATAAAGAAATTGCTTTCAAAGAAATAGTCAAGCAGCAAATGCAAGATAATGCAAAAGACACAATCATTCAAGTGATTAACGAAAAAGCAAATTGGGTCAGGGACACAGTAGATAGGAAGAAATGTATTGTGGTTTATGGACTTAAAGAAAAACAAGGATTGGCGAGGTACATGAGAGAAAAAGAAGAAAAAGAGACAGCAGTAGAAATCCTTAATGAAATTCAGGGGGGAGACAGTGATTCAGGCACAGACCTAGAAGAGACTTACAGAATTGGTCGCTATACTAAGGATAGGAATCGACCTCTAAAGATAAAACTAAGGTCACAAGTGGTAGTAGAAGACATATTTGAAAAAGTAAGTAACTTGGCAAAGAGTGAAAAATACAATAAGATATGGATAAAAAGAGAAATGAGTACTGAGGAATTAGAAAAAGAAAGGGCACTAAGAGAAGAAGCAAAGGAAAAAAACTTGAAAAGATCGGTGACAGAATGCAAAGAATTCCAGTGGAGAGTAATAGACTTGAGATTAAGACAATGGCGCTTCAAAACGAACAAAACAAGGGAAGAAGAAACCAGGGAGAAGGAAGAAAATTAAAAGTGGCCTATACCAACATTGACGGACTAATTTCGGGACTGAACGAACTCAATGATTATCTGTTAGAAGCAAAACCAGACATAATGGGAATTGTAGAGACTAAACTAAGAGGTGAAATACCATCCACTGTTATCGGACAAGGTTTATACAACTACTGGATAAAAAACAGAGACAAGAAACAGGGAGGGGGAATCATGTTCTTGGCCAAGAAAGACCTAAAGGTGACAAAAATTGCAGAGGGCAAAGGTAATGCTGAATTGATCATGATAAAAGTCGAAGGCAAGAATATGAAAAGTAGAAAGTTTGTGGTGACTTATGTGCCTCCAAAAACAAGCGCTTGGAAAGAAATCGAACATACAAAAATGCTAGATGATACAAGAAAATCACTCAATGAGATACTAATGGGTAAGGGTAATCTGGTAGTTATGGGGGACTTCAATTGCAAAGAAATTTGTTGGGACAGCATGACAGTGCAAGGAGATGACTCGTGGGGCAATGTACTGCTAGATATGACCATGGAGTACACAATGACCCAATGGGTCCGTGAAAACACAAGGTACAGAAATAATGAAGATCCATCGAAACTAGATCTAATATTTACAACAGAGCCTGAAATAGTGCATAAAGTCCAGTATGAGACACCAATTGGAAAGAGTGACCATGTACTCATCGAAACTATACTAAAGGAAGAAATAGACATAGAGAGGAACGAAAAGCATAGGAAAGGAAGACTGAGGTACAACAAAACAGACTTTACAAAACTAAAGACATTCTTCCGGAATGCAAACTGGGAAATATTTTACAGGGAAGAAACAACAGTGGAAGAGAAATGGAATATATTGATGGAAAACTACAATGAAGGGGTAAACAGGCATGTACCAAGACAAAAGCGAGAGAGAGAGTACATTAAATGTTGGTTCAACAAAAGATGCAGTGAGGCAAAAGACAGAAGGGACAAAGCTTGGAAAAAGTGGAGAAAAGACAAAAAAACAAAGCAAATGGCAAATTTATGTTAACTATAGAAATGAGTATGTTAATGTGAGAAGAGAGGAGAAAAGGAACCATGAGAAGGATATTATAGACAAATGCAAAGAGCAACCCAAACTATTCTATCGGTATGTGAATGGTAAACTTAAAAACAAACAGGAATTGGTGAAAATATGCCAAGGAAACATAGAATACACAGAAGATTTAGAGATGGCCGAAGTCATGAACAATCACTTTAAATCTGTTTTCACCAGAGAGAAAATACCAAATTGTGACATAGATAAAAACAAGAAATCTCCCCTCATGAATGAGTTTACAGCATCACTAAAGGAAATATCAGAACATTTATCAAGGCTGGATGTCAGAAAATCACATGGCCCGGACGGTATTGCAAATTGGATTCTAAAGGAGTGCAAAGAAGAACTAACAGACAAAATACACATCTTAATAAACAGCTCACTCAAAGAAGGAAAGATACCCGAGGACTGGAAAAACGCTAACATTGTACCAATACACAAAGGAGGAAACAAAGAAGAACCCACCAACTATAGGCCAGTATCACTAACAAGCACCATAGCCAAAATTTGTGAGAAAATAATCAAGAATAGATGGGTAAAACATCTGGAAGACAATGACATATTAAACCCAAGACAATTCGGATTCAGACAAGGAAGATCATGCACCACAAACTTAATATGCTTTTACTCAAGACTAATAGACATAGTGCAAGAAAGAAATGGATGGGCTGATTGTGCATTCCTAGACTTGCAAAAAGCCTTTGACAAAGTACCACACAGAAAACTACTAAAAAAACTGGAACACATAGGAGGAATACAGGGAAACCTACTAAAATGGATAGAGGACTTTCCGACTGGTAGAAAGATGAGAGTAGTGCTCAGAGAAAAATATTCAGATTGGAAAGAGGTGATCAGTGGAGTACCGCAAGGATCTGTGCTGGCACCAATAATGTTTGCTATCTATATGAATGACATGGATGAGGACGTGAACTGCTACATGAGCTTCTTTGCCGATGACGCCAAACTGCTAAGGAAAATAGAAACTGATGAGGACTGTGAAGCACTGCAAGAAGACCTAAATAGGGTATGGAACTGGAGTCAGAAATGGGAAGTGGACTTTAATATTAAGAAGTGTAGCATAATGGAGTTTGGAAAAAGCAAAAACAGAATATCAGGAAAATATACAATTGGAACCAAAGAAGTAAAGAAAGTAGGATCCGAAAAAGATTTGGGAGTAATTATCACGAACGACTTGTCCTATGATATACAGATTAACAAAATTGTCGGGGAGACTTACAACTTGCTAAGATCAATAAAAGTGGCATTTGCATACTTGGACGAAGACATGATGAAAAAAATATTGGTTACATTGATAAGGCCTAGATTAGAGTATGCAGCGACATTGTGGTCCCCCAGTACCAAAAAGAATATAAAGAAAATAGAAAGAATCCAAAGAGCAGCTACAAAAATGGCACCTGCACTTGCAAACCTATCATATGAGGAGAGATTGGCTAAACTGGAGTTACCAACACTGGAGCAAAGAAGAGAGAGAGGTGACCTATTGACCATCTACAGAATCATGAAAGGCACAGAGGTACTCGATAGAGAGAACTTACTTAACTGGGACAAAAGAAACACCAGAGGACATTGAAAGAAAATAAAAAAACATAGCTATAGAAGAGAACTGAAGAAAAACAGTTTTCCTCATAGAGTTTTGGACACTTGGAACAAACTGGACAATGGAATAGTATGCGCAAAAACCATTCATGAGTTTAAAAACAAACTAGACACTGCAAGATACAAAGGCGGGACATCACGAGCATAGCTCCCCTTCCCCTTCCCCTCTTAGCATCCATTCCCAAATGTCTATTTCTCATTACACTTTTTAATCCTCCAAGGCATTTACTCGCTTCTCTCAATCTACATTATACCTCCACTCCTCCCTTTCCTGCCACATTTGCACCCAAGTACCTAAAACTATCCACTTCCTCCAGTCTCTCTCCCTTAATACTCACTTCCAGTCTGCTGCCACTTTCACCCCTTGTATATCTCATCGCCTCACTTTTACCCACATTTGTCTTCAACTTTCTTTTTTAATACACAACAATAATTGTATAATGCTACAACCATTACATTACTCGGCCATCACAACTTGGCTCCACTAAGCAAACAAGAAAAATGAATGACCAAGGCAAGACAAAACTCAAAACATACACAACATACTCCACACACACCACATTGATATACATACAAAGTGTGGAGAAAAAAAAATCTGTATAGGAACACACAGATATTAATAATTGTGACACAAAGAAATAAGGGACCAAATAATAAGCCTTGATGTCAGAAAATCATATGGCCTGGACGGAATTGCAAATTGGATATTAAAAGAATGTATAGATGAACTAATGGACAAAATACACAAGATAATAGATTGCTCACTCAAAGAAGGAAAGGTACTGCAAGACTGGAAAAATGCAAATATTGTGCCAATATATAAAGGGGGAGATAAAGGAAGACCCAACAAACTAAAGACTGGTCTCTCTTACAAGCAAAATAGCTAAAATAAGTGAAAAAGTTATCAAAAGTAGATGAACTAAACATCTGGAAGAAAACAATATACTGAATCCAAAACAATTTGGTTTTAGACAAGGAAGATCATCTGCCACAAACTTGATTTGTTTTCATTCAAGGTTAACCTCTTCAGTACGGGCCTTAAATCTCGCGGGCAGCAGCCAATGCCAGCAGTACGACGTGTCGTAATAATACTCGCATCATAAAATATAGTCACCGCTTATATCAATCGTTCTCTCTTTCACCCGTGAATTCTGAAAACCATAGAGAATGTGATTAAGGGCAGTTTATAGAGAATGTCAAAACGCAGGGGCGACTACAATAAATATAATCAAGACGCCGATATGGCAGCCTCGCATATCCACTTGCTCCTCATGATGCCTACGTATGCGGCACCGTATGGAAGGGGTTAATAGATATAATGCAAGGAAGGGATGGATGGTCAGATTGTGCTTTCCTGGATTTACAAAAGGCATTTGATAAAGTACCACACAAAAAGCTATTAAGAAAACTCGAAACAACAGGAGGTGTACAAGGAAAGTTATTGAAATGGATGGAAGATTTCTTGCACGGGAGAAAAATGAGGGTGGTACTTGGAGATAAAAACTCGACCTGAGAATAAATGATAAGTGGAGTCCCACAAGGTTCAATATCATCTCCGATAATGTTTGCTATATACAGGTAAACGTCGACTTACGATGGCCGCGACTTACGATTGTTCGACTTTACGATGACGACGACGATATGATAATTTAACCCCTTCCATACGGTGCCGCACACGTAAGCGTCATGAGGAGCAAGTGGATTCGCGATATCGGCGTCTTGATTATATTTATTGTAGTCGCCCCTGTGTTTTTACATTCTCTCAAATGATTCATTCTCTGTGGTTTTCAAAATTCGCGGGTGAAAGAGAGAACGATCGATATAAGCGGTGACTATATTTTATGATGCGAGTATTATTACGTCACGTCGTACGGCTGGCATTGGCTGCTGCCCGCGAGATTTAAGTACCGTACTGAAAATACATATTATAGTGTTTGAATATGGTAAAAAGGATAAAGATAATTAAATAAACTACTGTACATGTTTAATAGGCTATATTCAGTATCTCTGGTGGTTAATATACAGGTAGGCTAGGTACAGTGACCACGGAACAGAGTGGGGATCGACTTACGATGAGATCGTCTTACGATGGCTCTATCGAAACCTAATGCCATCGTAAGTCGACGTTTACCTGTATATACAGTAGTCCCTCAAATAACGCGGATTTTATTTCAAAACCATCTCAAATGTAGAGAATTGTTTTAAAATTCACGCCGAGTTGGGCACACATACGCACACACGCGGCAACATCGCAAACATTTGTGGTGACTGCTTTCTATTTTACCATATACAGTCGATCCTCATATAACGCGGTCATTATGTACACTAGGAACTGCTCAAACAAAGGTGTGGGGGGAGGGGAAAGCCGTGGGTGGCTGCCTGAGGTCACGTGTCAACCTCCGGGGCGTTACAATAAATTGCTTTATCTGAGGAACGACTGTTTATATTTTGTATTTTACTTATATTCATTTCATTTTATTTTATTATTATATTCCACTTTCCAATATTTCATTATTGCTGTTTTGTCTCACTTTGGTCATTTATGTACTCGTAAAGTTAAGGTTGTTTGTTGGTTGCAATCCATTAGTGGTGCGCTTGATTCTACCTGTTCCCGCGACTTGTGCGGTGACCCATTCCTCAGTCTCTCAATTGCTCTGGAAGTCGTGTTCATCCTCCACGTGTTCTTCACATGGTACCGATACACTCCTCTAAGCCAACAAAGACAAAGATTCAAGGAAAGGCTGGAAAAATTGCTAAGCGAGAAAGGAAATGTATGACGTTATCAGAAAAAAATTGTCATTTTGGGCAAACTGAGAAGTGGTATGTCCTATGCATCATGTGTAATATAGCAATAGAAAATTAAATATTAATTTTGTAAATTAAAATGTATCACCGTAATATGTAATTTTGTGTGCGGAAATGAAAAACAAAAAAGGTGCTAAAACAGATTTTTTAACTAACGAAGTCGTGTACGACGAATGGTACGCCATGTTTGTTATGGCAGATGCCGACATCGAAGATATGAAAGGATGATAAATTGGTCTAAGGTAAACTAAACTAACCTAACCGGTAAATCTTTAGTTTCAACCATGGGAGGAATAGAGCAATAGAAAATTAAATATCAATTTGTATACTCTGCAAGCTGAGAGAGTGGTTGAAAAGCCCGCCAACGTCTCTCACGACGACGAGAACAAGGACAAGCCGGTTGACATCTAATTTGCAGTTAATGATTTAATAAACACAGGTTAGGTTAGTTTAGTTTACCTTAGACGAATTTATCATCCTTTCATATCTTCGACGTCGTCATCTACCACAACAAACATGGCGTACCATTCGTCGTACACGACTTCGTCACTTAAAAAATCTGTTTTAGCACCTTTTTTGTTTTTCATTTCCGCACACAAAATTGCATATTATGGTGATACATTTTAATTTACAAAATTAATATTTAATTTTCTATTGCTATATTACTCCCATGGTCGAAACTAAAGATTTACCCCGGTATTTAATATGAAATATCAGCATACGCGGATTTGGTTATACGCAGTAATTTCAGGAACCTAACCCCCGCGTTATTCGAGGGACTACTGTATATGACATGAAGGTGTAGAATGTTATATGAACTTTGCAGATAACACAATACTAAAGAAAGTACAGAAAAAGATGGTGAATCACTAAAGAGAGACCTGGACAAAGTCTGGGAATGGAGCCACAAGTGGGAAGTGAACTTCAACATCAAGAAATGTAATATAATAGAGTTTGGGAGACAAAAAATATATATATATCAGGACAACATAAAATTACACTCCTCCCTCGATTTACAAACTAGTTACGTTCTTGAAAAACCGTTCGTATATCGAATATACTTAAATCGAGCACTTTTTCCCATATAAACCCATTATATTACGCAAGATAGGTTCTTACAAACAAATTTCATGTCCCTATAAATTCATCACAATATTAAATATGCATAATCTTGAATACTGTTCTCTGCTTACTACATACACATAAAATATTAACCACTTCACTACGGGACTTAAATCTCGCGGGCAGCAGCCAATGCCAGCCGTACGTGTCGTAATAATACTCGCATCATAAAATATAGTCACGGCTTATATCGATCGTTCTCTCTTTCACCCGTGAATTTTGAAAACCACAGAGAATGGGATTAAGAGCAGATTAGGGAGAATGTAAAAACACAGGGGTGACTACAATAAATATAATCAAGACGCCGATATGGCAGCGTTGCGAATCCACTTGCTCCTCATGACGCCTACTTGTGCGGCACCGTATGGAAGGGGTTAATATGCAACGTAGATAATAACGCTAAGGAGGCACAATGTCACTTGAAATAATGCTAATAATCCACTATTAACTGAGACCAAGTGAGTAGACCAAGCAGTACATGGCGTTGTTTTGAAAACAATAAACTGGGCAGTTGGTTCTTTCTCAGTACGTAAATATCTATTTTCACTTTTATTTTTATTTACTTTTTTACCTGGACATATGGCAGTTGTTGTTTTTTAATATTCATGATGTAAAAATAATTTTCTTTTTTAATATTCATGATTTAAAAATACAGTAATTTTTTTCAACAGGATTTTATTCATTATGGCGAATTTTTAGTTCGTGTTTTGATTATTGGGACAATTTTTTTGTTCATTATAGCGAAAATTCATATATGGAGCACTCTTAAATCGAGGGAGAAGTGTAGTACTAAGTAAAAAAGTTAGCTCGGAAAAGGATGTAGGAGTAATTATTAACAAAGACATGTCACCATACAAGCATATAAACAAATAGAGAAACCTACAATTTACTAAGATCAATAAAGGTGGCTTTTAACTACTTAGATGATGTAATGGTAAAGAAAAATATTAGTCGCACTGATAAGACCAAGATTGGAGTATGCTGTGATACTATGGACACACAGCACAAAAAATAATATAAAGAAATTAGAAAGAATCCAAACAGCAATGACAAAGATGGCCCCAACACTTTCAAAATTGACATACGAATGAAGATTGTCCAAACTGGATCTACGAACCCTAGAATAAAGAAGAGAAAGAGGAGATCTACTGGCCATTTATAGAATCATGAAAGGCATAGAAATCCTTGACAGAGAAGACTTATTAAAGTGGGATAAAAGAAAAACAAGAGGACATGAAAAGGACCTCAAAAAGGATAGTTAGAGAAGAGATAGGAAAATGAGAGTGGAGAATAGGTGGAGAAAGAGGAAAAGGGCAGAAGGTAGGGAGGTACTTAGAGTGAACTGCTTGAGAGAAAAAAGGAGAATGAGTATAAGAAAAAGCTGAAAGAGGAGTGGGAGGGAGTAAAGGATAGTGTGTGGAACAAGGAGGGCGGGAGGAAATAGAAGGAAGGGTAGTGAGTGGTGGGATGAGGAAGCAAAGAAATGTGTAGAAGAGAAAAAACAGGCATTCATAGATTGGCTGCAAATTAGGACAAGGGAATCATATGAGAGGTACAAAGTAAAGAGAAGGGAAGTTCAGCATAAGATATAGGAAGCAAAGAGGAGAGATGTGAAATGGGGTAAGAGTATGACAGAAAATTTTGAAAGCAATAAAAAGATGTTTTGGAAGGAAATTAAAAGAGAAAAAGGAGGCGAATTAAGTAGAGAAGAAAAGGTAAAAGGTGCAGATGGAGAGATGATAATGGAAGAGAAGGCAGTGAGAGGAAGGTGGGCAGAGTATTTTAGGGAGTTGCTAAATGTGAAGGAGGATAGGGAGGGAAAGGTAGTTGCAGTGGGAAGCGCTAAGAAAATGAGAGTGATGAGTGAGGAAAATGAAGGAGAAATAGGGAAGGATGAAGTGAAAGCAGCTGTTAAGATGATGAGAGCAGGTAAGGCACCTGGTCTGGATGGATGCCATGCAGAATGTCTAAAAAAAAGGAGGTACAGTGATGGTGGACTGGCTGGTGAGGTTATTTAATGTTTTTTTAAGAGAGGGTAGAGTGCCGGAGGACTGGAGGAGTGCCTGTATAGTTCCACTTAACAAGGGAAAGGGGGACAAGTGTGAATGTAGTAGTTTCAGAGGGATCATCTTGTTGAGTGTAGTTGGGAACAATGTGGGTTTAGGACAGGTAGGGGTTGTGTAGATCAGATTTTTGTGGTAAGACAGATATGTGAGAAAGCTATAGGAAAAGGTAAGGATGTTTTTTTGGCTTTTATGGATCTGGAAAAGGCTTATGACAGGGTAGACAGGAAGGCACTGTGGGAGGTACTGCAGATAAATGGGATACGTAAGCAGAGTAGGAAACACAGGAGTCTTAGTCTTGAGTTTATTCCTGACTAGTTTCAAAGGTATGCTTTTTCAAAGGAATGAAAGCATACCTGCAAAACTAGTCAGGAATAAACTCAAGACTAAGACTCCTGTGTTTCCTACTCCACTTACATCAACCTGTCAGAATGTCTCAATATATATGGGATAGGAGGAAAGCTGTTAAGAGCAGTCAAGAGTTTTTACGAGAGTAGTAGAGCTTGTGTTAGGATTAGAAATGGAGAGAGTGAATGGTTTGAGGTAAAGGTGGGACTTCGTCAGGGATGTGTTAAGTCGCCTTGGCTGTTCAATCTTTACATGGATAGGGTGGTGCAAGAGGTGAATGCAAAGGTAGTGGGTCAGGGGTTGGAGATGATTAAAGAAAATGGAGAAAGTGGGAGGTGAGCCAGTTGTTGTTTGCTGATAACACTGCACTTGTAGCAGGATCAGAGGAGGGATTGAGGAAGATAGTGACAGAGTTTGAGGTGTGTGAAAGAAGGAAGCTGAAGATAAATGTGGGTAAAAGTAAGGTGATGAGATGTACAAGGGGAGAGAGTGACAGCAGGCTGGAAGTGAGCATTAAGAGTGAACGACTGGAGGAAGTGGATAGTTTTAGATACTTGGGTGCAAATGTGGCAGGAAAGGGAGGAGTGGGGGTGGAAGTAGAATGTAAATTGAGAGGAGCGAGTAAATGCCTTGGTGGACTGAAAAGTGTAATGAGAAATAGACATCTGGGAATGGATGCTAAGAGGAGGTTATATGAAGGAGTGATTGTGTGAAAGAAGGAAGCTGAAGATAAATGTGGGTAAAAGTAAGGTGATGAGATGTACAAGGGGAGAGAGTGACAGCAGGCTGGAAGTGAGCATTAAGAGTGAACGACTGGAGGAAGTGGATAGTTTTAGATACTTGGGTGCAAATGTGGCAGGAAAGGGAGGAGTGGGGGTGGAAGTAGAATGTAGATTGAGAGGAGCGAGTAAATGCCTTGGTGGATTGAAAAGTGTAATGAGAAATAGACATCTGGGAATGGATGCTAAGAGGAGGTTATATGAAGGAGTGATTGTGCCAACAGCATTGTACGGGGCAGAAACATGGAACATGAGAGAGGAAGAGAGGAGTTTGAATGTGTTTGAGATGAAATGTCTGAGAAGTATGATAGGAGTTACTAGGCTAGATAGAGTAAGAAATGAGGAGGTGAGGAGGAGAACAGGGGTGGAAAGGGAACTGGGAGATAGGGTTGATGAAAGAATATTAGGATGGTTTGGACACATGGAAAGAATGAGTGGAGAGAGATATGTAAAAGAAGTGTGGAAGGCAGAGGTGGAAGGAGTGAATATGAGGGGACATCTTAGGATGAGATGGATGGATGGGGTGAAAGGGGCATTACAAAAGAGAGGAATGTCTGTGGAGGAAGGAAGGGAGTATGGCACTACACTTGTTGCATTGAGAAATGGCCATTAGGGTGGAGCACTGGGAGTCCCCCTGTGTTGCCACATATAATTATTTTATAATTTTATTTTAGATTTTTATAATGTTGCCACATATAATTATATTATAATTTTTTGTCACACACCACCACTGAGGTAAAAATCAAAGCAATGTTTTCTATACAAAGGTTTCATCTCCTTGAATCATAGACATGGCATATGAGCAAGAGAGAGCGACGTTGCCACTACATCTATTCTCTGGCCCCGCCCCCCTCACACTGCATTCAGTGTGAGCTGTGCAGGCCGTGTTATCTGTGGAGATGTGGCAACACTGGGAAATCTCATAACCCTGCCTTAGCGGTCACTTCTCGTTGCGCTGACTATAGTCCCTAATATATCAATGTCACAAACCTTATCTATCCAATAAATCAACACTTTACTGTGCAGACCATAACCCCATGAGCTTTTATATTGCATTAAAATTGGTAACTTTACTGAACGAAAATTGTACCTACAATATGTGGTAAATACCCATCACCAAGAAGTACTGTTTGATTGAATAGTAATAAATAGAAATACTTTGCATATGCTAATGAAAGCTAAATATAGAATAATATTACTATATACTCCTCCCTCTATTTACGAACTAGTTACGTTTTTGAAAAACCGTTCGCATATCGTATTTAAATTGAGCACTTTTTTCCCATATAAACCCATTATATTATGCACATGTCGTCTACCCACAGAGATAAGAGACATTCCATCTCCTCCATAATCAAGGGTCGGTGTTTTGTAACTCGTTTAGCACTTATAGGTGTCACACTTTTAGCGCTGTTCATGATTTTGTCCTTATCTTTCTTAATAGTCACTACAGTTGTAGCAGCCAAGCCAAACAAATTTGCGATGTTCTTCACTCTCATTCCTTCGTCACTTTTCTTTAGCACAGACAACTTAGTATCTAGAGATATTGCTTTCCTAGCCCTTAATAGGGCTCCCTGGATGCTAAGGAGGCATAATGTCATTTGAAATAATGCTAATAATCCACGATTAACCAAGACCGAGTGAGTAGACCGAGTAGTACACGGCGTGGTTTTGAAAACCATAACAAACGTACGTATCTATTTTCACTTTTTTTTTTTTTTTTTTTTTACCTGGACATATGGCATTTTTTTTTTAAATATTTATGATGTAAAAATAATTTTCTTTTTAATATTCATGATTTAAAAACAGTAATTTTTTTCAACAGGATTTTATTCGTTATGGCGAATTTTTAGTTCGTATTTCGATTTTTGGGAAAAAAAAATTGTTTGTTATAGCGAAAATTCAAATATGGAGCGTTCTTAAATCAAGGGAGGAGTGTATTATTAAAAGGACTATCATAAATTACAAGATATGGTCAATAAGTAATGAGAAAATTTCAGGAGATGCATTAAATATCATTCAATCAAAAAAACTACTTCATTGTGAAGTACACATATATGTTGTCTATAAAATGACTAATAGGCACCCTTTTATGTTTTTAGGTTTGAGTGCAGCGGAACTTTGTGGAACCAGTTTGTTCCAGTTTGCCGGTCTGTCAACACTTGACAAGATGCAGAGAAACATGGAGCAAAATTAAGCCATCAAATTTTGTGTTAAAATTAAGAAAAGCGAACAAGAAGCTTATGAAATGTTAGAGGAGGCCTATGGTGATAAACTGATGAGTAAAACAAGTTTCTATATATGGTTTAAAAGATTTTCTGAAGGAAATGAACAAGTTGAGGATGAACCCAGATCTGGAGCACCGAACAGTGCACATAAGGAGGAAAACATTGAGGAAGTGCAAAGGTTAGTGATGCAAGACCGTCAAATAACTGTGAGGATGATATCTGAAGCTGTTGGTATTAGTGTTGGCAGAGTGGATACAGTTCTGACCAAAGACCTGAAGCTCCACAGTTTGTGCCAAATTCATGATAGAGATTCTCTCCAACGACCAGAGGCAGTTTCGTATGGCATGTTGTACTGACATTCTTGATATGATAGCAGCTGATTCAGGTTTCCTGAATAAGGTAGTGACTTGTATTGAGAGTTGGGCATTCACCTATGACCCTGAGAGCAAACATCAGTGCCCAGTGGAAGTACACATCATCCCCCAGGCCCAAGAAGGAAAAGTGAGCAGGTCGCAAGGGAAGGCCATGGTCATTCCTTTCTTTGACTCTAAGGGGCTCATTCTCATTGAATGGGATCCTGAGGGTCAAAATGTCAATAAGGAGTATTACCTTAAAATTAGGCAAAGGTTCAGGGAGAAGATAAGGAAGAAGAGGCCACAGCATTGGTGCAGTGGTGAGCGGTGGTTCTACCAGGACAATGCCCCATGCCACTAGTGACCACGTGGATGGCCAACAAGGGAATGAAAGTGTTACAACACCCAACCTATAGCCCTGACCTGGCCCTTATGACTTCTTCCTGTTCCCACACATGAAAGACAATCTCAGGGGAATCAGAAAATTGTCATTCCCTCAGAGCTGCCACACCACCTGTTCTCTTACCTGATGAGCCACACCATGTTCTCTTATCTGATGGGCCCACACATCAAGAAATCTGCCAGGCAAGAACGCTGCACTCTATTGATGTACCAGCCCCCTTTACATATGAAAATAGTTGCAACATACTGGGATACAAAGGGCTGAATGGTGAATCAATGCAACAACAAAAACACTCTGAATTGTAACTGGCATACGTCAATCAAATCAGGTCACATATTTATATAACTTATCACCTAGATGAATGACTATTTTGCACTTAAAATCCTTTAAATTACCACAAGTGAACACCTTAGCAGGCATGAAATTCCATAAATCGACATTTTCAGACTAGAGGACCAGCAACATATTTCCAAACAAGTTCTAGAATATGTTATTTTAAAATCATAGCCCCTTGTACTTACCTAGTTGTATTATACAGCAAGGGAGCTATGCTCGTAGTGACCTATCTTTGTATTTTTCAGCATAAAGTTTGTTCTTAAATTCTTGAATAGTATTTGCACACATTGATGCCTCATCTAATTTATTCCAGATATCCACCACTCTATGTGGGAAGTTATTCTTTTTAAGATCTCTTCTATAACTATCCTTTTTGAGTTCCTTTTCATGTCCTCTTGTTTTTATCTTGTCCCAATTTAATAAATCATCTCTATCTAGGACTACTATTCCTTTCATAATTCTATAAAAAGTCAGTAGATCTCCTCTTCTCTTCTTTATTCCAGGGTTGTTCCAATTTGGACAATCTTTGTTTGTATGTCAGTTTGAAGTGTGGGTGCCATCTTTGTCATTGCTCTTTGAATTCTTTCTAAATTTCTTTATATTCTTTTTAGTACTAGGTGTCCATAATGTCACAGCATACTCCAATCTTGGTCTTATCAGTAAAACTAATATTTTCTTTACTATTTCCTCATCCAAATAGCCAAAAGCTATTTTCATCAACCTTAGTAAATTGAAGGTTTCTCCAACTATTTTGTTGATATGGTTGTCTGGTGACATGTTTTTGCTGATTATTACTCCTAGGTCCCTTTTCGAGCTCACTTTTTTCTTACTTCTTCCTCAGCAATTTTGTATTTCCTCGATATTCTATTTTTACTTTTACAAACTCCATTATACTACATTTTGATCTTGATGTTAAGTTCACTTCCCACTTTTGACTCCATTTCCAGACTTTATGTCTTTCTGTAGTGATTCACAATCTTCCTCTGTACTTACTTTCTTTAGTATTTTCATATCATCTGCAAAGAAGTTCATATAACATTCCACACCTTCATTCATGTCATTTATATACATGGTAAAGATTATCGGAGCCAATACCGAACCTTGCAGGACACCACTTATCATTACTTCCTAGGTCAAGTATTTGCCTCTAAGTACTACCTTCATTTTTCTCCCAGTCAAGAAATCTTCCATCCATTCCAATAATTTTCCTTTAATACCACCTACTGATTCCATTTTACTTA
This sequence comes from Oratosquilla oratoria, assembly GCF_046742065.1. NCBI lineage: Eukaryota > Metazoa > Arthropoda > Malacostraca > Stomatopoda > Squillidae > Oratosquilla > Oratosquilla oratoria. Next base: position 35,960,393 of record NC_134778.1, on the reverse strand, counting down.
ATAGCATTTTATGTGGTACTTTATCAAATGCTTTTTGTAGATCTAGAAAAGCAAAATCTGCCCATCCATCATTTTCTTGTATTATTTCTATTAGTCTCAGGTAGAAGCAAATCAAGTTTGTGCTCAAGTTTTAAAGATGGGTGTCAGGGAGAGGATTTTTTTAACATCCATCTCCTAAGAAATACCATTTGTATTAATCTTTGGTCTCAAATTGTTTCTTTTTTTTGTGATAAACATTGGATTTATTACCATCTAATTGCATCACTTTGCTACTAGAAGCAATTACATTAAGAAAAACCTCATAATGGAACAAAAAATAAATTTGTGAAAATTCTTGCATGCAGAAGAGAAAAATGTCAAACCTTAAAACACAAAGTGCTGGGTAAACAAGTCTTTGTTGCACCCTTTTGTGAATTTATCCTTTGATGAAAAACAGGTGGAACAAGTTGAAATAGTACCAGATTAGCACTTCTGCCCTTAGAAATGGTGTAAGGCCAACACAGTCTATTGCCAACTCAGTCAACCAACTGCCTCAGCCATTTACTGTGATTACAAACTTGGTCAGTCTTCAATTACTAACCAGTTCCACCTCGAACTTTTTAAGTATGGGGTGAACTAAAATCATCTCTATTTTTAAAAACTGCTTAAGTTTCATGCCAGTGAAAAATAACTTATGAACCATGGACTTATGTCCTCTATGACAAAATTGAAATACATAGCCTTGTACATGACAGTGGACCAGTTTGGCTACATTTTTGCAAATGTTTGATTTGCACTTTCTAACAATTATGTTTTTCAGTCCTTTGGGTGGTACTTTATGAGGAAAGACAGTGAATACAAATTAATTATAGCTTGTTATGTACATTTCACAGATGGAATAGTAGTTCATTAAATAAAGTTATCAAATGCATCACATGTGAGACAGATTATATCATATAAGATAAGCCTGCATGAATAGTATAAAGCCACAACCATTCATAAGCAGTCTACAAGAATAAGAATAAGAAGAAAAAAAGAAGAAAAACTTGGGTGCACTTAATTGTAATGTGGACATGCTGGATACATCAATGTCATGTTAGTTCACGAGTTATTCTTCTTCATTGACTGACATGGAATCCTCAGAAAATAAACAAAAATAGTTTATCAATCCATTACATAGACTAAATGGCTGACCAAGTCAATAAAAAACCAGGCCAAATTGGCTGAGTTGGCAATTTGCAAGAGTAGACAGTGTAGTGAATGAATGTGCACCACTCGAGCTCTGTTTCATATGTTAATACAACTAGTTTTCCAAAATTCCCCATCAAATTGTCACACATAATCATCTAATGTGGTGAAGAAGTCACAGAACAATGAAATTAAATGGAATCTTGTGATTATTAAGGAGAAATAGAGGTCTAATACAGTGATCCCCAAGGTAAACAAAACGAGGAAGATCAAAATGGCCACTGCCCTCACCAAACAAAGAATGTTTGTGCAGCATGCAAAATGGTCAATGATATGGACCATACCATTTGTGCAATGAGGCTGAGTTGGCGATTTGCAAGAGTAGACAGTGTAGTGAATGAATGTGCACCACTCGAGCTCTGTTTCATATGTTAATACAACTAGTTTTCCAAAATTCCCCATCAAATTGTCATACATAATCATCTAATGTGGTGAAGAAGTCACAGAACAATGAAAGTAAAGGGAACCTTGTGATTATTAAGGAGAAATTGAGGTCTAATACAGTGATCCCCAAGGTAAACAAAACAAGGAGGATCAAAATGGCCACTACCCTCACCAAACAAAGAATGTTTGTGCAGCATGCAAAAAGGTCAATGATATGGAGCATACCATTTGTGTAATGAGTGCAATGACTGGATTCACTACTTTTGCACACAGCTCCTTTGTACAAACTGATGTGGCTACCCAAAACAAGTGAAAAGTGCTACAAACTGAAATATCGCAATCAACCACAATTTTTTTTTTTTTTTACTACATATTCATAAGTTGAAAATTTTATAGTCAGTACATATTTGTCAATCAGAAACAACAATAAAAGTATATCAGCCATAATAAATTTGATACTAACATCATAAATAGGTACATTGGGTCCCCTCAAGAAACACCCAATCTACCCCCAATGGACCAAGATTTTTGCATAGCTGTGAAGTAAGCAATCAATTACAATTATGTTTACTACGTCTTTATAAGTTAATTTTTTTTTTTATAAATTAAATACATATGTATCAATCAGAAACAACAATAAGAGTATTAAAGGCATAATACATGATAAATAGCTACAAAGAGTACCACCTGTTTTACCACCCATTTTACCAGGTAAACCAGGCATTTATGGTGACCCATTTTGATTAATACAGAGATCAAAAAATTTAAGTGTGATCAATTCGTCTTTCATAAATTTTTAGAAGTGCACACCTATGCAATATAACAATAGAAAAATAAATAATAATTTTGTAAGTTATAATATATCAATGTAATATACATTTTTCTTAATGGAAATCACTAACGGAAAAAGTTGCTAAAAGCGAAACACAAATAAACATAGCCGCTTTAACTACAGTACTTGAAATGCCATCTTTGTTTTAGTAGATGCAGAGGTCGAAGAAATTAAAGTATGATAAATTTGTCTATTTTAACCTAACCTACCTAACTTAATCTGCATGTAGTAATGCAGTACCTGTAATTCTAAAGGTCATCAGGATCATCGTCATCTACGACCTCCAAATCTATCAAAACAAAGATGGCATTTAAAGGAATTGATGCGACTTTGTTCATTTGTGTATTGCTTTTAGCAATGTTTTCTGTTATTGATTTCTGCCAAGAGAAACACTTATTATGTTGATGTATCATAATTCACAAAATCAAGATTTCTAATGCTATATTCCGAAGGTGTGCACTTCTGAAAAAATAATATGGTATTGGAAAAAATTTCTGAAATGACAGAGCCCAACCAGGAAGGACCCAGACCTTTCATGGGATGGGACACCCTTCAGTTGTTGACTACATAAAGTAATTCAACTGTATTTAAGTTATACTTCCTAGTACACCCACTCCTCGTTTAACGACCTACTCGGTTAACGACAACTCGGAGTAACGACGGGCTTTATGACGTCGTTTAACGTAAATCTCCCGAAGTTACGACGTCGTGTACGATAATTAAGTTGGCTGAGGCAAACTTGTATGATGTTATAAATGAACTTGTACAGTGGATATTAGCTGTGAGGTAAAGTGTTCTGAAGCTTAGGTCTACATTACCATCCTGCAAGCTGCAAAAACTACCTGGGGTTCAGTGTATACCGGTAGTGGTAAATTTTTAGTTTCGACCATGGGCGCAATATAGCAATAGAAAATTAATTATTAATTTTGTAAATTATAATGTATCAACGTAATATGCAATTTTGCGAGCGGAAATAAAAAAAAAAAATGCTAAAACAGATTTCGTAAGTAACGAAGTCATGTCGGACGAATGGTACACCATGTTTGTTATGATAGATGCCGATGTCGAAGAAATGAAAGGATGATAAATTAATTCGTCTAACCTAAACTAAACTAACCTGACCTGTGTTTAATAAATCATTACCTGCAAATTAAATGTCATCCGGCTCATCCTCGTTGTCATCGTCGTGAGAGACGTTGGCAGACGACAAGATGGCGTTCCGAGCCTATGCTACCGACTTCATTCATTAGCATATTTTCTTGTAGCAAGGTATTTTTTACTTTCATTTCCGCCCACAAAATTGCATATTACGTTGATACATTTTAATTTACAAAATTAATAATTAATTTTCTATTGCTATATTGCGCCCATGGTCAAAACTAAAAAATACCCCGGTATTCAATATGGAATGTCAGCATACGCGGATTTGGTCATATACGGTAATTTTAGGAACCTAACCACCGTAAATAAACAGTAAATAAAGCTTTAATGTACTGTATAAAAGAGGGAAAATACACGAAAATAGAGATACATGTATTGCTGGACATTGTACATACAGTACATGTACGTATATGTATACACTTTCGCTTAACGACCAATTCGGTTAACGACGGCGCGTTGGTCCCAATTGTCGTTGTTAAATGAGGAGTGGTTGTATAGCAAAACGAAATATCAAATATCAAGTTTTTATAAAAGTTTTAGAAGACTTCTTTTTAGACTGCTTTATACTTTTTATTCTAGAATTATAGTTTTTATTCAAGAACATAGTATTACGAAGCTTAACAGTGAACACTATTCTATCAAATTATTCTATTCAAGAACATAATATTACCTCACAGTTCTATCAATCCAAAAGTATGGCCTGACAGTGTGCAGTGTTGTATTACTATAAATGACAATGTTTTCCAGTGTGATAATTGTAATTCATGGATTCACTAGCATTGCACAAAGCTGCCAGTGTGTCAAATCATACTGTTTGAAAAATATTCCAAGAAGTTCACATGCCAGTTGTGTGTACAAAATAAATTTAATGAATATGGTAAAATGGCTGGCGAGATATTTGCAGTAGTAGAGAAACAAAAAGACTCAATGATGAATGATGGGTTAAGTCAAACTGTAACCCCACAGGCTCCTAAACAAAAATCTGATGAGAAATCCCTAGATAGATCTCCAAAGGACAATAAAAACAGTAGGAGAGTTATTATAGAGGATGCTGCAAATACTCAAAATAATAACTAAAACAGTGCCAATCATGATGGAGTAAAGTGTAATACAGACCCCAATAAAACTAGAATATGCAAGTTCTACTTGCAGAAATGGTGCAAACATGGCAAAAAAGGGGATGGCTGCAAGTTTGGTCACCCAAAACTATGCTTTAAACATATGAAATGTTGGTATGAAAAAACGTATTGCGATTTTTACCACCCCAATCTGTGTAAATATGCTTTAGAAAATAAAAGGTGCGAGAGAAAAATATGTAAATTTTACCATCCTAAAGGAACAGATAGGAATAGTATGCATAGATTCAGCCAACTGGACAATCAGCAGAGCTATGAACACAAAAACAAAATTTCTATACACAAGGACTCTAATAATGATTCCAATAACAAAGAATCTGATCTTTTTTTAGAGATAGTGAAAGAACTCATGTCAACATTGACTGAAACAACAGATCACTGTGCAAAATCAAATTATACAACAAATTGTGCAAAACCTAATGAGACAGATGAATTATGGGGTGCCAATTCAATTCATCCCTCATCACACGAAAAATTTAGCAGGGAATCAACAAGTGAGTTAGGCAGTAATGAATACTTGAACTTTATCTACCTGAATACTCAAGGACTATTAAAGAAAAATGGACCAGACAAAAGCAAAGTGTATTTCTTGAAGGAACTTGCAGATGAAAGAATTGCATTTATAGCTGTCACTGAAACCCATCTGAGAGAAAATATCATTGATGAAGAAATCCACATTAAAGGGTTTATTACCACAAGAGCTGATAGGATTAATAGGTCACATGGGGGAGTATGTCTCTTCCTTCATGATAACATAGACTATGAAATGCTTTTAAGTTTTTCTAATAGCATATGTGAAGCATCGATGGTTAGCCTGAAGCAGATTAATGACACTGATAGTAACCTATCACCCCCCCCCCCCCCTGATACTAGGGATCATGAATTTGCTGAATTGTGTGGAATTATTAGTGAAAAACTTAACAGTTCACCAACACCCCTATCTGAAATAGTTATTACTGGTGATTTTAATTTCCCTGGTGTAAAATGGGAACTATATGATCCTGGCTTAGTTTCTGTGACAAATAACAAGACTCAAGTAAAAACATGATGTGATCTGGCAAACAGCTTTTATTTGTCACAATTGATAAAAACACCAACCCAAGAATAGAATGTCTTGGATTTGCTATGGACTAATACTGAAGACAATATAACTAATGTTGAAGTGTGTCCTACCTGTATGTCTGATCATAACATTGTGTCTGTTGGATCTAGATGGATTGTCCGACAAAATAAAATATCTCAGAAGAAGAAAAGAAGAAGAAGAAAAGAAGAAGAAAAGAAGAAGAAGAAAAGAAGAAGAAGAAAAGAAGAAGAAAAGAAGAAGAAGAAAAGAAGAAGAAGAAAAGAAGAAGAAAAGAAGAAGAAGAAAAGAAGAAGAAGAAGAAGAAGAAAAGAAGAAGAAAAGAAGAAGAAGAAAAGAAGAAGAAGAAGAAAAGAAGAAGAAGAAGAAAAGAAGAAGAAGAAGAAAAGAAGAAGAAGAAAAGAAGAAGAAGAAGAAAAGAAGAAGAAGAAGAAAAGAAGAAGAAGAAGAAAAGAAGAAGAAGAAAAGAAGAAAAGAAGAAAAGAAGAAGAAAAGAAGAAGAAGAAAAGAAGAAGAAGAAAAGAAGAAGAAGAAAAGAAGAAGAGGAAAAGAAGAAGAAGAAAAGAAGAAGAAGAAAAGAAGAAGAAAAGAAGAAAAGAAAAAGAAGAAAAGAAGAAAAGAAAAAGAAGAAAAGAAGAAGAAGAAAAGAAGAAGAAGAAAAGAAGAAGAAGAAAAGAAGAAGAAGAAAAGAAGAAGAAGAAAAGAAGAAGAAGAAAAGAAGAAGAAGAAAAGAAGAAGAAGAAAAGAAGAAGAAGAAAAGAAGAAGAAGAAAAGAAGAAGAAGAAAAGAAGAAGAAGAAAAGAAGAAGAAGAAAAGAAGAAGAAGAAAAGAAGAAGAAGAAAAGAAGAAGAAGAAAAGAAGAAGAAGAAAAGAAGAAGAAGAAAAGAAGAAGAAGAAAAGAAGAAGAAGAAAAGAAGAAGAAGAAAAGAAGAAGAAGAAAAGAAGAAAAGAAGAAAAGAAGAAAAGAAGAAAAGAAGAAAAGAAGAAGAAGAAGAAGAAGAAGAAGAAGAAAAGAAGAAGAAGAAAAGAAGAAGAAGAAAAGAAGAGGAAGAAAAGAAGAAGAAGAAAAGAAGAAGAAGAAAAAAGAAAAGAAGAAGAAAAGAAGAAGAAGAAAAGAAGAAGAAGAAAAGAAGAAGAAGAAAAGAAGAAGAAGAAAAGAAGAAGAAAAGAAGAAGAAGAAAAGAAGAAGAAGAAAAGAAGAAGAAGAAAAGAAGAAGAAAAGAAGAAGAAAAGAAGAAGAAAAGAAGAAGAAGAAAAGAAGAAGAAGAAAAGAAGAAGAAGAAAAGAAGAAGAAGAAAAGAAGAAGAAGAAAAGAAGAAGAAGAAAAGAAGAAGAAGAAAAGAAGAAGAAGAAAAGAAGAAGAAGAAAAGAAGAAGAAGAAAAGAAGAAGAAGAAAAGAAGAAGAAGAAAAGAAGAAGAAGAAAAGAAGAAGAAGAAAAGAAGAAGAAGAAAAGAAGAAGAAAAGAAGAAGAAGAAAAGAAGAAGAAAAGAAGAAGAAGAAAAGAAGAAGAAGAAAAGAAGAAGAAGAAAAGAAGAAGAAGAAAAGAAGAAGAAGAAAAGAAGAAGAAGAAAAGAAGAAGAAGAAAAGAAGAAGAAGAAAAAGAAGAAGAAAAGAAGAAGAAGAAAAGAAGAAGAAGAAAAGAAGAAGAAGAAAAGAAGAAGAAGAAAAGAAGAAGAAGAAAAGAAGAAGAAAAGAAGAAGAAGAAAAGAAGAAGAAGAAAAGAAGAAGAAGAAAAGAAGAAGAAGAAAAGAAGAAGAAGAAAAGAAGAAGAAGAAAAGAAGAAGAAGAAAAGAAGAAGAAGAAAAGAAGAAGAAGAAAAGAAGAAGAAGAACAACAACAACAACAAAAAGAAGAAGAAGAAAAGAAGAAGAAGAAAAGAAGAAGAAAAGAAGAAGAAGAAAAGAAGAAGAAGAAAAGAAGAAGAAGAAAAGAAGAAGAAGAAAAGAAGAAGAAGAAAAGAAGAAGAAGAAGAAGAAAAGAAGAAGAAAAGAAGAAGAAGAAAAGAAGAAGAAGAAGAAGAAGAAGAAGAAGAAGAAGAAGAAAAGAAGAAGAAGAAAAGAAGAAGAAGAAAAGAAGAAGAAGAAAAGAAGAAGAAGAAAAGAAGAAGAAGAAAAGAAGAAGAAGAAAAGAAGAAGAAGAAAAGAAGAAGAAGAAAAGAAGAAGAAAAGAAGAAGAAAAGAAGAAGAAGAAAAGAAGAAGAAAAGAAGAAGAAAAGAAGAAGAAGAAGAAAAGAAGAAGAAAAGAAGAAGAAAAGAAGAAGAAGAAAAGAAGAAGAAAAGAAGAAGAAGAAAAGAAGAAGAATAAAAGAAGAAGAAAAGAAGAAGAAAAGAAGAAGAAAAGAAGAAGAAGAAAAGAAGAAGAAGAAAAGAAGAAGAAAAGAAGAAGAAAAGAAGAAGAAGAAAAGAAGAAGAAGAAAAGAAGAAGAAAAGAAGAAGAAGAAAAGAAGAAGAAGAAAAGAAGAAGAAGAAAAGAAGAAAAGAAGAAAAGAAGAAAAGAAGAAGAAGAAAAGAAGAAGAAGAAAAGAAGAAGAAGAAAAGAAGAAGAAAAGAAGAAGAAGAAAAGAAGAAGAAAAGAAGAAGAAAAGAAGAAGAAGAAAAGAAGAAGAAAAGAAGAAGAAGAAAAGAAGAAGAAAAGAAGAAGAAAAGAAGAAGAAAAGAAGAAGAAGAAAAGAAGAAGAAGAAAAGAAGAAGAAAAGAAGAAGAAGAAAAGAAGAAGAAGAAAAGAAGAAAAGAAGAAAAGAAGAAAAGAAGAAGAAGAAAAGAAGAAGAAGAAAAGAAGAAAAGAAGAAGAAAAGAAGAAGAAAAGAAGAAGAAGAAAAGAAGAAGAAAAGAAGAAGAAGAAAAGAAGAAGAAGAAAAGAAGAAGAAGAAGAAGAAAAGAAGAAAAGAAGAAGAAGAAAGAAGAAGAAAAGAAGAAGAAAAGAAGAAGAAAAAGAAGAAAAGAAAGAAGAAGAAAAAGAAGAAAAGAAGAAGAAAAGAAGAAGAAAAGAAGAAGAAGAAAAGAAGAAGAAGAAAAGAAGAAGAAAAGAAGAAAAGAAGAAGAAAAGAAGAAGAAAAGAAGAAGAAAAGAAGAAAAGAAGAAAAGAAGAAAAGAAGAAGAAAAGAAGAAGAAAAGAAGAAGAAAAGAAAAGAAGAAGAAAAGAAGAAAAGAAGAAAAAGAAGAAAAGAAGAAGAAAAAGAGAAAAAGAAAAAGAAGAAAAGAAAAGAAGAAAAAGAAGAAAAAGAAGAAAAAGAAGAAGAAAAGAAGAAGAAAAGAAGAAGAAAAGAAGAAGAAAAGAAAAGAAGAAGAAAAGAAGAAGAAAAAGAAGAAGAAAAAGAAGAAGAAAAGAAGAAGAAAAGAAGAAGAAAAGAAGAAGAAAAGAAAAAGAAGAAGAAAAGAAGAAAAGAAGAGAAGAAAGAAGAAAGAGAAGAGAAGAATGAGAAAAGAAGAAGAAGAGAAGAGAAGAAGAAGAAGAGAAGAAGAAGAAGAAGAGAAGAAGAAGAAGAGAAGAAGAAGAAGAAAAGAAGAAGAAAAGAAGAAGAAGAAGAAAAGAAGAAGAAGAAAAGAAGAAGAAGAAAAGAAGAAAAGAAGAAGAAAAGAAGAAGAAAAGAAGAAGAAGAAAAGAAGAAGAAGAAGAAAAGAAGAAGAAGAAAAGAAGAAGAAGAAAAGAAGAAGAAAAGAAGAAGAAAAGAAGAAAAGAAGAAGAAAAGAAGAAGAAGAAGAAAAGAAGAAGAAGAAAAAAGAAAAAGAAAAGAAGAAGAAGAAAAGAAGAAGAAAAGAAGAAGAAGAAAAGAAGAAGAAGAAAAGAAGAAGAAGAAAAGAAGAAGAAGAAAAGAAGAAGAAGAAAAGAAGAAGAAAAAGAAGAAAAGAAGAAGAAAAGAAGAAGAAAAGAAGAAGAAGAAAAGAAGAAAAGAAGAAAAGAAGAAAAGAAGAAGAAAAGAAGAAGAAGAAAAGAAGAAGAAGAAAAGAAGAAGAAGAAAAGAAGAAGAAGAAGAAGAAGAAGAAAAGAAGAAGAAGAAAAGAAGAAGAAAAGAAGAAGAAGAAAAGAAGAAAAGAAGAAGAAGAAAAGAAGAAGAAGAAAAGAAGAAGAAGAAAAGAAGAAGAAGAAGAAAAAGAAGAAGAAGAAAAGATGAAGAAAAGAAAAGAAGAAGAAGAAGAAGAAGAAAAGAAGAAGAAGAAAAGAAGAAGAAGAAAAGAAGAAGAAGAAAAGAAGAAGAAGAAAAGAAGAAGAAGAAAAGAAGAAAATAAGAGAAGAAGAGAAAAAAAAGAGAAGAAGAAAAGAAGAAAAGAAGAGAAGATGAGAAGAGAAGAAAAGAAGAGAAGAAGAGGAGAAGAAAGGAAGAGATGAAGAGAATAACAGGAGAAGAAAAGAAGAAATAAGAAGAGAAGGAGAGAGGAAGAGAAGAAGACACGAAGAGTAAAAGATAAGAAGAGAGGAAGAGAAGAAGAGAAGAAGAAAAGAATAGAAGAAGAAAAGAAAAGAAAAGAATAGAAGAGAAGAGGAGAAGAAGAGAGGAAGAGAAAAAGAGAAGAAAAGATGAGAAGAAGAGGAGAAGAGAAGAAAAGAAGAGAAGAAGAAAAGAAGAGAAGAAGAAAAGAAGAGAAGAAGAAAAGAAGAGAAGAAGAAAAGAAGAGAAGAAGAAAAGAAGAGAAGAAGAAGAAGAAGAGAAGAAGAAGAGAAGAAGAAGAAGAAAAGAAGAGAAGAAGAAAAGAAGAAAAGAAGAAAAGAAGAAAAGAAGAGAAGAAGAGAAGAAGAAAAGAGAAGAAGAAAAGAAGAGAAGAAGAAAAGAAGAGAAGAAGAAAAGAAGAGAAGAAGAAAAGAAGAAAAGAAGAAAAGAAGAAGAAGAAGAAGAAGAAGAAGAAGAAGAAGAAGAAGAAGAAGAAGAAGAAGAAGAAGAAGAAGAAGAAGAAGAAGAAGAAGAAGAAGAAGAAGAAGAAGAAGAAGAAGAAGAAGAAGAAGCTGGTATAAAAAAAATTGAGTGTTTTAAATTACTCATTGGCTGAAATTAACTGGAATAATCTGCTGGGAGTGATAATCCAGATTGTAACTTTAATACATTCATAAAAACTGTGCAAGATCTGTGTGAAAAGTATATTCCTATAATGAGAACACTAAAACAAAAATGTAACTTTTTTATTAGAAAGTATAAAATCCTCATGAGGTGAAATAAACTGACTAAAAAGTTACCAGAAAACTTTGGAAATCAAAGGCAAAGCCTGCTAAAGGAGCTAAAAGTCACTGAGAAAAATATAATCAGACTACATCAAGAGGAAGCCCTATCTGCTGAACAAAAGGCAGTGGACAAGATCAAAATAAATCCTGGTTATTTCCACATATATGCCAAACAGTTCCTGAAAAATACTCAAAGTACTGAATCACTAATATATGAAAATGGTACTGAAGTGAATGACTCTTATAAGATTAGTGAAATATTAAGGGACCAACATGAAAGTGTGTTTTCGACACCTGATATCAAGAAAATAATAGAATATTATCAAGCTTTCTATACAGTTACAAATAAGGTCAACACTTTGTATAAAATAGAAGTAACTGAAGATGACAATAGAAAGGGTGATCTCGTCAATATCAAGCGCATCAGCAGCACTAAAGAATGGTTTTATTCCAGAAATGCTTAAAACAGCTGCCATTTTGCCAATTCATAAAAGCAGAAATAAGAAAGTATTTGAGCAGATCCTGAAGTGTGCAACAGTTAAAAACCTAGAAGATAACCAGCTCATGAATGAAACACAACATGGTTTCAGAGAAGGTAGAAGCTGCCTGTCTACCCTACTAGACACATATGATGTAATCCTGTCAAACAATATAAGCTGTCAAATGGGACTGACAATTTACCTCAATTTTAGTGAAGACTTTGACAAAGTGGATCATGGGATACTGCTACATAAATTTCATGACCTCCAGATATCAGGTGAAGTAGGCTCATGGATTGCTGCATTTTTAACAAATAGGAAACAGTTTGTCACATTTCAAGGACAAGAAAGCAGTGTGCTTAGTTCAGTCCTGCAAGGAAGTCTTAGGCCCAGTGCTATTTGTCATGATCATACAAGATTGCATCAATAGTCCCAGCATTGTTTTAGAAGTGCACACCTACATGATATAGCTTTAGAAAATTAAATATTAATTTTGTAAATTACAATACATCAATGTACTATTATTCTTGGCAGAAATAAAAATCATAAAACATTGCTAAAAAGCTATGTAAAAACGAACTAAGTCGTGTTGATTCCTTTAGATGCCATCCTTGTTTTGATAGGTTTGGAGGTCGAAGACAATGAGAACGACAACCCTGTTGACCTCTAGAATTACAGGTATTATATTACTAAATGCAGGTTAAGTTAGGTAGGTAAATAAGGTTAGGTTAGAATAGACGTATTTATCATGCTTTAATTTCCAACTCCACCTCTACCAAAACAAATATCGCGTCTCAAGCAGTCGAAGACATGGCTACATTTGTTTGTTTATAGCTTTTCATAACTTTTTTGTTATTGATTTTTGCCAAGAATAGCATATATTATGTTGATGTATTATAACTTACAGAATTATTATTTAATTTTCTATTGCTATATCATGTACATGTGCACTTCTAAAAATTTACCATAGTCCCTAATACAGTATATCATCTGTATAAGCCATATGCAGCAATAAAACTGGGTAAATTTTTAGTTGTGCATACCCATGCAATATAGCAATAGAAAATTAATTACTAATTTTGTAAATTATAATAGAAATTAATAACAATAAGTTGTTAAACCCTATTTACTAATGAACGAAGTCATGGTGGCTGAATGATATGCAATGCTTATTTTGATAGATGCCGAGGTTGAAGAAATAAAAGGATGATAAATTAGTCTATTCTAACCTAACCTATATTTAGTAATTCAGTACCACAAACTCTAAGATCATCCTGGTCATCAATGTCACGAATGATGACAGCCTGATTATTATTGTACCTCAGGCAATTAACAGACGATGGCAGAACCCCATGCTCTCTCGTAAAGTCCAAGAAGCCCTATTGTCTTTGTAACAGTGCTTATTAACTCCACCTGGAAGTGGAGAATATCCAGTCCACAACATGAAAGCTATTGTAGGTATGGGCACAACATTTTCAATTTTTTTTAACCCATAAATTATTGTTGCACATGAAAGGCAATTTTATTAGAAACAAAATGCTTTTTAAATTTTTGAAATAGCTTGAAAAATAAGGGAGATACGATTTTTTTAAATTATTTTTTAGCCCTCATTTTTGGCTGGACTTTACTATAACAAAATGGTAAGAAATACACTAACTCTAAACCACTGGTCCAATTTTATTAAAATTCGGAATACTGGAGTTTTATGGATCAACAAATCACATGAGCATGTCAAAAACAATGTGAGACATCTTCATCATACCATATTTGCCTTTTCATGGCAACCATGAAGTTGTAAATTTTCAGATTATCATCAAAAAATCCAAACCACTGGCCCAATTGACATGCAACTTGGCATGTGAAGGTTTTATGGGTCAATAAATCACCTGAGCAGGTCAATAACATTGCAGGACCTTCTTCTTATACCATTCTTATTAACACCTATCATGTTGCCAAGGCAACTGTTGTCAATTTAGAAATAATCAATAAAATATAAACTACTGGCCCAATTGACATGCAACTTGGCATGTGAAGGTTTTATGGGTCAACAAATCACCTGAACATGTCATTAACATTGCAGGACCTTCTTATATCATTCTTATGAACACCTATCAAGTTGCCATGGCAACTGTTGTCAATTTAAAAATAAATAAAATCCAAACTACTGGCCCAATTGACATGCAACTTGGCATGTGAAGGTTTTATGGGTCAATAAATCACCTGAGCATGTCATTAACATTGCAGGACCTTCTTCTTATACCATTCTTACTAACACCTATCATGTTGCTATGGCAACTGTTGTCAATTTAGAAATAATCAATCAAATCCAAACTGCTGACCCAATTGACATGTATCTTGGCATGTGAAGGTTTTATGGGTCAATAAATCACCTGAGCATGTCATTAACATTGCAGGACCTTCTTCTTATACCATTCTTACTAACACCTATCGTGTTGCCATGGCAACTGTTGTAAAAATAGAAATAATCAATAAAATCCAAACCGCTGGCCCAATTGACATGTAACTTGGCATGTGAAGGTTCTATGGGTCAACAAATCACCCGAGCACGTCAATAACATTGCAGGACCTTCTTCTTATACTATTCTTACTAACACCTATCATGTTGCCATGGCAACTGTTGTCAATTTAGAAATAATCAATAAAATCCAAACTGCTGGCCCAATTGACATGCAACCTGGCATGTGAAGGTTTTATCATAAAACCCGATTCTTCAAAAGCAACCAAATATTCACCAATTCAAACACAAATTTGGTTATCAACCTTGGCAAATTAGTTTTTAGAGTAAAAATATTTAGGTAAGGCATCAAGAAAACAATATTTTAATGTAAGAAAACTGTGTTTTAACCTATTTTCTCCCGGATATGAGCAGCTCAAGATCGTTGGGTATTATAGACTTGGTGATTTGTTGACCCAAAAACCTTCACATGCCAAGTTGCATGTCAATTGGGCCAGCGGTTTTGATTTTATGGGTCAATAAATCACCTGAGCATGTCATTAACATTGCAGGACCTTCTTCTTATACCATTCTTACTAATACCTATCATGATGTCATGGCAACTGTTGTCAATTTAGAAATAATCAATAAAATCCAAACCACTGTCCCAATTGACATGCAACTTAGTTGATTGATTTTGAAATTCTTGGCTTGAAGGTCAAGCACCGGAGCCAGTAGGCCATTCAGCGCACATGCAACTTGGCATGTGAAGGTTTTTGGGTCAACAAATCACCAAGTGTATAATACCCAACGATCTTGAGCTGCTCATAGCCAAGAGAAAATAGGTTTAAAAACAGTTTTCTTACATTAAAATATTGTTTTCTTGATGCCTTATATTAATATTTTTACTCAAAAAACTAATTTGCCAAGGTTGATAACCAAATTTGCATTTGAATCGGTGAAAATTTGTTTGCTTTTGAAGAATCGTGCATACACTTGCATACATACATCAAGAATAGATGGGTACAACATCTGGAAGACAACAACATATTAAACCCAAGACAATTCGGGTTCAGACAAGGAAGATCATGCACCACAAACTTAATATGCTTTTACTCAAGACTAATAGACATAGTGCAAGAAAGAAATGGATGGGCTGATTGTGCATTCCTAGACTTGCAAAAAGCCTTTGACAAAGTACCACACAGAAAATTACTAAAAAAAACTGGAACACATAGGAGGAATACAAGGAAACCTACTAAAATAGATGGAGGACTTTCTGACTGGTAGAAAGATGAGAGTAGTGCTCAGAGAAAAATATTCAGATTGGAAAGAGGTGATCAGTGGAGTACCGCAAGGATCTGTACTGGCACCAATAATGTTTGCTATCTATATGAATGACATGGACGAGGACGTGAACTGCTACATGAGCTTCTTTGCTGATGACGCCAAATTGTTAAGGAAAGTTGAAACTGATGAGGACTGTGAAGCACTGCAAGAAGACCTAAATAGGGTATGGAACTGGAGTCAGAAATGGGAAGTGGACTTTAATACTAAGAAGTGTAGCATAATGGAGTTTGGAAAAAGCAAAAACAGAATATCAGGAATATATACAATTGGAACCAAGGAAGTAAAGAAAGTAGGATCCGAAAAAGATTTGGGTGTAATTATCACGAACGACTTGTCCTATGATATACAGATTAACAAAATTGTCGGGGAGACCTACAACTTGCTAAGATCAATAAAAGTGGCATTTACATACTTGGATGAAGACATGATAAAAAAAATATTGGTTACATTGATAAGGCCTAGATTAGAGTATGCGGCGACATTGTGTTCCCCCAGTACCAAAAAGAATATAAAGAAAATAGAAAGAATCCAAAGAGCAGCTACAAAAATGGCACCTGCACTTGCAAACCTATCATACGAGGAGAGATTGGCTAAACTGGAGTTACCGACACTGGAGCAAAGAAGAGAGAGAGGTGACCTATTGACCATCTACAGAATCATGAAAGGCACAGAGATACTTGATAGAGAGAACTTACATAACTGGGACAAAAGAAACACAAGAGGACATGGAAAGAAAATAAAAAAACATAGCTATAGAAGAGAACTGAAGAAAAACAGGTTTCCACATAGAGTTTTGGACACTTGGAACAAACTGGATAATGAAATAGTATGCGCAAAAACCATTCATGAGTTCAAAAACAAACTAAACACTGCGAGATACAATGGCGGGACATCACGAGCATAGCTCCCCTTCCCGCAAAATACAACTAGGTAAATACATACATATACCAAGGCTTTTTCCCCCTTACAAGGGAGGTAGCCAAAAAGGAAAAGGCATAAAATCATTCCCACCCATTCCATCCCTGAATACACTCCACATCCCTCCACCCTCCCTCTTATCTTAGCACCTCCTGGATGACGGGTCATCCCTGCACCTTATCCGCTGACCTGGGTCAGAAGCAGTGTCGCAAGAAACAGCACATCCACAGCAAAGCCGCTTCATTAAATCGGCGATCCCCCCCTCTCCGTCCCCCCATTGCATAAAAGGAGAAGACGGGGAGAAATCCCTTTGGACTGCGTCAAATTTTGCTCACACATACTACCCCACCCCCCATCCCATTCCACCTCATGCATCACAACATCATCCATATACAACCATTCTCCATTCACCTCTGTCTTCTGTCCTCTCCCGTCCTTCCTCAACAGACATTCCCCTCTTCCCCAAAGCACCCTTCACCACATCCATCCACCTCATCCTAGGACGTCCCCTCATGTTCACCCCCTCCACATCTGCCTTCTATACCTCTTTTACTAGTCTTTCTTCACTCATTCTTTCCATGTGTCCAAACCAACCTAATACTCTTTCATCAACCCTATCTCCCATCTCCCTTTCCACCCCTGTTCTCCTCCTCACCTCCTCATTTCTCACTCTATCTAGCCTAGTAACTCCCATCATACTTCTCAGACAGTTCATCTCAAACACATTCAAACTACTCCTCTCTTATGTTCCATGTTTCTGCCCCATACAGTGCTGTTGGCACAATCACTCCTTCATACAGTCTCCTCTTAGCATCCATTCCCAAATGTCTATTCCTCATTACACTCTTTAATCCACCAAGGCATTTAGTCGCTTCTCTCAATCTACATTCTACCTCCACCTTCACTCCACCTTTTCCTGCCACATTTGCACCCAAGTATCTAAAACTATCCACTTCCTCCAGTCGCTCTCCCTTAATGCTCACTTCCAGTCTACTGCCACTTTCACCCCTTGTACATCTCATCACCTTACTTTTACCCACATTTATCTTTAGCTTCTTCTATCACATACTCTCCCAAACTCTGTCACCAACTTCCTCAATCCCTCCTCCGATCCTGCCACAAGCGCCGTGTCGTCCGCAAACAACAGCTGGCTCACCTCCCACTTTTCTCAATTTTCTTTAACCATCTCCAATCCCTGACCCACTACCCTTGCATTTACCTCTCGCATCACCCCATCCATGTATAAGTCGAACAGCCAGGGCAACATAATGCATCCTTGACGAAGTCCCACCTTTACCTCGAACCACTCACTCTCTCCATTTCTAATCCTGACACAAGCTCTACTACAAGCTGCAACGTCTACGTCGTGGGACCACCCCCCAACCCCAAGAGTTGGGGGCCAATCAGCAGCAACCACCCCTGGCCATCAGCTCTACGCAGATGGCACCGATCCCCAAGGAGGAGCTACGCCTACCTGGGGGAGTACCACAATCCTTTTTTCCAACACACAATGTTACGTTTTTTCTGCACTGAGGGGTGAATTTCCGGCGATCACCCCTCTTCTTCTACTTTTAGCTGGAGATGTAGAGAGCAATCCTGGGCCCACCACAAAATACACATGCCCGACATGCTCTAAACCCATTACTTCGAGCAGACAGACAAAGGGCTCAGTTCAGTGCAATATGTGCAAAAACTGGGCCCACCTCACTTGTACAACACTTGCTGACACAAACCAATACACAAACACTTGGACATGTTCTACCTGCCCTCCAGTAACCCCACTCCCACCTCCCCAACCACAGCCAACACCCTTACCCACTCCCAATTTCCCTTTGCCCTTACCCCCGATTAATACTCCCCTTCCTTTGTCCCCGATCTCTCCTTTCCCCCCTCTGACCCAGATCCTACACCTTCCCCACTACCACCCCAACCTCAACCCCAAATGGCAACATACAACACATACAAAACACACAACATCAACATATTACAACACAACATTGACGGTATTAACACTAAAAAACATGAACTTGAACACTTTCTTAAACAACACAACATACACATTGCGATTTTACAAGAAACAAAACTAAGACACTCACACAAAACACCATCATTTCATAATTACACCACCATCAGACAAGACCGGACTGACGGCAATGGCGGTGGACTCATCACCCTGATCCACCACTCCATCTGTTTTGTGGACACAAGTGCCACAACCAAAATTCTCCTCCCTACCACAGATAACACAACAGAAACCCAATCCATTCGAATCCGCACAGGCAACAATTCAACACTGACAATAGTTAACATGTACATTCCCCCCCAATCATCCCCCACAGTTCCAAACACCTTCAGACCTCAACTTACCCAACTAACCTCAATCCCCAACCTGATCATGGGTGGTGACTTCAACGCCAAGTCGTCTGCCTGGTATGTCGACAACCCTGACACAGACAGAGGGCTTGATATACAGACTCAATTCGACTCATTGACTATCATGAACAACACGCATAATCATACACATATCCCATACCAAGCCCTCTACACTCCCTCCTCTCCTGATATCACCTTTTGCTCCCCCTGCCTAACCCCAACAACATCATGGAGAGTAGTCGGAGCCCTTGGCTCTGACCACCTTCCAATCATCATCACCACCAAAACAAGATGCACCCCAGCTGGCCACAGACACACTTACACCAATTACAAGAGAGCTAACTGGGAAGCTTTTACTGAAGAGACAGAACAACATTTTGAAACACTTAACAGTACACCAATCACAAACATAAACAATGCTGTGCACGCTTTTAATACAATCATACAAAACGCAGACAAGAGATACATCCCTAGAGGCAACAGAAAATCACACAACCCCAACTTCACACCAGAAATCCAAGGCCTCATCAGACAACGTGACACACTTAAACACGATACCCCCACACCTATCCCTCAAAACATAGCAGACCAAATACAAACACTAAACACTGTGATTGCCTATAAAATACATGAACAAAAAACACAAAATTGGCAAAACTTTATCAATACACTTGATCACAAAACAAACACCAGCAAATTGTACAAAACACTCAACAGCATCACACTATCCAACACTAACACTACACGCTCTCACGCAGCAATAATCACAACAACAGATAATCTACCCTCAAACAGACAACAAGCAAACGCACTCATACGTCATTTTGCACAGACGAGCCATCTTACATCTCACCCTGACGACCGACGCACCATTCGACGTAAGAAAGACTTCCCCACAGACTCAGACTATACACCCTTCATAGACAGTCAGACAAAACTCATAATGCATAATCTCAAGCACTCATCTGCCTGTGGCCCTGATAACATAAGCAACATCCACCTAAAACACATTGGACCACAAGGTATACACACACTCACAAACATTGCAAACTACAGCTATTCACACAACACTATACCCGACATCTGGAAGCATGGTAAAATAATCACCATTCCAAAACCGAACAAAGACCCAACAATCCCAACATCGCACCGCCCAATCACACTTCTCTGCACCCCCTCTAAAGTCATTGAATGCCTAATACTTAAACTTGTCACACCATATATTCCCCTTGCTGACTCACAACACGGTTTTAGGCCACTACACTCCACAAACACTCTTCTGACAAACCTCACACAAAGAATTTTAGATGGCATCAATTCAGATAGGCCCCACCACAGAACACTTCTTATAACATTGTACATTAGTAAAGCTTTTGATGCTATCCCCCGCCACAACCTAACAAATAAAATATATAACACAGACATGCACAATAACACCAAAAGATGGCTGGCCAATTATCTGGCAGGCAGGAATGCTCATGTGTCATATAATGGCCAATCATCGCACATCAGAAACATTAAGAACGGAGTACCACAGGGCTCAGTTCTATCCCCCACATTATTTAATCTATACATGCATGACTTACCCACACCAGACACCTCAGAAATACAAATATCTTCCTACGCAGATGACATAACAATCACATGCACACATCGTAACACAGACAAAGCTGCAGAAATAATCCAGCCTTACCTTGACACACTCAACACATGGTTCATCACAAACAGACTCAAAATAGCTCCAACCAAATCTACAGCAACACTTCTCACCAACTGGACAAAAGAACACAAATACATACCTCATCTCTACATCAACAACACTCTAATACCACACACAAACACACCGAAAATTCTTGGTGTAACATACGATACATCCATGTCTTTCAAACACCTCACAAACATAAAAAACAAATGCACACCTAGACTTAACGCACTTAAGTCAATCACTGGAACAACATTTGGACAAAACAAAGAAACTAATATAACAATATACAAACAATGCATACGCTCAGTGATGAATTATGCGAGTCCTGCATGGGCTCCTAATCTCAGTGAGACACACCACAACACCCTTCAAATCATACAAAACAAAGCCCTAAAAACAATTACAGGCTGCACAAATACATCACCTACAGACCATTTACACCATGAAACAAAAGTCCTCAAAGTCAAGGACCACCTCGACATGAGAGGCACACAAACACTTGCTGCAGCCACCACAAACACATCACACCCGCTACACTACATAGCAGAACACCCACACACACCAAGAAACATTAAAACTACACCCAAAGACCTTTATTACGCACAGATACTCTCTTCTCTTCCTCCACAACCACCAAATACCAGCCTCCGGAAACATATTCATAATCATATCACTCACCGCTCCATTAACACACTGAAAGACAACACACTGCTGCATGCCAGACCCCCTGATATCCACCCTTCTGAATCCTCTCTCCCACGAAAGGACAGAGTCCACTTGGCCAGACTGCGATGCGGTCACCACCCAGCACTTCTCAGCTACCAGAAGAGGCTGGACGACCGTGTTGTGAACAGCTGCCCAGGATGTAACACTTCACCCCATACCATACAACACATAATGGAAGACTGCATTATACACAATCATGCACGCAAACAACACAACATACACTCTATAAAGGATTTGTGGGAAAACCCAGTTTCGGCTGTGGCCTTCCTTGGGGAGACGGGACTGCTCGGACAGACAGTCTAGGGAACGACAACAACAACAACTACTTTCATAAGAACTCTTGACAGCTCCCAGAAGCTTTCCTACTATCCTGTATATCTGCATAACCTCCCACAGTGCCTTTCTGTCTACCCTATCGTAAGCCTTTTCCAGATCCATAAAAGCCAAAAAAAAAAACATCCTTCCCCTTTCCCATAGCTTTCTCACATATGTCTTACCACAAAAATCTGATCTACGCAACCTCTACCTGTCCTAAATCCACAGTTCCTCACCAATTACTCCCTCTGTTCCTCTCCTAATTCTCTCAATCAAGATCCTCCCATAAGCCTTCCCAACCACACTTAACAAGCTAATCCCTCTGAAACTACTACATTCACACTTGTCCCCTTTTCCCTTGTAAAGAGGAACTATACAGGTACTCCTCCAGTCCTCCGGCACTCTACCCTCTCTTAAACAAATATTAATTAACCTCACCAACCAGTCCACCATCACTGTGCCTCCTTTTTTTAGACATTCTGCATGGCATCCATCCAGACCAGGTGCCTTACCTGCTTTCATCATCTTAACAACTGGCTTCACTTCATCCTTCCTTATTTCTCCTCCATTATCCTCACTCATCACGGCCATTTTCTTAGCATTTCCCACTGCAGCTATCTTTCCCTCCCTATCCTCCTTCGCATTTAGCAACTCCCTAAAATATTCTGCCCATCTTCCCCTTACTGCCTTCTCTTCCATTATCATCTCTCCATCTGCACCTTTTACTTTTTCTTCTCTACTTGATTTGCCTCCGCTTCCTCTCTTAATTTCTTTCCAAAACATCTTTTTATTACTTTCAAAATTTTCTGTCATACTCTTACCCCATTTCACATCTGCTCTCCTTTACCTTTTGCTTCACTTCTCTCTTCTTTTCTTTGTACCTCTTATATGACTCCCTCGTCCTATTTTGTAACCAATCTGTGAAAGCTCGCTTCTTCTCATCTACAACCTTCTTTGTTTCCTCATCCCACCATTCACTACCCTTCCTTCTATTTCCTCCTGTCCTTCTTGTTCCACACACCATCCTTGCACACTTTGTGACTCTCTCCTTAAACCATCCCCATTCCTCCTCCACACCTAGCTCCATTCTATCCTTCACTCCCTCCCACTCCTCCTTCAGCTTCTTCTTGTACTCCTTCTCCTTTTCCTTTTCATTCAGAGTTCACTCTAAGAACCTCCCTACCTTTTGTCCCTTTCCTCTTTCTCCATCTATCCTCCACTCTCAACTTACCTTCCACCAAAAAAGGATCTGATATTCCCCCACCCTCTCCCCTTAGCACATGTACATCCTTAACTCTTCCTATCACTTGCACAACAAGATAATTTGAATACCCTGCGCATGCACTAAACGCTCAAAGCATTCAAACTATGCCAAACAAAATCCAACGGGACGCAAAATATGGCGTAAACAGTACCAGCGCAGTGGTGGTGCCGGGCTTGTTTTCGCATGTATCTAGCTATTGTCTGATAGTAGTGACTGGACTAGCATGGTATCTGGACCATATCCTAGTGACTTCATTGTTAAGTAAATTTCCTGGTAAATGTTCAGTTTTGCACATGGGGGCAATAGAGCAATAAAAAATTAATTATTAATTTCATAAATTATAATGTACCAACGTAATATGCAATTTTGTGGGCAGAAATAAAAAACAAAAAAGTTGCTAAAACAGATTTTGTAAGTAACGAAGTTGCGCTGGACGAATGGTATGCCATGTTTGTTATGATAGCTGCCGACATTGAAGAAATGAAAGGATGATAAATTGAAATTCGTCTAGCCTAAACTAACCTAACTTAACCTGTGTTAAATAAATCAGTACCTGCAATTTATATGTCAAAGGATTACAAAGGATTACAAAGGCGGAGCATGCCGACAGGAGACCTTTTGATCTATATCTAGGTCGGATGGGAAAAAAAAAAAAAAAAAAAAAAATCCAAATCGTCATCGTCGTGAGAGACGTTGGCAGGCTTTTCAACCACTCTCTCAGATTGTGGGGTATACAAGGTTCTTGCAGCTTGAAGGAATGCATGGATTTCAGCTCCATAGCATTCCTTCAAGAAAATGTACCTCACGAGTAGCTAGGTCAACATGAAAATGGAATTCCTGATATTTGAGCTGAAGTAGTTCTCATGGGATGCAAAAAGTCGCTATGAGTACAATGCAATTTGAATTATCCATCTAGCTGTCCTAGATATCAAGATATTGCATTTTGAATGGAATTAAATCGGGCCTATTTTGTCCCAGGAAATCGGGCCGAAACGTGCGGTCTGACTAATCGCCGATCAAATGTAAACAATGACGGTTTTTACTGACAGGCACAATTTTATATAAAAATTTAGCATATGGTTGCATTATTTGACCTATTTTCTTTAAGATGTGTGATTTCCATGTAATTTGATCAAAGAATTACGTTTTTATCCTCTGCAACATGAAAATTGAATTCCTGATGTTTGAGCTGAAGTAGTTCTCATGGGATGCAAAAGGTAGCTATGAGTACAATGCAATTTGAATTATCCATCTAGCTGTCCTAGTTCTCGAGATATTGCATTTTAAATGGAATTAAATCGGGCCTATTTTGTCCCAGGAAATCGGGCCGAAACGTGCGGTCTGACTAATCGCCGATCAAATGTAAACAATGACGGTTTTTACTGACAGGCACAATTTTATATAAAAATTTAGCATATGGTTGCATTATTTGACCTATTTTCTTTAAGATGTGTGATTTCCATGTAATTTGATCAAAGAATTACATTTTTATCCTCCACTAAATTACCCACCACAGCTATGAATACAGTCAAATTACATGAAAATCACACATTTTAAAGAAAATAGTTTGAATAATTCAACTATATGCAACCTATTACACTAATAACACAATAGTAACAAACTTAATAGTGTAGTTTGATCCATACCACCAGTGATCATAGATAGCGGGCAGGACGAATCATAGCTGTGGTCCGTAATATTACGGAGGATAAAAACGTAACTTCTCTTTGATCAAATTACATGAAAATCACACATTTTAAAGAAAATAGTTCAAATAATTCAACTATAAGTCTATTACACTAATAACATAATAGTAAGAAACTTAATAGAGTGAAGTTTGATCCATACCACCAGTGATAGATAAGATGGCGGGATGGATGTTGACGTTATCCGATAATCCGACCCGATAGAAAAAAACTAATTAGTACCACCGATTTCTCAGCTCTTCCGTAACACGCTGCCTTTATTTTGGTATTAGAATCCGCGAGACTAGTAGTTTTCGTTCATTTTGGTCAGTTGCCAATACACTGAATTTATTTAGCTCATTTTTTACGCTGAAACCTAAACCAATTTTTGATTTACTGCTGAATGCAAGCCACCATGTTTATCATGTTTTTATGTACCGACATGTAACTGATGATGTAATTGTTTGAAATTTACTACGATCGTAGTAAATACACTTGCATAACATTTGTATGAATGAAATTTCCCGTTTGCATGGCGTGCGCACAAAATGACGTGCTATTGTGCTCGTCATCGACGGTGGTGCCTCTGGTGGTGTTTGACCTACCTATCACGAGGTACTGTCGGAAATACCGAGGCCGTGATGTCCATCTTGTAACTGACATTTCAAGTAGACCAGGCAGACAACAAACACTTGACAGACGACAAGATGACGTCCCAATCCTATGCTACAGACTTCGTTTGTTAGCAATTTGCTTGTAGCAAGGTATTTTTTATTTCAATTTCCACCCAGAAAATTGCATATTACATTCATGTCT
The DNA here is from genome assembly GCF_046742065.1 of Oratosquilla oratoria. Lineage (NCBI taxonomy): Eukaryota > Metazoa > Arthropoda > Malacostraca > Stomatopoda > Squillidae > Oratosquilla > Oratosquilla oratoria. The sequence goes on along the minus strand of NC_134778.1, from coordinate 35,935,334 downwards.
TATAATTTACAAAATTAATATTTAATTTTCTAACACTATGTCGCACCCATGTGCAAAACTGAACAAATACCAATTCGCTTGTAGCAAAACTTTGTTTCGATTTTTATTTCCGCCAATAAAATTGCATAGTGTTCATGTATTATAATTTACAAAATTAATATTCAATTTTCTACTGCTATATTCCATAAGTGTGCATAACTAAAATAATACCTAAAACTGAAAGAGGGAGCTTTACAGTTGACGTTTTACTGGAAGAGGCCTAATCATCTTATGTGGCCTGTGACTCCAGTGTGGCAGCCTGATTTCTAGTATGATGTTGGTGCTGGAGCTATTGTTGGTGTTGGAGCTATTAGCCTATTGCATATTTATTCTAAATAAATATGGAACAGTATTGAAATAGAATATACAAATAGTTAAACTAGAAAGTGTTTCTACCCTCTTGACCTCATCTGATGACGAGAATTAATAAAATTATATTGTATGTTTTCTATCTATGATCCATTCGTTAAAATGCAAAAGCAACAAAAAATTCCAATTATGATCCAATAGTCATTACACACTACACAGGGTCAGGGATCGACAAAATACATAAACGTATACCTACCAATTTGAGAAAAGCTTATTAAAGATAAATTTAATACTTTGCCGTAGCATATTAACTGCCTTATTTACAACCCAAAAAAATCGTGTTTATTAAAACCCTGACTTCGATTTTTTTTTATAAATGCGTGAGCATCTTTTTCTCAATGCACTGTCACTGAAAATAATTTTTTTTACGTAACTCACAATACAGTGTGCAACACGAAAATAATAATGAAAATGTGGCAATTTTCTCATTATTTCACCAACGATACAACTACGATGTTCATTAAAATTAAATAAGCATTTACCCTGTCACACAACTACGCACATTTGAATTGTTTGTTGTTGTCTGGCAAACTGTATTCGAAACGGTTTTACGGACCATTTCGAACCGATGATTCATAGCTTTGAAATAAAAGGTTGAACTTCCTGTAGATGGTTATAATTCCAAGTTGTTATTATTTTATAATAAATAATCATGCATTAATCATAGCTATAGTGAGCTGGTGACTATGGAAATTTAGTGGTTATATTCATATATTTATTTTCCTTTCTATGATCTACAAATTTATTTAAAGAACATGACTATTGGAAGTCTGCAAGATGATACTGAGAAACTCTTAATCTTGGGCACATAAAATGCAGATGCTTTTCCACTCGGAAAAAATATTAAGTAATGCACCTTAGATCAAACAACCCTCAGTCAGTGTTCCTACACTATCACGGTAGACAACGCAACACATCAACTGTCGATCGCAGAAGTAAAAAAGTACCAAGCAGGACCGTTCTGGCTTTGTGGGGGCCCAAGGCAAGATGCTGTCTGGGGGCCCCTAGGCAAGATGCTGTCTGGGGGCCCCTAGGCAAGATGCTGTCTGGGGGCCCCTAGGCAAGATGCTGTCTGGGGGCCCCTAGGCAAGATGCTGTCTGGGGGCCCCTAGGCAAGATGCTGTCTGGGGGCCCCTAGGCAAGATGCTGTCTGGGGGCCCCTAGGCAAGATGCTGTCTGGGGGCCCCTAGGCAAGATGCTGTCTGGGGGCCCCTAGGCAAGATGCTGTCTGGGGGCCCCTAGGCAAGATGCTGTCTGGGGGCCCCTAGGCAAGATGCTGTCTGGGGGCCCCTAGGCAAGATGCTGTCTGGGGGCCCCTAGGCAAGATGCTGTCTGGGGGCCCCTAGGCAAGATGCTGTCTGGGGGCCCCTAGGCAAGATGCTGTCTGGGGGCCCCTAGGCAAGGTGCTGTCTGGGGGCCCCTAGGCAAGATGCTGTCTGGGGGCCCCTAGGCAAGATGCTGTCTGCGGGCCCCTAGGCAAGATGCTGTCTGGGGGCCCCTAGGCAAGATGCTGTCTGGGGGCCCCTAGGCAAGATGCTGTCTGGGGGCCCCTAGGCAAGATGCTGTCTGGGGGCCCCTAGGCAAGATGCTGTCTGGGGGCCCCTAGGCAAGATGCTGTCTGGGGGCCCCTAGGCAAGATGCTGTCTGGGGGCCCCTAGGCAAGATGCTGTCTGGGGGCCCCTAGGCAAGATGCTGTCTGGGGGCCCCTAGGCAAGATGCTGTCTGGGGGCCCCTAGGCAAGATGCTGTCTGGGGGCCCCTAGGCAAGATGCTGTCTGGGGGCCCCTAGGCAAGATGCTGTCTGGGGGCCCCTAGGCAAGATGCTGTCTGGGGGCCCCTAGGCAAGATGCTGTCTGGGGGCCCCTAGGCAAGATGCTGTCTGGGGGCCCCTAGGCAAGATGCTGTCTGGGGGCCCCTAGGCAAGATGCTGTCTGGGGGCCCCTAGGCAAGATGCTGTCTGGGGGCCCCTAGGCAAGATGCTGTCTGGGGGCCCCTAGGCAAGATGCTGTCTGGGGGCCCCTAGGCAAGATGCTGTCTGGGGGCCCCTAGGCAAGATGCTGTCTGCGGGCCCCTAGGCAAGATGCTGTTTGGGGGCCCCTAGGAAAGGTCATAGATGCTGTTTGGGGGGACCCAGACAAGGGGCCCCTAGGAAAGATCATAGATGCTGTTTGGGGGGACCCAGACAAGGGGCCCCTAGGAAAGATCATAGATGCTGTTTGGGGGGACCCAGACAAGGGGCCCCTAGGAAAGATCATAGATGCTGTTTGGGGGGACCCAGACAAGGGGCCCCTAGGAAAGATCATAGATGCTGTTTGGGGGGACCCAGACAAGGGGCCCCTAGGAAAGATCATAGATGCTGTTTGGGGGGACCCAGACAAGGGGCCCCTAGGAAAGATCATAGATGCTGTTTGGGGGGACCCAGACAAGGGGCCCCTAGGAAAGATCATAGATGCTGTTTGGGGGGACCCAGACAAGGGGCCCCTAGGAAAGATCATAGATGCTGTTTGGGGGGACCCAGACAAGGGGCCCCAGGCAAGGTGCTGTCTGGGGGCCCCTAGGCAAGGTGCTGTCTGGGGGCCCCTAGGCAAGGTGCTGTCTGGGGGCCCCTAGGCAAGGTGCTGTCTGGGGGCCCCTAGGCAAGGTGCTGTCTGGGGGCCCCTAGGCAAGGTGCTGTCTGGGGGCCCCTAGGCAAGGTGCTGTCTGGGGGCCCCTAGGAAAGGTGCTGTCTGGGGGCCCCTAGGCAAGGTGCTGTCTGGGGGCCCCTAGGCAAGGTGCTGTCTGGGGGCCCCTAGGAAAGGTGCTGTCTGGGGGCCCCTCGGCAAGATGCTGTCTGGGGGCCCCTAGGAAAGATGCTGTCTGGGGGCCCCTAGGCAAGGTGCTGTCTGGGGGCCCCTAGGCAAGATGCTGTCTGGGGGCCCCTAGGCAAGGTGCTGTCTGGGGGCCCCTAGGCAAGGTGCTGTCTGGGGGCCCCTAGGCAAGGTGCTGTCTGGGGGCCCCTAGGCAAGGTGCTGTTTGGGGGGCCCTAGGCAAGGTGCTGTCTGGGGGCCCCTAGGTAAGGTGCTGTTTGGGGGGCCCTAGGCAAGATGATGCTTAGGGGGCCCTCGGCAAGATGTTGTTTGGGGGGCCCTAGGCAAGATGCTGTTTGGGGGGCCCTAGGCAAGATGCTGTTTGGGAGACCCTAGGCAAGATCATAAAGATGCTGTTTGGGGGGGCCCTAGGCAAGATGCTGTCTGGGGAGCCCTAGGCAAGATGCTGTCTGGGGGGCCCTAGGCAAGATGCTGTCTGGGGGGCCCTAGGCAAGATGCTGTCTGGGGGGCCCTAGGCAAGATGCTGTCTGGGGGGCCCTAGGCAAGATGCTGTCTGGGGGGCCCTAGGCAAGATGCTGTCTGGGGGCCCTAGGCAAGATGCTGTCTGGGGGGCTCTAGGCAAGATGCTGTCTGGGGGCCCCTAGGCAAGATGCTGTCTGGGGGGCCCTAGGCAAGATGCTGTCTGGGGGGCCCTAGGCAAGATGCTGTCTGGGGGGCCCTAGGCAAGATGCTGTCTGGGGGGCCCTAGGCAAGATGCTGTCTGGGGGCCCCTAGGCAAGATGCTGTCTGGGGGCCCCTAGGCAAGATGCTGTTTGGGGGGCCCTAGGCAAGATGCTGTCTGGGGGGCCCCAGGTAAGATGCTGTCTGGGGGGCCCTAGGCAAGATGCTGTCTGGGGGGCCCTAGGCAAGATGCTGTCTGGGGGGCCCTAGGCAAGATGCTGTCTGGGGGGCCCTAGGCAAGATGCTGTCTGGGGGGCCCTAGGCAAGATGCTGTCTGGGGAGCCCTAGATAGATAGGTATGTAGGTATTTCATTTATCTCCGAGGGCGCTGAATGGCCTACCGGCTCCGGCGCTTGGCCTTCAAGCCAAAAATTTCATAAATCAATAAATTTATCCCCGAGGGGTTTGTCAAACTGTGATGAAGCGATTCCTAATAGCCCTTTAGATGGTCTACTAAGATGCAAGAAACTATTACATTTCACATTTATTTATTTCACATCTATTTCAAAGTGCAAAGATAATAAAAAAAAAAACACTTAAAATAATGCTTAAGCAGCATCACAGTCACACTAACAAGTACAATAGCAAAAATTTGTGAAAGAATTATCAAAAGTAAATGGGTAAAATATTTAGAAAAAAACAGCGTGCTAAATCAAAGGCAATTTGGATTCAGACAAGGACGATCATGCGTCACTAATTTAATATGTTTCTATTCAAGGCTAATAGATATAATACAAGAAAGAGATGGATGGGCTGATTGTGCATTTCTAGACCTAAAAAAAAGCCTTTGACAAAGTACCACATAAGAAGTTGCTTAAGAAATTAGAAACTGAAGGAGGAATACAGGGCAAACTGCTTAAATGGATGGAAGACTTTTTGCAAGAAAGAAAAATGAGAGTAGTGATAAGAGACAAACACTCAAAATGGGATGACGTAATAAGCGGTGTTCCACAAGGAACAGTTCTGGCCCCAATAATGTTTGCTATATATATTAATGATATGGATGAAGAAATTGAAAGTTATATGAGCTTCTTTGCAGATGATGCAACACTATTAAAAAAGTGAACACGGAAGAAGATTGTGAGTCACTACAGAGTGATCTAAATAAAGTATGGGAATGGGGTAGGAAGTGGGAGATGGAGTTCAACACTAAAAAGTGTAGTATAATGGAATTTGGAAAAAGCAAAAACAGAATAACAGGATCATATAAATTGGGAGAAGAAGGAATAAAAAAAGTAGAAAATGAGAAGGACCTGGGAGTCATTGTTATGAATAATATGTCACCTGAGAAACATATAAATAAGATTTTTGGAGAAACTTATAATTTAATAAGAACAATTAGTGTGGCATTTACATACCTGGATGAAGAAATGGTGAAGAAAATTCTAATCACTCTGATAAGACCAAGATTGGAATATGCTGCAACGATGTGGTCACCAAGTACAAAAAAATGTATAAAAAAACTTGAAAGAATACAAAGAGCAATTACAAAATTGGCACCAACACTCTCAAAACTATCATATGAAGAGAGACTAGCAAAACTTGAACTACAGACACTAGAGCAAAGAAGAGAGAGAGGAGATTTGATAGCTATTTACAGAATCATGAAAGGCATAGACATTATTGATAGAGAGAATCTGATAAAATGGGATGATAGAAATACAAGAGGGCACGGAAAGAAAATCAAGAAAGACAGCTATAGATGAGATGTGAAAAAGAACAGCTTTCCTCACAGAGTAATAGACAGTTGGAACAAGTTAGATGAGAAAGTGGTGTGTGCAAAAACAATACATGAATTTAAAAATAGTTTAGATAAAATGAGATATGAAGACGGGACACCACGAGCATAGCTCCCCTTCCCGTAAAATACAACTATGTAAATACAACTAGGTAAATACACCAGAAAAACAACTAATAATTCACATTATTTACAGTACCATTGGATTGTCCTCAAAATGTCTGCTTCGTGGCTTTTTTGCTTGCAAAGTCATCAATGATGTCCTCATGTGAACCTGCTTGCCCACCTCATGGTTGCTGCTGATTAATGCAAGACCAGTGAGTTGATCCTATCCCATGGAAGACCTTCGGTCTTGATGAGCTTCAGCTTCGAGGACTTCCTCTCTGCTGAGGCCACAGTCACAGGGAGAGTGGAAGCAATTCTCAGGGCAACCCACAGATTGGGATACAGTTCCTCCAAATGTTTTTGTGGATAAAGGTGAGGAGCTCAAGAGCAGTCATGTCATCTGAGGGTAAGCTTGGCAAGTTTTTGACTTCCACAGCCAGTTCCTTTCCATCAATGTCACTTACATTTCCAGTGCTTAATGTCATGGAGAGGTTGTCACACTGGTTGCTCAATGCCTGATCATCCAGTTTTTGGAAATTGAGCAGCACTCTAAATCTGTCTCTTACTTCACCCAGTGTTTCGAGCCTATCAATTAAGGATTGAATGGCTGTGTCAATAACAGCATTAAAGAATGTTGCTTCTAGCCTCTTCATGGCATCTGCAATGGTCACATCTGGTGTTTCATGAGGAAAGTGCTTTTTTGTGCTTCTTAATCTTTTCTCTTTGAGTACAGCCTCTACATTCATTTCCTCACATATGTCTTTAGCAGAGGCCTGAGCTGAAGCGAAGCCATTTCTTTTGTGGCTAGGCAGAGATGTTTTTGCTTTAGTGAGAAGGTCAACTGCCACATAAAACTGCATTTTGGGAGACTGCAGGAGCTTGCTGACATGGTTCACATAGTGTAGAATGTCATACCATACGACTGTGTAAATGAGAAATCGGTATGACCCCACCTCTTTTGCCAAACTTTGCACTTCAACCTTGGTTAGAGGAGCCATCACTTCCTTGATCTTCAGCAAAGCTTCCCTTATATTAGAGGCCTGGTACCGCACAGCTTCTGTGCTGTTAATATGGCTCTCCCACCTTGTGTCACTCCAAGTCTTGATTATAAAAGAAGCTGTGGAGCAATTATTAGTGCCTTTAGAAATACTTTACCAGTACTCCTTTACAAATAAGGAACTCCCTCGAGATTGGCTAATTGCTCACATCACTCCAATATTTAAAAAGGGTTCCAAGTATGACCCAGAGAATTACAGGCCAGTCAGTTTAACAAGTATAATCTGTAAAATTTTCGAAACACTGATAAGAGAGGAGATAATGGCACACATGAGAACCCATGGTTTATTTAGTGAAAAGCAATATGGCTTTATCGCTGGACGATCGACAGTGCTTCAACTCAAAGGTTCTGGATAGATGGACTGAATTTATTGATGAGGGACATGCAGTGGACGTAATTTACTGTGATTTTATGAAGGCTTTTGACAGTTGCACATAAAAGATTATTAAGTAAAATTAGAAGTTATGGAATTGGATCAGAATATCTAGAATGGATAGCAGCATTTTTAACACAAAGACATCAAAGTCTGGTGGTGAAGGGGGAAATGTCTGGATGGAAGCCTGTGACAAGTGGAGTGCCTCAGGGGTCTGTTCTTGGACCACTGTTGTTTGTTATATTTATAAATGACCTCCCTGAGAGTATGATAATTGACAGTGAGATTTACCTGTATGCTGATGATACAAAGATATTTACATGCATAAAAGAACAAGAAGATTGTCAAAAGCTGCAGCAGGATGTACAGGAGGCATACTCATGGAGTGAAAAATGGTTACCGAGTTTTCATCTGGATAAGTGCAAGTATATGCTAATAGGAAGAATAAATATTGAAGATCAAGGCTACCGAATGGAGAAACAGCTGAAAAAATTGCTTCTGAGAAGGATGTGGAAATAATAATTAATGATAAATTAAGCTGTGTGGATCACCTGGCAGAAAAAGTAAATAAAGCTAACAAAATAGTGGGACTAATCAGAAGGACGTTTGTTACATTGGATGCAACAATATCTAAGTCTTTTTAGCATTGGTGAGACCACATCTTAAGTATGCTAACCAAGTTTGGAGTCTTCACCTGGTAAAAGATATTGAGATGGTGGAGAATGTGCAGCAAAGGGCTACAAGGATGGTGCCGGAACTTAAAGGACTGAGCTATGAAGAAAGACTAAGGAGGCTGAACCTACCAACACTGGCATATAGAGGAGCACGGGGAGAAATGATAGAGTCCTACAAGATACTGACAGGAAAATATGATGGAGACTGCACTCAAGGCATATTGAAGCTTAGGGGAAACTCACTGAAATTATTCAAGACAAGGTCACAGCTGGATGTAAGAAAATATGCTTTCCCATGTAGGGTTGTCAATAATTGGAACCAGCTGCCTGAATGGTTGATTGCAGCAAAATCAGTCAACCAATATGAGGGTAGACGATACAAATTCTGGCAAAACCAAGAACTAAAATACAATTATAAAGCAAAGATCCACCACACGCTACCACAAAGTGTAAATGTGGATCTGGAGTCACAGGCGTAAGCCTCTTCCAGGAAGTCTTCTGTAAGTATCTGTAAGTATGATCCCTTAGGATTGCCCATCTTTGTGGTGATGCTGAAGAAAAGGCTGTACAGTTTCTGTACATTGCTAAAATAGCTGGTGGCATCTGTTGAAGCTGTTGCTGCATCAGATACCACTAAGTTTAGGGAATGTGCCTCACATGGAACATAAAGTGTACAAGGGTTCTTCTCAAGAAGTCTGGTTTGAACTTCTTTGTTCCTCCCTCTCATATTGGCACCATTATCATATGATTGCAGCCCTCTGCAATCATTAAAGGTAATATTCAGTTCCATCAGTTTCTTCAAAATCAATGATGACAAACCAAGACCTGTTGTTTTAAAAGCTACAAGGAATCCCATAAAATGTTCTTTGATTTTTGGTGCTTTGTTCATTTTCACAGTCCTTAAAATGAGTGACATCTATTCTTGGTGGCTTACATCGGAAGTACAGTCCAAAATGACTGAATGATATTTGGAGTCTTTAATCTCAGTCACAAACTGTGTCCAATATTTTCCCACTGATTGAGGCAATAAGTTAATTTTGGATTATGTTTCCAAGATAGTTGGAATGACTGAACTGGCCACTCAACAAGTGCAATATGCTGCTTCATGACAGGATCAAATTTAGGAAGCAGCTCTACCTCTTCTAAAAAATTCTATTATTTTGCTGGTGTAACGTGTTTGATAAACCTCTAAATGCAAGATTTCTTTCAGCTAGAGATTGGATGATGGAGATTAAGCAAGTCAGGACATCTCTCCAGCACCTCTTTTCAGCCTCCAACAGTGTCCTTTCAGCTAGGTCTATTGACTTTCCAGTTTGCAAATGGAGCTGCAAATCTTTCCAGTTCACCATGTGTGACATATGTTCTGGACTGCTTTCATGACTTTTCAAAAGTGCACCTAAGTTTTTCCAGTCTGTCAGTCCATCTGTCACTAATTTGCATTCCTTTGTTGAAAATAATTTACAACAAAAGCAGTAGAGGGCATTTTTTTGTTTTTGAGTAGATAAGCCAAGTCTGCTTTATCTTTTCCCCATTAACCAATGTTCTGTGAAAATAATGATGATGAATACTTCTGCCGTCTTCTCTTTTGGGGAGTGTGAGATTAGAATTAATCTGAAATGGCCCTCTGCCTACTGCATCAGTTTTGAATGAATTGGACAGAACTGGTGGCCAGTCAGCTGGATCTACTGGCTTAGAAAAAATGGGCAGCTGAACATGTAAATGTGCAGATGATACTTCCTGAGTTATTGTGATGGTCCTAGAGCTTCCTGGACAGAAGGTCCTGAAGGAAGTGATGGCTCTGGAGCCTCCTGGTCTGGAAGTTCAGAAGATCCCTCTGGCTCAATGTCTGGAGCTCCAAAATATTTTAGAATTGTACCTGCATTATGGAGAATGATTGTATATGGATGATGTTGTGATTGCATGAGGTGGAATGGGTGGGGGGATGGGGGGTGAGGTAGTATGTGTGAGCAAATTTTGACGCAGCCCAAAGGGATTTCTCCCTGTCTCCTCCTTTTATGCAATGGGGGGACGGAGAGGGGGGGGGGGTCACCGATTTAATGAAGCAGCCTTGCTGTGGATGTGCTGTGTCCTTCAACACTGCTTCTGACCCAGGGCAGTGGACAAGGTGCAGGGATGACCCGTCATCCAGGAGGTGCTAAGATAAGAGGGAGGGTGGAGGGATGTGGAGTGTATTCAGGGATGGAATGGGTGGAAATGATTTTATGCCTTTTCCTTTTTGGCTACCTCCCTTATAAGGGGGAAAAAGCCTTGGTATATGTATGTATGTATGTACCTGCATTAGGCTATCAAGTAAAAATAGCAAAACGATGTTCCAGCCATCACTCAGCACCTATTTGATCATTGCAGTGATGTAATGAAGGAATAAGAGGGTCTGGGAGTTTTCCGACCAGCACCCTAAGGTTTGGGTCTTTTAATGTGCGTGGATGTGGTACAGATGAGAGTAAAAGGGTTGAGATAGGTAGTATGTTTGTGAGAAGAAAGATGGATGTGTTGGCTTTGAGTGAATCTAAGCTGAAAGGGAAGGGCGAGTGTAAGTTTGGGAGTGTAAGTGGGAGGTTATCAGGAGTGAAGAGAGGGCGAGGGAGGGAAGGGGTGGCTATACTAGTAAGTGAAGAGATAGGTAAACGTGTAGTGGAGTGGAAGGAGGTTTCCTCAAGGATAATGTGGATGAAGGTGAAACTGGGAAAAGAGATGTGGGTTTTTGTAAGTGCATATGGGCCTGGCAGTGAGAAGAGCGTAGAAGAAAGGGAGGCTTTTTGGATAGATTTAAATGAATGCATAGAGGATTTAGGGAGAATTATCAATATATAGTAGTACTGGGAGACCTTAATGCTAGACAGGAAATGATCCAATTGATGGAATGGTTGGGAAATGTGGAGTACCAGGAAAGAATCGTAGTGGAGAGTTAATGGTGGAAATGTGTCTAGAAAGAGAGTTGATGATAGCAAATACGGTGTTTCGGAAGAAAGTCAAGCTTGAGTACACATGGGAGAGGGTGGTGGAGGGAAGGGTGGTAGATAGAGCGTTAATGGACTACGTAGTGGTAAATAGGATTATGATAGGAAGAGTTAAGGATGTACATGTGCTAAGGGGAGAGGGTGGGGGAATATCAGATCATTTTTTGGTGGAAGGTAAGTTGAGAGTGGAGGATAGATGGAGAAAGAGGAAAGGGACAAAAGGTAGGGAGGTGCTTAGAGTGAAATCTTTAAATGAAAAGGAAAAGGAGAAGGAGTACAAGAAGACGCTGAGGGAGGAGTGGGAGGGAGTGAAGGATAGAGTAGAGGTAGGTGTGGAGGAGGAATGGGGATGGTTCAAGGAGGGAGTCACAAAGTGTGCAAAGATGGTGTGTGGAACAAGATGGACAGGAGGAAATAGAAGGAAGGGTAGTGAATGGTGGGATGAGGAAACAAAGAAGGCTGTAGAAGAGAAGAAGCAAGCTTTCACAGATTGGTTACAAAATAGGACGAGGGAGTCATATGAGAGGTACAAAGAAAAGAAAAGAGAAGTAAAGCAAAAGGTAAAGGAGACAAAGAGGAGAGCAGATGTGAAATGGGGTAAGAGTATGACTGAAAATTTTGAAAGTAATAAAAAGATGTTTTGGAAAGAAATTAAGAGAGGAAGAGGAGGCGAATCAAGTAGAGAAGAATAGATAAAAGGTGCAGATGGAGAGATGATAATGGAAGAGAAGGCAGTAAGGGGAAGATGGGCAGAATATTTTAGGGAGTTGCTAAATGTAAAGGAGGATAGGGAGGGAAAGAGAGCTGCAGTGGCAAATGCTAAGAAAATGAGAGTGATGAGTGAGGAAAATGGAGGAGAAATAAGGAAGGATGAAGTGAAGGTAGCTGTTAAGATGATGAAAGCAGCTAAGGCACCTGGTCTGGATGGATGCCATGCAGAATGTCTAAAAAATGGAGGTACAGTGATGGTGGACTGGCTGGTGAGGTTATTTAATGTTTGCTGGAGAGAGGGTAGAGTGCCGGAGGACTGGAGGAGTGCCTGTATAGTTCCACTTTACAAGTGAAAAGGGGACAAGTGTGAATGTAGTAGTTTCAGAGGGATTAGCTTGTTAAGTGTAGTTGGAAAGGCTTACGGGAGGATCTTGATTGAGAGGATTAGGAGAGGAACAGAGGGAGTAATTGGTGAGGAACAGTGTGGATTTAGGACAGGTAGAGGTTGTGTAGATCAGATTTTTGTGGTAAGACAGATATGTGAGAAAGCTATGGGAAAGGGGAAGGATGTTTTTTGGGCCTTTATGGACCTGGAAAAGGCTTACGATAGGGTAGACAGAAAGGCACTGTGGGAGGTTTTGCGGATATACAGGATAGGAGGAAAGCTTCTAGGAGCTGTCAAGAGTTTTTATGAGAGTAGTAGAGCTTGTGTCAGGATTAGAAATGGAGAGAGTGAGTGGTTCAAGGTAAAGGTGGGACTTCATCAAGGATGCGTTATGTCGCCCTGGCTGTTCAACTTATACATGGATGGGGTAGTGCGAGAGGTAAATGCAAGGGTAGTGGGTCAGGGTTTGGAGATGGTTAAAGAAAATTGAGAAAAGTGGGAGGTGAGCCAGCTGTTGTTTGCGGACCACACTGCGCTTGTGGCAGGATCGGAGGAGGGATTGAGGAAGTTGGTGACAGAGTTTGGGAGAGTGTGTGATAGAAGAAAGCTAAAGATAAATGTGGGTAAAAGTAAGGTGATGAGATGTACAAGGGGTGAAAGTGGCAGTAGTCTGGAAGTGAGCATTAAGGGAGAGCGACTGGAGGAAGTGGATAGTTTTAGATACTTGGGTGCAAATGTGGCAGGAAAAGGTGGAGTGAAGGTGGAGATAGAATGTAGATTGAGAGAAGCGAGTAAATGTCTTGGTGGATTAAAAAGTGTAATGAGGAATAGACATTTGGGAATGGATGCTAAGAGGAGACTATATGAAGGAGTGATTGTGCCAACAGCACTGTATGGGGCAGAAACATGGAACATAAGAGAGGAAGAGAGAAGGAGTTTGAATGTGTTTGAGATGAAGTGTCTGAGAAGTATGATGGGAGTTACTAGGCTAGATAGAGTGAGAAATGAGGAGGTGAGGAGGAGAACAGGGGTGGAAAGGGAGATGGGAGATAGGGTTGATGAAAGATTATTGGGATGGTTTGGACACATGGAAAGAATGAGTGAAGAAAGACTAGTAAAAGAGGTATGGAAGGCAGATGTGGAGGGAGTGAACATGAAGGGACGTCCTAGGATGAGGTGGATGGATGGGGTGAAGGGGGCTTTGGGGAAGAGGGGAATGTCTGTTGAGGAAGGACGGGAGAGGACAGAAGACAGGGGTGAATGGAGAATGGTTGTATATGGATGATGTTGTGATGCATGAGGTGGAATGGGTGGGGGGATGGGGGGTGAGGTAGTATGTGTGAGCAAATTTTGACGCAGCCCAAAGGGATTTCTCCCAGTCTTCTCCTTTATGCGGCCTTGCTGTGGATGTGCTGTGTCGTGCGACACTGCTTCTGACCCAGGGCAGTGGACAAGGTGCAGGGATGACCCGTCATCCAGGAGGTGCTAAGATAAGAGGGAAGGTGGAGGGATGTGGAGTGTATTCAAGGATGGAATGGGTGGGAATGATTTTATGCCTTTTCCTTTTTGGTACCTCCCTTGTAAAGGGGAAAAAGCCTGGTATATGTATGTATGTACTCTACAGTGATGTTGCAGTCTGCAGTTATACAGAAAATTGCAATTAACTTGTTTATATGTTATTTCTTTTATTATTTTTTATGGGCAGTTTTTCTTTAAAGCTTGAACCAATCACAAAGTTGTCACTTTTAAAAGTTTTCTTTATTAGTAAATACATTACACTAGTTAAAGTAATAAAACTAAGCTAAATGATCCATTACCACAATAGTCTAAAATAATCATTACACTGGGGAACAAAATTCAACTTTTTGTCAGTTGCATACATTTTGAGACCTGTTTCTGGGTAAATTGAGGTCACTGATTTCAAATATGGCACCGGTTTTTTTTTCTATCGGGTTTAGTTTTGTTGCGGTGAGTTACCTCCCATTTGCTACTCTATATAGTTAGACTACCATATACTACTGCTAAAAATCTAAACCAGCACACAGAGAGGAATTACCAAACACGTAGAATTAATTTTAATTACTTTTATTTACCTTGACAAGCATATTTTGGATCCATCAGTTGCTTTTGTGAACTATGCCAGATTTATTCAGGCACAAACTTGCGTTTAATGGACTGTCTTGAATATCGCCTCTCAGTGCAGTCTCGCTGAATGCTCCAGCAATAGTCCGCCATCATGTGAATGTCCCAGCGACCTTGGTACCTGTCTTCCATGACTTTGATATCCTGGTGAAAGCGTTCACCTTGCTCATCACTCACGTCCCCTAAGTTTGCCTGAAACAGTTCAAGATGACTGTTCAAGAAATGCATCTTAATGCTCATGTTGCAACCTAACACATGAAAACTTTCCATCAAAGATTCAACGAGCTCTTTATATAGTCCTCTGATTTCCTGTTTCCAAGAAAGTTCCTTACAACAGAAACGAATGCTCCCCATGCATTTTTCTCAACATCAGTCATGGATTGAGTGAAGGCTTGGTCTTTAATCAGCGTCCTAATTTGAGGGCCGTCGAAAATACCTGCTTTGAGTTTTTCTAGCGTTAAACCAGGGAACACTTCACACAGATACTTAAAACAGTCTCTGTCATTATCGAGCGCCTTGACAAACTGTTTCATAAGGCCCAGCTTGATGTGAAGGGGCGGGATTTTTTTTTTTTTTTTACTTTCCACTAGGGGTTCATAAATGATGTTCTTTTTCCCAACATTGAGGCTTTCCCTAACTGGCCATTCCTTCTGAATCCAGTGTCTGTCTTTGGCTCTGCTGTCCCAGAGGCAGATAAAGCAAGGAGATTTTGTATACCCACCTTGCTGTCCTAGCAAAAAAATTACCATTTTTAGATCAACACAGATGATCCATTTGTTTCCTTCATATTTGAGTAGCTCCAAAACCGTTTTGATGTGTTCATATTTTTCTTTCAGGTGTACTGAGTGTCCTATGGGTATTGCGCCAAAGATGTTGCCTATATGTAATAAAACACACTTCAGACTCCGCTTAGAGCTATCTATAAAGAGGCGCCACTCTTTCGGATCATAACCTGGAGCTTCCATCGCGGTGACTAATCCAGGAATATCACAACAGTAGACGAAGTCAAATTTAGAATCAAAGAACTGTAAGAGGTTATTTTCTCTGTTGCGAAAGAATGTTACCTTTGTGTCTATTTTCAGCAAGTTTTTATCTTTTAACCGTGAAGCCAACAATTCTGACAGCTTTTTAGACAGACCCAGATCTCGAACTAAGTCATTGAGTTCTGCTTGGCTAAATGTTTCCGGCTCTGTTGATATGCCTGCAAAATCTAAGTCATTTCTGTTAGTTGACTCCTCTGTGACCTCAGTGTCACATTCACTGTCAGATTCAACAGAAGCAAGTTGAGTGAAGATAGGCTTTGGAACATCATCTGAATGGGGCACAGGCCTGATTGCTGAATCTAGACTAGGGTATGTGATAAGATGACGAGTTTCACTAGTATAACCAGCAACACGAGTCACGCAAAAGTAACAGTCTGTGACATGGTCCCGTGGCTCACGCCATATCATCGGAATACCGAATGTTATTTTGTCTTTTCCTTTAGTCCATTGACGCAAGTTTTCTTCGCAGGAATGACATACCTTATGCGGTGCCCATGGTTTGTCTTGATCTCCAAGTTTCACTTTAAAGTAGCAAAAGTAAGCTCTCTTCACAAATTCACTAATGTTCCTTCTTTGCTTTGGAGCTGTCAATGCACCACAAACGTAGCAGAATGAATCCGGGTACGTCACACATTTCCTTCTACTTGCTATAGAGGCCATGTTTCCTTTGATTGAAGTCAACACTGTTTACAGAATGATCACACCTGGAAAAGAAATAAAATAATTGTTTTAATGAAATAATATAATAATGCACACACAAATCTATATTTGACGCACTGATGTAATTAAGAATAGTATTTGATGAATGTAAACCAATATGCTTATTACCTCCCTTTGCTATTTTCAGAACATGTCACCTGATATGTAAATTGCCGCGTAGCATCAAAACTAGACCTGATCTGCACAAACGAATGCCATTTTCAGAATCTGTGACCTCAAATCTACCAGAATCAAGTGTCAGAACTCATGCAACCGAAAGTGTGTTCCCCAGTGTTATCATTCCTACTATTCAGAAACCATATAAAAAGCAAACATTTAAAATATTTCTTTAAATTATAAAGTAAATTACAGTACTTACCTTTATCCTTTGACCGTTTTTCTTTGTCATTTTTTTCTTTTGTTTTTCTGCACTGCTAGGATAACTTCTTTTTTATGCCATTAATGTGTGTTTGTTCTGTTTAATCCTCTCGTTAATGGGAATGATGGGTCTAACTTATCATATAGCTGAACCTTGGCTGTATGATTCACCGTGTAGTTTCAGCTAACCCAGTTAAACTGAATCACAATTTTCAAATAGAAATTTAGAATATTTATCAGGGGCCCCAGTGGCCTGGAAATTTTAAATTTTCCAGGCTACCCCAGGGGCTCCTGGTTGCTTGGGGACCCTAGGCAATCGCCTAGTCCCCCTATAGCTAGAAATGGCCCTGGGACCTAGCCTAGGAGTAGTGGTGGATCAGCAGCTGAAATTCACCAACCACATACAAGCACAAGTTAACAAGGCTAACAGAGTACATGGTACAATTAGGCACACATTCACAGCTATGGACAAGATTGCATTGTAGTGTTATGGTATGAAGGGCAACCAAGGAAGGAAATCAACGCAGTGATCTTTATAATCTTAATCACCGAGTCAGGTGAGAATGTGGCGAGCCTGATCTCTGGAGCTGGAGGTCATCGATCCAGTGTTATGAGAGGGAGAAGGTCTTGGAACTTGTAGATCTTCGATCCGATGCTAGGAGAGAGGTCTTGAAACTAGTCGAGTTGTTGCTGTTGTGATCGAAGAGGCTGTTCTGCCCTTTGTTAGTAAGAGGCCATCTTTTAAATCCTGGTAGTGGCTCACAGTCAGATCCCAGTTTCTGACTAGTCTTCTGATTGGCTGCCTTCCCTTTGGCTATGGGCTAACTGCAAGCCCTGGTGAGTGCACGTGCTTCTGCTTGCATTGGTGACGTCATCAGTCCCGGCTCGGTCTGCATGGGAGACAGTTGTCTCAGACGTGGTCGGTGTTGGCAGATGGAGTACCGCCACCACAGTATTCCTGCATTTGTATAAAAGTCTAGTTTGGCCCCACATGGAATATGCTTCCACTGTATGGAGTCCAAGATTGAAAAGGGACAAAGCTGGACTGGAACAAGTTCAGCGACGTGCCACAAGACTGGCCAATGGACTGTCTCACCTCGCATATTCAGAATGACTCGCTAACCTTCAGCTTCCCACTCTGCATTTTTGACGACTACGAGCTGATGTCATCCAAGTCTTCAAGGTATTAAAGAACATCGACCAGATCAACTACCAACAAGAGTGTAATGCCTGTGGCAAAACGATGTTCCAGCCATTACTCAGCACCACCACTAGAGGACACAACCTAAAACTACAAGTGCATCATCAACCAGGACCAAGGAAGCACTTCCTTTCGACCAGAACTACTGAAGAGTGGAACAAACCAAGCCAGGACACAGTGGATGCTATCAACGATGAGACTTTTAAGAATAAACTTGCTAAAGAATGGGAGCACAAAGCAGAATTATACCAGTATAACTTTTCATAGTAAGTATATGCCAAGTGTTGCCGCACATACACATACGCCACAGGATTAATACTCAACTTTGGTGTGTGGTCTTACTACCCGTGAGGGTACCTAACGATCAGTACTAAAGGTAAATTTGTTTGGTAACTCGTCACTTTGTTTAATCTGCTGATCCAGCAGGAGGGACCCACCAATCAAGGATCTCATATAGACAGAAGGTTAATCCCATACACTCATGCTGAAAAATCCCTAGATTGACAGGTACTTACAGTATAATGATAATAATATTCAATATGAAATAATAAGAAAAAATTGTCATTGAGTATTTCAGAAACTCGTTTTTTATCATTATACAGATAATACACTACAGTAACTAGTCATCCCGCACCCTGCATATTAACAAAAGGGGAAAAAATGTGTTTTGCGTATTGCCTGAAAAGCCAAAATCCCCAAGTTGTTACTAAGTACAGGAAAAAGTCCCAGTCCGGGGACAAAATACTCAGAAGTGGGAGTCCTGCTGCCCATATCTATTACTGAGCAAGGTCCAGGGAGAAGTATATAAAATTGATAATCATCTAACAGATTTTAACTTAATTTATGATCGATATGATTGTAAGTTACATATACCTATATATTTGAATGTACTTTTGACACAAGGAGTAAAGAGTTTGAGTGCACAATTGTTATAATAGTCCCAAGTTTCGAATAACCTATTTTCACCGTACGGTATCCATGCAGGTTATATTAATTTCACCAAGTTGACGCTATGAAAAGGTAATGGGGAAGTAGGTGGTGGTCTTCTTGTGGTCACCCCCATCTCTATAACCTGTCAACCATCTATGCCCAGATTGATGTGCCTATTGTATCTACCCTTAAATGTGGCTATCGATGGAGCAGTCACTACATTCCCTAGTTTTACATTCCAAGGGTCGATGACCTTAAGGGTAAACCAGTTCCCCTGGTCAGGTTTGCTCAGCTTCTTGGAGTGGCCCCCTCTATTATATCCCCTCTCACTGCTCTCTCCTTCAGTGACTAGTCCAAAGGAACGACAGCATGACTCATAGGGTACTTGGGCAATGTCTGGTACCAGTTTTGTTACCCTCTTCTGTACTCTCTCTAGGGCCTGGATATCTGGTCCCAAGTAGGGGACTATGACTGGGTTCCATAGCCCACAGTTGGTTGGACCAGAGATAAGTAAAGTGGCAACACAATGTCCTTGGTGAGCACACTAAAATTCCTTTTGATAATGCCTAGTCTGCTGTTTGCCTTGGTTGTTATCACTGCTACATGGGCTGAGACTTGAGGTAATTGGAGACAATAATGGGTCTTTTTCTTGGGTTGACCTAGATTACAAATGGTTACAAAGGCAGAGCATGCCAGCAGGAGACCTTTTGGTCCTGTCACAATTTTGGGTTGTGACACACGACCTATTATTTCTTCTCATTTTCTTGCGACTGCTTTCAAACCACAGTTACCAAATACTTTCGCTCAAGGGACTCGCCGACACCGTAGGCTTCACAAATTTTCGTCTCCTTTCAGCTCTTTTCGGCTATCAATTTCCTCTACTCTATGGAATTGCTGGAACTCTTAATGCCTCTAGCAACCACTTCATGATATTTTCCCTTCTCCTTATCTTCATTAACTATTTTGCCAATTTAGCTGTCGGTCGCAGTGCCTTAATGAGTTTAATAATCTTCTATTCTGCTCAGGAATTCCCGCCCCCCCTCCTTTTCAATCAAGGTGTCTCTACATATGCCTACGAATGGAGACATGAATGTCTTAATGATAAGATTGTACCTCTACCTCGCAGTTTTACTGTTTGTCCTTGTTGCAGTTATAATTTGCTACTTTATGAATAGAATTGGTCCCATAATGGGTCCCATAATGGTTTCACCCCCCCCCCCTGCGCGCTTGCCATTTATTGTTTAGGCTAGTTTTAATTAGGCTAGTTAGGATCATATCGTCCTCTCGTGACTAGTGACCACCTCAAAGGACTACTAAAAATGATTCAACTCCCACATAAACGTTGCACTGCAGTCCCTTCGGAATTAGTGATTTGAAATTAGGAGCACCGGCAACAGTGTATGCCATACAGTGTCTGGGCATAGACAGTTGACCCGACAGTGCCGGGCACCGGCAGTTAACACCCGGGTTCACACAGGGTGAGGTGGGCCTCGCGTGCTCTTGGAAGATCAAACATGCCCCACCCTCCCATAAGGTGGCTATCGAGGATTTTTCACATTAATCCAATCCGTTTAATCACCGTCAGGCCCTACACGAGTGACTCATGTGCAAAACCCCCGGAGACCTATTGAATTGAGGACAGTGATGCGAGTGACATCCCGACCCTCGTGGAAAGGGCTTGAACGGTGTCACGACGAGTTTCGCCTCCAGTGAACACAAAAAACCGTGTTAGAGTGTACTTCCAACCCCCCGCCATGTGACAAGAACAGAACTTTATACAGTGGGACGAGACCTGCAAGGAAGTCTTCAGAACGGATCCCGCCACGTGGGCCAATGAGGACAGCCAAGTTTCCCGCCACCCTCAACCTCGAGTACATCCCTCAACAGCAGCAGCATCCTGCCAGAAAGAGGGACCCGCACCTATTTGAAGACATCCACACAATCTGAAGAAGCCACGGAGAGATACCCAAGGGGATCCAGATATTTGATTATATATTAGTTAGGACTTGTAGCACGCAGGGCTAGCCAGGTAGAATACATAAGTGAAAATAGACCATCTCTTAGGTGGAACTTTTAAAGATTCAAGTTGCATGTCAATAATGTTTGATTGTAGAAATAATATTGATCATTAAAACTCATTGTAGCAAGTTCTGTTTGATTAGCCTAGGATTGTGATTTACTTCATGAAGTTAAACTCCCCCCTCCCTTTTGAGAAATACATGCGTTCCGAGAAGGGAGCGTGCATGGTCCCAGTCGGTGACTCAAATCTTCTGAATCTTGGCTCCCACTGCAGCTATCCGCTTTCGCCAATTCCCCAAGGTAGGAGAATTCCCACGCCCCCACGACCACCTCTTCCTCCTTCCACTGTCTAGGGATTTCGGGACAGGTCCATAACTAGGTCGGGTGCAGAAAAAATCTAATAATGATAAATAAAAAAGTTATAGTATAAATGACAATAGATAAAGTAGATAAATGCATAGGTATAGTTAAATAATAAACAAACAGGTAAGTAGTAAATAACAATAAATTTATAACTAATAGTAAATGAAAATCAAGCTAATGATAATATACAGACAAATAATAACTAGCAAATAAAAAAAAACAATAAATGGCAGTCATTACAGAATCTTGCTGAGGCTAAATGAATCTTAAAGCTTCGAACTGAACTACATTGCACTTGTGGTGACGCGCCGCTGGTCAAAACCAGACTGGCCGCCACACAATGTATGTATGTAATAAATTCAGAAAAAAAAAAATTCCCACGGGGTTTTAAGATGAACCCGTTTGGAGGGTGATTCTGTGTATGAGTGTGTGTGGTTGAGCTCCTAGGATAGTCCTTGCTGCGGCATTTTGGCAAGGCTCTAGGTCTTCAAGCTTGGCAGTCGCCACAGTTAAGAGAGTTGGGGCAGCGTAGTCCACCAAACTGCGGACTGCTTGCACATAGAATGTACGAAGTACCTGGTGCGTGGCACCAAGTGCCTTCCCCGTGATTGCTTTCATGACTGGTTCTCACCTTCAGCCTCTCCTTGAGATAGGCTAGTTCCTTCTGAAAGGTGAGCCTCCCATCAATCCAGACCCCTAGGTACTGAAACTGGTGGACCCAGTCCAGCCTAAGGCCCTGGATGGTGAGATGCTCCCCCTCACTCCAGAGTCCTAATGCCATGGCTTTCGATTTGGTAGGGGAGATCTTTAACCCTAACCTGCAACATTCTGTCGCTACGGCACTTAAACAGCGCTGGGCCCTGCTGAAGCACCGCCGCCTTCCAGTAATTATAAGCGCAAGGTCATCTGCATAAGAGATAACATTGCACCCATTGGGTAGAGGTAGTTCCAGAATGCTGGAGACGAGCACATTGAACAGAGTGGGGCTGAGGAACCCTCCCCCCTCCCTGTGGAGTGGCATTCTCCAGCATTCTGGCCTCTGATATGTGACCCTGAAATATTACTTTCGCAGACCGGTGACTGAGATAGTCAGCAATCCAATAAAGCAGCTTGCCTTTTACACCCTTGCAAGCAAGAATGTCTAATATCACAAGTGGACTGGCCAGCACAAACGCCTTTTCCAAATCCAAAAAGACCACGATGGACGGTGTGCCACTGACAGCATTGAGGAGTGTTGCTACACTGTTTGCTGTACCAGTGCCCTTGCAATAAGCATGTATATGCTCATCCATTGGGCCCAGTTTCCACAGCAGCCTGTTTAGCACCATCCTCTCCGCTGTTTTCCCCATGCAGCTTGTCAGGCTGATGGGGCGATAGGCACCAGGTTCTTTTGGCTTTGGAATTGGCGTTATGATTGCCGTCTTCCAGGCTGTTGGTAGCTTGCCAGTCCTCCAAGACGCGTTTATCACCCTTAGAAGTGCCTCGTCACCCGCTGGCCCAAGATGGGTCAGCATGGAATAGATGACATGGTCCTCTCCAGGTGCCGTGTCTGAGCTGGTGTTGTGTGTGACACGTAGCTCCTGAAGCGTAAAGCTAGTGTCAGTATCATCCGACCGACTCATCATGTCCTCAACACCATGGCGCCTCACTCCTTGGAGGTCCTGCAGTGTGTCTTGAACACACTGCGGGAGAGAGGTGCTGCTGGACCGAGAGACAAACTCCTGCATCAGCCGCTGCGCCTCAGCATCAGGGGCATGATGAGTGCGTTGCGGTTGAGTCCTGCCAGTTGCTCTACGGAGCGTAGACCACATCTCTGCTAGGGAGGTGTGAGCGTTAAAGCCCTCACACCATTCAAGAAACTTTGCTCGTCTGGCATCTGCAGCCGTGACATGTGCGTCACGGACTGCAGCGCGCAAGTTGGTGAAATTGGTCTGAGTTCGGCGCCGTTGGAAAACACGCCTAAGCATGTTCACCCGATGGTTGGCCTCTCTCACCTCGGGGGTATAATACCAAATGTTCTTATGTTCTCTGGGGGACTGGCGAGTCTTTGGGATGGCTCTGTTGGCAGCCACCTGAGGAGCTGCAGAAAAGTCAGCTTCTAACGTTTCCACGTCCTGTGGTGGAACGTAGGATGCTGCCCATTCTTCAACAGATCTCTCAAAGGCCGGCCAGTTTGCCAGAGCAGTCTTCCACCTGGGAACAGGTAATACAACCGGTATGGGTGGTGCATCCTGTATGTGCACAGAGACACCGAAGTGATCACTAGGGAGGAGAGTGGCCGTCGCCAAGGTCAGATCAAGTCGTCCACCTTGCATGTGCGTCGGATTACCATCATTCAACGACGCAATGTCAAGGCATTAATCTAACACGTAATTTAAGTGGCACCCAGCTACATTGGGCCTTTGGGGCGACATCAACATTGTATGGTGGGCGTTGAAGTCCCCTCCTATGATGAGGATCCTGTCCGCAGCAAGAGCACACACTTCTTCAAGGTCCAGTTCCACACTGTATATGTTATAGATGGTGTACGTTTCGTGGGCTCGATGGAGTCGAAACGCAAGAACTTCTACACCATCTCCACATGATACAGGGTCCATGATCTCACTACAGGGGATAGACGATTTGACTAAGATCATGCAGCCCCTAGTAGTGGGTATGCGAGGGAGGGTGAAGATGCGATATCCCGGAAATCGCACCTCATCGCTCATCAATGTCTCTTGGAGAAGTATGATATCGTAATCATACTCTTGCGCAAGCGCAAGGAGATACGAGCTTTTACTGCGGAACCCGTTTATGTTCCACTGTAGCAACCTTAAGTGACTATTGAACAGGGTGACTTTCTTCCCTGTCGAGTTCCATTACGTTCTCATCTTGTCCTTCCCGGTCAGAAGACAAGATGGGTTGCGACTCTTTAACAGTAGTAACATTTTCCTCCTCATCAGAAGAGGAATCTTCAAACCGAAGAGCACATTGGCGTTGGGGCTTAGCAGCAAGCACTTTCCTCGTCTTATATGATGTGGGTGTTGCTTTCCCAATGGTAAAAGTGGGTGTGGCTGGTTTGGGGGAAGTGGAAGAGGAGGAGGTGGGAGATGAAAATGTGGAGGGGGAGGGAGTCCTCTCCTTTCGCCTAGGATTTTTGGAGGGGTTCCAAGTCCCAGGACTGAAACCTGTGGTACTCCGCTTAGCACTGGCAGCCAGTCTGAGCATTCCTTCCCAATGCATACCCTGTGACACCTGTCTGCAAGAAAGTTCCTAATCCAATCCAGAACATTTCCTTCCACTCCTAATGCTATCAGCTTGACTAGTAATCTCTCATGGGAACTCTGTCGAAGGCTGGTAATTTACATCTACACAGTGCCCACAATCCACAACATTGACCAAATCATACAGCTAACACAACATATTTGTGTGACAGCTCCTGTTTTTTTTTCCGAAATCCATGTTGCTGGTCTGTGAGGTGCTGTGTAATGTTTGCCCTGATGATCTTTTCCATGACTTTGGATAGCATGCTGGTCAGTGACACTGGTCGGTAATTGAGCGGGTTTGTCTTGTTCCCTTTCTTGTATATAGGCGATATGTTGGCCCTCCTCCAGTTGTACGAGGGTGGCTAATAAAAGTATGTTACAAAAACGTGCATACACTTTGAAGGCGTAATAGCAACTGACGCCACTTGGGTTGGCAAAAAAACATACACAACCACATGGAAGTGCAATTAATATAATGATTTTCATGAATTAATATAAAATAAATTTCATAGTATTTATATACAAAAAGGGAAAGCCTATATTTCCCAATCTACTCACAAGTACAATGCATGACAATCGTACAATGTCCTTAGCATGCACGTACACCACAACACAGTCAAATGGGACGTCACTAGCCCTCAGGGATGCTGCATATATGTCTATAAGTGGAACACAAAGTATATAAAAACACTGTTTTAGTACATAAGGTGATGTCTTGTCAGATCCTGGGGATTTGCCGTCACTTAATTCAGAGAGTTTCCTCCTGAAATCTTCCGTAGTTATGTGGATGTTGTACAATTTGGGTCCTTGGAATACTTGACTTGGTGTTGGTATTCCTTTGGTTGTGTTTTCCCTCACAAACACAGTGTTGAATGCTCCATTCATTACCTGGGCAATCTTTTTGTTGTTCTCTTTCTATTCCATCGGTGGTCTTCAGTTTCATGATGGTTTCCTTTGCTGTGGTTTTTGGTCTTACATATGCCCAAAAGTGTTTTGTGTTGCTTGTTGCATCAATTGCCACTTTCTTTTCATATTCATACTTTGCTGCCCGTGTTGCCAAAGTTGCTATGTTCTTTGCTTCTTATATGTCCTGTATCAATCCCACGTGTCTTATTTCCTCTTCAGTAATCCTTCTAATCTTGTGTTCATCCACTTTGGTCTTGTTGACTGTTGCTTCTTTCTCTGAGTAGGGACACATAGGTTCACAATTTCTTCATAGTGGTCTTTGAATATATCCCTTTTCTGGCTGGCAGTTCTGTCCTTCATGTGGTTGACCCAATCCACCTCCTGGAACAAGTTCTTTTTATTGTCTTTATTATCTTTTTATTGTCTGATTTATGCTGCTAGTAAATTGAAACACAGGACTGCATGTCTGCTTAATCCTAATGGTGGTAGGTACTTGATGTCTTCAATCTTGGTGGGTGTCTTGGTGAATACAATTCAAGTCTTGATGGATAGTCTGTCTCCCGTAGATGCGTCCAATCCCACAATTTTTGTGTCCAGAAGTTATCGTTTAGTGTCTCCAAGAAATTTCTTGCTTGTCTTGCACCCTGTGTTCCTTCCATAACCCTGTTTTCCTCCCAATTTATGTTTCCGTAGTTGAAGTCACCACAAACTAAATTTTTACTGTTTCTAGAGTAAGCTGTGATAATTATTTTCTGTTGTTGAATAAGGGGATCTATATCTAGTTCCCAAGACTATGTTTCTACCTTACCTGTTTTTCACTTCACACAAAACTGATTCCTAAGCTTCATAGTCAACAAGACTGGTTACTGAACTTATATCTATTGGCAGGTGCTTCTTTGCTAATATCACAGCTCCCCCTCCTGGGGCATTCTGTATAACTCTGTCTTTCCTTACAACAGTGTACTGGTGTGTATTGAAAAGTGTAGTGTTTAGTACCTCACCATTGCATTTTTGTCACAGCAATAAGTAATATATCTGGGTCTTCTTCACGTAATAGTACTTGTAGATCTTCATTCTTGTTGGTCAGGCCATCAAGGTTTGTATATATACATTTGTAGGTTTGGCGTTGGGTTTCTGGAGGCTTACCGGTACGTTCTTGGTCGAAAGGGCCGCTGAGCGTGGTATTCTTTTGTAACCTGCACCACCTTCTTCTCAAAGTCAACAATCCACTTGTATGCCTCATCACTTTCCTCCCTAGTCTTTTCCGCTGCTTCTGTTACAAGTTTCTTCCTTTCTTCTCTATCCTTCTTCGTCCTGTCCTTGAATATACTGATTTTCCTTATCTCCTGCTCTTCACTTTCCTCCAAGTATCTTGCTGCTCTTGCTACTCTGCCAACCATGTTCTCTGCCTCAACTTTACTCCTAGGGGTCTCGGGTCTTTCTTTCCACCATGCAGCCTTGATGTGTCAAGTGATTTTTGTAAGAGGCCGGTAGATGAAGGTAGATAATTCAGTAGATGAAGACGTAGGTGGGAGAACGAATGCTAATAAGGTTATGAAACACTGGTGTATTGAAATGGTGAGTCGAGGATTGTTTAGTCACAGACAAGCGACAATAGCTGAGTCAGACTCGCGTTAGCTCGGCATCGACTGTTTTATAAACAAGACTGGAGTCGCCGTTCTGTCTGTGTAAACACGGTCGACTGTTTGTAAGAATTGCTGATGTAATCAAAACGCTCTGTGAGCGACAGACCACTTGCGCGATGACATCATGCTTGCAGCAATGTTACTGGAAGGACTGTAACAGCCTCTCGGATTGGAGGTAAATGGGTATGAAAAGAAATATTATTGGCCGAAGGGAAAAAGGCACGCCCTTAAGGTGTGGCACTTGTTTTGAGAAGTAAAAGACTATTGGACGAATAAAAAGTGACGTCTGAACGAAGGTGGTCTGACGTATTGGAGAGAACCTCGAGGGTGGACTCTCTGGGTGTATTCCGTTAGATCAACAAGCAAGAAATTTACACCCCTTTTCATTTCACCCAAAAACTCGAGAGAAGTATAAGGCATGGGGCCTTCTGAATAAGATGAACTTGAAATTAGTGAAACTGACGTAACGAAGGCAAGGGGCCTTATGACGAATGGAATTACGAAACTAATAGAAGTGTAAACGGTCGAGGACCGACAATCTTATACTGCGGCGTATCCACCTCCACATGCTCAGAGAAGACTTTCATCACACATTCAAGGTCACTGGTCACTGTCATGTCATCTGTGTCAGGTTCAGGCACTTCCACCATTACTAGGTTTCTTGCTCGATACTCCTTGTTCATCTCTTCCTCCAGTGTAACCTTAACCTTTGTCTGTAACTGTTCATTTTGGGCGCTAACTAGACGTTGTAGTTCATCTCCCCTCTGGAGTACAGACTGCAGTTCCTCTTTCACTTTGTCCCTTAGCTCTTCTTTTTTATTTTCCCATGCCTCTTTCACCATACTCCCTGCCTTAGTTATTCCTTTTTCTGCATCACAGTTCTCTTTGTTTTCCTGTCTGAGCAGCCTCATTTCTAAGTCTTCAGTTCTCTTTGTGTTGCTTTCTACTTGGTCTTTCAGTGGGCCAATAATGGTTATAAACTGTTCAACAGTGTTCACAGTTTCTTACCGAGCAGTAGAATTTTGCACATTTTCCTTATTTTTTCCACACACGAGCCTCTTCATCTGAGAGTCCTTCACAATTAAAGTGAACCCAGTAATCACGGCAATCACAGCATATTCTATCATTTACCCTAATTTGAGAGTGTCCACATAATTCAGTTTTCTTTTTCCCTTTGGTCATGTTGAATAAAATAGTGTTCACTGTTTATCTTCCTAATACTACATTCTTGGATGAAATACTAGAATTCTAGAAAAAAAGTAAAACGCCGCCTAAAAAGTAAAATCTTCTCTAAAACCTTAATAAAAACTTTATAAAAACTTGATATTTAATGTTTCGTTTCACTACACCAGAAGGAGTACTTATTAACACATCCGACCACAATAGAATTGAAATGCAGTATTAGTGTAAGTGTGCGGTCTAGTCCGGCAGTAAGAAGGGCAAAATAGTCCTAACCTCAAATGGATTGTTAAAGTGTTTTTCTCTCTTGATTATTGTTGTATAGGGTCTCTGTGAATAATTCCAGGTGGGTGTGAAGTTGTCACTCCTGGGCAATTTGAAATAATCAAGATGGCGGACAGCAGGGGTCATTTCCGGAAGTGCGATTCGAATTTTGTCCATAACTTTACTTCAAAGGCACCTAAAGACGCAAATTTGGTGTCTATACCCATGTTTTTAGGTATCAACAATAGAATGGTGTAATGAAAAATACCTAGCTTTGTCTGCCATCTTGGAATTCAAAATGGCCGCCAATTTATCGTCTTTTTTAATTAACAAAATGTCGCGGTACACATGATTTGTCACTTTCAATCCGATGTGTTGGACTAATATGCTCTACTATGAAATTATATGACGTTAGGACTTATAGTATTACATTTTATGATATATGGTTTATCTATTAGTTTACAGTTATCATGCTTTGATTTAAAAATAGTTTATATATATTATATCGTCACATTACCGGACATATTGCTGCTAAAAATCATCTGTACTCATAAACAGCTTTTATTTTGCATTATTTGAGTTATGCTGTACCAGTATACACAAAATGTTAATGTTATCAGAACACAAAATGTAATCATTTGTAATAAAAGAACATAATATACTAATATTTTACGTTCAAGAAATGACACGTTATTGTAACGAACAGTTCCTATGCTTCTGGTAAGACATGTAAACATTGTCTTAATTTTCATATGAAATGTATCAATATGTGATAGATCCGTTAAAACACAAACTAGAGTTTTAGTCAAATATGAAATGTGGTGTCAATAAAATATGTGTCTGTATAAGAGATTCATAATTATAATCTATGTCACGCACATTACAGCAGAGTTCGGTCATTTGAATTATCATCACTCATCATCTTCAACAGCTGTAAACTCAATGCGTTCCCGTGTCTTTTCATTGAAGCAGGAATCAAGTGTCCCCTGGCAGTCACAGAAGTCTGTGCAAGCCATGTTAGCACTGTTACATCCACAGCGTTTAGAGTGGCATACTGTCTCATTTGATTCTAGATTTACCTTCCTCTTTGTGATGTAACTGAGACAAATCCTGTTCTTCTGCATTTCTCTTGGAGTCTACTTTGCTGACAAGAGTATTACATGCATACATACTGTACGCCCAGGTCTTCACTGTCTCTGGTTTGAGGGTGACGCCAATGATTCCAGATTGACCATGACCGTACCGCATGAAAGTGGTTTCTATTGCCATGTCGCTCCAGATACCGTTATAGACACCAACATTGTGATGCATGGTGTGTTACTTTTGATGAAATGTTGGCGTACATTGTCAGGGAGTTGTTCCATGGTACGCAGGTATTACATTCCATATCGTGCGTAGCTTACATATGATGCTGCGAATAGGAGTGGCATCATATCTCTGACAGAGGTAAGATGTAGGGGCCAGTCCCCATCTCGCTCCGCCCTAACATATTTCATCATCGTGAAGACTGGGTAGATCACACATATAATCCACAACTTTGCAGTTCTTGAGTTGTTGGACGAATCACCTAATACACGTAACAGGCCATCCATGCAGTTCATATCTGGATTCTTCTGAAATACAGTTCGTAGTAACTCGCCTACCAGCATTCTTAATGCCCTTAAATTATCAGGAAATTTCTTCCCTGTGAGCATCTTGTTGACGCCAGCAAAGGCTGTCCCGACAACTTCAACGACACCACTCCCAGCCATGAGTGAGCCAACACATCCTATATAGCTCATCATGAGATGCATTACTCCAAACCTCAGGTGAAAGTTTTTGAACAAGACTTGGTTTTCCCATATGGTATGCACTGCGACTCTGTATAGCTGTTGATCAGCATTGAACACAACAAATTCCTGGCCTGTCTTTTCAGTGAAAGCTTTTGCTTCAGCACGGCAGCCATCATGGCTGATGGTTCAGGTGGTTTGTTTATCATAGGGAAGTAGACTACGCGTGTACGTGGCTGCAATGTGTGCCCCTGTTCTCTACAGATCTTTGAATTATAGCCACCAAATTCTGGGCAGTGAGATTGACTGAGAATGTCCTTGAAGAATTGATTCAATTTCTCTAGCTCTATTATTCGAGGCATCTTCTGTAGCAACCCATGCCTCTGGGAGTATATGCTCTGGCATGTCGGGCATTGGTGGTTCCTTCGTACCGAAATAATGATTGGATTCAGAATCATCATCTACAGGTAAGACGCATTCACTGTGAGACAAGTGGTCAATAGAGTCATTAATGGATTCGCACCAAACTGTGGTTCAAGCAACTCATGTAAATTGTTTATATGATTTAGAAACGTGGATTATAGTGTCGATTCGCGCACGATCACGGTTCTGTGAACAGGAGCCGGGTTTACACTCATGCTTGAAGTTGAAGACACAATTGTCGTCTTCCATTGTCCAGGTTTCTGAAAAGAGAAAACCAACACCACATAACTAAGCTACCATCTAAACTACAAACTTGAAATTATTATTATGAGTGCATATTGGCGGCCATTTTGAATTCCAAAATGGCGGACAAAGATAGGTATTTTTTATCATACCATTCAATTGCTGATACCTAAAAACATGGGTATAGACACCAAATTTGCGTCTCTAGGTGCCTTTGAAGTAAAGTTATGGATAAAATTCGAATCGCACTTGCGGAAATGATCGCTGCTGTCCGCCATCTTGATTATTTCAAATTGCCCAAGAATGACAACTTCACACCCACCTGGACTTATTCACAGAGACCCTATACAACAATAATCAAGAGAGAAAAAAACTTTAATAATCCATTTGACCTTGACCCTCTCTACTGCCGGACTAGTCCCACCCTCTCATTTTAAACGCTGCAGATTATATAATTAACAACTCCATGTATATTCAAGCTGAAATTATTTTATCATTTGTTGATCAAGTATTTGACCATGTATAGCATAGGAGAGGCATGTCAAATAAATTGTTTCTGGACGTGACAACTCGGGTCGACGACAAAGTAACCTGGACACCCAAATAGAAGAAAAATAAAACGATTAGGCTATAGCACATCCCTAGTTTGGTTACTATTGAAAATATATCATAAATGTATTAGAAAAGAGCAACACACAGGAAAAGCATTAGTATTAACTACGTAACAATTACCATTAGGTACTAAGCAGCCAATACCCCATCTGGGGTATTGGCTGCATGTTATTTTGGGGTTAAAAGCTGCTCAGTAGAATGCAGCTGATACTTTAGGGTCTATATGGGGCGCTCCTACGGATTAGAGTTACACATCATTTTGTTTGTGATAGAGGAAATCTCTATTCATAGAGAAACGATGATACTTTATCATACTGTGACTGTTCCTCTGTTATGCTATCCCCCCACTGTACCACTTTCTGAATGTTCATTTCCCTTTTTTCTGAATCCTGGGGTGGGGGAGAAAAATATTGCCATCGAATGTTCCCACTTGAGTCATAAAAGGCGAAAAAGGGACAGAAATAGGATTAGGTATTCTACTCTCTGTAGCCCCAAAGGGGACACTCCTATAAGAAAAAAAAAGAAAGAAAAAAAAAAAAAAAAAAAAAAAAAAAAAAAAAAAAAAAAAAAAAAAAAAAAAAAAAAAAAAAAAAAAAAAAAAAAAAAAAAAGACATAAGTGGGTCTGGGAGGAGTTTTCCAACCAGAACCCTAAGGTTGGGTCTTTTAATGTTCGTGTATATGGTACAGATGAGAGTAAAAGGGAAGGGATTGGCAGTAAGTTTGTGAGAAGAAAGATGGATATGTTGGCATTGAGTGAAACTAAGTTGAAAGGGAAGGGCGAGTTTGGGTTTGGGTTTGGGAGTGTAGTTGGGAGGGTCTCAGGAGTGAAGAGAGGACGAGGGAGAGGAGGGGTGGCTATACTAGAAAGTGAAGTGATAGGTAAGTGTGTGGTGGAGTGGAAGGAGGTTTCTTCAAGGTGAAACTGGGAAGGGAGATGTGAGGTTTTGTAAGTGCATATGGGCCTGGTAGTGAGAACAGTGCAGAGGAAAGGGAGACTTTTTTGATAGATTTAAATGAGTGCATAGGGAGAAATGCCAATGTAGTGAAATTGGGAGACCTTGATACTAGGATGGGAAATAAAGCAATAGACGGAGTGGTTGGGGAGTGTGGACTTCCAGGAAAAAATTGTAATGGAGAGTTGATGGTGAAGATGTGTCTAGAGAGCTTATTATAGTAAATATAGTGTTTAGGAAGAAAGTCAAGCATAAGTACACACGGGAAAGGGTGGTGGAAGGAAAGGAGGTAGATGGAGCTTTAATGGACTATATTGTGGTATCCAGGAGGACAGATGGAGAAAGAGGAAAAGGACAGAAGGTAGGGAAGTGCTTAGGGTGAACTGCTTAAATGAGAAAGAAAAGGAGAAGGAGTACAAGCTGAGAGAGGAGTGGGAGGGAGTGAAGGATCGAGTAGATCTAGGTATGGAGAAGGAATGGGGATGGTTCAAGGAGGTAGTCACAAGGTGTGTAAAGTTGGTGTGTGGAACAAGGAGGACAGGAGGAAATAGAAGGAAGGGTAGTGAGTAGTGGGATGATGAGGCAAAGGAGGTTGTAGAAGAGAAGATGCAAGCATTCATAAATATGTTACAATAGGACGAGGGAATCATATGAGAGGTACAAAGAAAAGAAAAGTAAAGCATAAGATAGAGGGAGCAGATATGAAATGGGGTAAGGGTATGACAGATTTTTTTTTTTTAAGTAATGAGACGTTTTGGAAAGAAATTAAGAGGGGAAGAGGAGACGAATCAAGTAGAGAAAAAGGGTAAAAGGTTCAGATAGAGAGATGATAATGGAAGAGACGGCAGTAAGAGGAAGATGAGCAGAGTATTTCAGGGAGTTGCTAAATGTGAAGTAGGATAGGGAGGGAAAGGTAGTTGCAGTGGGAGTCATTTAAAAAAAATGACAGTGATGAGTGAGGAAAATGGAGGAGAAACAAGGAAAGATGGGGTGAAAGCAGTTATTAAAACGATAAGAGCAGGTGTAGCCAACACGTAAAGTGCCCCCTTAAAAGACCTGTATGACCGCCAAGTTGCCATGCTTCCGGACCAGGTCAAGACTATGGTCACCCCTTAGCACGGCACTTGTATTTATTTATTTCATACTTTTGTATGTGTGTTTTCACTCCAACAATTTAATTTCTCTTGTAAATACAATAAAAATAAAATGTTTCTGTATATCCCGTAACAAGGATATATGTATAGTACAAAGATTGTAAACTATTGTATACCAACAACAAATAATTAAGAATCTCATCACCATTGTTGTACATAGTATCGTCGGCATTTTGAATAAACAGATCAATCATGGGATTGACTTTAAATATCCTAGCTATTATTATGGAAGAATATTAGCCGTTTGTATTATACGCTAAGTAAAAGAATGCTTAAGGGAAGGTCATACCGCGGCGAGGTGAATATGTTCTGACAGGTATATTCCGACAAGATAGCTGTTCTTTAAAGAACAGTACCAGCCGTTTGCACTATTCATAGTGTGCTTAAGGGAAGACCATACCGTGGCGAACTAAATGTTCTGACAAGTACATTCTGACGACAACACTACCAGCCTTTGGCAATGAGCACGGAAGTGTTCATTCCAAGTGTGCCTAAGGGAACCATACTGCGGCAAACTTAATGGTGTGTTCTGACTCCTCTTATGAAAAGCTTCCCATGCCTTCCTTTCCTTGCCACTTGTTTCAGGCTGGACACTTAGCTTACTTTACACGGAAGTAACGCAGGTAAGGCACCTGGGTTGGATGGGTGTCATGCGGAGTGTCTAAAAAGGGGGGGTACAGTGATGGTGGACTGGCTGATGAGGTTGTTTAATGTTTGTTTAAAAGAGGGTAGAGTGCTGGAGGAGTGCCTATATAGTTCCACTTTACAAGGGAAAAGGGGACAAGTGAGGATTTTGATTGAGAGGATTAGAATAGAAACAAAGGGAACGATATAAGTTTGGGACAGGTAAGGGTTGCGTGGATCAGATTTTTGTGGTAAGGCAGACATATGAAAACAAATAAGGAAAATGTAAGGATGTTTTTGGGCCCTTTATGGACCTGAAAAAAGCTCATGGCAGGGTAGACAGGAAGTCACTATGGGAGTTATTACAGATATATGGGGTAAGTGGAAAACTGTTAAGAGCAGTCAAGAGTTCTTACGATAGTAGTAGAGCCTATATTACAATTAGAAATGGAGAGAGTGAGTGGGTGGCACTTCGTAAAGGTGGCACTTCGTCAGGAATGTGTCATGTCGCCTTGGCTGTTCAAGTTATACATGGATGGGGTGGTGCGAGAGGTAAAAACAAGGGTAATGGGTTGGGGATTGGAGATATTAAAGAAAATGGAGAAAAATGGGAGATACACAAGTTTTTGTTTGCTGACGACGACACTGCGCTTGTGGCAG
This sequence comes from Oratosquilla oratoria, assembly GCF_046742065.1. Classification (NCBI taxonomy): domain Eukaryota; kingdom Metazoa; phylum Arthropoda; class Malacostraca; order Stomatopoda; family Squillidae; genus Oratosquilla; species Oratosquilla oratoria. The sequence continues at coordinate 35,900,925 of NC_134778.1, read as the reverse complement.
GATCAGAGGAGGGATTGAGGAAGTTAGTGACAGAGTTTTGGAAGGTGTGCGAAATAAGAAATTGAGGATAAATGTGGGTAAAAGTATGGTGATGAAATGTACAAGGGAAAATGTGGCAGCGAATTGGAACTAAATTTTAAGGGAGAAAGACTAGAGGAAGTGGACAGCTTTAGAAACTTGGGTCCAAATTTGGGGAAAAGGGAGGAGTGGAGGTGGAGGTAGAATGTAGATTGAAAGAAACACGTAAATGCCTTAGCTTAGGGGGTTAAAAAGTGTAATGCGAAATAGACATTTGTGAATGGATGCTGAGAGGAGATTGTATGGAGGAGAGGTTGTGCTGACAGCACTTTACGGGGCAGAAATATGGAACATAAGAGAGGAAGAGAGGAGCTTGAATGTATTTGAAATGAAATGCCTGAGAAGTATGGTAGGGGTTACTAGGCTGGATAGAGTGAGAAACGAGGAGGTGAGGAGGAGAGCGAGGTGAAAAGGGAGCTGAAAGATAGGGTTGATGAAAGAGTATTGGGATGGTTTACGCACATGGAAAGAATGAGTTAAGAAATATTAGTAAAAGAGGTGTGGATGGCAGAGGTGGAAGGAGTGAACATGAGGGGGTGACCTAGGATGAGATGGTTGGATGGGGTAAAAGGGACACTGGGAAAGAGAGGAATATCTGTTGAGCAAGGAAGGCAGAATACAGAAAATAGGTGTGACTGGAGAGTGGTTGTTTATGGATGACACTGTGATGCATGGAAGGGAATGGGTGGGGGATTGAGGGGTATGATGGAGTATGTGTGAATAATATTTTGATACAGCCCGAAGGGATTTCTCCCCGTCTTCTCATTTTTCTGCATGAGAGGACGGAGAGGGGAGGGGGTCGCCGAATAAATGAAGCGGCCTTGCTGTGGATGTGCTGTGTCATGCTACATTGCCTCTGACCCAGGGCAGTGGGCGAGATGCAGGGATGACCCGTCATCCAGGAGGAGCCAAGAAAAGTGGGAGGGAAGGAGGTGAATGGGAGTGGAGTATATGGGGTTGGAATGGATGGGAGTGGATTTTTTTTCCTCCCTTGTAAGAAGAAAAAATGTATATGTGCGTACAAAGCATGACAATACTTCTATATATCACCACTGCCACCACATCACAACCACCAGCAAATTAAAACCATCCCATCACATCACCACCACCGCATCATATCACCATCACCATCATGCCATACTGCACTCGACAATTTAACTAGAACGTTTGAAAATTTTCTGTCATTCTCATACTACAATGATCCCAGGGTTTAAATTTTGTATGTTAGTTGTCCTCGTACGCTTTGAATTTAATTTCTATCATACTTAATTTGAATTTCATAAATCAATGTCATCTTACGTGTGATACTTTGAGTCTAGCGTTTGATTTATACTGTATGTATGAGATGCTATACTGCTCATGACAATGTGACTAGAACGTCTCCATTTCTTCTGCCATTTTCATCCTACTCCTGACCGTGATCCCAGCGTTAGAATTTTGTCCCACTCCAGCATTTGAATTTCATATATTTTTGTCATACTGCACATGTTATTCTGAATCTAGCGTTTATGTGTTATTCACCACTGTGATCTTGGATCACATGTTGCATTCGTGATTGACTACTATTACCCTCCGGTATGAGAGCTCAGAGCTCATATATGCCCGGTAATGCTGTGACCTTGCACCCACCCACCTAACTCTTTCCCCACGAGAGTAGCAGTGCAGCGATGCTGAAATTGTTTCAAGCTTATGCGGCATTCGAACTCGAACAGATGGATGATGATCGCAAACGGTACCACAGCGCCGTCGAGTCATACTGTACATGGTAATTTGAATGGAGCATTTGAAATTCGTCTGTCATTTTTATATTAATCTTGACCGTGATTCCAGTGCCTGAATGTTGTTGTTTTAAACGTTGTTTTGGTTTATTTTGTTGTTTTGAAGGTTGTCCTCGTACACTTTGAATTTAATTTTCATCCTACTCCTGCATTTCAATCTTACATATTTATGTCACCCTATATGTGGTATTTTGATTCTAGCGTTTGACGCATATATGTGAGATGTCACACTGCTCACGACAATTTGACTTGTCATGGCTCTCAACCGGGGTACATATAACGTTACTGGGGGCACACACACACACACACACACACACACACACACACACACACACACACACACACACACACACACACACACACACACACACACACACACACACACACACACACACACACACACACACACACACACACACACACACACACACACGTGAATACACGTCTGGCTGTCACGACAGAGACTGCAGCAGATCCGAGGTGAATACACACACACACACTCACACACACAATGCAAATTGGGGGCCCACAGTAATATTCTTGTGGTTCATAGAGCAATTTCACTTCGGAACGGTTAATACAAATGGGAATTGAATTTTCTACAATAATCTACGCCATATTAGAATACTGAAAATAGAAATATTCACGTAGCTTCGGTTCTTTTGATGGTACTAATCAACTTTCATGCTACTCTAATAGAAATAAGTTATTTATCTTCGTTTATGGTACAATGTATATCGAAGAACACATGCCTCGACTCTCATACTGTAATATTTTGAAGTAAGCAGAGCTTCATGCATCTATCTGAGAGTCGACAGATTCACGCTGTCATTGTTAATCTGGATGTTGAAAGGAGTGGGCGCGTTACAAGTATTTCTTTTAATTCATTACTTTGCTTACTCGTGTATACAACACAAGTCTTCAGAGCAAATGAACAAATAGATGTTAAATTATGTAAAAAAAAACTCATGTATAACTAAATATACAATGTGCAGGCAAGCCAGTTTTCCAACTAATGCACCTACATATAGAAATCCTTTTATTTTTGGAGTAAATTTATCACTGGGGCTCCATCGGATAATTATGGGGGCCCATGAAAAAGTTCATAGGCCTACACATAAGAGTTTTTGGAGTAAAATTGTTATTGAAGGTCCACCGAATGGTTATGGGAGTCAACAAAATAAATAAATGAATAAAGATAGGAATAAAAGTGGTCCATGGGTAGAAATAAATAAATAAATCAAACTAAATAAGAAATTGAGAACCACTGGACCAGAGCGTTTGAGATTCATCTGTCATTTTCATCCTACTCCTGACAGTGATCCAGCATGTGAATCTTGTCCACAAGTTGTCCTCGTACATTTTAGATTTAATTTTCATCCTACTCTAGCATTTTAATTTCATATACAAAGGACTACATGCATAATGTATTGCCAAGAAAGCAGGCTTTGGTTTTGCTGTCCCAATAACCACAAAACGATGCAGATGATTGCTAATTTTGTCTAACAGATATAACAAGTTTTACTGTTTCTTATAGGAAAATAAATAAAACATCCCACCCTTCCACCTGCCTCTGGGGCTCATAGGGCAAAGGTAACGTCTTCAGCCGCTGCTACTCAGCGTCTCCTGGCGTAGGCTCCTCATCTTCTTCCCTGAATGAGACCTGTAGATTCCCCCAGCAAAAAAAAAAAAAAAAAAAAAAAAAAAAAAAAAAAAAAAAAAAAAAAAAAAAAAAAAAAAAAAAAAAAAAAAAAAAAAAAAAAAAAAAAAAAATCTGCTTCCTGCATCAGATAATGAAACCCCTTCACAGGAGGAATATGTAACATCCGGGGGGCACTCACGTCAAACATGAGGCAAACCCGTGTGCGTTTCTCGCTGTGTACGTGTTACTGCCAGTCAACAGTTGCCAGATGTCGCTAGCCATTTATAGAATCGTCCTGTTTTCAAAAAAGGATGTGTTTGTTGGATAATCATTTCACTTTGTGTTAAATTAATAATTAACAATTAGACTCTATAGGTAACGTTTATTCTAGTTCTAGTTAGGTATATAATTTCAAATATGATAATGATGCCATAAGATAGCGCTGTGCAGGAATTTGCAAATAGAAGTACGTGTATCTGCAAACATATAGTCACGTGCTGGGAGGTTGGTACGATGCATTGCATGTAGCTAGATAATGTAGGCCCTTGTGGACACTTAGTTGTAAGCCGAGGTATTTAATATATACTATAATAAAGAGCAATGTGCCTCTGTGTATACTTCTTTCTGTGTGTGGTTGTGTACGTAATGTCTGACAAATAAGATACGCCGGAAAAACGATCTTCTAGAAAAAGTGAAGATGAAAATAGTGTGATTCAAAACTTAAACATTAAAAAAGACTAGGTAATAAAATCCTTATATGTCATTTGACAACAGGACGATTCTATAAATGGCTAGCGACATCTGGCAACTGTTGACTGGCAGTAACACGTACACAGCGAGAAACGCACACGGGTTTGCCTCATGTTTGACGTGAGTGCATCCGGGGGTGGGGGTATACTCGTACCTTGTAAAACTCACTCTTCATATATCAAGCATTATAAACAAGCACTTTAATATTTGCTTCCTTTGATGATAGTATCATCAGTGATTTCTAAATACAATATTGATGTTATGAAGTAATTCAACCATGATTCACCTCTAGATTTATAATAATTCTTACGAGATCTCAAGCTGTTTAACCTTATTATAGTTGACAAAGAGAATAGATGGGTAGCGTAAATTGACCAAAACGAAAAAATATCTTCGGAGGGGCACGTATGGGTATCTTACCCCAGCCAATCCGCCGGCCGTTCCTTTACGAAATACATATACACCGGATGCATGGGCATAAATACTTATTACTACACTTCAATTCAATATATCCCTAGACCATCAATGGACAGCTAGTGGCCAAACTGCGTCTCCTATGGGTTAAATTTCGATTACAGCGCTCTTGCTAACTTTACAGTCTAAGGTTTAGGTGGGGGTTTAGAAATGCATTTCACAAAACATGGCACACCTCAACTTCAAAGAATGGAATTACATCCCCTTGTTAGTGTATGTGTGGTGAATAGTGATTTAATCGATTAGACGCATGGGGCAGTAGTTACGGACATGTCGAGACGAAAGTACGTGTTGAAATAAAAATGCAAATGCAATATGTCACTGATACATATCACTGTTATGCTAATACTATTATAATACCAAGGTTAAAAAAATGGGAGGGGAAGGAAAGAAGTGCAACTGACGTGTCGAAACGAAGGTACGTGTTGAAATGCCACAGGCCGGCTACCCCTTGAAGGCTTATGACCGTCTTCCAATTATAATTCGTGACCGTGAATTCTTCTTTATATACTTTAACCTTTGCCTCTTTACAACCATTTTGAATTAGCTTGAACATTTAAGAGTGAGTGAGAAGGCGATGTGTAAGGATTCTGAACACGGTGAATATGGAATTTTTGTGTAGAGAGAGAGAGAAAAAAAGAAGAAAAAGAGACTGTCGTAGACTTCAGACGTGCTTTAATTAAGTTAATAAAGGTTTATTGTATAAATATGTACAGCTTTACATACATTGACATACAATGCGGGCAACAGCCCGCCAGTGGGGGAGTTGTTGTGCCCTAGTGGGTGGAAGGTGAGGGTTTAGGGAGGTCAGCGAGGGGGGGGCGCCGCCCTGAGCACCCCAAGCATTACGTCCATGGGCGTGTGGCGGACAAGGAGGGCAGCTCTCGTTGCCCGACTGCTGAGGAGGCTGCCTTCTGCAGGGTGGGTGGGGGTCTGCGGCGCTGGTCGGAGGGCCTCCGTGGCCGGGCAGGACAGTAGGTAGTGCAGCAGCGGGTGGCGGCTGTGCCTACCGCAGTGGTCGCACTGTTGCCCTTGGAAGCCGTCATACAGCTCCTCCCTGGTGCAGTAGCCCAGCCTAACTCTTTGCAACAGTACGCCGTCCGCCCTGGGCTGTTGATGGAAGGCGCTCAACGTCTGATAGTCGGTGGTGGCGGCGTACCAAGCAGCTAGTCTTTTTGCTCCTTCTAACTGCCGGTGAGTCTGGTGGGCGCGGCGGGCTGCGGCACGCCTGGCTCGTGCCTTCACGTACGACAGACTAGGTGGCACGTGCCTGGTCACGTGGGGAGCGCCAGCGGCTCTTTTTGCAGCAACGTCGGCGGACTCATTGCCTCGCACGCCCACGTGGCTGGGCATCCAGTGCAGCCTTACCCGACGTCCCTGTGCGGCGAGGCTCTGCAGGCTGCCCAGGATGGCGGTGACGAGTCCCACGTTGTCGCTGGGGCACGGCTGCTGGAGGACCTGCCACGCCGTTCTGGAGTCTGTAAGTAGGACCACAGTAGCCTCCTGGCGGTTCTGGGCGTGCTCCAGGGCCAGGTGGATGGCCACAAGCTCTGTCTGTAGGGTGGAACAGTAATCCGGCGTCCTCTCGAGCAGTTCGGTCCCAACGGTGATGGCAGCGGCGCCCGTCCTGCTACTCTCGGGGTCGACTGAGCCGTCGGTGTAGTATATGGCACCGCCCGGCTCAGACACCTGCGCCACCGCCATGAGGGTGTGATGCCGCAGCTCCTCGGTGGTGCAGAGCGCCTTGCTGGCCGGTAGCCGGGTGGTGGAGAACTCTGCTGTGGGGGGCTCCCACGGGGGTGGGGCTCGGTAGGTGGGGGCCGGGAGGTCGGCGTGTGGCCAGCGCCAGCTGTTAATGTGGGCGAGGCTGCGGGTGGCCAGGGTGGACTGGAGTAGCCACGGGTTGCGGTGGAGGACATCGTTCCCTTGCGTCATTGCAAGCCGTAGTCTTCTCTGTGCTACTCCTTCGGAGTCGCGCTGCAGGACCCTGGCCACGCGGCAGGCCACGATCTGTTGTACTCTGGTGGTGAGTGGCACCAGGCGGGTCTCGTTCTGCATGACGCACGCACTGGTCCATCTCGGAGCTCCCAGCATCGTCCTCATGGCGGTGTTTTGCAGCACCTCGAGCCGCTCCTGTTGGCTACGGGAGAGCGATATGAGGACTGGGGCGCTGTAGTCCACCAGGGAGCGCACTGCAAATATGAAATACAGTCGGAGGACGGAGAAAGTGGTCCCCGCTGTGGGTCGTGTCATGGCTCGCATTACGTTCAACCTAGCCTGGGCCCTTTCCCTCAGGTAGGTGGCGTGGGCTGTAAAGGACAGCCACTTGTCCACCCATACACCGAGGCACTGGTATGAGTTGGCCCAAGCCAGTCTGACGCCCTGGACGCAGAGCTGACCTGCCGGGTCGGCAGCCCTCACCATCATGGCGCGGGACTTCTCTGCAGAGTTTAGTTAGTTAGTTTATTATTTAACATTAGTACATGAATATATACACAATCACATACACGTATGTATATATACTCGTGCATACACATACTTATAACTATATACATATACATATAAAAATGCGCGGGCCACAAGCCCGCCGCTGGGGCTTACGCCCCGATATTTTGCTACCATGTTTCAGCGAGGGGGCGGAATGTCTCGCATGATGGTTAGCAATTTGCTAGGTGTGTTAAGAGCCCGCCTGATGGGTTGCTGTCTTAGTTGAGCTGTGGCGGGGCAGTGAACCAGGTAGTGTATCAGCGGTCGACGGCTCTGGAGGCCGCAGTGTTCGCACTCCTGACCACTGAACTCGGGCCGTAGCTGCTCCAGCGTGCCGTACCCGAGCCGGAGCCTGTGCAACCGAACTTGGTCGGCTCTAGTTAGCGGACGGCCGCATTGTAGCGGCTGGTAATTTGTGGTGGCAGCGTACCATGCTGCCTGCCGCGAGGTTCTCTCCATGGTGCGATGGTGGTGATGAGCGGACGTAGCAGGATACTGCGGGCATGGTGCTAGCTGCTCGGGCTGCTGCATCCGCCAACTCGTTCCCTCGGAGCCCCACGTGACTGGGTACCCAGTTCATCCGTAGGTGCCGGCCTTCACCGGCAAGTCTCTGCGCGCTGAGCTGAATGGATGTTACCAGCTGGATGTTGTCGGTGGGGCTGGCTTGCTGGAGTGTCTGGAGGGAAGATTTGGAGTCTGTGTGTATAATTACCGCACCTTCACGATGGTGAAGGGCGTGCTCCAGGGCTTGCTGTATGGCAACTAACTCCGTCTGCACTCGTGTTGTGTGCACTGTGCCTTCCTTGCTGGCGGGTTGTTGATGATGATTTCGACGGGTGGGGGCTGCCATGGGGCCGGTACAACGTAGTTTGCAACGGCCAGATCCGGACTCCACATGGCTATTTGACCGTCGTCGAACAGTGCATTGGTGGCGTCAGCTATCCTCCGTAGCCAGGTGTTTGTGCTGAAGAGGTCCCGTCGCTGCGGTAGGGTCCTTTTGATTTTGGTTCGTGCTATGGTCTCCCTGTCTTGTCGGAGGATCTTAGCCACCCGGCAAGTCGCAATATGTTGAACCCTGGAGGCCAGAGGTACCAGTCGAGTCTCACTTTGCATTATGGACATACTGGTCCAGCGAGGTGCCCCGAGCATGGTCCTCATGGCCTGGTTCTGGATGCACTCGATCCTCCTTTGTTGGGTGGGTGACAGGGAAACCAGCACGACAGCGCTGTAGTCAATCAACGAGCGGACGGCCTGTATGTAGTACAGGCGCAGCACGGCATGTGAGGCTCCAGAGTGTGTCCTTGTCATCGCCCTCATGACATTGATTCTCGTCCTCGTCCTCTCCCTTAGGTAGGTGACCTGGGTGTTGAAGGATAAGCCTTGGTCAACCCATACTCCCAGGTACTGGTACGAGCTGGTCCAAGCCAGCTGGATACCCTGAATGTGGAGGTGGGTGTCCGGGGTGGTGGCCTTAAGCATCAAGGCCTTGGACTTCTCAGCTGAGATCTTGAGGCCCAGTTCTTCACACTTGTTAGAGATAAGATCAAGGCCCTCTTGTGCTCTGGTGATCCTATTGCCTCGGGTTTTGCCCGAGACGACAAGAACCAGGTCGTCGGCATAGCTGAGAAGCGCCGTGCCACCCCGGAAGGGTAGGCTCACCAACTGTTCCATTAGGAGGTTGAAGAGGACGGGGCTGAGAACCCCACCCTGCGGAGTGCCGTTCTCTAGGTCCCGGTAGAGATTTTGAGATGGCAGTTGAAGGGTAGGCATCGACATAGAGAGAGGGAACGGGGAAAGGGGGGTTGGTACGAGCGATGGAGTTGGAGAAAGGTCACGTTTGAAAGAGAAAGGGCATCCTTATTTTATTATTATTATAGGTTTATTCAACAATATTAAATACAATTAGACATACATATATACATTTTTTTTTTTACAAAATTGGTAGTTGAAAAGGGAGAGCGAGAAGCAAAGCTTATGGGGAGTTGCTCTCCCTTAAGGAAAAAAAAATATTTTTTATTTATTTATTTTTGTTACATGTCAGTATGGTACATACACATCTACACACATATATACACACATACATCACATATATACACACACACAATTACATGCGTCACGACGTCCGCTAACTCCGACCTCACGTAGAAATCGGGGGCACGAACGAGCATCGCAACTTGTGGGGGTCAGGTGAGACGGGACGATAATTGCTTAATGTGCAGATCTGGGTCACCGTGACCTGCTGGAATAGAAAAAAAAAGAGCGGCAGACTTGGGCAGTGCATGACAGTTTCTCCATGAATACAACCATGAAATGGACCTGAAGTGTTCAATATACTAATACTTATAGATTAAAGACTTTTTTAAGTATCGTTTGAATGATGATAAACATTTTGTCTTAGGTAAATCCTTTTCCAGTTTATTCCATGTGTTAACACCTATAATAGATAAGCATTGGCTTTTTTTGGTTGTTCTGTATTGAGTTTTAAAGAAGTCGTTTGTTTGCCTAGTCGCATAGCGAGTTTCGTAAGTTGAGTAAAATTTCAATATGTTTTGATTCATGTGTTTATTGTAGATTTGGTGCATAACAATGGCAGTTTTGTACTTTATTAAGTCATTGAATTTGAGTAGATTTAGTTTTTTAAATAAATTATTTGTATGTTCCAAACGACCTACATTGCAGATTATACGCAGTGCCCTTTTTTGAGAGGTAATTATGCGTTGAAGATTAGTTTGATAAGTATTACCCCAAATTTCTGAACAATAGTTTAAGTATGGTAGTAGTAGACTACAATAAATGGTACGTAGGGTATTTTCATTGAGGATATTTCTCATTTTATGCATAATTCCTAAAGTTTTGGATATCTTATTTATCACGTGATTTATATGATGTTTCCAATTAAGTTGATCGTCTAAATACACGCCTAGGAATTTACTGACGGACGCTTTTTCAATAATTTCGTTGTTTATTTTGATCGGCTTAGTACTTTCATTATTTTTGTAGAAAAGCAGGTAGTTAGTTTTTGATACGTTTAAGGATAGCTTATTGGCTGAAAACCAGTTGGATAGTTGACATAATCCTTCATTAATTGTCTTGATCAGTTTGTCGGAATTTGTATCGGAGCATAGAATGGTGGTATCGTCGGCGAACAGTATAAATTTCATAAGGTTGGATACATTTGTAATGTCATTAATGTATAGTAAGAATAGTTTGGGTCCTAGAACTGAACCTTGAGGTACTCCGCATGTAACTGGTAGAATGTGTGATCTTTCTTCCTCAATGGCCACATATTGTTTCCTGTTTTTTAGATAACTTTTTAACCAGTCATTAACTTTACCTCTTAGCCCATAGTATTCGGCCTTTCGAATTAGGATTTCATGATTTACTGTGTCAAATGCCTTTTTAAGATCAATAAATATGCCGGCTGTCTTTTTCTTTTGTTCTATATTGTTAGTTATCTCTTCAATTAATTCCATTACTGCTGTAGACGTTGAAAGATTTCGTTGAAATCCATATTGACTATGGTAAATGACGTCATTTTTTTTTTAGAAATGAGTCAAGGCGATTTGTGAATAACTTTTCAAGAATCTTGGAAAACTGTGGTAATAGTGAAATTGGTCTATAGTTATTATAACTTGATTTGTCGGCTGATTTGAATATCGGTATTACTTTTGCTATTTTCATTGCATCTGGAAATATCCCTTGTTCAAATGATTTATTGCATATTGTCAGAAAATGATCTTTGATGATAGGCATAATTTGTTTTATGAGGTTCATATTGATTCCTGTGCAATCGAGTGATTTCTTGTTCTGCATTGATTTTACTGTGTTCATAAGTTCGTTTTCCGTGACGGGTTTTAAAAACATAGTGTTATTTATTCGGTGTTTCAAAAATGTCTCGTAAGTTTGATGTGTTGTCTTTATTTGTTTCGCGAGGTTAAGTCCTACATGGGAGAAAAATTCATTAAATTCGTTTGCCACTTCTTTTTTAGTTTTTCCTTTTTTAATAATGTCTATGAATTCATTGGTGTTATTAATTTTGTGCCTAGTTAAGTTGTTTATTACTTCCCATGTCTTTTTTATATTACCTTTATAACCTTCAAGCAGTGTGTCATAGTATTTTTTTTCACAGTTGCGCAAAATTGTTGTAAGTTTGTTTTTGTACACTTTGTATTTGTTTTCGTCTGTCAAGGACTTGCTTTGAATAGATTTCTTGTAAAGTTGGTTTTTCTTTCGACACGCGTTCTTAAGACCGTTTGTAAACCATGGTTTTGAGTTTACGTTACGTGATTTTATTTCTACTTCTCTCTCTGGGCAGCATTTATTTACATTACTCATGATAATGCTTACAAATTCGTTATATGATAGATTGGCATTTTCTGACTCGTAAACCTGATCCCAATTTTCTTCTTTTAAGCATTGATTTAATTTTGCAATATCTTTTTCGTCAATTTTACGTTTAAGTACAATTCTGGGTTTTGTTATGCAGTGCATTTCTTTTGGACTGATAGTGAATACCGGTAGATGGTCACTTATATCACTTATTAAGATACCACTATGAATCTCGGAGTTTACAATATTGGTGAAAATGTTATCTATCAATGTTTCACTTGTATTTGTTATTCGGGTTGGTTTATTTATCAAAGGATATATACCTAAAGAGAAAATCATATCTGTAAAGTGTCTTGTTTGTTCATAAGTCTCATACTTAAGTAAATCTATGTTGAAGTCACCACAGAGATATAGATTTTTATTTCTAAATGGAGTTATGATTTCTTCAAGCATATTTGTGAACTCATTGATGTTTGTGCCTGGCTTTCTGTAAATACTTGTTATGACGGTATTCTTTTTAGTTTTACTGAAAATCTCAACAGCTACGCAATCAAATAGGTTTTCATACGAATTAGTGGATTGATTTATTAGTTTGCATGAAATTGATTTTTTTATGAAGATAGAGACTCCGCCGCCTTTTTGGATCTGTCTATTAGCACTGTAAGGAGTATAGTTTTGTAAGAAGTTTACTACACATCCTGGGTCAATCCATGTTTCGCTTATCACTATAACGTCAAAGCTTTTATTGAGTAACTTGAGATAACAGTCAATTTTCTGATAATTGGCGTTTAGGCTCCTTGCATTGATGTGAATTAGTGTGAAACCATCAATATCACGAAATACCGTGTCAAATACTGTAGTAATCGCTGTCTTTTGTTAGTTTTGAGTAAAAATTTAATTCGGGGTCAATTTGGGTATTATTGTGATTAAATATCGAAAATTCATTTTCTGATATTTTGTCTATTTCTTTATACTTCTTAATGGCGGTATATACATCTGGGTTTTTTGATGCGAGATTTGGCGCGGAAAACAAAATATTAATTTCTGTGTTTGAGATGGCATGATAGGGAAATGTTTTTGAGCAGTGTAGGCAGAACCAGTTATTGAAAATATTGGGGTTATTTTTGGCAGTATTTACGGGTATATTTGCACACATGAAATGATATAAATGTTTGCATAATGTACATTTGAGGTGATTTTTGATATGTTTGTTTTAGTTTTTGTGTTAGTTGTAGTGTTCATGGTTATGTTTGTGTTAGAAGATTAAGGAATGTGAACTATTGAAATTCAACTAATTGTTCAAGATTACTTACTTGATGTACTTTTTCATCCTTGCACTTGATATACACCTTGCAGTCTCTTGTCCATGTCGAGATGATCTTCCCTTGTTTCCTCATGTCGCGTGCTGTTTTGGCAATCTCTCCTTACATTCGTGTGGTTGTATGTAATTTGTTAGTTTATCTATTAATTTATTTATTTGCTTATTTATTAATATATTGATTAATTATTTTGTTTGTTTATTTATCTATTTGTTTATTTATGTACTTATTTATTTATTTCTTCATTTATATATTTATTTTTTAGCTTGTATATCTTGAAATTTCTCCCCGGCATCCTATACAATAATGTTGAATAATATAAATTATGAAAAATGCAGGGAATACAAATATGCTAAGTTCATCTTTTCTGAAGACAATGTCTTCTTTTATTCAGGAGTAAATAGTGATTCCATTGCATCACAGGAAGATGTAACACTCACCCGTGATTTATACCTCTCTAAACAACAGTCAGAGGTTCATCCCGGAAGATGCAATTGAACCTGGTCAAGGCTACACCAAGGAGTTAATAAGATAGAGAGAAACTATCAAGGCACCGGAACCCTGGGGTGATGGTAGATTTCTACTGGATGCTCCTACGTGGCATTTCGCAGGCATAGTACATGAAATCGTAAAATAGATAAATAAATAATAGAAATATAGATAAATAAAAAAAATAAAAAATGAATAATTAAATAAACAAATAAATAAATCAACCAATCAATAAACAACTAAATAGATAGATAAATAAACAAATCAATAAACACACTAAATAGATAAATGAATGGATAACTAGATAAGATTGATAGATAGTAATGAAGTAATAAGACAGAATGACTAAAGAATTAAGAATAAATAGACACATACATATACCAACAGCCTTTTCCCGCTTACAATGGAGGTAGCCAGTGTCAAAGGCATAAATCCACTCTCACCCATTTCATCCCCACATACTCCACCCCTTCCTCTTTTCTTGGCTCTTACTGGATAACGGGTCATCTCTGCGTCTCCCCCGCTGCCCTGGGTCAAAAGCAATGTAGCAAGACACATCACATCCACAGCAAGGCAGCTTCATTTAATCGGGAATAAACAAATGAACAAATAAATAGATATAGCCTACATTAATTGATCAATCAATCATTCAGTTAGCAAATAAATAGATAAATACTAAATAAATAAACAAATATATAATACATAAATACATAGTCAAGTAAATAAATAAATAGAAATAGATAAATAAATAAATAAACAAACAAACAAATAAATAAACAAACAAATTAATAAGTAAAAAAAAAAAAGCCTGTTGTACTGTGTTTTCATGGTATTATCCAAGTAACAGTAGTAGTAGCCTATTTCGTTTTATCACTCTTCATAATCTGCGTTACGTTCTGTTCTGTAAAATGTCTTTTTATTTTATGGAATAATGTCATATTCAACGTATGCAACACCTGGATGCCTAGCGTGCACATGCACGCACGCACAATATGCTACAAGATGTGGTTTCAACAACGAAGACTACCGTCTCCCTAGGGACTTCCATTGTTCGGTGACCAAGCTCACCGACCTTTCTTGACAACGCCCGTTTTGACAACAAAAGATTCTGGGCGTGCCAGGTGAAGAGCTCTACTTGGACAAAAGGCCCAGCTGCGTCTCGGGTCAGACACCTGCATTGGCCGACGCCTCAACCGAGGCGACCTAACTTTCCAAATATTCTTCATATGGCAACCTTTGTGAATACATACCTATAATATGTTTCTGGCAACTCTCCGAGCCTTCCTGAGGGTTTGCCGTGTATGCTGTAGTTAGATCTATACGAGGAGAATTAAAGCCAAGAACCCTGCTCGAATTTCTTTCATCACCAATTCCAAATGTAGGGTACCATAATCTACAATAAACACATTATATATATATATATATATATATATATATATATATATATATACATATATATATATATATATGTATATATATTTTATATATTTTATATATATACATATTTTATATATATATATATATATATATATATATATATATACATATATATATATATGCATTATAACAAAACAGGATAAGTGGATAATGAAAGAACTGAGAGATAATAAAAACACCTTTTCACATGCTTTCCTCGGAACACTCACTACCATCTCATTCCCACGCAGTGGGAATTGAGAAACTCTAGTAAGCAAAGCACTGTCAGTCGTGGCAAGCCGATATATATATATATATATATATATATATATATATATATATATATATATATATATATATATATATATATATATGTAGTTAACATTGGGCTTTTTCCTCGCCTGGCCAGGGCTGGCTGGGACATAGCAAGTTGCGGGATTCGGAAACGAACTCACGACCACTTGCTCATGAGATCTATATGGTATCCACTGGGTTACCGCGCGACCCATACCTCGAAACAAATGAATAAATTATAAGCCTGTGAAATTCAAAATTCACATCATAATAGTCTCCCATCAAGTCATTATCTCTCCGACCATAGATTCATTGGGTTAATGAAATATGCATTCTATACGAAGGCAATTACTTTATTTACTTATTTATCTATTTGTATATTTCTAGTTCATCTACGCGTTTATTTATTTTTTAGAAAGAATGAGAATTTGTCTCGAAGTGCAAATGAAAAGGATGTGTTGCATCAGTTTGTGGTTTATAACCGTCACATATCACATGACCTAATTTACAGAATTAACTTTATTTCACAATGTCTCCTTTGTTTCCATTCACTCATTTTAAAGTTAGACCCTCGCCAGAGATATCTCAAAATCCCCAGCTGCTAATCAACTACCAAAGTAAGTTTAGTTTGTGTGCCATTGCATCCGTGATTTCTGATGATAACAGATGATAGTTGACGTGCACCAAGACTGGCGAGACGTCTATGCATGTGGTATCCCCAACATAAAAAAATAATAACACAATAATGAAGGCGACTGTAAGAGATCATAAGGCCTACAGTAGGTAGTTCCATGTCCATTACCACCTGTCACCCCCATCCATAAAGTTGTCTAACCGTTTCTTAAAACAACTGATAGTTTCAACGCTTACTACATGGTTACTAAGTCTATTCCATTTGTTGACCACCCTATTCGTAACCCAATTCTTGTCTATTTCCTTTTTAAATCTAAATTTGTCCAATTCAAATTCATAACTGCGAGTCCTGTCCTGTTTTCTTAATATGATAACCTTGTTTGCCTTTGATCCACTTGACCAACTCTATTAGATTATATCATACTCTGCATCTTTCCAGAGAGTGTAAGTTAAGGTGCCAAAGCCTCTCTTCGTAAGGTAAATTTCTTAGCCCATGTGTCATTTTGGTAATTCTCCTCTGTACTGATACTAGTATATGTGTGATATATATAAAAACAAAATGTATACAAAATGTATACTAAACCACTCCTCGGCTCTGTGTCCTTCTCCTTGGTGGACGTGCGCACGTCGCTGGGATCCCTTCAGACGGAGGTCCGTCTTCAAGTATCTTCAAGCTCCTTCGTACCCTCCCTTTGTAGAACTGGGAGGGGAAGGGAGGGGGGGTCCGCCCTCAACGGCAAGCAGCCGTGAAGTCTCCTACGGCTCTCTCTATCTCCTCGTGGTGCAGTGTTGCCGCAAATCCGGGTGAGCATATCCGGAATGGACTACATGGCAACTTTAGGATTGCCAGATAGCAAAATTCATCCTCCGTTTATTATGATTGGGTAAACCTTAGCCAATAGAATGTCGATAATAAGGGCTTGCCTGGGAGTGACTTTGTCTTTTGTAATACATCTGTCCTCACAATTCTCTTCTAACCAGTGTCACAGTATTTCTTGAACAAAATAACCCAGTGTCTCACGAACACTCTTTGATTAAACACAGAAAAGAAACACTAATAATGTCTCATACAGTTTTCTTAGCCATAGAGTAGATCATAATAGAAAACGACATTTCAAATGGATAACTTATTTGTTTTAGTGGCATATGTTTCTCTCTTCAATAATGATTTTGAGAAAAAACCATAGCGCTTGTCAAAGTTAAGTAGTGAACAGTACGTATAAGCCTGTAATGTAACAGCCTTAAACATTCCTCTTCGTCGAGATGTAGCTTTGATATATATTTTTAACTCTATTATCAGACTATCTGTTCTTAGGAATTAGGCAACAGCATATGCATGCATGCTTTCCCCTTGCCTTGCCCTGCAATCGTCACTTATGAGCATATAAACAGTTAGAAGTCGGTATAAATCAGTTTGTGCTCACAGACTTAGATATTATATCTTATTATCTTCATTTTCTTCATCACTTTTCTCTCTAACGTAATGAAAAATGATAATAATATTGTCTGGCACTGTATGGTTAAACTTAAGCGTGATTTTCATCACTGCCGTCGTTACTTATGAACAAATCCTCGCTTTCCACATATGTATTAGATTCTTCATTTCCTTCATCATGTTCTGAATCATTTTCATCACTTACTTCGCTGTCATCGTCACTGTTGTGTACATCATCACTTTCTGTGTCATCAGATTCATCAAAGAATGTAGTGAGTTCCTTTGGAAAGCTCGAGTTCGCATAAAATCTGGCCCGAAAGTGGTCTTCCTGTGCGAGTGGCTCAAGCATTACACCTCTGTAAACTTTACTGACAACATAAATAAACACAAAATGCAATGGTAATGGTGTGGATATATTAAAAATACACGTATATATTCTCTTTATATTTATTCAAGCTTTACTTTTTTAGAAATTGACGAGAAACTAATTTATCCGGAATTTCCGATTCAAAAGAGCATCGCCGGATGTTTGACGTAATCACGTCCGACTGGTGTTCCCGCCATGCAGCTAGCAGACGAATTCCGGATTTGCGGCAACACTGTCGTGGTGTCTCCTGCGTCCTGGTGCCCTCCCTCTGTGGAACTGGGAGGGGGGGGGGTCCGCCCTCAACGGGAAACGGCCGTAAAGTATCCTACGGCTCTCTTTCTCGTGATCTCCTCCAGGCGGTGCCCTCCCTCTGTAGAACTGGGAGGGGGGGGGGGTGTCCGCCCTTAACGGCGAGCGGCCGTAAAGTCCCTTCCTTCATCTCCATGCCCTTCCTCTACACATCCGGGAGGGTGAGGGAGAGTGGGTGGTGGCGATCTGCGCATGCACGTAGCGGTAGCGGTGATGACCCCGTAGTTGGGCCTAGTTGGCAGCCCTGGGCAGCTACGCATGACCTCACGCAACCCTAGCGTGGATCACATTCCTCCGGCCTGGGTCAGGTGCTGAGCGCGCCGACCAGCTCCAAGCTTCCATCTCGGGTTGAATCACGTGGTCAGCGGTGGACGAAACGTCCGGGTTGACAGTCTTCCAATGACGGAAACAACTCGCGAGCGGGTCGCGAGTTGAAAAGTGTGCCTATTTAGCCTTGCTACCTCGATCTTGCGGTATGAGCGAAAAACCTCAGGATATTTCTTTTTCCTTGAGGGAAAACTCCTTCGCAAGATCGAACTGCTATGGCTTCTCTGGCCAATACGGCATGACATACAAGTGTCGAATGTCTGTGTGTGTGTGTGTGTGTGTGTGTATGTACATGTGTACTGTATGTATAAAAAACGGTCTCCTTCCTCCGAGTCTGGGGACAAAAAGATACAGCAGTATTCGTTCACTAAAGTTTCCAAGTCTGGAAAATAAGACTGCCTACAGCTCACGCTAGCTGAAACTAGACACTCTCTACAGCTCTGAATGGCTGGAAAAACTAATCGCTCTCTCTACAGCTTCACTAGCTGGAAAACTAGGCACTCCTACAGCTCTGACTGCTAGCTGAAACTACACTCTCTACAGCTTCACTAGGCTGGAACTAAACACTCCTACAGCTCTGACTGCCTACAGCTCACGCTAGCTGAACTAGACACTCTCTACAGCTCTGAATGGCTGGAAAAACTATTCGCTCTCTCTACAGCTCCACTCGCTAGCTGAAACTAGACACTCTCTACAGCTTCACTAGGCTGGAACTAAACACTCCTACAGTTCTGACTGCCTACAGCTCAC
Organism: Oratosquilla oratoria; assembly: GCF_046742065.1. Classification (NCBI taxonomy): domain Eukaryota; kingdom Metazoa; phylum Arthropoda; class Malacostraca; order Stomatopoda; family Squillidae; genus Oratosquilla; species Oratosquilla oratoria. The sequence continues at coordinate 35,882,048 of NC_134778.1, read as the reverse complement.
GCTAGCTGAACTACACTCCTACAGCTCTGAATGGCTGGAAAAACTAATCCCTCTCTCTACAGCTCCACTAGCTGGAAAACTAGGCACTCCTACAGCTCTGACTGCTAGCTGAAACTACACTCTCTACAGCTTCACTAGGCTGGAACTAATCGCTCTCTCTACAGCTTCACTAGCTGGAAAACTAGGCACTCTCCTATCTGAATCCTATGGCTGGAACTTCTCTGGTTCCGCTAATCTGTCCACGGCCGGAATCCTTCAACGGCTCTGAGGGACTCGAACGGAGGGTCATTCGCCCTACCTTGAAAAACTGGCTCACTCTACAGCTCTTACTAGAAACTGTCTCTCTCTACAGCTCTCTCTCTAGAAACTGGCACGGGTGGCCTCTTCACCCTACCTTGAAAAACTCGACACACTGACTGCTCTACGGGCGACCTGTGTCGCGCCTGACCTGCACACAGCTAGCTACGGCCTACTCTACCGACTGCTCGGGTTGGATCCAACAGCTGTGGGGACCAGCACCTTGTGTTTCTAGCTCTCTTTTCTCAACCGAGTCCCTGTTCGACGCCACTGTCAAATAAGCTCGTACGGCAATACTCGGGAATTTGAGAAGGCGAGAGGGAAACACACGTCACACCAACTAAGATGTGTTTATTGGATAAACAGAGCACAACTAAAACTATCTGAACACATATAATATATATCACATGTGTGATATATATAGGAACAAAATGTATACTAAACCACTCCTCGGCTCTGCAGGCGCGAGGATGAATTCTCCTCGAGTGTCGATTCCTTCTCCAGACGATCTCCTCCAGACGAGTCCCCTGTGTCCTTCCCCTTGGTGGACGGGCGCACGTCGCTATGATTCCTTCAGACGAGTCCCCTGTGTCCTTCTCCTTAGTGGACGGGCGCACGTCCCTGGGATCCCTTCAGACGAAAGTCCGTCTTCAAGTTCCTTCGTACCCTCCCTCTGTAGAACTGGGAGGGGAAGGGGGGGGGGTCCGCCCTCAACGGCAAGCAGCCGTGAAGTCTCCTACGGCTCTCTCTATCTCCTCGTGGTGTCTCCTGCGTCCTGGTGCCCTCCCTCTGTGGAACTGGGAGGGAAGGGGAACGGCCGTAAAGTATCCTACGGCTCTCTTTCTCGTGATCTCCTCCAGGCGGTGCCCTCCCTCTGTAGAACTGGGAGGGGGGGGGTGTCCGCCCTTAACGGCGAGCGGCCGTAAAGTCCCTTCCTTCATCTCCATGCCCTTCCTCTACACATCCGGGAGGGTGAGGGAGAGTGGGTGGTGGCGATCTGCGCATGCACGTAGCAGTAGCGGTGATGACCCCGTAGTTGGGCCTAGTTGGCAGCCCTGGGCAGCTACGCATGACCTCACGCAACCCTAGCGTGGATCACATACCTCCGGCCTGGGTCA
>NC_134778.1:35823133-35875633 GCF_046742065.1 Oratosquilla oratoria | reverse complement strand
CGTATCAGTAGGTAATCATCGCTATTCACATGCCATTCTTCGCCATTGTTAAACATTGAATCTGTCGAATAGCTGTGAGAAGGAATGTACCAATAAAACCAACCATGTTAATAGTTTGGATTTCAAACACCTGATGATCTGCTTCCATCCTCTTTCTGTTTTGGATCTTCCCTTATGATAATATCCTAACATATATAAACACAAAATTATTCATGCAGGAGGTTCCCTATTAGATTATAAAAGTCGCACTCTATAACTGCAGAATATTCATCAAGGCATATTGCAGAGACAAGATTTTCCCCTAGCTTTTTGGTTATGAATTTATACTAGTTATATAATTTAATAGTTCAATTTGGCCCATTCATGACACAATAAAGGTCATTCTCATAATTTCTATATCTCAATTTTTTTTAGTTAAAAAATTATGCAAATCATGCAAATTACGTTTTTTAGTCCATTCTATTTTATTTGTTTATTCATAAGAGAACTACTTAAATAAATGCCATTTTCTCAGTTATTGTCGGGGTAGCAAAAGTCTACCCAAACTTTTTTGTCATCACTCATGATCAAATTCATGGTCTAGTTACTTAGGAGACGTTCCGCACACACGAAAACCCTTCCCCCTGCACAGATTATGAAATTCATGAAATGTGTAGCACCAAAGTTGTGTTCATGATTGGACGCATAGACAACGAATATGTTTGACATGTGTGGTAAGTGCCAAACACGCAGTATTTTGGTAGAAGTTTATTGCGGAGATCTACACACAAGTAAGACAGGAAGTGATCTGTCACAAGCGAATGCTTGGGGGGCCTAGCTGGGCATAAGACGCGCCTGTGGCCTACTTTCTGTTACATTGTTGCTAAGCGGGAAAAAGATTGAGCAAAACAATACATACTAACATATCTAGGTATATACATAGAAATATACAGCAACAAGAGAACAACTATATATAATGATGAATATGCATGCAAAATGGTTAAGGGTAACATATATTTAGTTCCTTAATTCTACGACGTGTACAATTGGCATAGACGCATACGCGTTTAGCGTACGCCTAATGACGTATATATATTCGGTTATATAATTATGTATAGGACACTTATATTGTAATGACTACATAGGCTTACTTATACAAAACATTTACAATAGATATATGTTGATATTAAGTACTCATGTATAATAATGAAGTATGACATATACAATAAAGGAGATACATATACAATAAATATATACAATAATTAAGTAAGAAAGGGCTTGGCTACATTACTCCCCCCTTGAGAGTGTAGCGTCAGTAAAGAAAGTCTTTAGTAGTAGTAAAAATCAGATTTATTGTGAAATCTGACTGCCCTGCCTGAGCGACTTTTGTATGGGAGAGCGGAAGTATGAGGGTGGGAGGGAGGGGAAGATGTGATAGGGTGGCCGAGGTCATTGGCATTTGTGGGTGGTATGGGATTCGGTGGGATGACAGTTGAAGTGTCAGAAGTGGATGAAGTAGGAACAGGAGGAGTGGAAGGTGTTGAGGGTATGTCTGGGGTTACATGGAGACGGGTCTTAGGGCGAGGAGAAACAGGGAGGAAAGCTGGTTTCAAACGATCAATGGAAACTGAGGTTTCGCCTTGAGGTAGGTTAAGGATGAAGTACTTAGGTTCACGTCGAATGACGTCATATGGACCAGAGTACGGAGCCTCCAAACTCTTACGAATTCTGTCGACTCGTAACCAAACTTTAGAGCAAGAGTGAAGGTCGTGAGGGAGATAGGGTGGAGGTGGTGTATGGCAGTCACCGGATGCGAGATCTTGGAAATTGACAGACTGCATTTCCTTGATAAGACGAAGGATGGTTGTGTCATCCGAGGAGTGGGTGTGTTCCTGAGTAATGGCGACAGAAGGGCATAACATATGAGCGCCAGTAACGGCGGTAAATGGGGAAAATTTGGTGACGTGAGGTGTCATGCGATAGCCAAGAAGGACGATAGGTAAGGAGTAAAACCAGTTATCTTGCCTAGCGCGGAGAGCTGATTTCAGAGAACGGTGGAAACGTTCAATCATGCCGTTAGCTTGAGGGTGATAACTAGTAGTACGCATATGGTGGAAACCAATGATAGATGAAAGCTTAGAGAAAAGTTCACTCTCAAATTGGGAACCTCTATCCGTGATGACATGAAGTGGAACACCGAAACGGCATATCCAGCCATTTACAAAAGAGATTGCTACAGAAGTGGCAGTAGTGTCAATGAGGGGAATTGCTTCAGTCCAACGAGTAGCTCGGTCAATGCAAGTCAACAAGTATTTGTATGGGAGAGGGTAAGGATAGTTAGGAAGAGTAGCAGGGGGCAACGGTCCTACAATGTCGATGTGTACTGACTGGAAGCGGTCAGTAGGAGTAGATATAGGAGAAACAGGAGAGGAAGTGTGACGGGTAGTCTTAGACTGTTGACACCTAAGGCATTGTCTTACAAATGTCTTTACATCTCTGTCAATGTGTGGCCAGAAGTAACGTTGTTTGACCAACTTAGAGGTGGACTGAACACCAGGATGAGAAAGGTTATGCAAAGAAGAGACTACGTCATTACGTAAGGGTAATGGAACAAAAGGTCGAGGAGTGTTAGTAGAGGTATCACACCAGAGTGTTAAATCAGAGGGTAAAGTGAATTTAGAGAGTCTAGGCTTGAAAGTTTCCAGTTCGTCATCTGTTGTCTGACTTTGAGCTATGCCACTTAAGTCAAAAGCGTCGAGTGTTACAGCGCATGACGTGCGAGATAAGCAATCAGCGATGACGTTGGTTTCGCCACGAATGTACTCGACTGAAGAAACGTATTCAGAAAGAACAGAGAGTTGTCGTTGTTGTCTGTCAGTTTTAGCAAGAGATTTAGAGTAAAAGGCAGCTACGAGGGGTTTGTGGTCAAGAAATAGGGTAACTGTATGTCCGTCAATGAGAGTCCTGAAATGCAAAACTGCGAGGTAAGCAGCTAATAACTCGCGGTCGTAGGTGGAATAGATGCGTTGTGTGTCAGAGAGTTTCTTCGAGTAGAATCCTAGGGGCGTTGGCTCGCCGTCTATAACTTGATAGAGAGCGGCGCCAACGGCTAGGCTTGAACTGTCAGTCACGAGTTGGTAGTTTGTCGGTAATAGGGAAGGGTAAGCTAAGGTTGGACAGTCCAGTAAGGCTTGCTTCAAATTATTGAAGGAGTCCTTTGCTGCGTCAGTCCAAGTGAGACACTTTGAAGAAGGATATTGTTTAAGAAGCTCAGTAAGGGAATAGGCTACGGTTGCAAAATTAGGAATCATGGGCCGAAAAAAATTTATCATACCCATGAAACGGCGCAAAGCCTGTGAAGTCTGAGGCAAAGGGAAATCGGAAATGGCCGTGGTACGGTCTTTAGGTGGCTTAATCCCTTGTGAGCTAATCTCGTAACCGAGAAAGGTAAGATTTGACTTGAAGAATTGACATTTGTCAAGAGAAAGTCGCATGTTATGCTGAGCCAAAATAGAAAGAACAGTTTGAACATCTGAAATATGTTCTTCAAGGGTCTCACTAGCAATCAGTACATCATCAAGGTACGTAAACGTGTTGTTTACGTTAGCTAAGAGGGTATCTATAAAGCGCTGAAATGTGGCTCCGGCATTTTTCAATCCAAAGGGCATGTACAAAAATTCAAATAAACCAAATGGCGTGCATATCGCAGTCTTAGGAATATCTTGTTCAGCTACAGGAATCTGCAGATATGCACGTTGTAAGTCTAACTTAGTGAATATAACCTTATTCTTAAGTGACATGGTGAGAGAGCGCAAGTGTGGTATGGGATATTTGTCATTTACAGTTACATTGTTTAGACCTCGGTAATCTCCGCAAGGTCTCCAGGAATGTGGTTCTTTCTTGGGAACCAAATGAAGTGGGGACGCCCAAGGTGAGTTGGAGCGTCGTATGATCCCTGCATTAAGCAAAAATTGAAACTCATCCTTGGCAGCTTTGAGCTTCTCACCTGTCAATGGCCTTAATTTACAGGATATAGGGGAAGAATCACCTGTATCAATATGATGATAGGTTGTAGTTTCTACTGGTGGAGGATCAGACAGTTGTCGGGGCGCGGTAAGTACGGGGAATTTTGAAAGAAGAGCAATGGCTCTTGAATCAATATCCCCATAATGTACCGCATGTGAAGAGATAGGGAGAGGAGAAGCCTTAAGGGGAATGGTGCATGCAGTGGAAGGATCAGAGAGGAGGCGATTTCTACAATCAACTACTAGTGAATTATGGGTTAAAAAATCGGTACCAAGAATTGGGCGGACAACATCAGCAACGACGAATGACCATGGGAGAGAACGTCTGATACGTCGAATCCCAAGTTCCACGTCGACTTCGCCGTACGTACGAATACGGGTACCGGAAGCAGTAGTAAGTTGTACTACCGTGGGACGGAGCAGTGGAGTTAAACTTGGGTCATAGGGAATGAGCGATACTTGAGAACCGGTATCTATAAGGAATTCATAGTTCTTGCAACCTATAGTGGCACTAATGACGAGAGGCAGTCCTGCGGTTGCAAGGGATACTTCTACAGACTGCCCATCAAGTTTCCCGACGTGTTAAGCTGAGGTCCTGGGGATGAAGAACGTGAGTTAGGTCGTGAACTGGGCAACACGTTAGCACTAGTGTGGGACAATATGCACCATTGTTTGCAAGTTCTAGCACTGTTGCCGTAGAAGAGGTGGTAACGGCACACTCGTGGTCTTTGACCGTCGTAGAAGGGAGTTAATCCGAGTGGTAAGGTAGTGGGTACTGAAACACGTGTAGTGGGGTTACCACTACGAAACACTGGCACACTATCACTCCGTGGAGCCCTTGGCACAGGCTTGTTCACTGATGACGCACTTATCCCTTTGTTTCCGTGGCCATGGGCGATGAGAGTATCAGCAACACGGGCCAACTCATCTAGGGAACCGGCATGTGTAACAAGTAGTGGTCGTATGTCACTTGGCACTGCACGTAAAAACTTTAGGCGGATGAAGTCGTCGTCGACACCGAGTTGCTTACCTATGGTGCGAAGTTCTCGTAGGAAGGTCGTCGGCTTATCATACATGATATTGTTCTGGTGGACCAAGGCATCGAAGAGTTCCGGCGGAGACCTGGTAAGGACGTTGATTAGCGCCTTCTTCAAGCGGTCGTAGTCACCGGAAGTAACGACATCGTCGTCGAGCTGGTTGAGCACAGGGATGGTTAAGTTCGCAAGTGCATGGTTGAACTTAGTTTGGGGGACGGTTATGTTAGCTAGTGCAAATTGCGCCTCTAGCAACGAAAACCATCTTGCCGGCGATGCTTCGTCGAATGGTGGAGGTCGAACAGCGACAGCGGCGGAAGTCGTGGAATGCGTAGAGGAAGAAGTACTTCCTGCTGCTGTCGTTGTTGAAGTAGCTACAGTGGTTGTAGGCGGAAGAGGGGAATTCATGTTGTTGTTGTCGGATGTTTCCCAGTATACGTGTTGTGTATCGTATACGTGTTGCGTGTAGATCAGGACTGTTAACAATGCCGCACACTCCGATTATTTCTTGCGCACTTTGAAGTTCGTAAATGCGTAGTTCCGTGCGCGTGACGAGTCACAGTTTATGAATACGCATAGGCACTTAACCACGTAATGTGTATGACCCTAAATCACTTAGGTATGGAGCACTGGGTATTAGGGTCACTTGGGCACGGTCACTCCGGGGTCACCACTGTGGTAAGTGCCAAACACGCAGTATTTTGGTAGAAGTTTATTGCGGAGATCTACACACAAGTAAGACAGGAAGTGATCTGTCACAAGCGAATGCTTGGGGGGCCTAGCTGGGCATAAGACGCGCCTGTGGCCTACTTTCTGTTACATTGTTGCTAAGCGGGAAAAAGATTGAGCAAAACAATACATACTAACATATCTAGGTATATACATAGAAATATACAGCAACAAGAGAACAACTATATATAATGATGAATATGCATGCAAAATGGTTAAGGGTAACATATATTTAGTTCCTTAATTCTACGACGTGTACAATTGGCATAGACGCATACGCGTTTAGCGTACGCCTAATGACGTATATATATTCGGTTATATAATTATGTATAGGACACTTATATTGTAATGACTACATAGGCTTACTTATACAAAACATTTACAATAGATATATGTTGATATTAAGTACTCATGTATAATAATGAAGTATGACATATACAATAAAGGAGATACATATACAATAAATATATACAATAATTAAGTAAGAAAGGGCTTGGCTACACATGCACATATTCTGTAAAGTTTTGTAAAAAGGTTAGGTAAGCTTAGGTTAGGTTCATAATGTGTGTATGTCTAATGGCTTCGTTATCTATGCATTCAATTATAAATTCATTCATAGTGCTATACGTAAAACCATGCATTCCATACTTAGAAATATACGTACAAAAAAAAGACAAATATACGTACGTACACACAAACATATGCGTCTCATCACCACCACTGGTTCTATAAACAACGTCCTCGATTACCATAACATTTACATATCTCTGTATTTAGAACACTCGCACATCACTCACATTCATAAGTACACACGATTATATACCATAATACAATTGCATGCATTTTTAAATACCTTCTTATATTAAACATGGAATAAATAGTTCCCACTGAGGAAAGCTATGGCATCTGAGATGACGTGCTGTCAGCGTACCCAAGCTTGGGCAAACAGATTCATTCTGTAGGCATATGCGTGAGCAGTGTACGATCCACTTAGGAATAAAATTCTATAATCAAACGGCCTTCGAAAAGTTTAATTTTTCATCAGTGTTGTAGTCACACATTCAGACTACAACAATAGTGCTGCACATTTTAACGAATATTAATAATCTGTGCAGATTCACAAAATGTACATGACAGCCTATACAAAAGACATGGCACATGCCTAGGTCTAGGGTTTATGATAGACCACGGAGCTGAATATCTCTGTCCCAACACTTCCAAGTTATGGCCTGTGTTGTTGGCCTATGCTTACATAATATGAGACTGCGACTGTCATGACCCCCCACCCACCAACCTGACCTGGACAAGTGTGTGTGTGAGTAAATTCATGGTTGGGTCTATGGCCACATCATCAATTCATTGATTAGGTTAACAGTAAGAATAAGAGCATGATCTAGTTTCACGTCAGGACTAGCCTATCCTTAGACATACTAGTCAGTATTTCCTTTTTGTTGTTGTTGTTGTTGTTGTTCGGTATCCCTGGTTTTCCTCTTCCTGATCTTGTTCCTCCCCAGTTTCTTCACTACTACTCGTATAATCGGTCTTCCCGTTTTCATTACCATCGTCAAGAAGGTCAACTTCGGCATGTTCAGTCATTTCCTTGTTATCTCTGTCCCTAATTGGCTTGACAAAGAAACTGAAAAAGTATTGCTAAAAAGAGACAGGCTTATAAGAAATACAAGTGCTCGGGTGCATCTAATGACTATGAAAATTATGTATTAATACAGAGAGATTAAAAAAAAAAAACGAAAACGACAATTCGAAATGAATATCGCTGATAAATCCAAAGAGAATCCCAAAGAATTCTATAGTTACTTTACAGAGATGTTGTTAGGAATCACATTGGTCCACTATTATCTGCTGACGGTCAACTTGAATATTCAAATGAAGGAATGTGTGCTATTTTATACAATTATTTTAACTCAGTATTCATAAACGAAACACCTCAAAGTAAATTCCAAGCTGAAACCTGTGAAAAGTCTAGGGTAAACTTACTACGGTAGATATAACAAAATAGAAAATTAAAAGGTGCATAGAGAAATTCAAAGTTAATAAAACACCAGGGCCTGACGGTCGGCATCCAAGAACCTTAAAGGAAATGAGATTGTTGTTTCATTAGAAATTATTTTCAAGAAATCCATCATATCCGGATGTCCCAAGAGAATGGAAGCTAGCTAACGTTACTCCCATATTCAAAAAAGGTGACAAAAAGAAACCAAATAACTATAGGCCTATAAGTTTGACTTCAATTGTAGCAAAAATGATGGAAACTATCATCAGAGATGTTATCGAACATAATTTAGAAAGTAACTGTTTGATAAATGATAACCAGCATGGTTTCAGACGGAAACGTTCTTGCGTGACTAACTTACTCGAATTCTACAACACAGTTATCACGAATTATGGTAAAAGAAACTACATAGATTTAATATATCTAGACTTTGCAAAAGCTTTTGATACCGTCCCCCACGAAAGACTACTTACTAAATTAGCTTCGCACGGAATAAGCGGTAGTTGGACTAGTAATTGGTTGAATGATCGAAAACAGAGAGTTGTTTTAAATGGAAAAATAACTTCTGGATGGAAAAATGTTACGAGTGGAGTTCCTCAAGGTTCCGTTCTTGGGCCACTTCTATTCATAGTATATATGATATAGACCACGTATCTACTGTTTCCATATTTGCTGAATGGCAAATCATTACTTAAACAAATTTAGATATTCTAGAAGATTTAGATAAATTACAGCAATGGTCTGAAAAGTGGCTAATGAAATTTAACACAAGTAAAAGCAAAGTAATGCACATAGGTAAAAATAACAGTAAGTACGATCACAAGTTATTTGGAAATTCGTTAACAAAAGTGGAAATTGAAAAGGATTTCGGCGTATTTATCAGTAACGATCTCAAATCATCTAAACAGTGTATTTCAGCCTCTGAGAAAGCAAATAAGATTCTAGGACTGATTGCGCGATCTTTTGACTTAAAAATATTTGGAATATGCTGTTTCCGTATGGTCACCGAATCTCATTAAAGACATTGACAGACTGGAAAGAGTACAACGACGAACCACAAAACTGATTCCAAATACACACAAAAAAAAAAAAAAAAAAAAAAAAACGTAGACTCAGAGGTGACTTGATATAGGTCTTTAAGATTCTAAAGGGAATTAGCAACATCAAAAGAGACAAAATTTTCACACAGAATGAGAATCAGACAGGAAACAATGGTCTCAAACTGTCAGGAAATAGATTTAATTTGGAAGTAGGTAGAAACAACTTCGCCAACCGTGTAGTTAATGAATGGAATAAACTTCCTGCAGAGGCAGTGCAATGTAGTTCAGTTTATTACTTAACTGTACTTATGTATGGAAAAAGAGAGTTGATGATAGCAAATACAATGTTTAGGAAGAAAATCAAGCATAAGTACACATGGGAGAGGGTGGTGGATGGAAGGGTGGCAGATAGAGCGTTAATGGACTATATAGTGGTGACCAGGAGTATGGTAGGAAGAGTTAAGGATGTACATGTCCTAAGGGGAGAGAGTGGGGGAATATCAGATCATTTCCTGGTGGACGGTAAATTGAGAATGGAGAATAGGTGGAGAAAGAGGAAAAGGGCAGAAAGTAGGGAGGTACTTAGAGTAAACTGCTTAAATGAGATAGAAAAAGAAAAAGAGTATAAGAAGAAGCTGAGAGAGGAGTGGGAGGGAGTAAAGGAGGAGTGGAGGAGTAATGGGGATGGTTGAAGGAGGGAGTCATAAGGTGTGCAAAGATGTGTTGAATAAAGAGGGCGGGAGGAAATAGAAGGAAGGGTAGTGAGTGGTGGCAAAGAAGGGTGTAGAAGAGAAGAAGCAGGTATTCATAGATTGGCTACAAATTAGGACGTGGGAATCGTATGAGAGGTACAAAATAAAGAGAAGGGAAGTTAAGCATAAGATAAAGGAAGCAAAGAGGAGAGCAGATGTGAAATGGGGTAATAGTATGACAGAAAATTTTGAAAGTAATAAAAAGATGTTTTGGAAGGAAATTAAAAGAGGAAGACTGGAGGAAGTGAATAGTTTCAGATACTTGGGTGCGAATGTGGCAGGAAAGGGAGGAGAGGGGGTGGAGGTAGAATTTAGATTGAGAGAAGCGAGTAAATGCCTTGTTGGATTAAAAAGTGTAAAGAGAAATAGACATCTGGGAATGGATGCTAAGAGGAGGTTATATGAAGGAGTGATTGTGCCAACAGCAATGTAAGGGGCAGAAACATGGAACATAAGAAAGAGAGAAGGACTTTGAATGTGTTTGAGATGAAATGTCTGAGAAGTATGATAAGGGTTACTAGGCTAGATAGAGTGAGAAATGAGGAGGTGAGGAGGAGAACAGGGGTGGAAAGGGAGCTGGGAGATAGGGTTGATGAAAGATTATTGGGATGGTTTGGACACATGTAAAGAATGAGTAAAGAAAGATTAGTAAAAGAGGTGTGGAAGGCGGAGGTGGATGGAGTGAATATGAGGGGGTGTCCTAATCCTAATGAGATGGATGGATGGGATGAAAGGGGATTTACAAAAGAAGAAGAATGTCTGTAGAGGAAGGACGGGAGAGGACAGAAGATAGGGGTGAATGGAGAAGGGTTGTGTATAGATGATGTTGTGATGCATGAGGGGGAGTGAGTGGGGGATGGGGGGTGAGGAAGTATGTATGAGAAAAAATTTACCGTAGCCCGAAGGGATTTCTCCCCGTCTTCTCCTTTCTTGCATGAGGGGACGGAGAGGGGTGGTCGCGGCCTTGCTGTGGATGTGCTATGTTTTGCGACACTGCTTCTGACCCAGGGCAGTGGACAGGATGTAGGGATGACCCGTCATTCAGGAGGTGCCAAGATAGGAAGGAGGGAGGAGGGTGGAGGGGAGTGGAATATATGGGAAATGAAATGGGTGGGAGTAATGATATCTATGCCTTTTTCTTTTTGGCTACCCCCCGTGTAAGGGGGGGGTATATGGGGAAGGAAGAAGAGAAAGACACGGTTCTAGGAATAAACTCGGCCCTAGACCAGTGTCTTTCTCTTCCTCCTTCCTCAAACCTGTCACAATGTCTTAACATCAATATATATATATATATATATATATATATATATATATATATATATATACACACACACACACACACACACACACACACACACATATATATATATCTGTCAAGAACTACTATTACACAGGACGTGCTAGCGGAGGCCATTGCTTTCTTTGTAACCTAGCATTTTATATTGGACAAATATATCAAAACTAGAAAACTAACATTGTATATAGGACAAATATATTAACTATTGATTTATATATATATATATATATATATATATATATATATATATATATATATATATATATATATATATATATATTGGAGTAACGCGGCAAAATATTTTCTTTGAGGCATATTGAATTGTATGCAACAGCAAATTGAGCTCTGATGAGTTTCCGATGAAGAGTTTCAAGTCTTCTAAAGATCTCTCTAGCATGGAGAGGTAAAGAAAAAACCAAGTTGCCGATAGAAGCCATCTAATGGGTAGAACAGGATACAAGACGTTTCGCTAATCACAGTTAGCATCTTCAATTGTGACAATAGCAAAGAAATGGATGATTATAAATACAGAAGGGAAACACTAGTAAAGATTACTAAGAAATGACCGTTATTCGGGTCTGAAACTGGGAAAGGACACTTTGAATATCGGGGAAAGGAACGCGGGAAGGGGAACTGTGACCACTGGGAAAGGACACTCAGATGACCGTTACTGTGGCCTGGGTGTCCGTCGCGGACGGAGTGACTGCTCATGGGAGGGCTGATTTGTCTCGTAGCTGGGTTGTCTGGTTTGGCGGATTCTGGATGGCTTGAGGCTGGGGAGGATGGTGGGGGCTTCCTGTTGGGTGTTCAGTGTAGGTTGGCTGTATTTAATGTGGAGGGCCTCAAGGAGGGCAAGGCGGCGCTTGTCACTTTCTTGGTCTAAAATGGTGGTATTGTCCACTAGGATGGATCTGGTGATTGGAATGTTATGGGTCTCCTGAAGGTGTCGCTTAGGGCCTCCATTGTTAAGGTGGTATGTCAACCGTCTGGAAAGGCGAGTGGTAGTGAGTCCGATGTAGGAATCTTGGGGCGTACAGTCCCCAAAAGGACACTTAAACTGGTACACCAGACTCACACACTCGATGTCGGATGGGCGTGGGGAGCTGTTATTTTTCATGATAAGGTCTTTAGTCCTCTTGTTCTTATAATAAATGGCAAGTTTAATGCGGTCCATCTCGTTGGTGGGGGTCACATTGTCCTTGATGATACGAAGAAGTGCTTTCTCATCCTCCTTATAAGCGCTCGACATGTAGGCCCTATAGAACAAGGTAAAGGTATTGCCTTCTTCTACAGGAGTCTGTTGCCCTTCGTACCACTTGCTCATGACGGCCCGCAGTACACGTTGGCAGTCGCTGTTTGAGTGGCCATTGTTGACTAAGAGCTGTGTAGACTGGTCAATTTCTTTCTGGGTGGAGGTCCAACTGGAGCAATGGGTGTACACTGCTGTGTGGGTGCTCCCGTCGGTTTTCTGGGTGAGGAGCACATCAAGAAAAGGAAGGACGTCGTCTGTCGCCTCCTCCGTCGTAAATCGAAGGCCTGACACTTCCTGAAGGAGGCAGCGAAGGTGTTCACGCTCCTCAGAGTCGGTGGTCCTCACGAAGATGTCGTCTACGTACCGGCCGTACAACAGGGGGCGGCCAGAACGATTGAAGACCTCTTTCTCCACCGAGCCCATGAAGAAATTGGCGAAGAGAACACCTAACGGAGAGCCCATAGCCACGCCATCAATTTGTTGGTAAAGTTTACCACGGGGACAACGGAAGGCGGCCTCTTGTGTGCAAATCCTCAGAAGCTCACGAAGGTGAATCTCTTCTAATTTCAACAGAGGTACTGGAGAAGACCGGTATACGTGATCACAGATGTAGTCGATGGTGCGCTGAACGGGAATGTTTGTGAAGAGGGACTCCACGTCAAGGGATGCCATCACTCCTTCTGCGGGGGCGCTGTTCACACAATCCAGAAACTCACGGGATGACTTAAAACAGTACTGTGTGGGAACAAAAGGCGTGAGGATGGCATTCAAAGTTTTAGCCAAGTGATATGTAGGGGTGGGAAACTCATCAGCGCTCAATTTGCTGTTGCATACAATTCAATATGCCTTAAAGAGAAAATATATATATATATATATATATATATATATATATATATATATGTGTGTGTGTATGTGTGTGTGTGTGTGTATATACACATACATAATAGATAAATAAAAAACGAATAAATAAACAAATAATAAATAATACATACATAGGTAGATAGCCAAAGTCAAAGGCATAAATCTATTTCCACCCATTTCACCCCCAACATACTCCAGTCCTATTCACCACCCCTCTCTCCCTCTTTTCTTGGCTTATCTTGGATGACGGGTCAGCACTGCATCTCGTCCACTGCCCTGGATCAGAAGCAATGTAGCAAGACACAGCACATCCACAGCAAAGCCGCTTCATTTAATCGGCGACCCCCTCCCTCTCCATCCCTTCATGCAGAAAAAAGAGAAGACGGGGAGAAATCCCTTCGGGCTACGTCAAAATATTATTCTCATATACTCCTATATCCCCCTTCCTCCACCCACTCCGTTATATGCGTCACAGCATCGTCCATACACAACCATTTTCTTCTCACCCCTATCATCTGTCTTCTCCTTTCCTTCCTCAACAGACATTCTCATTTTTCCCAATGTCCCTTTTACACCATCCATCCATCTCATCCTTGGTCGCCCCCTCATATTCACTCCTTCCACCCCTGCCATCCACACCTCTTTTACTAATCTTTCTTCAGTAATTCTTTTCATGTGTCCAAACCATCCCAATATTCCTTCATCAACCCTATCTCCCAACTCCCTTTCCACATCCGCTCAACTCCTCACCTCCTCTTTTTCTCACTCTATCCAGCCTAGTAACTCCTACCATACCTCTCAGGCATTTCATCTCAAACACATACTTGGGAGTTCTGGTGAGTCCGGACCTTAAAACCAGGAAGCAGTGCATTAGCGCCAGAAATAAAGCAAACAGAGCATTAGGCTTCATTGCTAGGACGGTAACGAATAGAAGTGCAGAGGTAATTATTAAACTCTATCTAGCGATAGTTAGACCCATCCTTGACTATGCGGTACAGTTTTGGTCTCCGTCCTACAGAATGGACATAAATTCACTAGAATCAGTACAGAGAAGAATGACCAAAATGATACAAGGACTCGGAAATTTGCCTTACGAAGAGAGGCTTAGGCACCTAAACTTACACTCTCTGGAAAGACGCAGAGTGCGGGGTGATCTAATAGAAGTGTTCAAGTGGATCAAAGGCTATAACAAGGGTGATGCAAACAAGGTCATCATAATAAAACAACAGGGCAGGACTCGCAGTAATGGGTATAAACTGGACAAATTTAGATTTAAGAAGGAAATAGGCAAGAATTGGTTTACAAATAGGGTGGTCGATGAATGGAATAAACTTAGTAACCACGTAGTAAGCGCTGAAACTATCAGTTGTTTTAAAAAACGATTAGACAACTTTATGGATGGGGACGACAGGTGGTGATGGATACGGAGCTGCCTAGTGTAGGCCTTATGGTCTTTTGCAGTCTCCTTTATTTCTTATGTTCTTATGTTCCTCTCTTATGTTCCATATTTCTACCCCATACAGTGCTGTCGGTACAATCACTCCTTCCTACAATCTCCTCTTAGCATTCATTTCCAAATTTCTGTTTCTTATTACTCTTTTTAATCCACCAAACTACATTCTACCTCCACCTCCACTTCTCTCTTTCCCGCCACATTCGCACCCAAGTATCTAAAAATATCCACTTCCTCCACTTTCAATTTGCTGCCATCCTCTCCCCTTGCACATCTCATCACCTTCCTTTTGCCCACATTTATTTTAAACTTCCTTCCTTCTCATACCTTCTCAAACTCCGTCACTGACTTCCTCAGTCCCTCCTCTGATCCTACTACAAGCGCAGCGCCGTCAGCAAAAAACAGCTAGCTAATCTCCCATTTTTCTTCATTTTCTTTAACCACAACCAATCCTCGGCACCCCCCCCCCCACCCCATCCATGTATAAATTCAACAGCCAAGACGACATGACACATTCCTGACGAAGTCCCAACTTTACCTCATACCTCTCACTCTCCATTCTAACACAGGTTCTACTGCTCGCGTAATAGTTTTCCTCCTATCCCATAATCCTACCCTGTCATAATCCTTTTCCAAATCTATAATGGCCCAAAAAATCATCCTTATCTTTTCCTAGAGCTTTCTCACATATCTGCCTTACCACAAAAATCTGATCTACGCAACCCCTACTTGTCCTAGATCCACACTGTTCCTCACCAAATACTCCATCTGTTCCTCTCCTAACTCTCGATTAAAACCCTCACATAACCCTTCCCAACTACACTCAACAAACTGATCCCTCTGAAACTACTACACTCACACCTGTCCTCTTTTTCCTTATAAATAGGAACTATACAGGCACTCCTCCAGTCCTCTACCCTTTTTTAGAAAGACATTAAACAAGCTCACCAGACAGTCCACTATCACTGTACCTCCATTGTTTAGACTCTCCGCATGACACACATCCAACATAGCTGGTCCACCTCTCCTCCAGCTGGGAGGAGGACACCGCAAATAACCGCGAGATATGCGAGAACGTCTTCGACTACCGTTATATATCTATATATATATATATATTTATATATATTTATATATATATATATATATATATATATATATATATATATATATATATATACATCTACACTGAATGGTTCCCAGCGATCAATTGATATCTTTATTCAACCACAAACAACTTTTAATTCCATGCCATCGCAATCGAGACTGAAGAATCGCTCGATGGAGACATTTTGTTGGAAATTGAAACGTGGACGAGCCGAGGATTCGAACCCAGCTAACCCGTAACAAAGTTACAGTGACTTAAACCAATAACGTGGTTTAAGTCGCTGTAACTTTGTTACGGGTTAGCTGGGTTCGAATCCTCGGCTCGTCCACGTTTCAATTTCCAACAAAATGTCTCCATCGAGCGATTCTTCAGTCTCGATTGCGATGGCATGGAATTAAAAGTTGTTTGTGGTTGAATAAAGATATATATATATATATATATATATATATATATATATATATATATATATATATATATATATATTATATATATATTAAGAGATATATATATATATATAGATATATATATATATATATATGTATACATATATATATATGTGTGTCATGCGCGATCGATCGATTTGCGCGATCGAGTGATCGCGCTGCGCGATCGATCGATACATCGTTCGCGCAGCAATCGATCGATCGCGCAACCATCGATCGATCGCGCTGCGCAATCGATGGATGTCCCTATCCTGATCACTATACCAGTTCCAAACCTGTGAAGAAGTGGTCATTGTACAATTTTAATCTATTTTTATATCATGTGGTCATTTTTTCCAATTTTACAAATTATTCTTTGTACTTGACATGTTTCATCATAACACATCAACTGTTATTGCACAGCGAAACTGGAAATGAAACGCATTTCTTATGTTGTCCACGCTCCTATTGCCATTTCCCTGGGTTATTTTAAATTAAACGTCAAATGAACATAATCCTAGTATGGTCCGCCGTTGTTCCTGTATTGCTGATGATTTAGTCAGCATGACACGACTTATTGAAGAGGATATAGTGAGGAGCTGGTCAGTTGAAATCTCCGATGATTTAGTCAGCAGGACAGTGACGCTAATTACTGAAGAGGATGTGATATAGTGAGGAGTTGGTGAATTCAAACCGCTGATGATTTAGTCAGCAAGAGAGACTGACACGTACTAATTACTGAAGAGGATGTGATATAATGAGGAGTTTGTCAGTTCAAATCGATGATTTAGTCAGCAGAAGAGGAAAATTCTGTATTTTAGAACAAAGATTAAACTTTATAGTAAGTACAAAATAGAGCAGATGAATTTTTGAATGCCAAACTTAAAAATGCTCTGGTTTGTTCTTTTGTTTTTGTAAGTTTGTTGTTGTAGTTAAATAAATGGTCTTTTTCCAAATCCGGCAGTTTGAATATAAAATGTTATGTGGGGCTATCATGTCCAACTAGTAACTTTTGTGTGTACTTTAAAATTTCCTTTGTTACCACAACAACTAGTTTAATAAAGAAAATCAAAAAAGAAAGAAAAAGGAATAATCGCTAAAATAATAATTATTAAGAATGTTGAATATTCAAAGTTAAATTATCTATACTAAAATGTCCTCCGTGCACAAGGGGGCCACTGCCGTCAATTACTAAAATATTGAAGAGAAATATTCACTGATTAATTCAACTAACGAATTTTATTGGTTCGGGTTAGTGACGATTCAATAATAGTTGAAGACAAAGTTTCAATATTTTGTGCATCACCGTACATAAAGTCCTATAGTTTGGTTCTGGTGGCTAGGGATCTAGATTAGAGCTACACAAATTTACATGTATCATATTACTAATTAAAATGCTAAACATAAAATGAAAATCTGTATAGCTACCAAAAACTACCAGGAGATAACTTTTTGAAAAAAGTAAAATATCGTGGCTCTCATACTTACCGTGAGATCGCGGGTCAGGCCTCCTTTACGGATCCGGGACACAATCCCCCCGGACAATATCCCTCCTGGATAGAATCCCTCCACAAAAGTGAGCGGGCTGGACAAAATCCCCGACATTATTCAGATTAGCAGCTCTCCCATTATATATCATCACATACAAAGCAATTAACATCTTACTTTACCTTACCGAGGTGCTAATGAATACAGTACAGACATTTATATTTGTTTGAATAAATCATTTATGAAAAAAGTTTTTGGCTTCACTACTACACCTTACAAATATATATGAAAATATTATATATATCAAAATACATAAATAAACATATACTCACATATACAGTCAAATATTATATGAGAATATATACATTAATATATAAATACATTGATATATTAAAATACACAAATAAACATATACTGTAGGAGGGATTCTGTCCAGGGGGGATATTGTCTTGGGGGGATTTTGTTCAGGAGGGATATTGTCCGGAGGGATTGTGTCCAGGAGGGATTATGTCCGGACACCCTCTTATACAGCCTTCACTCCTCTGTTTAACACATTGCCATCTTACATAATCTTTTATTTTATTTTTTGACATACATGTAACCATTGTAACACAATTTCACTCCACCCTTATATGTCTTTATGACCTCCATGGTAACATGAACATGCAGGCATATACTTCTCAGTCTTGGAATAAACTGAAATGGTAGGTACTGACCTTTCTTTTGGATCCGGGACATAATCCCTCCTGGATAGAATCCCTCCACAAAAGTGAGCGGGCTGAACAAAAATCCCCCCACATTATTCAGATTAGCAGCTCTCCTCTTATATCCCATCACATGCAAAGCAATCAACATCTTACCTTACCTTACCGAAATACTAATGCATACAGTACAGACATTTATATACTTGTTTGAATAAATCATTTGTGAAAAAAGTTTTTTGATTCACTGCAAACATATGAAAATTTTGTATATATTAAAATACATAGATAAACATACTTACATATACAGTCAAAAAATATATGAGAATATATATTAAAATACATTAATATATAAATACATTGATATCTTAAAATACATAAACATATACTCTAGGAGGGATTCTGTCCAGGGGGGATTCTCTCCAGGAGGGATATTGTCCGGGGGGATTGTGTCCAGGAGGGATTATGTCCGGACACCCTTTCTTTTATATGATACTGGATGAAGAAGTGTGAATAATAAGCAGGTAAAAACGTATGCAAAAGGTTAATCACATTCAAAAAGTGTAAGTTTGCTAATTGCTATAAAGCATAAAAACATCTCGCCTATAAAGTTCAAATAAATATGTAATGCTTTACAACTCTGTAAAATGTAAACTGTAATACTTAAGAACTTTTTAAACAAACTTCTTAAGTAAAAAACCTGCAATTAAAATATACAAATGATTCTAAAATCATCCAAAACATTTATCCACTCATAATAATCTCACCTCAAAGTTCAAACATTGGAAAAACATCTGTTTGGACAAACTTTATATAAAAAAAAATCAAAACGCAATCAGGGGTCCTTCAAACATGAAACAAATTAAGAAAAAAATTTCTTTAATAAAATCAAATCAATTAGGAATCCCTCAAAGGAAATAATATTACCCCCAAATAAAACTGTTATCATTATCTTTAATCAAAAGTTTTCTTATACCAATACCAATTAATGGACACTATCTCACATAAGATCCTTAAAGAATTGTAATATTTTTCAAAACTACTCGTATTCTATTCTATCTTACCTTGAATTTTAAAGAAAGGGGTCCAATAATTAAAAGGAAACAAAATTAAAATCGGAATACAAAATAAAAATCTTAATAAATATAAAGTCATAGTCCCCCCAAAAGTCATATAGATTTAGATAAGAATGCCATCAGTGTGTAAGATTTTTAGGGTGTGAGCATTTGTCCATTTTTCTAATTAAGGCTGTGAGCGTTTGTCCGTACCCCATAGACCTGCTAACCTCAGCATTGAGGGGGGGGGGGGGCTGATTCATGAAATTCGCAGGGCGTCCCAGTACAAAAAAGTTGTGACCATGGAAGATTTTAATTATAGAAACATTGACTGGGAAATTTTAGTAGACCAGGAAGCGAAATTTTTCATAGATGTGGTGCAGGATAACTTCCTAAAACAAATAATTACCGATCCTACGAGGGAAGAGGATACTCTGGACTTTTCCTAATAATGAGCGCCTAACGAGTAACGTAAAAGTGGGAAATATTCTAGGCTCTAGCGATCTTCAAGAAACAAGATATTTTATATGGGTACAATTAAAAAGTACGAATAACGTTCAAGTACCAGACTTCAGAAGAGCCAATTTTCAGAAGACGAGAAACTTTACGAGACAGGTGATCACTCGGTGGCGCAGTTGGTAGAACGATGAACTTATAGCATGGTGGTGCGCGTAGTGCTTGGTTCGAATCCTGCCCAGGGCCGAATTTATTTCGGTACAGCTGCGCTTCGGGTCGTTACTCTGACTCTCGTGGGCGGGGAGTTGGGTGTGTGTGTGTGTGTGTAAGGTCATAGCGTTACCTATAGATCGGACCTACGAGCTCTGAGCTCTCTTCCAGGAGGGAAATAGCTGTCGATCACGAGTCGAACACGTGATCCAAAGACCAAGACCAAGTGAATAACTTACGGGACCAAACCAGGGGGCTGTGACTGGACGTCATTAGCGCGGTCAGTAGTCGGGTCACGAAAGGTATGCGGACCTTAGGCTAGGTCACTTGTGGGCACGGGGTCAACAACCAGATTTAGCGATTTGGACGAAATGTATAGTAACCCAATGGTTTCATTTCTAAATGAAGAAAAAGATAATAATAATAAAGAAAAAAATATTCCCCTCAAGTCAATACGAAAGAATAGTAATACTCCCAAATGGATGACGGACAGGTTGAAACTTTATATCAGAATGAAAAGAGGACTTTACATAAGAATACAAAATGGGGAGACACACCTTTGATCAAAATATAATTATATGGCAAAACTGGTTAAAAAGAATACGCGCACAGCAAAACGTAACTATGAAATCAAGGCTGCCAGCAAGATGCTGTAATGATTATGATTTATTTCATATAATTTGTTTTTGTTTTGTTATCATTTGTCTGTTTTGATTTTCATTTATTATTGGTTATGTGTCAATTCGTTATTGTTTGATATTTGACTGTTTGTTTACCATTCTATTTGTTATTTACATTATTATAGTTTTTATTTATTAATTTTTTTATGATTTTTTTTTCGCATCCGACCTAGATATGGCATGCTCCGCCTTTGTAATCCTTTGTAACTAAAAGGGCTTCTTTCATCTGTACAGAACAAAAAGATAAGCCCAATTCAACTACACAACTCCGAAATTGGGTGTAGGACAGTTGCTCACTGGACAGTTGCTCACCGGACAATTGCTCACCGTCCGAAATTAGATATAACTTAGATAACAGGTTTTTAGAAAAAGACTGAGTGCGAGAGAGACTTGGGAGTTCTAATGAGTCCTGACCTTAAATCCAGGAAACAATGCATTAGCGGCAGGAATACAACAAACAGAGCATTAGATTTCATTGCTAGGAGGGTTACAACTTGCTGAGATCAATAAAAGTGGCATTTACTTACTTGGATGAAGTAGTGAAGAAAATACTAGTCATACTGATAAGAACAACACTGGAGTATGGAGCAACATTATCATCACCCAGTACCAAATAAGAATATAAGGAAAATTGAAAGAATCCAAAGAGCAACTACGAAGATGGCTCCCACACTGTCAGAACGGTGCTCGGACAAAAGGTCCCCGGACAAAAGGTCCTGAAATCTGCACCCCTGGGACAAAATGTCCCCAACGGCCTAGGTGGGTGGTCAAAATGTCCCCAATTTTTTTTTTTTTTTTTAATTTGTCAGATGTGTTTTACTTTATTCCTTTATATGTTTTTTGGTGAATATTTGGTTTTTAACTTGATTTTTTTTTATATAGGCATACAATATAAGTTCAATAAAGCATAATATTATTGTGTGCTGTAATTGTACTCATAATTTGCGGAATGAACATTAAAAAAAATGGTCTGAAAAGTGGCTAATGAAATTTAACAAGTAAATGCAAGGTAATGCACATAGGTAAAAATAACAATAAGTACGATTACAAGTTATTTTGGAAATTCGTTAACAAAAGTGAGTGGTGAATTTTTGTTTTTTAACTTGATTTTTTAATTTTTTTTTTATAGGCATACAAGATTTATGGGTTGGGTCGAGTATAAGATATTTAATAAAATATCAAATATTATTGTACTTTGTGTTTATATATAGAGATTCTCTTGAATTTAAGGGTTGTTATAAAACCACAATTAACTATGTCCCAAAATGTATAAACAGTTGATAAAAATCAATATTTGTTGAAAAAAATGGGGACCTTTTGTCCTAAATATCGGGGACATTTTGTCCTAGGGGTGCAGATTTCGGGACCTTTTGTCCGGGGACGTTTTGTCCTACATTCGTCAGAACTGTCATACGAAGAAAGATTGTCAAAACTAGGGTTACTGACCCTGGAACAAAGAAGAGAAAGGGGAGACTTGTTGACCATCTATAGAATCATGAGATATGGAAGTCCTTGATAGAGAAGACTTAAATTGGTATACGAGAAATACAAGGTGACATAGCTCAAACCGTAGTTATAGAAGATACCTGAAAAGAACAGCTTTCTCCAGTGGTGGATGTGTGGAACAAATTGAACAAAATGATAGTGTGTGCAAAACCCATACAGGAATTTAAGAACAATTTAGACACTGCGAGATGCAGAGACAGGGGTGCTCGGACAAAAGGTCCCCGGACAAAAAGTCCTGAAATCTGCACCCCTGGGACAAAATGTCCCCAACGGCCTAGGTGGGTGGTCAAAATGTCCTCAATTTTTTTTTTTTTCTAAAAACTTGTCAGATGCGTTTTACTTTATTCCTTTATATGTTTTTTTGTGTGAATATTTGGTTTTTAACTTGATTTTTTTTATATAGGTATACAATATAAGTTCAATAAAGCATAATATCATTGTGTGCTGTAAGGAGGGCAGGAAGACCATCCCAGAGTTCCTGCGTGGCATCAGTCACAACCTGCGTGGTGGCCAGCCCAATGTCTAGGCTAAATACAATTGACATTGTATCTAGCTAAATACAATTGACATTTCTGAAACGTTTGCTTACACAATTGGCTCATAGATTGATGGGTTGGGTCGAGTATAAGATATTTAATAAAATATCAAATATTATTGTACTTTGTGTTTATATATAGAGATTCTCCTGAATTTAAGGGTTGTTATAAAACCACAATTAACTATGTCCCAAAATGTATAGACAGTTGATAAAAATCAATATTTGTTGAAAAAAATGGGGACCTTTTGTCCAGAATATCGGGGACATTTTGTCCTAGGGGTGCAGATTTCGGGACGTTTTGTCCGGGGACCTTTTGTCCTACATTCGAGACAGGACACTGAGCGTAGCTCACTTTCCTGTAAGATACTAGGTAAACACACATCTAGTATCTTACAGGGCATGAAAAGAAACCCAAAAAAGATAATTATTGAAGAGATCTGAAAAAGAATAGTTTCCCACACAGTTGTTACCTGGAATAATAGATAAGGCAACAGTGTGTGCAAAAACTATTCAAGAATTTAAGAAACTTGATGCTGAAAAAGAGAGGGGCACTATGAGCATAGCTCTTCCCATATAATACAAGTAAATACACCGTCACCTGATAGACATGGCAGGATTGTGGGAGAGACATATGGACTGCTGCAGAAGATAATGTGGTGTTCCATTATATGATGAAAAAACTCTTATAATCCCTGATATGCCCAAGACTGGAATATGCATCAATAGTATGGTCCCCATACAGAATGAAGGATATAAGCAAGATTTATAGAATACAAAGGACAGCAACTATACTGGTCCCAGCCTGGCAGATAAATCACATGAGGAAATGCTAAAAGTACTGGGTCTTCCAAGTTTAAAAGATCAAAGAAAAATGTGGCATGAGTATGTCATTAAAGGGGATAGATTGCATTACATAACATAGAAATGAAGGATGCAAGAGACCCTAAGGCCTACACTAGGTAGTTCCATGTCTATTACCACCTGTCATCCCCAACCATAAAGTTGTGTAACAATTTCTGAATACAACAGATAGTTTCATAGCTCATTTAATGGTTACTAAGTATTCCATTCATTGACTACCCTATTAGTAAACCAGTTGTTGCCCGTCTTCTTAAATCTACATTTGTCCAATTTAATTCATTACTGAAAATCCTGCACTGTTGTTATGACCTTGTTTGTCACCCTTTGATCCACTTGAGCACCTCTATTAGATCAGCCTGCACTATGTCTTTCCAGGGTGTTAGATAAGGTGCCTCTTCTAATAAGGTAAATTTCTGAGCCTATGCATCATTTTGTACCGATTCTAGTGAATTTGTCTTCTATAGAACAGACCAAAATTGTACTGCATTATCAAAGATGGGTATAACTAATGCTAGATCCTTTGATAATTACCTCTGCACTGTCCTAGCAATGAAATCTAATGCTGTTAACATTGTTCCTGGCACTAATGCAGTTTTCTGGATTTAAGGTCAGGGCTCGCTAGAACTCCCAAGTCTCTCGCACACTTTTCTCTAGAAACCATAACCTAAGCTATATCTGCTTCTGGGGTTGTGTATTCCTATGTTTAACACTGCAAAACACCTTGATAGATGAGATCTGATTAAAAATGGGAGGGCTTCAAGAAATAATGGAAATAAATAAAGGATGTGAAGAAATAATTTTCCATTGATGTATAAATATGTGAAATAGCTTAGGTGAAGCCCAAGCTCAAACAGTACATGATTTCAAATCTAAAATATGGTAAAGTGAAATTAAAGATGTATATTAAGTTGGAACTGTACATGAATTTTAGTCCAGGTATGTTAGAAAATTAGAGAAGATGGGACCCAACAAGCATTGCTTCTTTCTTGTACTATAATTAGGTAAATAAAGGCAGACGCATGCACTTGCAGGCAGGCAGGCAGGGCGAGACATGCACTCACAGGCAGGCAGCTATCATCACGCACTTGTTAATGTATGTCAGGGCATGAAAGGTTATGGACTGGATTGACAGGTCTGTTGATTAGGGGTGGGAGGGCAGATCAGTAGAACATATCTAAGACTTGTCTGAAGGACATAAAGTGCAGTTTCTTGTACAGGTGTATTAATACCTGGAATAGCTTAGGTGATATAGCCCAAGCTGGAGCAATACAGGAATTCAAATTTTAAGTTTGATAATTGGGAAATAAGGGTAGAATCCAAATTGAAACCATACATGAATTTGAGTCAGGATATTAGATAGGAAGATAAATTAGAAGAAATCCCCATGTGTAAATACTTATTGTGGAAACCAGAGGACAGGATTAAATTGAGATGTTTGAAATGAGTGGGAGTGGTACTTACCTTTTGACATGGCTAATCCCATCTTGTAAGGGGGTGGGGGGAATGCCCTTGGTATATAGATTGATGTTGAAACATACAAGTAATAGTTTAATGTAGAAATGTTGGTTATGGATTAATTTGCATGAATAAATGGTAGTGAAGTAACATAGAAGAGGTGTGACTGGTTTGTGCATGTGGTGGTCCTACAAGATTAGCAGCAAAGCCACTTGTAATTCTGTCAAGCTTGTTGCATCCACCAGGATATCTATTCCTGTGAGGCTGACAGGCAATGGACCGAGCCCAATGTCTCAACTTTTATTGTATTTCTTGCTCTTTCACACGGGAGCTGGCAATTCGTGACCGCACTCCTTTCCAGGTGACGTGGAAAGTCTCGCACAAATAGAACAAACTGTCCTAAGATTCTACCCAGAGAGGTTTGTGGGAGGGTCCAAGAACTGTTTGCAACTATTGTTGCAATGCAGGTTTTCATCTTGGTAAAATTATAGGTAGTAGTCAACATGGGGAGGTGAAGTTGACACAGACATGATCCTGATAGCATGGCTTGTATCTG
This sequence comes from Oratosquilla oratoria, assembly GCF_046742065.1. Taxonomy (NCBI): domain Eukaryota; kingdom Metazoa; phylum Arthropoda; class Malacostraca; order Stomatopoda; family Squillidae; genus Oratosquilla; species Oratosquilla oratoria. The sequence continues at coordinate 35,850,167 of NC_134778.1, read as the reverse complement.
GTATTCTGTATTACTTAGGCAAATACTAATGAATTCTTACATGTAAAAGTAAGCACATATACCCATGATGGCGTCTTAGATGAAATTGTACCAAGGTATGTGCAGAAGCACCTTTTTGGAAACAAACAGAAGTTCATTGTTGAAGTGGGCAACACATGGAATTTAGAATGCAAATCATGATTTACATTTTCTTGAGGGGAAGCATCTGTATTACAGTTTAATGTTCAGTTTTACTAGTTTGCATATACATGTTTAATGCATTGTGCTGTGCAACTGTACAATGAAAGTTTTGGTGTAAATTGTTGGGAGGGTCATTTCTCCATTGTTTGGAGTTATGGAAAACAAACAGTTGATAGATCGTTAGATGAGCCTGTTTGCTGGGGATGTAGAAAGAGGTAATTCCAAAGTTTAAGACCTAAAGGAACCAAGGTATTGGTGGGAGATGGGTAAAGAAAAAGAAATTACATGCTGCCTGTGTTCACAACTCGCATTACCTGTTCAAATGCCAAACAGCAAAGGGGTGGATGACAGGAAAACTAGGTTAGGTTAAAGTTGATAGATAAGATGTGCAGGGAACCTGGTCTGTTGTGGCGAGATCATTTAATAGGTGTGCAAATTGACCAAAATGGGAACTGTTGAAAATATGGTCTAAAGGATTTAGGACAACTAGCATTGGCTACTCCAGCTTAAATGGTAAAATGGAGGTTTGGAGTATCTTCAGGGTGAGGTGCAAAGGAGGGATGTGCACAGTTAAATATCTAACTGTGCACTAGTGGAAGTGTTAACCCATGCAGAAAAATAGTTAAACGTACACTTGGCATATATTTTGAAAGATTTGCTTACAGGAGCAACATCTTTCCCTCCCCAAAGTTGTCTGTCATTAATGAATCTTAACATGTTTATCCTTTACTCAACCATTTTTTTCCATAATGATAGCTGGGCTGAAGTGCTAAAAAATTGAAATAGTATAAAACTGAACTAATAATGAACAAAAACTTTTAGCCTTTTGTATACATTTTGAACATTGGCAGTCTGAGCTCCATATGTATAGGATGTATGACATTATTTTGCAGTAATCAAAGCTAACACAAACATTAATGTACTTGGTTTGTACTGTGTACCAAACTAGCTATAGTCTTGATGAGTTTTGTGACAAATATAAGCTCATAAATCTTAGCCCATAACAATTTTGAGAAATTGAAACGTGTTACTAGTACCTCTGGCTGTGTTCTTGTAATTTTTTAGCTTGTTCAATTCTGACAATTTTTAATTGGTTAATCTTTTAATTCCAAGGATACAAGTTTATCTCCACTTAATTGTAATTGAGGTCTTGTATGTATGCCACAGTACTCCATAATGGGAAAGAATCTAGGACACTATTTTTAATTTTATAAATGCTCATGGCTCCACTGAGGCTGCACATCATTAAACTCTCTCTCTCTCTCTCTCTCTCCCCCCCCCCCCCCCAGGTGTTGTGCACTGTGGAGTTCCTTGGATCTTAATTGTACTGTCAGATAACAATTATATTTTTTGATAATCTAGCATATTGTATTTTGATTTAGTAATGCCAGTAGCAGTGATTGTATTTTGTAATGCTGTACAATTTTGGTCGGTAAATCTTTGAGTAAAGGAGATGAGCAGAATGTGAACCCTTTGAAAGACTGTAAATTTTGATAAGTATTATTTAGGTTTTAAAAAGTGCTGCATTGTTTCAGGTTGGCAATTTATATTTTTGGCAAATGGCCTGAAGACTTGGTGGGGGGGGGGTGAGTTCTGCAGTAAGTAACTCAATTTTTTTTAGACCATGCAAAATGTAGTGTGATAATCATCACTGGTAGATATGTTAGAATGGGGAATTAGGCGAGTTGTCACTGCTGTGATTGCATTGGTTCAGATGAAGTAGGGTCTTGAAATTTGTATTTGCAAAGAATTACATGGAAAATGGAAAAAATTGTGTTTTGACTTGATGCATTCTTTATTACAAATCAGCATTTGTTGGTATTTTGGAACTATGGTTAGGAATCTGTTCTCTGAAAAGACACAGAGTGCGGGGTGATCTAATAAGAGTTCTTTAAGTGGATCAAAGGCTTTAACAAGGTCTTCATATTAAGACAACAGGGCAATACTCACATTGATGGGTTTAAAATGGACAATTTTAGATTTAAGAAGGAAATAGGCAAAAATTGGTTTATCAATAGGGTGGTCAACGAATGAAACGGATGTGGGACATTTATTCTTCTGACAATTAGCCTTCTGGACAATTAGTCTTCCACTAGTTAGTTTTCTGACGATTAGTCTTCTACAATTAGTCTTCTACAATTAGTCTTCTACAATTAGTCTTCTACAATTAGTCTTCTACAATTAGTCTTCTACAATTAGTCTTCTACAATTAGTCTTCTACAATTAGTCTTCTACAATTAGTCTTCTACAATTAGTCTTCTACAATTAGTCTTCTACAATTAGTCTTCTACAATTAGTCTTCTACAATTAGTCTTCTACAATTAGTCTTCTACAATTAGTCTTCTACAATTAGTCTTCTACAATTAGTCTTCTACAATTAGTCTTCTACAATTAGTCTTCTACAATTAGTCTTCTACAATTAGTCTTCTACAATTAGTCTTCTACAATTAGTCTTCTACAATTAGTCTTCTACAATTAGTCTTCTACAATTAGTCTTCTACAATTAGTCTTCTACAATTAGTCTTCTACAATTAGTCTTCTACAATTAGTCTTCTACAATTAGTCTTCTACAATTAGTCTTCTACAATTAGTCTTCTACAATTAGTCTTCTACAATTAGTCTTCTACAATTAGTCTTCTACAATTAGTCTTCTACAATTAGTCTTCTACAATTAGTCTTCTACAATTAGTCTTCTACAATTAGTCTTCTACAATTAGTCTTCTACAATTAGTCTTCTACAATTAGTCTTCTACAATTAGTCTTCTACAATTAGTCTTCTACAATTAGTCTTCTACAATTAGTCTTCTACAATTAGTCTTCTACAATTAGTCTTCTACAATTAGTCTTCTACAATTAGTCTTCTACAATTAGTCTTCTACAATTAGTCTTCTACAATTAGTCTTCTACAATTAGTCTTCTACAATTAGTCTTCTACAATTAGTCTTCTACAATTAGTCTTCTACAATTAGTCTTCTACAATTAGTCTTCTACAATTAGTCTTCTACAATTAGTCTTCTACAATTAGTCTTCTACAATTAGTCTTCTACAATTAGTCTTCTACAATTAGTCTTCTACAATTAGTCTTCTACAATTAGTCTTCTACAATTAGTCTTCTACAATTAGTCTTCTACAATTAGTCTTCTACAATTAGTCTTCTACAATTAGTCTTCTACAATTAGTCTTCTACAATTAGTCTTCTACAATTAGTCTTCTACAATTAGTCTTCTACAATTAGTCTTCTACAATTAGTCTTCTACAATTAGTCTTCTACAATTAGTCTTCTACAATTAGTCTTCTACAATTAGTCTTCTACAATTAGTCTTCTACAATTAGTCTTCTACAATTAGTCTTCTACAATTAGTCTTCTACAATTAGTCTTCTACAATTAGTCTTCTACAATTAGTCTTCTACAATTAGTCTTCTACAATTAGTCTTCTACAATTAGTCTTCTACAATTAGTCTTCTACAATTAGTCTTCTACAATTAGTCTTCTACAATTAGTCTTCTACAATTAGTCTTCTACAATTAGTCTTCTACAATTAGTCTTCTACAATTAGTCTTCTACAATTAGTCTTCTACAATTAGTCTTCTACAATTAGTCTTCTACAATTAGTCTTCTACAATTAGTCTTCTACAATTAGTCTTCTACAATTAGTCTTCTACAATTAGTCTTCTACAATTAGTCTTCTACAATTAGTCTTCTACAATTAGTCTTCTACAATTAGTCTTCTACAATTAGTCTTCTACAATTAGTCTTCTACAATTAGTCTTCTACAATTAGTCTTCTACAATTAGTCTTCTACAATTAGTCTTCTAAAATTAGACATTTAGTCTTCTGATGTTCTTTAGAATTAAGTAAGTTAGAAAATTATTACACGTCTACTATTGTCTCCTTCAAATTTAGAATACCAAAATGCCAATAATTATATTTATATATATATTTTTGAACGGGTACAGACAGTTGCTCACCGGAGAAGTGACAAATAGGACATTTGCTCACCAAAGGATTATTTTAGTTATATTGAAGTTTATTACAGCAATAATATACACACAATATACAAACCTAATAACATAATATACAGGATTTTTTTTAGTTATATTGAAGTTTATTACAGCAATAATACAGGATTTTTGTTATATTGAAATTTATTACAGCAGTAATACACAAACAATATACAAACTTTCATATTTTAGTTTTTAATTAATTACAAAATTCAATACCAATTTCTTCCATCAACATATAGCGATTACAGTTTTATAATTGGTGCAGTACTGAAGTGGGTTTATTGTCCTTTGTGGTTTACAAGTCCAGTCTAATGGTGTGGCCAACTGCACTTTAGAAAGTCAGGAAGACACTGACTTCCTGCAGCATACCCCTGGCACAGATAAAGTAAATCTTTATCATAATTGTTAGAGGCCGGGTACGGACAGTTGCTCACTGGATAATTGCTCAGCGGATAATTGCTCACCGGACAATCGCTCACCGGAGAAGTGACAAATAGGACACTTGCTCACCAAAGATTTTTTTTTACTTTTCTTGAACTTGATAACAAACAATATATAGGATTATTTAGTTATATTTAGGTTTATTACAGCAATAATACACAAACAATATCCAAACTTTCATATTTTAGTTTTTAATAATTATAAAATTCAATACAAATTTCTCCCATCAATATATAGTAATGATCTTTTACCGGTCCAGTCTAATGGTGTGGCCAACTGCATTTAGAAAGTCAGGAAGACACTGACTTCCTGCAGCATACCCCTGGCACAGATTCCGAAGGCGGTTCTGCATCTGCTAAGTCACCCTCTTCACCCGCTTCTTTGGTGGTTGCCCTCGTTGGTTTTGTATCATTTGTGTAGCCACTACAGCCTGGTCTTTTCGAAAATTGTCGATCAGTGTCCACACAGAGGGATGACTGTAGTCTACAAGTTTCTGAAAACCAATGTTCCATGCGACCTGTTGGATTTTCTTTGGCTTGGTTTGAATGCTTTGAGCGTTCAGCGTATGCTCAGGATATTCAAATTATCTTGTTGTTGTTCAAGTGTATGCCCGATTCTTCAAAAGCAAATAAATATTCACCGATTCAAACGCAAATCTGGTTATCAACCTTGGCAAATTAGTTTTCCGAGTGAAAATATTAAGGTAAGACATCAATAATATACTATTGTAATGTAAGACAACTCAAGATCGTTGGGTAATATACACTTGGTCAAGAAATGACCCAAAAATCTTCACATGCCAAGTTGCATGTGCGCTGAATGGCCTACCGGCTCCGGCGTTTGGCCTTCAAGCCAAAAAATCCATAAATCAATCAATCAACCAAGTTGCATGTCAATTGGGCCAGTGGTTTGGATTTTATTGATTATTTTTAAATTGAAAACAGTTGCCATGGCAGCATTATAGGTTGTTAATTTAGAGCCTGGTATGTATTCTCTACTCTCTTACTTTGATAATACATATGTGTCTGGCATTTTCCGACGAGTTCAGAGTGCCCCTGGAGCTCCTGTACGTCTGAGACGACTTCCTCCTCTGTTTCCACCTGCAGTGTGGAATGTCCATGAGGTAACAGTCCAAGACCGTGCCAGAACCAACAACATGTGTGAGGCATGGAACATTGGTTTTCAGAAACTTGTAGGCTACAGTCATCCCTCTGTGTGGACACTGATCGACAATTTTCGAAAAGACCAGGCTGTAGTGGCTACACAAATGATACAAAACCAACGAGGGCAACCACCAAAGAAGCGGGTGAAGAGGGTGACTTAGCAGATGCAGAACCGCCTTCGGAATCTGTGCCAGTTCCTCGCTGATAAGCTGAACGGATTACTCGTCCTCGGACAAGTGGTCCGTAAAACTGCAAACTTGGACAACTTGTCCACAAAAATGTGAACAACTCGTTCACGCAATTGATTAACCATCATACATATACCTCATTTTAGCAGCACATCAATCAAATTGGTATACGTCATACCAGACTTGCAAAAATAATCACAATAACGCGTGACTAAATAATGTTGCAGAAACCACAGGGAAAATAAAGTCGGAATACTAAACGTTTTCGTCTATTACGACATCCTCAGACGAAAACATTTAGTATTTCAACTTTATTTTCCCTGTGGTTTCTGCAATATAATGTCATACCAGACATGCAATACAATGGTTATATTAAATCAGCAATTGATAATAAAATCGTAATAACTGAAGTTTTAAGCTGATTGTCTTATTTTAACTTGAAGACTAAATATCCACATTTGTATTACAAATGAATATAAATTGTCAGAAGACTAATTATTCGAGGACTAATTGTCCAGAAGACTAAATGGGTGGTCCCAAATGGAACAGATTTAGTAACCATGTAGTGAGCGCTGAAAATATCAGTTGTTTTAAGAAACTGTTAGACAACTTTATGGGTGGGGACGACGGATCCGGGACATAATCCCTCCCGGACACAATCCCCCCGGACAAAATACCTCCGAACAATATCCCTCATGGAAAGAATCCCCCCACAAAAGTGAGCGGGCTGGACAAAATCCCCCCACATTATTCAGATTAGCAGCTCTCCCATTATATACCATCACATGCAAAGTAATTAACATCGTACTTTAGGGTTGATGAAAAAATATTAGGATGGTTTGGACACATGAAAATAATGAGTGAAGAAAGACTAGTAAAAGAGGTGTGGAAGGCAGATGTGGAGGGAGTGAACATGAGGGGGCGTCCTAGGATGAGGTGGATGGGTGAAGGGGGCTTTGGGGAAGAGGGGAATGTCTGTTGAGGAAGGACGGGAGAGGACAGAAGACAGGGGTGAATGGAGAATTGTTGTATATGGATGATGTTGTGATAGCATGAGGTGGAATGGGCGGGTGGATGGGGGGTGAGGTAGTATGTGTGAGCAAAATTTGACGCAGCCTGAAGGGATTTCTCCCCGTCCTCTCATTTTATGCAATGGGGGGACGGAGAGGGGGGGTGGTCGCCGATTTAATGAAGCGGCCTTGCTGTGGATGTGCTGTGTCTTGCGACACTGCTTCTGACCCAGGGCAGTGGACAAGGTGTAGGGATGACCCGTCATTCAGGAGGTGCTAAGATAAGAGGGAGGGGTGTGGAGTGTATTCAGGGATGGAATGGGTGGGAATGATTTTATGCCTTTTCCTTTTTGGCTACCCCCCTTGTAAGGGGGAAAAAGCCTTGGTATATGTATGTATGTACTTTACCGAGGTGCTAATGCATGCAGTACAGACATTTATATATTTGTTAGAATAAATCATTTCTGAAAACAGTTTATTGCTTCACTACACCTTACAAACATATATAAAAATATTATATATATATATATTAAAATACATAAATAAACATATATTCACATATATAGTCAAATATCATGAGAATATATATCAAAATACATTAATATATAAATACATTAATATATTGAAATACATAAATAAACATATACTCAAGGAGGGATTCTGTCCAGGGGGGATATTGTCTTGGGGGATTCTGTCCAGGAGGGATTTTGTCCGGGGGGATCGTGTCCTGGAGGGATTATGTCCGGACACCGGGGACGACATGTGGTAATGGACATGGAATTGCCTAGTCGTCTCCTTCATTCTTATGTTCTTATTCTATAAGATAGATAAAAAATGGGTATTGCACAATAATTCTAAATAAAGAAATAAAAAAACTAGTTCATTTGATAGCTATGTGCTATTCCTCTGAGATATTCCAGATTTTCTTTCGTCATTATATTCATAAACAATATTTTTATTCTTTCGTCCTCATCTCGACTTTAATTAGCTTTATTGGTGGAGGGCAACCCGCTATCAGCTGTTAAGAGTACATAATAAAGCAGAATAACGTTGGTAAGATATTAACTAGAGTTTGAAATATTCGTATTCACTTTTTGGTTTCTGATTTCCTTTGTCGTTTGTATAATTAGAAAAAGAACGAATATGGCTTGTAACGACTAAGAATTTGGAAGACCGGCTCAGGCGTTGTGAAGAAGAGAATGGAGATTAATCTACAATAAATTGATAAATATATAGATAAGTGAATAAATAGATAGATAAATGAATCAACAAATAAATAGACAAATAAATTAAATAAGTTGATCAGTTAACTATTAATTTACTAAGAAATCATTTAATCAATCCATCAAATAAACAAACAATGAATCACTTTTAGATTTTACTATCCCTACTATGACTCCACCCTTTCGTTGTGATATTGTCCCCATGGATAGAAGCGTTGGTTGTTGCTGACAAAACATTCGAGCAACAGCCAACGCAGGGTTTCCCAAAGTGTTCGATATCGACCCCCCAGGGGTGGACAAATAGCCAAGGGGTCGATGAGACCGTCCATGTGGTCGAAAGGGGGTCAGTAGATTGCTAGGGGGTCGATGAGACCGTCCATGTGGTCGAAAGGGGGTCATTAGTCATTAGTAGGGGTCAGTAAATTACTATGGGGTCGAGGGTGGTCTGTAAATTACTATGGGGTCGAGGGTGGTCAGTAAATTACTATGGGATCGAAGGGGGTCAGTGAATTACTATGGGGTCGAAAGGCAGTCTTTAAGATAAAACTGTTAGCATGAAATTATCCTTTTTTCTTCCCGTAATGCAAAAAGGAGCATAATCAGCCAACTTAAAGAAAAAACATGTCATTTAACTTTGAGTCGAAAATCCCCCTCATTCTGTGCATGTAGGGAGAATCTGGTTGTAGGATGTTTAGTCTTCGGACATTTAGTCTTCTGGACAATTAGTCTTCGGTCATTTAGTCTTCTGGACAATTAGTCTTCGGACATTTAGTCTTCTGACAATTAGTCTACCTTTGAAAAATAACTGTGGACATTTAGTCTTCATCTTCAATTTATAATAGGATAATCAGCTTAAAACATCAGTATTAAGAAAAAAGGAAAGATTGAATTTTATGTATAGATCATTCTTTATAATTCATAGACACATACAATATGAATTATTCTCAATACAATGTCTCTTCTCGACGAATATTTCTATCCCTTTATACTGTACAAACCGATTGAAATTTATGTATAGATAATTCTTTATTATGTATAGACACATATAATGTACATTATTTTCAATACAATGTAATATAATCATTTACTTTAGTAAATTTACAAGTATGTAAGACGATTAGGATTACCGGTTTTTGTCAACATTCTAGCACAAATATCATCATGCGAAACACAGTTTATTGAAAATTTCAGTTCATGATCGCAGATTTCTTCCAACACGACGAAGGAAATCATCGTGCACCGGCCATCGTGATGCTGCTCGCACAAGTATTTAAGTTTATTCTGAAGTTGCATATGTTTACGATAAACTTGTCTCTTAGGTGGTTTTCCGACTTTTGATCGCTGGTATGGTTTTATGGCCTATTATGTAGCATTTGTGATGGACCATTTTCATTGGTTAAATAAATAACTTGAGATCAAGCTGGAGGTGGTCTTCCAAGTGGTGTCCGGACATAATCCCTCCTGGACACAATCCCCCCGGACAATATCCCTCCTGGACAGAATCCCCCTAAGACAATATCCCCCCTGGATATATTCTAATATATTAATGTCTTTATATATTAATGTATTTTAATATGTATTCTCATATAATATTTGACTGTATGTTTATTTATGTATTTTAATCTATATAATATTTTCATATATGTTTGTAAGGTGTGGTAGTGAAGCAAACTTTTTTTCATAAATGATTTATTCAAACAAGTATATAAATGTCTGTACTGTATGCATTAGCACCTCGGTAAGGTAAGGTAATATGTTAATTGCTGTGCATGTGATGGTATATAATAGGAGAGCTACTAATCTGAATAATATGGGGGGATTTTGTCCAGCCCGCTCACTTCTGTGGAGGGATTCTGTCCAGGAGGGATATTGTCCGGAGGTATTTTGTCCGGGAGGGATTATGTCCCGGATCCCTTCCAAGTACAAGGATGATCGGTTGACCTCAGGTCAAGAGTAACAAATTCTGGAAAAAAAAATAATCATTTTCTTCCACATAGAATAGAAAGTAAAAAATATGTACATTTTAACACATTATATTTCTGACAGACTGAAATTCCCTTGCAAAGCAAAACCGTCTTTTCCTAGAAGTGAAAATGTATCTCAAATCCAAGGACCCGGGACATAATCCCTCCCGGACACAATCTCCCCGGACAAAATACCTCCAGACAATATCCCTCCTGGATAGAATCCCTCCACAAAAGTGAGCGGGCTGGACAAAATCCCCCCACATTATTCAGATTAGCAGCTCTCCTCTTATATTCCATCACATGCAAAGCAATTAACATCTTACCTTACCTTACCGAAATGCTAATGCATACAGTACAGACATTTATATACTTGTTTGAATAAATCATTTGTGAAAAAAGTTTTTTGATTCACTGCAAACATATATGAAAATTTTGTATATATTAAAATACATAAATAAACATACTTACATATACAGTCAAAAATTATATGAGAATATATATTAAAACACATTAATATATAAATACATTGATATATTAAAATACATAAATAAACATATACTCTAGGAGGGATTCTGTCCAGGGGGGATATTGTCTTGGGGGGATTCTGTCCAGGAGGGATATTGTCCGGAGGGATTTTGTCCGGGGGGATTGTGTCCAGGAGGGATTATGTCCGGACACCCAAATCCAATTATATTTTAGGATAATTTTGAAATGACCTTGTGAAGTCACAAGTCGCAAGAATTGAAATAAGACGTCACTTAAAAGCGGTATATATGAAAGTAGCCGAAACGTCCGGGGTCGACAATTTCATGAGGCCTAAACGTCCGCTCACCTTGGGGTGGAGCCTGCAACCTCTTTGGGCCACGGAGATGACCCGTCCTCGGACGTTTAGATCTCATGAAATTGTCAACCCCGAACGTTTCGGCTTCATTCATATATACCGCTTTTAAGTGATGCCTTCTTTCAACTTAATTATCATCAAAAGGATTTTTTATGTTGTTCATTCATTCATAAATAAATAAACAAATAAATAAAAGTAAATAAAATATAAATAGAAAATAACCAAAGTAGTAATGTTGGTGCTTAAAAATGACATTTTGGTGTTCTAAATTTTAAGTAGACAAAGAAACGAGTTAAGCGTAAACATATGCAACTTCAGAACAAACTTAAATACTTGTGCGAGCAGCATCGCGATGGCATATAAAATGAATGTAGGACAAAAGGTCCCCGGACAAAATGTCCTGAAATCTGGACCCCTGGGACAAAATGTCCCCAACGGCCTGGGTGGGTGGTCAAAATGGCCTCATTTTTTGTGAAATTTTGGTTTTTAACATTTTTTTTATAGGCATACAATATAAGTCCAATAAAGCATAATTGTGTGCTGTAATTGTACTCATAAGGTGCTTATCACACCTCTTTCACACCCCCATTGCTTGGTGGCCAGCCCAACGTATTAGGCAGATTTCAGGACATTTTGTCCGTTCACCATATCAAATGTCAATGATTTCCTTCGTCGTGGAAGAAATCTGCGATCATGAACTGAAAATTTCAATAAACTGTGTTTCTCATGATATCTGTGCTAGAATGTTGACAAATACCGGTAATTCTAATCGTCTTACATAATTGAAATTTATTAAATTAAATGATTATATTACATTGTATTGAAAATTATGTATATTATATGTGTCTATACATAAAGATTTATCTAAACATAAATTTCAATCTTTCTTGAATGATTATATTACATTGTACTAAAAATAATGTATATTATACGTGTCTATAAATAATAAAGAGTTATCTATACATAAATAGTACGTGTCAGTCTCTCTTGCTGACTAAATCATCAGCGATTTGAATTCACCAACTCCTCACTATATCACATCCTCTTCAGTAATTAGCGTCACTGTCCTGCTGACTAAATCATCAGCGATTTCAACTGACCAGCTCCTCACTATATCATATCCTCTTCAATAAGTCGTGTCATGCTGACTAAATCATCAGCAATACAGGAACAACACAATAATATTTGAATCTGTAAAATTGGAATAAATTACCGCGTCATGATATAAAAATAGTTTAAAATTGTACAATGACCACTTCTTCATAGTGTTTATTGGTTTGGAACTGGTATAGTGATCAGGATAGGGACATCCATCGATTGCGCTGGATGTGTTGAGACCATCTGCCATCTCTCTGGAATGTAACCCCTAGGTACCGGACGGACTTCGCAGGTCTTACAGGTGTTCCACAGATCTTGATGTGGTTCCATTCCGGGTATGTGCCACTGTTGAATCCTATCTGGTGGACAGGCATATAGGTTGTCTTGGCTGCCGAGAGCGAGAAACCCAGGCTTGTAAGTTGGGTTACTACCAGATCGATCTGGCTCTGGAAGTGACGAAGTTCGGCTCTGTGCTGAGTTGAGTCCCTCTTTGGTCGCCGGTGCCTTGTTTTCCTCCATAGTGCTATGTCTTCAGCATAGGCAGTGACGATCGTGTCCCCTCTCACCCCTTTCCCCACATCTGCAATGAGCAACGTGAAAAGGAGGGGGGCTACAACTGAACCTTGGGGGACCCCATGTCGATGGCTGCCTTAGTACTGAGAACCCCTTCTCTCCTTACCGAGATGGAACGGCCAGAGAGAAAGGAGCAGGCGAATCTGTATATGGCTGGGGAGACCCCGAGTGATTTCAGCTTACTCAAAAGCTTGGCGTGCCAGACGGTGTCAAAGGCCTTGGCGATGTCGAGGAAGCACGTATGCAGTACCCTTTTTTGCCTCTGGGCCCTGCGGATATGCTCAGATAGCCGCACGACGTGGTCTGTGACACTCCTCCCTTTCCTGAACCCAGCCTGGTGTTTTGGAAGTGCCCCTCTGGAGTCGACGAAGTCCTTTAGGCGATTTAGCACCAGTCTCTCGTATACCTTGCCAATATGGGAGGTTAGGGCAACTGGTCTATGGTTGACAATCTTCCCACTATGTTTGCCTGCCTTGGGGATAGGCACCACAATGGCGTGTTTTCAAGCTTCAGGAACTATTCCTTCCTTCCAGCACTTGTTAAAGAGGGAAAGGAGGGTCTTTTGCATGGGGGCAGGAAGGTGCTGCAGAAGTGGGTATGTGACCCTGTCAGCACCTGGGGACTTTTTGGTAGCCTTGGTTGCCCTCAACGCCCATCGCAGCTCCTGAAGGGTGAAGTCTGCGTCCGATCCTGGTGGGGGGGAGAGGTCCATCCGGCCTTCTTCTTCTTGGCGAGCACGTCGTTGATCCTCGGGGAGGTTGTCCGTCGGAGGAATCCCTCAGCTTTCTGCTCCGGCGTACGTAGTAATTCTCCGTCGGGGGCAGTAAGGTCTCTACTTGGAGGGTTGTAGCGCATCTTCATAATCTTAAACTTCTTCCAGGCTGCAGTGAGGTCTTCTTTGTCGTCCCCGCTGTTCCTCCAGAAGTTTAGTTTTGCCCTGGCGATGGTCCGTTTGCATTCCGCTTTATTCCTCTTCATGTCGGTAAAGGCTTCCTCTGTTCCCTCTCTCAGGTAGCGTTGGTAGGCCCTTCTCTTGTTTCGGACGGCGTTCTGACAATCGTCTGTCCACCATGGATGACCCCGTCTCCCATTTCCGGTTCTTACTTGGGGGATGGCGTGGCTCGCCGCTGCGAGCACGGTGTCAGTGAATCTGGTTTACAAACGGGCTACGGGCATCATATACATGGGGTGGACCTCACCAACCTCCCCGTGTTACCATAGTTGGTGACGAGTGTGAACATTACATTGTGGCTAACGTAACAATGATGAAATTTTACAATTAAATATGATGATAACACTAATAACAAATAAATTATTAATAGTAATTGTAACAATAGTAATTATAACAATGATGATAAAAATGAAAATTTGAATATCTAAATAATAATAGTAACAATAATAATAAAAAATAATAATAACAATAAGATAAAAATAATAATAATAATAATGATAATAATAAAAATAAAAATATTACTAATAACAAAGAAGTTATTCATAGTAATTATAACAATAATAGTGATAACAATGATAATAAAAACGAAAAATTAAATATTTAGATAATAATAGTAACAATAATAATAACAATAATAATAACAATAACAAAGATAATGAAAGTAATAATAATAATGATGATAATAATAATAAAAATAATGATAATAAAATAATGATAATAATAGTAATAATAATAATAATAATTATAATAACAATGATAAAAATAATAATAATAGTAATAATATTGAAAATAAATAAATAGTAATAAATAATATTAAAAGAATAAATCATGATAAAAAAAAAAGTTGGGGATAATATTAAATGGTGAAGGAACAATGTTGGGGGATATGTGAATTGGTAGCATGTGAAGTGGAGCAAGGTAGCATGGTGCAAGAAGGAACGTCAGAGTAAAAGGAAGAAAGCTGGAGAGGGTAGGCCGAAGTGGGAAAAAGGTATCTACTTAGGGTCGGGTCTGGGAAGCCATTCTTGGAGGGCAAGTGTCGCGGTAGATCTTGTCCATTTCAAGTCACCAGTTCTCTTGTTTGTGTTTTTGTGGTTGGCAATGTAAAGTGATTCAATTATTTTCCGTTGTTTCTTGTGTAGTCCTTTAGCTAAAATGGTGGAACCCTCCCAGTTAGGTAAGTGTCCCTCTGTGTCAATGTGGTTAACTAGAGCGTTGGTTTCTCGGTGGTGTCTAATGTCCGCTTTGTGTTCCCTGTCCACCCCATGTATATAATGCCCACAACCCGTTTGTAAACCTATTCCTTTGAAAAAGCACACCTGCGAAACTAGTCAGGAATAAACTCAAGACCAAGACTCCTGTGTTTCCTACTCCGCTTACGTCAACCTGTCAGAATGTCTCAACATATACATATACATATATATATATATATATATATATATATATATATATATATATATATATATATATATATATATATATATATATATATATATATATATATATATATCGTTTATTTTTCTATTACGGAAAGAACGGGAATGGGGAGAATGAATTGATTCGTCTTGGCACTTTGCCAAAGGTATCTAAACTGTTTTCGAATTCTTATAAGGCAAAATAATTTGATTCTTTTCGTTTGTTTTTACTTTTGGTGTCGTTCCTTTTCCCTGCCCCCTTCCTTTTTTCCCTCTGACTCCTCTTCTTCCTCCTCCTTGCACATACACCTGTCTTCAGCCCGCTCATCCACAGATATACAGTATAACCATCCATATTCATCTCGTTGACTGAGTGAAGCGCGATAAGAATTGAGGCAACGAGACTCATTATTGCGTCATCGAGTGCGACTACGTTTGAGGAGGACAGAGGGATGGCGCTAGGGAAATGAAGGTCAAAGTAACCTTATGTTGAACGAGTTCGAAACCTATTGTTCAGATATAGTCTTTAACTACCTATAGTGACGTGGACATCTCTAATTTCCCTCTGCTAAGTCATTGGAGAATACATCAATTTTAGAGAAATAAATGAGGAAAACCATTAGAAAACAGAGAAAATAACAAAACGCTAGTGGTAGGATATATTTTAAATGTATTAGATATATATTCAAAGACAAACAGAAGACTAAAATAGGGTTTTCATCCATGTAATGATTATGGATACTGGTCTACTTTTTTGACTTTGTAGGGGGTGTAACAAACTCCAGTCAAAGAAATTTGAAAATTTATGTAACCTCACCTATTGCAAGGAGTCTTGTAACCGGTGGATCACCTTATGATGATGATGATGATGATGAAAATAATAATAACAATAATAATGATAATAATAATAATAATAATAATAATAATAATAATAATAATAATGATAATGATAATAATAATAATAATAATAATAATAATAATGATAATAATAATAATAATAATAATAATAATAATAATAATAATAATGATAATAATAACAGTAATAATGAAAAAATAAAAAATAAAAAATAATAATAATAATAATAATGTGGATAGGAGGTGAAGGGAACACGGGCTGAGGGAAATACTTTTATTCCTGACTAGTTTCGCCTGAGTGGCTTCTTCAGAGGAATATAGTTTTTTTTTTTTTTTTTTTTTTTTTTTTTTTTTAAATTTTAGTCCCTGCGGAGCTAGCCGATTTCAGGACTGTCTTTAATTGCTTATATGGCCGTAATATCTTATTTATTTATTAATTCAATTTTATATTTTATATATTCATTTACCGGAGTGCGGAATTTTGTTATATTTGACCCGGCTGGAGGGGGTCATAGTAGGCCTCCCACGGGGGAAGAGCAGATTAGGCTGGCAGCCAGGATTATTTGAGATTTTCCGGCGTCTGATGTGCTGTTTGCCCTCAATTGGTCTAGGGCGGTGGAGGGATCTCCGAAGAGATTTCTTAAAACTTTAAAATGGTCCCTGAACTGTCTGCAAACGAAAAGGCAGTGATTGAAAGAGACCTGTTCACTGCCACAGGTACAGAGAAGATTTAGAAATTTGGTTCGCCAATGATTTACCCTTATTCTGGATATCATGGCTAACATATAAGGGGGTACAGAGGGGAAGGTCGGGGGTTTTCCTCCGTGACAGGTTGTTGTCGGCCATCCCCGAGCGATGGCAGTGGCGGTGAAGTCTGCCTTCCAGGTCTCCCAGATGGCTCTGTTGATCTTGTGCAGGGCGTCGCTGACCGTGAATTTGATGGAAATCATTTCCTCTTCAGGCGCCAGGGCGCCCTTCTTGGCTGCCCCATCCGCCTTTTCATTACCGTGCAACCCCACATGTGAGGGAACCCATTGATATCTTATCTGAATATCTTTGTTGGAGGCCTCAGCAGTGAGGTGCAGTATTTCTTGCAAAATGTCTGGTTGCGAGTCGCATTGACAGCTCTGAAGTGCCTTAAGGCTGGCTCTTGAATCTGAGAGCACGGTGATGCAAGCTGGCGGATGGGGAAGAGCGAGAACTATTTTAATGGCTTCCCGAATGGCGATTAATTCGGCCGAGAAGATGGAGGTGGGGGGAAGCTTCACGGAGATGGACTCTTGTGTGTTTTCCAAGAATATCCCTGCGCCTGTGCGGCCATCCTCAAGCACAGAGCCATCTGTGTAGACAAGGAAGTCCTCCTTGTACTCCGTCCTTATCATCTCCCTCACATGTGCTAGGAGAAGATGCGGACCGTCTTGGCATCTCAATCCCGGAATTTCTGAGACAACTGTTGGTGGTTTGAGTACCCAGGGGTGAAAGAGATCCACCTGACACTGGGTAACAAGTTGTCTCGCATCGGGAGGAAGCCCGGCTTTTATGCAGAGGTCCTTGACGGAGCCAGGCAGACCTTGAATGTGCGTCGTCTGTGAGGCCGGCAACCAATCCTCCCGGAGTTCCTCATCCGTAGAATTTGCAACTTTAGCACTGGTGAACAAGTATTTGCAGGCATCTTTCTTCAGTTGATACCAAAGAGGAAGAACACCTGCTTCATTATACACTTGTTCATGTGGAACTGATGCTGGCAAACCGAGACCCAGGCGGAGCGCTTGGCACTCCACTCTGGCTAATCTACACACTACCCCCGGGGGAAGATCGTGCATGGCAGGAGATCCGAAGAGGAGCCGGGAGCGTACCAGACTCTTGACCATGGATATCAGTGTTTCCCTCCTTTGACCCCAGGGCTCTCGGCGGATGACTCGGACGAGGTTTAGGGCTCGTCTGGCGTTTATTATGACCTGATTTATGTGGCTAGTCCATTTTCCGTCTCTCTGGAAGATGACCCCCAAATATCGAACTGCCTTAGCTGGGTATATGGGAGTTCCGTCCACTGTGATGTAATTCCAGTCAGGGTAGTCTCCTCTGTTGTAACCTATGCCGTGGACTGGCATGTAAACAGTCTTTGATGCGGAGAGCATGAAGCCCAGGTCGGTCAGTTGGGTCATTACCAGGTCAACCTGTCTCTGAAAGAGACGGAGTTCTGACTTGTGCTGGTCAGAATCCTTTTTGGGCCGCCTGTGCCTAGTTTTCCTCCATAATGCTATGTCATCAGCATAGGCTGTGACGACAGTGTCCTTTCTCACTCCTTTTCCTACATCCCCAAGGAGCAATGTGAAGAGGAGCGGGGCAACTACAGAGCCCTGGGGGACTCCCATATCAATGGTTGACGATCGGCTGAGGTGTCCTTTCCAGCGTACAACCATGGATCGACCTGAAAGGAAGGACTGCACAAATTTGTACAGTCCCGGCGAAACTCCAATAGACTTGAGTTTAGATAGCAGTTTACCGTGCCAGACGGTATCAAAAGCTTTGGCAATATCTAAAAAGCACGTCTGTAGAATCCGTCTCTGTCTTTGGGCCCTACGTATATGTTCGGAGAGTCGCACGATGTGGTCAGTGATGCTTCTCCCTTTTCTAAATCCGGCTTGAAGTTTTGGGAGGGCTTCCTTATCTTCCACCTGGGACTTCAGTCGATTCAATACTATTCTCTCATAGAGCTTTCCTACGTGGGAGGTGAGAGAGACAGGCCTGTAGTTGGTTACGCTTTTCCTGCTTTTGTTTGCCTTGGGAATTGGTACCACAATAGCGTGCTTCCAGGCGCTAGGAACAACGCCTTGCCTCCAGCATTTGTTATATAATCTTAGCAGATTCATTTGCATGGAAAGCGGCAGTTGCTGTAGGAGAGGGTATGTGACCTTATCTGCTCCAGGCGACTTCTTGTTTGTCCGGGTTGCCCTGAGTGCCCAGCGCAATTCTTGTAGGGTTAGGCTCGAGTCTTCCCCTTTCGGTGGAGAAAGATCCATTCGGGATTCTTGTTCGCGACGGAGGCGCAGTTGTGCTTCGGGGAGGCTGGCCATGGTACTTGCACTGGCAAAGTGGTGGAGAAAGCTTTCAGCCTTCTCCTCAGGAGTGCACAGGATCGTACCGTCTGGGGCTGTAAGGTCATTATCCGGTGGGTTATATCGGCTCTTTAGGATCTTGACCTTTTTCCAAGCTGCGCTTAGGTCCAAAGTGTTGTCCTTGCTATCCATCCAGTATGCAAGCTTTGCTTGGGCTATGGTCCTCTTGCAACGCGAATTTGTTGTCTTCATCTCGATGAAGGCTTCTTCCGACCCTTCTCTCTTGTACCGATGGTAGGCCAACCTTTTGTTGTGGACAGCAATCTTGCAGTCCTCCGTCCACCAAGGGTGGCCACGCCTTCCCTGACCTATGCTGACGAAGGGGATTGCGTGTCTAGCTGCTGCCAGAACTATGCCGGTGAACTGCTGATTTAAGCTGTCCACAGAGTTGTCGAGGTCTAGGCTAATGTCATCGTTGTTCAAGAACTCTTTGTATGCAGTCCAGTTTGCCTTTTGAAGGTTAAGGTTTCCTTGCAGTGGAGGCAGGTGGACTACAGGTGAGAGGTGTATGGAGACGCAGATAGGGAGATGATCTGAAGACAAAGGGTCCCCAAGTGTGAACCAGTCCGTGGCTCCCGCTAGGTTTGAGGATACGAAAGATAAGTCGATGGCTGACTTACTGTGCCCTACCACGTCTGGAACTCTGGTGTGGGTGCCATCGTTGAGGAGATCCACGGAGTCTAACTGTGAGGCGAGTTCAGGAGAGGAATGGGGATATTCGTCTTCCCATAGGGCGTCGCGACGATTAAAATCCCCTACCACTACCCAGTTGTCAGTGAAGGCTCCAAGCCATTCAAAGTGCCTAGTCGTTTCTGGATTGTAATAATTTAGGATGTTAATGGTCTGGTCTTCTTTCACCTTGACAGAAGAGACCGTACCATATCCTGCCTCCAGTGGAGGTCCAGGCAAGGTTCCGACTTGGGCGGCTAATCCTAGGGAGACATACGTGGCTACCTTTGCTTCGCCTGAAGCATCGGTCCCATAGAAGGGAGGGTAGTGGTAGCCTGGCAGAGTTGGTAGCTGGAGAGGGCGTTTCCGAAGTGATTGTAGTGCAATTACCTCGTAGTGGTGTTTGGCGAGATGCTGCACTAGTTGATCCCAGGCAGTGTTTATTGCCCGACAGTTCCATTGCATAATTCTAAGCACAGCCATGATTTCCAATTTCCATGATTGTACTAAGAATCACGAAGATTCCGTCTAGAAGCCGAGCTGCCTGTGGGTTGGAACGAGCTAGATCTTTTTGTATTGTTTCGACTGTGGCTTTCAGGCTCTCGATGGAGCTTGAGAGGGGGGTGGAGGGCGCTGGGAGTAAGGCTGCTCTGTCGTGTGAGAGTGCCCTTATTTCTTTTTCCACTATGGGAGGAGACGTCTCAGGAGGAAGGTTCGTGTTGGTGGGGAAGGATCCCTCGGGGTGGGGGGAGATGATCTGGCCTGTCTTTCTTCTCCTTATCTTACGTTTCTTAATCCTCTTCTTGTCTTCCATTTCCGTGGTAGTGGTCGTCGGGGGTTTGGCAGGCGGAGTTTCTTTGGGGGCACAGACTTCCTCACTTGTTGGTGGAGGCTCAGTGCCAGGTGATTTAACCGCCTGGGTTGGGGGTGCGTTTTCTAAAAGGTGTTTAGGGGACCTGGGCGCTGTCCCAAAGTCCCTCTCCTTTGCCCACTCTTCTTTAAGGTGGGTAGTCCATCGCTCCCTGGCAGCAGCTAGCGCTTCCGAGAAGGTGACATATCTCTGGTTTTTTATCTCATGCGCTATCCTCCTAATAGCCACTTCTGGGCATCCGTGATAAGCAGCAGAGTGATTTCCACAGCAATTTACACAGAGAAATTGCTGCTCTCTGCAGTCCTGGGTAGGATGTCCTTTGCTGCATTTAGCGCACCGAGGTGCCTTGCGTCGGCACTCCTTCCTAGAGTGCCCCAGGAGTTGACACTTTGTGCATCTTTTTACTGGAGCGACGTAGGGGACAACTTGGTGTAAGGTATATCCTAATCTGACAGTGGAGGGAAGGGTGTCAGCAAGAAATGCCACTCTTACTGACCCTGTTGGTACGCCCTCCTTTGACATGAGCCTCTTGATATAATCGACGGGAAGATCTTGGGTCTCCAGGTCTCTCTTGAAGTCAAGTTGGTCAATATATATGGCAAAAGAAGGAACGTGGCAAAGTGTCAGGTTGGTCCCCCACTCGACCTCATCTGTCGGTGTGGCGGGCTGAAACAGCGTAGTTTACGAAATCCCGTGTGGTGGATGTGACAGAAAATACATCGGTGAAACCGGCAGAGGCTTAGACACCAGATTAAAAGAACACCGAGCAGATGTGAGACACCACAGGGTTAGTAGTGCAATAGTTAACCATGTCGACGAAAGAGGCCATCTACCAAAATGGGACCAGGCAAAAATTCTCATGGATAACATTACACGACAGGAAAGAAAGGCGATGGAGTCCGTTTTTATCAACATCCACGATAACATTAATAAGAGGACTAGGGATTTAATATGGGCTAAAGCAGCAGCACACTTTGTCGTAATGAATAATAAGCACATAGCCCCTGATCCAGACGGACGTTTCAGCCACGCGAACCACAGGCGGATAATTGGTCCACCCGCTGTGACAGCCCGCCACACCGACAGATGAGGTCGAGTGGGGGACCAACCTGACACTTTGCCACGTTCCTTCTTTTGCCATATATATTGACCAACTTGACTTCAAACTATGTTCCTCTGAAGAAGCCACTCACGCACACATCACCATCACTCCGAGCTACGTGCAGCGACCACACCACCAACTCATCGTCCAACCTACGAAGTGATTTCTTCATACATGCACAGTTCGTGGTCTTCATCCGTCGTCGCACATCCTCATGGCTAGAGTGATGGAGTTAGCGACTACAAGTGTCGGGAAGAGGGGCAGGGAATGCTTTCCCACAGAGGCCTCGGAAGAGCTCTCCACGCCCAAGAAGGCGGCCCGAGCCAGGCCCAGTATCAGTTACGCGCCCTCCCTGCAAGAGGACGACAGCAGCAGCGACACTTCCTTACTAATGGTTTTCAGCAACAACGACGCGCCCTCCTCACCGGAAGACCCCCAGAGCAACGCGGACGACGCCGCCCTACGGGAGTGACGAGGAGTAACCAGGCGACGACGAAGGCGAGGGATGGATCACCGTCGTCAGAAATCGTAGAGCCCGCCACCAGCTTCCTCCGAGGCCCAAGTTCAAACTGGGCCACCTAGGGGACCACGACAGCGCCTACCAGGCCATCACCGCTCTCGAGAGGGAGAACCCCAGCCTGAAAATGGAGGTGAGACTCAACCTTCAGGGTGAACACATCCTCAAGGCCAGGGACGAAGCCTCCGCAGTACTCCTCCGTCGCCTCGCGGAAGAGGGGAACACTGTGATTCTCCTCGACCCCAATTTGAGACGGCACAATGTAGTGCTGGAACGCTACCCATTGGACCTACCCCTGGAAGCGGTAGAGGCTCACCCAAAGGTGATCTCAGCCGAGCGACTGCGCTCCCGCACGGATAAGCTCCCCACAAGGCAAGTGCTGGTGGTGTTGGAGGGACAGCCGCCCCCCAAACTGGACCTCGGCTGTTGGGGGAGGTACTCTCTGCGCCCTCATCGGGGGGAACCGGTGAGATGCTATAAATGCCAGAGATACAACCATCTCCAGGTACGGTGTGAACACGCCGTCAGATGTGGCGCGTGCAGCTTGCCACACCCGACGGAGGATTGCATCGCAAAGCACAAATCCAATCAGACCACCTCCGCAAAATGCCCCATTTGCGGAAATAAGCATCACGCCCGAGAGGGTCCGCAGGCTCCCCAGGCTTCCCCAGAAACCCCAGCAGCAACAGCGGCAGCCCCAGGGACCACCACAACGGCAGCAACAGCGGCAGCCCCAGGGGCCTCCGCAACGACAGCAACGACGCCGCTCGAGGACATCACGTAGCCAGTCGCAGCAACAGAAGAACTTCGTCGCTGGAGCATCACGGCACCAGGACACCAAGCACCAGCACCCACCACGTAGCCAGCCTAAACCGCAGCAGCAGCGTCGGCAAGCCTTCCAGCCTGCATCACCACCAACCAGGTCAGCGTGGGGTCGGCGGCGGGCCCCCGCGTTCCCCACCCCCCCAGCCCAGGCCGCGCCAGAGCCGGAGGAAGGGATTAGCCGACCGGCCCCCAGGGATCACACCCCCTATCGCCAACCCAGGACGCGGGGTCGGGAGCAGCGGCTGCGGGCCGCAGCCTTGGAGATTGGCGGCAGCGCCCCCTCGGCCCGGCGCAGCGCAACCAGACCTCGCCAACCAGGAGGTGGTGCACGGGACCCTCCCCCTAGCACTCCCGCGACGTCGGCGAGGAGACCCTCCATGGGCCCAACCGACCCTTCCCACGACCTGCCACGCACCATGAGCGAGGAAATACGCACAGTCGTCAGCTGCATCATGGCAAGGATGATGCAATTTCTGGTGAAGCTGCTCACCAACCCCAACCATGACAGCGACAAGTAGGGGACCCTGAGCGAGCTCCTGCAGGAGACTGTCTCAGTCTTCGCAGAATGTGGTTTCTAGCCACCCCCCGACCTGAAGGACACGCATCTCCGCTCCCTCTACCCAGCCGACCCCAACCACCAGAATGGAGAGTCGACGAGCTGAGGCAGACGCCGATGAGGACCAGCTTGCTGGCCCTCCCAGGCTCCGAGTCCTGCAGTGGAACGTGCAAGGTCTCCGACCTAAGAAGCACCAAGTACTGCAGGCTATCTTCACGGAAAACCTTGACGTGGTGCTGCTCCAGGAGACCTTGACGCGTGCCGACTTTGAGTGGAGGGTGGCGGGTTATTCCCTTCACTCGCTCCCTGCCACAGAGAACACCCGCGGCTGTGCGGCGCTGGTGAGGAGCACCATCCCTCACCGCAGAGTATCCGCCCCAGTCCACTGCGGGGAGGGCGTGGAGGTCCTGGCACTAGAACTGCAGGTCGGGGGCATCCCGCTTCTGGTGTACAACATATACAGGAGCCAACGATACCATCTGGAAGCAGGCGAGCTGTTCTCCCTCGCCGCCCACACCAGCCTCCTCGTGGCGGGCGACCTGAACGCCCACCACCCCATGCTGCAGTCACCATCTCCAACCAACGAAACGGGCCGCCACCTGGCCGTGTTACTCGAGGACATTCCCCATATCCGCCTCCTCAACACAGGGGAGGCTACCCACACCCGGGGGGGGGGGAGGCTTGACCTCACACTCGCCTCGAGCGACCTGGCCGCCGGTGCTACATGGCAAGTACATCCTACCCTCACCAGCGACCACTTTGCCACTCTCACCACCCTCCCAGTGGCACCCCCAGCGCCCCCCTCCCCCCTCCACGTTGGAACATCGGGAGAGCAGACTGGGCCAGCTTCCAGGCCTCCCTCGACGAATGGTGGGCCACCTACCAGCCACCCGTGGACCTTCACCAGCGGGAGAGGGACCTGACTGCTGCTATTGAGAGGGCTGCTAGCGCAGCCATCCCCAGGAAAGCCCCGAGCCGTCGTCACCGGCCAAATTGGTGGTTCTACAACGAGGAGGTGCGGGAGCATAACCACAGAGTGAACATTCACAGGAAGCTCTACAAGAGACGCCCCAACCCAACCAACTTGAGACTACTTCAGGACGTGGTGGCCCGCGCACGGGAGGTGTCCCTGAAGGCCAGAGAGGCCAAGTGGTTGGAGTGGTGCTCCTCCTTCAGCCACCACACGTCTCTAAGCCAGCTGTGGAAAAGCGTGAAGACCGCCTCCGGCGCCGCCCCGCCTAGCCCCGCCGCCCACCCGCACCCACACCAGGAGGCTGAGAGGCTCGTAGCTGAATTCACCACCCGCGGCTCCAGTGACCAGCTTCCGGGTAGCACGCACCGTCTCCAGCAGCAGCTTCGGCCGCGCCGCGACATGTCCATCGAGGAGGCGACTAAAGAAGCTGATGTAACAGACCGTCCCTTCACTCCTCAGGAGCTGCAGCAGGCCAAGAGACGGGGCCGTGGCACAGCAGCAGGGGCCGACGGCGTGACGTACTCCATGATCGCTCACGCCGGACCAGCTGGGGACGCCGCCCTGCTGGCCACAGTCAACGAGTCGTGGATGGCGGGATGCCTGCCTCCTTCGTGGAAGGAGGCTGACATCCAACCAATCCCCAAACCGAGGGAGCCCACTAAGCTAAGGCCTATCTCCCTCCTCAGCTGCACGACCAAAACGGCTGAGAGAATGGTGCTTGCTCGCCTTCACTGGCGTGTGGGGCCACTACACCCCCACATTTTCGGCTACACCCGCGGCAGGAGCACGGCGGACAGCATCCTGACACTGCTGAATCAAGTTAACCACCGCCCCGCCATCGTTGTCTTCCTCGACTTGGAAAAGGCATTCGAGCTGGCCAGCCCTCACGCCATCCTCGCCGCCCTCGTAAGGAAGGGCGTGATGGGAAGGATGCTAGCCTGGCTCCGCGACTATCTCCAGCATCGCCGCGCCAGGGTAAAATTCCAGGGCCTGAAGTCCAGCTTCCAGAGGTTGGAGAACGGGACGCCCCAGGGTGGTATCCTCAGCCCCCTCCTCTTCAACCTGCTGATGGAGCAGCTGGTGGCCCTGCCCTTCCACAATGGCACCATCCTCCTCAGCTACGCCGATGACCTCGCCCTCATGGTCACCGGGAGGAGCAACAAGCTCAGGAAGGCGCAGCAGGCGCTCGACATTATCAGCGGGAAATGCGAGGAGCTGGGACTCAAAATCTCTGCAGAGAAGTCCCGCGCCATGATGGTGAGGGCTGCCGACCCGGCAGGTCAGCTCTGCGTCCACGGCGTCGGACTGGCCTGGGCCAACTCATTTCAGTACCTCGGGGTATGGGTGGACAAGTGGCTGTCCTTTACAGCCCACGCCGCCTACCTGAGGGAAAGGGCCCAGGCTAGGCTGAACGTAATGCGAGCCATGACACGACCCACAGCGGGGACCACTTTCTCCGTCCTCCGACTGTACTTCATATTTGCAGTGCGCTCCCTGGTGGACTACAGCGCCCCAGTCTTCATATCGCTCTCCCGTAGCCAACAGCAGCGGCTCGAGGTGCTGCAAAACACCGACATGAGGACGATGCTGGGAGCTCCGAGATGGACCAGTGCGTGCGTCATGCAGAACGAGACCCGCCTGGTGCCACTCACCACCAGAGTACAACAGATCGTGGCCTGCCGCGTGGCCAGGGTCCTGCAGCGCGACTCCGAAGGAGTAGCACAGAGAAGACTACGGCTTGCAATGACGCAAGGGAACGATGTCCTCCACCGCAACCCGTGGCTACTCCAGTCCACCCTGGCCACCCGCAGCCTCGCCCACATTAACAGCTGGCGCTGGCAACACGCCGACCTCCCGGCCCCCACCTACCAAGCCCCACCCCCGTGGGAGCCCCCCACAGCAGAGTTCTCCACCACCCGGCTACCGGCCAGCAAGGCGCTCTGCACCACCGAGGAGCTGCGGAATCACACCCTCATGGCGGTGGCGCAGGTGTCTGAGCCGGGCGGTGCCATATACTACACCGACGGCTCGGTCGACCCCGAAAGTGGCAGGACGGGCGCCTCTGCCATCACCGCTGGGACCGAACTGCTCGAGAGGACGCCGGATTACTGTTCCACCCTGCAGACAGAGCTTGTGGCCATCCACCTGGCCCTGGAGCACGCCCAGAACCGCCAGGAGGCTACTGTGGTCCTACTCACAGGCTCCAGGACGGCGTGGCAGGTCCTCCAGCAGCCGTGCCCCAGCGACAACGTGGGACTCGTCACCGCCATCCTGGGCAGCCTGCAGAGCCTCGCCGCACAGGGACGTCGGGTAAGGCTGCACTGGATGCCCAGCCACGTGGGCGTGCGAGGCAATGAGTCCGCCGACGTTGCTGCAAAAAGAGCCGCTGGCGCCCCCCACGTGACCAGGCACGTGCCACCTAGTCTGTCGTACGTGAAGGCGCGAGCCAGGCGTGCCGCAGCCCACCGCGCCCACCAGACTCACCGGCAGT
>NC_134778.1:35810633-35815633 GCF_046742065.1 Oratosquilla oratoria | reverse complement strand
TAACCTCACCAGCCAGTCCACCATAACTGTACCTCCTTTCTTCACATATTCTGAATGGCATCCATCCAACCCTGGTGCCTCATCTGCTCTCATCATCTTAACAGCTGCTTTCACTTCATCCTTCCCTATTTCTCCTTTATTTTTTTCACTCCTCACTCTCATTTTCTTAGCATTTCCCACTGCAACTACCTTTCCCTCCCTATCCTCCTTCACAAATAGCAACTCCCTAAAATACTCTGCTCATCTTCCTCTCACTGCCTTCTCTTCCATTATCAATTCTCCATCTGCACCTTTTACCTTTTCTTCTCTACTTGATTCGCCCCCTCTTCCTTTTTTAATTTCCTTCCAAAACATCTTTTTATTACTTTCAAAATTTTCTGTCATACTCTTTCCCCATTTCACATCTGCTCTCCTCTTTGCTTCCTATATCTTATGCTTAACTTTCTTTCTCTTTACATTGTACCTCTCATACGATTCCCTCGTCCTAATTTGTAGCCAATCTATGAATGCCTGCTTCTTCTCTTCCACGCCCTTCTTTGCTTCCTCATCTCACCACTCACTACCCTTTCTTCTATTTCTTCCCGCCCTCCTTGTTCCACACACCATCTTTGCACACCTTATGACTCCCTCCTTGAACCATCCCCATTCCTCCTCCACTCCTAGTTCTACTTTATCCTTTACTACCTCCCACTCCTTTCTTAGCTTCTTCTTACAAAGGATTACAAAGGCGGAGCATGCCGACAGGAGACCTTTTGATCCATATCTAGGTCGGATGCAAAAAAAAAAAAAAAAAAAAAAAAAAAAAAAAATAATAATAATAAATTAAAACTATAATAATGTAAAAATAACAAATAAAATACATATATAAATGCATAGGTATAGTTGAATAACAAACAAAAAGGTAAATAGTAAATGATTATAAATTGACATATAACTAATAATAAATGAAAATCAGACAGACAAATTATAACAAAACAAAAACAAATAATATAACATAAATTATAATCATTACAGCATCTTACTTAGGTATTTATCTAAATGATTCTTAAAGCTTCGAACTGAACTACATTGCACTACCTGTGCAGGAAGTTTATTCCATTCATTAACTACACGGTTGGCAAAGTTGTTTCTACCTACTTCCAAATTGAATCTATTTCTGGATAGTTTTAGAGACCATTGTTTCTTGTCTGATTCTCATTCAATGTGAAAATTTGGTCACTTTTGATGTTGTCAATTCCCTTTAAAATCTTAAAGACCTGTATCAAGTCACCTCTGAGTCTACGCTTTTTTAGGGAAAACAGATTCATGTGCTTAAGTCGATTTTCGTATGATTTATTTTTGATATTTGGAATCAGTTTTGTGGCTCGCCGTTGTACTTTTTCCAGTCTGTCAATGTCTTTAATGAGATTCGGTGACCATACAGAAACAGCATATTCCAAATGTGGACGAACTAACGATTTATATAGCTTGTTAATGAGTGATGATGGACTTTTGAAATCAAAAGATCGCGCAATCAATCCCAGAATCTATTTGCTTTCTCAGAGGCTGAAATACACTGCTTGGATGATTTGAGGTCGTTACTGATAATTACGCCGAGATCTTTTTCACTATCCACTTTTGTTAACGAATTTCCAAATAACTTGTAATCGTACTTACTGTTATTTATACTCATTTTTTTTCATTTAAGCAGTTCACTCTAAGTACCTCCCTACCTTCTGCCCTTTTCCTCTTTCTCTACCTATTCTCCACTCACAATTTACCTTCCACCAGAAAATGATCTGATATTCCCCCACTCTCTCCCCTTAGGACATGTACATCCTTAACTCTTCCTACCATACTCCTGGTCACCACTATATAGTCCATTAACGCTCTATCTACCACCCTTCCACCCGCCACCCTCTCCCATGTGTACTTATGCTTGACTTTCTTCCTAAACAATGTATTTGCTTTCATCAACTCTCTTTTAAAACACATCTCCACCATCAATTCTCCACTACGATTTTTACCTGGAACTCCATACTTCCCAATCATTCCGTATATTGGTTCATTTCCTACCCTAGCATTAAGGTCTCCCAATACAACTACATTGACATTTCTCCCTAATCCCTTTATGCACTCATTTATATCTACACAAAAAGCCTTCCTTTCCTCTACGTTCTTCTCACTACCAGGCCCATACGCACTTACAAAAACCCACATCTCCCTTCCCAGCTTCACCTTCATCCACATCAACCTTGATGAAACCTCCTTCCACGCTTATTTATCTCTTCATTTAGTAGTATAGCCACCACTTCTCTCCCTCGTCCACTCTTCACTCCTGAGTACCTCCCAGCTACACTCCCAAACTCACACTCGCCATTCCCTTTCATTTTAGTTTCACTCAAAGCCAGCACATCCATCTTTCATCTCACAAACATACTGCCTATCTCTTCCCTTTTACTCTCATCTGTACCACATCCACGCACATTAAAAGACCCAAACCTTAGGTTACTGGTTGAAAAACTCCCAGACCCTCTTATGCCTTTACTTTTTTTTTTTTTAGGAATGTCCCCTTTTGGGGCTACAGGTAGTAGGACTCCTAATCCCATCCCCCGTCCCGTTTTTGTTTTGTTTTTGTCGCCTTGTACGACTCAAATGGAAAGACTTGGTGGTAGCATTCTCTTACCCCACCACAGGGTAGGCGAAATAAGGAAATGAATATTCAGAGAAATGGTACAGGACAGTAACAAAGGGTTGGGGGACAGCATAACGGAGGGACAGTCGTAGTATAAAAGTGTCATAATTTCTCTATGAACAGAGATTTCCACTATCACAGACAAAATGATGTGTGACTCTGGTCTGTAGGGGTGCCCCATATAGACCCCAAAGTATCAACTGCATGCTACCTTGCCACAATAACATGCAGCCAATACCCCAGATTGGGCCAATACCCCAGACGGGGTATTGGCCCTGTCTGGGGTAATTTGTTTCTACTCAAGATTAATAGACATAGTGCAAGAAAGGAACGGATGGGCTGATTGTGCTTTCCTAGACTTATAAAAAGGTTTTAACAAAGTACCACGCAAAAAATTATTAAAAAAAACTGGAACATATAGGAGGGGTACAAGGGAACCTACTAAAATGGATGGAGGACTTCCAGATTGGAAAGAGGAGATCAGTGGAGTACCGCAAGGATCTGTATTGGCTCCAATAATGTTTGCTATTTATGTGAATGACATGGATGATAATGTGAAATGTTACATCAGCTTCTTTGCAGACGACGCCAAACTGTTAAGGAAAGTAAAATCTGAAAAGGATTGCGAAGCACTGTAGGAAGACCTGAATAAGGTATGGAACTGGAGTCAGAAATGGGAAGTGGACTTCAATATTAACAAGTGTAGCATAATGGAGTTTGGAAAAAGCAAAAATAGAATATTAGGACAATATAAAATTGGAACCAAGGAGGTAAAGAAGAAGAGATAAGAAAAAGATTTGGGTGTAATTATCTCAAACGACTTGTCCTTTGATAAACAGATAAACAAAATTGTCGCAGAATCCTACAACTTGCTCAGATCAATAAAAGTGGCATTTACATGGTTGGACAAAGAAATGATTAAAAAAATATTGGTCACACTGATAAGACCTAGACTGGAATATACGGCGACATTGTGATCACTCAGTACCAAAAAGAATATAAAGAAAATAGAAAGAATCCAGAGAGCAGCCACAAAAAGGGCACCTGCACTTGCCAACTTGTCATATGAGGAGAGATTGGCTAAACCACTGACCATCTACAGAATCATGAAGGGCATAGAAATACTCAACAGAGAGGACTTGTTAAACTGGGACAAGAG
Organism: Oratosquilla oratoria; assembly: GCF_046742065.1. NCBI lineage: Eukaryota > Metazoa > Arthropoda > Malacostraca > Stomatopoda > Squillidae > Oratosquilla > Oratosquilla oratoria. The sequence goes on along the minus strand of NC_134778.1, from coordinate 35,811,800 downwards.
AAGCACAAGAGGGCATGAAAAAAAAACATAGTTATAGAAAAGATCTGAAGAAAAACTGTTTTCCACATAGAGTGGTGGACACTTGGAACAAACTGGACAATGAAATAGTGTGCGCAAAAACCATTCATGAGTTTCAGAGCAAACTAGACACTGTGAGATAAAAAGGCGGAACACCACGTGCGTAGCTCTCCTTCCCGCAAAATACAACTAGGTAAATTCACACACACAATCTTAGCTTATGGTTGTCCCTCGGTTCGACGACGACCTCTCTTATCACGCCTATCATGTGATACAAAAACAGTGACAAATTGTCGCATGAGAAGGCAATTCAGAGATAAAAGCTTGAGCGCGAAGGACGAATAAACAACTTTTGTCTTCAAAAAGGCAGAGGAGGATGTCAACAATGCAGTTTCCACAGCAGAGCATCTATTTGTAATTCTAAAGGTTCAGCCATAATTATGTAAATGGTTAGATAAATGCTCAAATAACTAGATACATAAATAAATACATAGATAAATAGATGAATAGATAAATCAATAAATTAATAGATAGTTAAATGGACGAATAGATAAATAGATTGATAGATTAACAAGTAAATGAATAAACAAACAAACAGATAAACAAATAAATAAAGAAAAATAATGGATAAATAAATGAATAAATAGATAAATGAATCAATGAATAAATAAACAAATATGTATACAAAATAATATATAAATGAAATAATACGTAATGAATTGATAAACAGATTATATATAGATAAATATACAGGTAAACAGATATATTAGTTCATTGTAGAACAAGTGAAATTAAGTAAAACCAACACTAAGTAGACGTATGTGTATATGTGTATGTATGTGTGTGTGTGTGTGTGTGTGTGTGTGTGTGTGTGTGTGTGTGTTTGTGTTTGTATGATTCACCATGGTCTTGGATCACTTATTGGACTCGTGATCGACAGTTATTAACTTCCCGGATGAGAGCTCAGAGCTCGTAAGACTGACCTATGGATAATACTGTGACCTTACACGCACATCCACCCCCCAAGTCCCCGCCCACGAGAGTTGGAGTAACACCAAGCAGCGCAGCGATACTGAAATTATTTCAGCCCTGGGCGGGATTCGAACCCGGACCGCCGTAGTGGCAGGCGAGAACTCTAACCACCGCGCC
>NC_134778.1:35800633-35808133 GCF_046742065.1 Oratosquilla oratoria | reverse complement strand
ATATTTATTTATATACAAGCCCACCGGCTGCGCCGGGGGGCTTGAACTGCGGCGCGGGCGCTGCGCGCCCTGGGCTACGCCCCTTTTTAGGAAAATAAAATATCAAAATCATATTGCTTTTTATTTCTTGTCAACATCTAGCTGTTCTCGCAAGTCATCTATATAGGCGATTTGTGCTGGTGTTAAATTTCCGTTCAAAACACCCTTTTTATATATTTTTTAATTCTTTTTTTCCTTTAAGTAATAATTTTTTTTTTACTTGCTTTTCTTGTTTCAAAACTTTGCGAATTGTTAAAGCTTTTGCTTTGGCCTCTCTCCGTTCCTTTCTAGCCTCCTTCTTCTTCATTCGTTCTTCTTCTTCTTCTTCTTCGAGTTCTTCTTCTTCGAGTTCTTCTTCTTCTTCTTCGAGTTCTTCTTCTTCTTCGAGTTCTTCTTCTTCTTCGAGTTCTTCTTCTTCGAGTTCTTCTTCTTTTTCTTCGAATTCTTCTTCTTCTTCTTCGAGTTCTTCTTCTTCTTCTTCTTCTTCTTCTTCTTCTTCTTCTTCTTCTTCTTCTTCTTCGAGTTCTTCTTCTTCTTCTTCTTCTTCTTCTTCGACTTCTTCTTCAAGTTCTTCTTCTTCTTCTTCTTCTTCTTCTTCTTCTTCTTCTTCTTCTTCTTCTTCTTCTTCTTCTTCTTCTTCTTCTTCTTCTTCTTCTTCTTCGAGTTCTTCTTCTTCTTCTTCGAGTTCTTCGAGTTCTTCTTCTTCTTCGAGTTCTTCGAGTTCTTCGAGTTCTTCTTTTTGGAGTTCTTCTTCTTCTTCGAGTTTTTCGAGTTCTTCTTCTTCTTCGAGTTCTTCGAGTTCTACTTCTTCTTCTTCTTCTTCTTCTTCGAGTTCTTCTTCTTTTTGGAGTTCTTCTTCTTCGAGTTTTTCGAGTTCTTCTTCTTCTTCGAGTTCTTCGAGTTCTACTTCTTCTTCTTCTTCGAGTTCTTCGAGTTCTTCTTCTTATTCTTCTTCTTATTCTTCGAGTTCTTCTTCTTCTTCGAGTTCTTCTTCTTCTTCGAGTTCTTCTTCTTCTTCTTCATCGAGTTCTTCTTCTTATACATACAACACTGAATGGGTCCCAGTGAACAGATTTTCATTTATCAACCACAATTCACATTAATTCTAAGCTATCAACATCGAGAACCTCGAGGAAGCATACATGCAGAAATTGAATCGTGGTGCAGCTAAGGACTTGAACCTCCGCTAGCACGTGGCAAGTGATAGTGACTTAACCGATTGCGCCATCATCTCTCTTGATGGCGCAATCGGTTAAGTCACAATCACTTCTCACGTGCTAGAGGAAGTTCGAGTCCTTAGCTGTACCACGTTTCAATTTCTGCATGCATGCCTTCTCGAGGTTCTCGATATTGACGGCTTAGAATTAAAGTGAATTGTGGTTGATATATATATATATATGTATATATATATATTTATATGTATATATATACAGTATATATATATATATATGTATATATATATATATTGAAAAAAGTTTTCAGACAAATTATTTTGATGATGGAGGACATAATCATGGAAAACAATCCTTATCACGGAACTTTTTCAGAGAGTATATAAAGAAAATTGAAATGGGTGCTTATGTACTCAACGAGGTCATGTTGTCGAGCGTATAGGAATGGTCGCTCTTGGGACTCCATTAGTAATTGATTTTCTCGCGTGGTCTTTATTTAAAACGCTGGTTTGTCTTGCTAATTTAATCAATCCTCCGCGATGGTTCCAATCATATTCTGTTGATATATAAGCTGCTTTGTAGTCCTTGTAGTGGAATTACCACATCCTTTATATAATACTTCGGCACCTCTCCAATTTAGTAAATTGTTAAACTTTTCCGCATGAGCTGCTAAGGAATTTGACGTCCTATCTGCTTTAATCTCAATTTTCTTTATACACTCTCTGAAGAAGTTCCTTTTTAAACAAAACGTTAGAGTGATTAGGATCCCGTGCTTTCCCCCATGTTTATGTTCTCCATCATCCATCATCCATCAATATATATATATATATATATATATATATATATATATATATATATATATATATATATATATATATATATATATATACACACATTTCTTTTGAGGACAGAGAGGAAACGGAAACACGAGAAGATCTTTGAATTTTATTACAGACGTTTTGACGCTCTGGTCTATTTCAAGGTAAACTGTTTCTCTTGAAAAAAACCAGAATGTCGAAATGTCGGTAATAAGACTCAAAGCTTTTTTCGTGTTTCCGTTTCCTCTCTATCCTCAAATTTGTCACAATAAATAATCATATATATATATATATATATATATATATACTATATATATATACATATATATATACATATATGTATATATATATATATATATATGATGTAAGCGGAATAAGTCTTGGTCTTGAGTTTATTCCTGACTAGTTTCGCAGGTATGCTTTTTCAAAGGAATATGTATACCTGCGAAACTAGTCAGGAATAAACTCAAGACCAAGACTCCTGTGTTTCCTATTCCGCTTACATCAACCTGTCAGAATGTCTCAACATATATATATATGTATATATATACACATATATATATGTATATATATATATACATATATATATACATATATATATATATATATATATATATATATATATATATATATGAGTGGCAGTGTGGTGATATAAACACCGAGAACAGTTGAAGTTTTATTAACTGACGATTCGCTCTTAACAGAGCTTCTTCAGAGTGTACCTATACTCTGAAGAAGCTCTGTTAAGTGCGAAACGTCAGTTCAGTTAATAAAAACTTCAACGATTCTCGGTGTTTATCTCACCACCCTGCCACTCATTTTGTCGTCCATTCCTCATATATATATATATATATATATATATATATATATATATACACGTGTATATATATATATACATATATTTATACATGTAAATATACATACATATATATACATATATGTATATATATATATATATATATATATATATATATCACTTAGACGAAATGTAGTGGCACATTTATAAATGATAATCACGAAGAATTCATAGTCAGAATAAAAGGAAACTTAGAAAAAGTATAACTTCTATATTTCGGCTAATAGCTATAGCCCTCCTCTTCAGGTGCTATAGCTATTATATATATATTCTGTCTATATACCAAAGGCTTTTTCGCCCCATATGGGGGGCAGCAAAGTAAAAAATTACGTACCCACTCCTATCCAACCCCTTTTCCCCTCTCTCATATCAGCTCCTAATGGGTGAAGGGTCATACCCGGGTTCCGGCCTCTGCCCTGGGTCAGAAGCAATGCAGCAAGACACAGTATATCCACAGGAACAATATGGCTGTTAAGTTTGGCATGAGTACCATCATAGGAGTTGTTATACATCTGAGAACCCCCATTAGACTTCAACTCCTGATATTTCCTCGATGTATACTGTACTCCTGAAACCTTTGCCATTGATGGGTGCGACCGGAAGGCAACGGACCATATGGCAAGTAGTGATAGGTTACATGCATTGTTAGCAGGGATATCCCTGATCTGACCTGAATACGTACGGAAAATCAGAATATGTTAAAGAGAAATATATATACCTGTTTCAGTTTTTATTATATATCATCATATAGACAAGAATCCAGTTGTCATGTTCATACCAGAATTACAGTCGCATTAGAATATAAAGCAAAAATATTAAAAATATTGTATAAAATAAAAACATTTCAACACAAGGGTAAAAATTACGAGTATACTGTAAAAGAGAAATGGAATCTCAAAGGTTCTCTTACACACAACCTTATATATACATACACCCCATGAATATATAGAGAATATATATACTTGGAGAAGTGTACACGTTTCATATGCATCCAGACACATACGCTCACGTTTATATATGTATGTATGTATGTATGTATGTATGTATGCATGTATGTATGTATGTATGTATGTATGTATGTATGTATGTATGCATGTATGTATGCATGTATGTATGTATGTATGTATGTATGTATGTATGTATGTATGTGTGTATATATGTATATATGCATGCATGTATGTATACATGCCTGAATGTATGTATGTATGTATTTATGTATGTGTATATGTATGTATGTATATATGTATGTATATATATGTATGTATGCATGCATATATGTATGTATGTATGTATGTATGTATGTATGTACGTATTTATGTATGTATGTATGTATGTATCTATGTATGTATCTATGCATGTACATGTATTTGTGTATGTATGTATGTGTATATATATGTATATGTGTATATATACATATATATACACATATGTATATATATATATATATATTTAAGATTATTTCAGACAAATGAGAGAGAATGCGGGTGGGGAAGGGCAAACGAAGATGTGTTAGGAATAGAGTTTATTGCCCTAACGTTGCGACCAACTTGGTCTTCTTCAGAGGACTACAGCATTACAGACGGATCACAATTCTTATATTCGTAGTGAGAGGGAACCCGCCAAGGTATGAGCGTCATGTTTTCCCTTTGGTTAACGATTTAATTATTAGGACACTTGCTGCTTTCGATATGTGCAGCTTCCACAGTTTTTCTCATTTTCTTCTCAAATCCCTCGTGTAGAATTTCTGCGTTTTCTATTCCTAACACATCTTCGTTTGCCCTTCCCCACCCGCATTCTCTCTCATATATATATATATATATATATATATATATATATACATTATGTGTGTGTGTGTGTATGTATGTCAATGAAGGCCAAAATATCAAGATAGGATGTAATGACAGTGGAAGACAAAAGATCACGATGGGATGTAATTATAGTGGAGGAAAAAATATCACGGTAGGATATAATGTCACTGGAGGACAAAATATAATTTTAGAAAGGGATGCCGGACATAATGTCACTGAACGACGGGAGGCCGGCGTGAATCACGGTGACGTAGGGGGACAAAATGTACAAAATAGATCGGATGACCGTAATCGACCAGATGTCCGTGATGGGGGAAATGTTAATTTTGATAGGAGAAATGTTAATGAGGCATTGAATGTCAATGAAGGACCAAATAATAATAATATAGAGCAAGGCATAAATAAAAAACAAAATGATAATATAAGACATGATATTGAAACTCAAAATGTGTCAAAAAGAAATAATCAGGAGTTTCTTAAAACTATGTACTTTAATGCTCGTAGTATTAGGAACAAATTTCAAGAAATACAGGCGTATGTCAAAAGCGAAAATCTCGATATGATAGGAATAACTGAGACATGGTTAAATGGTACAGAGTTCGAAGCTGAATTTAATATTGCGGGATTTAAACACTTTCATCAGGATAGAAACCACAAGAAAGGTGGGGGTGTTCTATTGTACGTTAAAAACAATGTTCATGCTTGTGTTTTAGAGAAAGTGAAACAGGATGCATATGACAGTTTGTGGGTTGAGTTAACCCAAACAAATGGACAAAAAATGAATATAGGTGTAATATATAGGCCAAAGACATTATCATTAGCAGACGACAAACTGTTATTTCAAGAACTGTCTAGTTTCTGCAACCGGGATTTATTGATAATGGGTGATTTCAATTTTACTGACATTGATTGGATGACCCTTGAACATGGCCATATAGGTAGTCGCTTGATTGATTTTCTTGGTGACAATTACTTAATTCAGCATGTAAAAGAGCCCACAAGATATGGAAACTTACTCGATTTATTGATCACTAGCCGCGAAAGCATGGCAACTGATGTAGAAGTCGGTGAATCTGTTGCAAATAGCGATCACAACTTAGTCAGATTCAAACTCCTAAACAATTTTAGAATAGATACTTGTGCTTCTAAAATACCCGATTTCAGTAAAGCTCAGTTCATAGAACTACGTCAGGAGCTTCAGCTTACAGATTGGGAGGAAAAATTAAACGAAAGGCCTGTAGATCAGATGTGGGAAATATTTCAAAATACGCTCACTAAGATGATTCAAACTTACATTCCTTTTAAGGACAGACGTCCCCCAAATCAGGCTCGCCCAAAGTGGCTCGACAAAGAAACTGAAAAAAGTATTGCTAAAAAGAGACAGGCTTATAAGAAATATAAGTGCTCGGGTGCATCTAATGACTATGAAAGTTATGTATCAATACAGAGAGATTTAAAAAAGACAATAAGAAAAAGAAAACGACAATACGAAATGAACATCGCTGAGAAATCCAAAGAGAATCCCAAAGAATTCTATAGTTACATTAGAGATAAAAAGGTTGTTAGGAATCACATTGGTCCACTATTATCTGCTGACGGTCAACTTGAATATTCAAATGAAGGAATGTGTAATCTCTTAAACAATTATTTTAGCTCGGTATTCGTAAACGAAACACCTCAAAGTGAATTCCAAACTGAAACCTGTGAAAAGTCTGGGGTAAACTTACTCACTACGGTAAATATAACAAAAGAAACAATTAAAAGGTGTATAGACAAACTCAAAGTTAATAAAACACCAGGGCCTGACGGTTGGCATCCAAGAATCTTAAAGGAAATGAAAAATGAGATTGTTGTTCCATTAGAAATTATTTTCAAGAAATCCATCATATCCGGAGATGTCCCAAGAGAATGGAAGCTAGCTAACGTTACTCCCATATTCAAAAAAGGTGACAAAAAGAAACCAAATAACTATAGGCCTATTAGTTTGACTTCGATCGTAGGAAAAATAATGGAAACTATCATCAGAGATGCTATCGAATATCATTTAGAAAGTAACCGTTTGATAAATGATAGCCAACATGGTTTCAGACGGAAACGTTCTTGCGTGACTAACTTACTCGAATTCTACAACACAGTTATCTCGAATTATGACAAAAGAAACAATATAGATTTAATATATCTAGACTTTGCAAAAGCTTTTGATACCGTCCCACACGAAAGACTACTTACTAAATTAGCTTTGCATGGAATAAGTGGTAGCCTATTAGGTTGGACTAGTAATTGGTTGAAAGGTCGAAAACAGAGAGTTGTTTTAAATGGAAAAACTTCTGGATGGAAAAGTGTTGCAAGTGGAGTTCCTCAGGGTTCCGTTCTTGGGCCACTTCTATTCATAGTATATATAAATGATATAGACCATGGACTAAAATCTACTGTTTCCAAATTTGCTGATGATACAAAACTGTGCGGAGTGGCAAATGATCACTCAAACCAATTAGATATTCAAGAAGATTTAGATAGATTACAGCAATGGTCTGAAAAGTGGCTAATGAAATTTAACACAAGTAAATGCAAGGTAATGCACATAGGTAAAAATAACAGGAAGTACGATTACAAGTTATTTGGAAATTCGTTAACAAAAGTGGATAGTGAAAAAGATCTCGGCGTAATTATCAGTAACGACCTCAAATCATCCAAGCAGTGTATTTCAGCCTCTGAGAAAGCAAATAAGATTCTGGGACTGATTGCGCGATCTTTTGATTTCAAAAGTCCATCACTCATTAACAAGCTATATAAATCGTTAGTTCGTC
>NC_134778.1:35788133-35795633 GCF_046742065.1 Oratosquilla oratoria | reverse complement strand
CAGAAGATCAAAACTTCTTGTCCACGATAGTAACAGGTGATGAATCGTGGGTTTATGGTTTTGACATAAAAACGAAGGTCCAATCGTCCCAGTGGATGACTGAAACATCCCCCAGACCCAAAAAAGCTCGCCAAGTTCGATCCATGGTCAAGGTGATACTGACAGTTTTCTTCGACGCTAAGGGTGTTGTTCACCACGATTACCTCCCCGAAGGCTCCACAGTGAACCAGACTTACTACACTGAAGTTCTGAAACGTCTGAGGGACGCCATCCGTCGCAAAAGGCCAGAAATGTGGAGGAGTGGCGACTGGTTTTTACATCACGACAACACTCCAGCGCATTCAGCCCTCAGAACTCGTGATTTTTTTTGCCAAACACTCGATCACTGTCCTTCCCCCCACCTACTCACCTGACCTTGCTCCTTGCGATTTTACCTTGTTCCCCAAACTCAAAAGACTCTTGAAAGGAAGAAGATTTGAGACGATTCACGAGATTAAGGCAAATGGGACGAAGGAGCTGAAAGACATTAAAAAAAAAAAAAAAAAAAAAAAAAAAAAAAAAAAAAAAAACGTACCAGGACTATTTCAACAAGTGGAAACACCGTTGTGATAAGTGTGTGCGTTGGGGAGGAGAGTACTTTCAAGGGAACCCAGATCTATAACTTCTAAATAAAGTACACTTTGCTTTATGACGTCAGTCAGCGTATTATATATATATATATATTTATATACATATATGTATATATATACATATATATATGTATATATATACTATATATATATAAGTATATATATATGTATCTGTATATATATACATATATATATATATATGTATATATATCATATACACACACACATATATATATATATATATATATATATTGTAAGAGGCCGGTAGATAGAGGTAGACATTTAAGGTAGATCGGAGTAGATCGAGGGGTAGAAGAACAGGAAGGAAACTTTATAGTCTTTTTATTAGGATGTTATGATACGACGGCCGACGGCCGACAGGCGACAAGGATATCTGAGTCAGACTCGCGCCTTGTATATGTAACACAATGCGGAGTGTTGCCTGGGGGTTGCGATATTGTTTTGTCTTTTAATTGTTAGCGGACAAGCCATTTTTGTTACGACATAATGCTTACGCGGTGATATCGTTTAGAAGAGTATAACAGCCTCTCTAATTGGAGAAAAAGGTGGAGGAGGAGAAAAATTATTGGCACAGAAAGGAAAAGTCACGCCCTTAAGGTGTGGCACTTGTTTGAGAAGTAAAAGACTATTGGATGAATGAAAGAGTGATGTCAGAACGAAGGTGGCTTGACGTAATGTAGAGCGTTCCGGGTGGAATTCTCGGGGTGTACTGATTGAGACCAAGAAGCATCTGAAAAACTACACCTTATTTTATTCACCTCTCAAGAATACCAGGCAAGGGGCCTTAAGAACTAACTTCAAGAACAAAGAGAATAGAAACGCTCTGAGAGGAGACGACGGGGGTGACAGTGGTGGCAGCGGTGGGATGAAGTCCCTCCGAAGAGAATACAAGACTGGTGCGTGAAGTGGTGCAAGATAAGTCTACGGGAGTACAGCAACCACAACCAAGCGTGTGTTGGTTTCAAGGGACGACAAGACGAGGAACGAGGGGTCTACAACACTACGAGCAACTACTACTACGAGTGGAACAAAGCGATCTTCAAGGTGATCATCTACAAGACGATCTTCAAGGCAGTGAGTGACGAGGCTGATGAACGACGAGGTTGACGAACGACAAGACTGACGAGGGACGTCGAGGGACGTCAAGGGACGTCGAGGGACGTCGAGGGAAGTCAAGGGATGTCGAAGGACGTCAAAGGACGTCGAGGGACGTCAAGTTACGTCGGGGTGACGTATGTAAGCAACACTACGTGGAGGAAGTCAAGCCACAGCAAGGTATGACCACCAATTCAAACGTGTTGAGGCATGTGGCTCATGCCTCAAATATAAACATTCACTGGGGAAGCAAATACCTATGGGGTCAACAAATACCTTAATTTGATAGACACTCTTATTGTGAGTAAAAACATTACTGATGAAAAAAGAAAAATAGAAATTCTAAAAGAGAATATAGACCCTGGCAATGGGAGAGCTAGGTTTATCATTAATTTCCAGCAAATGGAAGAGATCAACCAATATGAAGCTTATAAGGACGCTTTCATTAAACATTTTATGTCCAAATGTGACCAGGATCCTATCAGGTCTTTGGTAAAAATGATTAAAGAAGTTGGAACAAGTGAAACAGACATAGAATACTTAGCTAGATTAGGTAGATGGTCAAAAGACATGAATTCTATCTTGAAAGATTCAGACTGGATAGAAACATCTAGTGACAAAATGAAAATTTCTCAGGTAATCAAATTGATCATATTTGGATTGTTAGCCAAAAATTCTGATGATTTAACGGCAGAAAAGCTGTATAAAGATCTTAAGTCAAATATAAGTTTAGGAGAAGTAGATTATCTTCTTCAAGGATACAGTGAGACCAGAACGATAAACCCATATGTAATGACCGTGGGCCAACATAGGAACTCTAGAGAGTTGAGAAAAGCTGAAGTAGGACATAGACGGAATGTTAGAAGTCCATCCAGGGATGCTAGAATTCTATGTTTTAATTGTAATACCTGGGGACACAAAGCACAAGACTGTTTTTATGGAATTATTTGCAGAAATTGCAAATACGAGGGTCATAGTGAGTATCAATGTAGGAACCCACCATTCTGTATTTATCATAATAAGATAGGCCATAGAACTCATGAATGTAGGCATTTTCGGATACCCCCAGAGCTAAGAGGAAAACCCCCAGACACAGAATAAATCATTATTCTAGAACTTCCCATATGTATGCCGATAGACGGTATTGTGTTAAAAATGGGAATACAAGAGAGATGAAAGAAACTGACAAACTGATGATTACTATTGGAAGAAATTCTGCAGGACCTCTCATTGCGGGTAAGGTGTTCAATAAGCCTATTCAAATATTTATTGATACAGGGTCTGTAGTTAATGTAATTATCAGTAAAGTTTTAAACCAGTTGAACCCAGGAGTGAAAATGTTGGAACCAATCCGTTACTCATTGCAAGGAGTAACTGGAAATCATTTAAAAACATTAGGTAAGGTTGAACTAGAAGTTATCTTATATACAAATGAACATTTGCGCATTCCAGTGATAGTGGTAGAAGAATATGTTTTTCCAGGAGATTTATTGATAGGATTTGCAACTATGAGAAAAGAAAACATGGTAATATGTCCTGCTGACTTAGGGATTTTAGTGAAGTCACAGTTAATCCCATTTTTGAATCAACCAGACTTAAGACCAGTGACAGGAATCAATGAATCCCTAGATAACATTTCTATCTTAGATAACGAGGCCGAACGGTCCAGACCAACAGAAAGTAAAGCAACTTGTGAACCCAACTCAGATGTTCAGGAAATCCCAGAAATTACTAAATTATCAACTACTGAAGCTTTGCCAATTGTAGATGATGGTGTAATAAAGTCGACGTTATTGCATCCCGATTTGATTAACAAAGTGGAAGTGTATTTGAAAAGAGTCAATGTAGACTCTAAAATAATTACAGTCCCAGAATCAATTAGACTAAAAGGTTTAAAGTGGGACTCAGGGATTTATAAGTCAAATAAGAACAGAGTAGAAGTACTGTACTAGTAATTAACACTATGAATAAGGATATAGTTTTAAGGAAAGGTACGCAAATAGGATGTTTTCAGGTGTGTACAAAACCCATTAATATTTTAAATGAGAGTAGTGAGGAGTTAGAATGACCAATTTCATCAATCTGTTCAGTTCAAGAAGGAATGGATTTAAGAAATAGACATAAATATTTATTAAAATCAACTAATTGCCCTGAGTTGGATGAAAGTTTACTTGCTTCGCTTGTGAAGCACAATAAAGCAATTGCTTTCCCGGGGGACACCTTAGGCAAAACAACTGTTTTAAAACATCATATTAAATTAAAACCAGGAACACAGCCTATTTACATACCTGCCTATAGAGTTCCTCACTCTAAGTTAGCAATAGTAGATAAACTGATCACTAAAATGTTATCACAGGATATCATTGAACATAGTAAAAGTGAGTGGAACTTCCCTTTGATTTTGGTGCCAAAGTCAGATGGTACTATGCGCCCAGTTATTGATTATAGGGAATTGAATAAGCACAGCATCAGAGACAGGTTACCATTACCCATTATAGGTGATATTTTGAGAAGTTTGGGAACTGAGAATAGATATTTTAGTACAATAAATATAAAATCAGCTTTTTGGCAAATAGAGTTGCATGAAGACTCAAGAGAGTTCACAGCATTTTCTACTCCAACGGGACATTATGAGTTCAAGAGAATGCCATTTGGGTTATGTAATAGTCCATTAACTTACATGAGATTAATGAATACTAGCACATAAACTAGAATTGAAAATAGGAGATTTAGTCATGGTCAAACTACATTCACCCAATGATAAACTTTCACCAAGGTACATTGGTCCATATAGGGTACTTGATTCTGCAGGTGGAAATAAATATAAACTTCTACATTTAGAAACACGGGAAGAAGTGATAGGCCGTTTAGACGACATGAAGAAAGTGAAGGGAATTGAAAATGACAATTGTGATACCTTATGTATCAATTTTGATGAATCAGAAGAGTTCAATAATATTCTTGGTGATTTGAATATTAATCTTGATGCATTTTACAGATGAGGACTGCAATATTAATTTTTATATGCTTGGTGAGTGCCCTGCACTGGAATCCAATTCGTCCTGGAGCATTGGTACAACATCAAGGTAACCTAATATTGGTTGACAAGATAGTTAGGGTTACACTTGATTACAAGAATGTAACAAAAATTAAAGACGTCGTTAACTCCTTGAGAGTGAAGTTGAAATTGTTAAAAGAGAGCATTTCTAGTAAGAATGTTCAAAGGAAACTTGAAAATAAGATAGAGGACATTGAACATAAATTGGATACTATAGGTTCAAATTTTAAAAGAAATGAAAAACAAAAGAGAAGTGTCCTAGTGGTAGCTTTAGGAGCTCTTGCTGGATTGGGAATTGCCAATTTTGCCTTCCTTGCTGATTTGAAAATTTCTAGGAATGAATTGAAGGAGAGGGTTGCAAAAATAGATGATTTACGAACAAATATTAAAAACATTGAGGAAATGATCTCTGAAATTTCAGATAACTTAGAGAATCTCAGTTTAGAACAAAGTGAACAGGAGAATACAATGCAACTTTTCTTGTTACTCAATACTATGCATTTGAAATTGTCTGAGATGCAAGTTCAGTTGGAATCTTTTGTACAAGATTTAGTTCTAGCAAATTCAGGTCAAGTAACATCTTCTCTCCTCCCAATACCTCAACTTATAAAAATAATTAAGTCAGCAAAGAAGTATTAGAACTTTGAACATTTCTTTGAGGAAGCTAATGTAGCATTATATTACCCATTGCTAAATTCCACTTAAACGTAACTTCAGTAATAATAGAAATTCCTTTTTCTTCCAACCTAATATTTAACTTATTCAAATTTATACCCTTCCCATTGAAGGTAAATGGTTCATTATATAAAGTAGATATTCCAGTTGTAGATCCAATCAATTACATCCTTTCTGTAGATAACCTAAAAGAAAGCATGATCTCTAATGATAAATTAAATGATTGTAAAAGAGTTAATAAGAATCTTTATCTTTGTCATTATTCTCTTTTTGTGTTTCGGGAAGCTTTAAAAAATTCATGTGAAGCTTCTCTGGTTAGAAATATGTCTGTGATGAATAATTGTCATTATAAGAAAATTCTGGTAGACAAGATTTATCATAGTAACATCCAAGGATCCCATTATATATATTTCCCTAATAAGACCAAAATATCCATAAATTGCAAGGGCCTAAGTCCTAAGTTGGAAGTGGTTGAAGGTCTTATCTCAGTTGCTGATACTTGTGAATTACATGGAGGTCCTATTTCCACTATTGCAAATACCCTTAATACCATGCACTTAACTGATGAATCATACATGGTATCATTTAACTTAACATTGCCTGAACACTCACCTCCTTTGAAAATTAAGAGAAGATCATTGTCAAGATCTCCCTCAAATGATTATTCTAAACCAACAATTATTCTGGGGTACTTTTTTCTTCAATATTATTGTCTGCACTGATTTCAATTGTTGTACTCCGGAGATTGTCTCTGTTAAAACCCATTAACCATGTATCTACTTAATGTATTAATTAGACTTACATGTATTATGTATTATTCACTATTATTTGCATGAATTATTGGATACTGCTATCATCTTTGAAAAAATGATGAAACCATTTCCATTGAAAAATACTGTTCTTAGTGACTTTTGCAAATTTGTTATTTGTTTGCATATTACTTTGGAATTTATTTTGAATTATGCCTTATAAATTTTACATGCATGTTAATTACATTTAATCTGCTTGAATTATTTTGTGCATTTTTGAGGGTTGCTTATTTCTTTAATATATAATTTTACGCAATGGTAGATTAGCTTATTAGAATGAATTTCAAGTATATATTAGCAAGCCCTGTAAGAGGGAAATAAGAAATTGGTCAGGACGACCAACGGTAGCTGCCGAGCCCTGTATGAGGCCGGTAGATAGATGTAGACATTTAAGGTAGATCGGAGTAGATCGAGGGGTAGAAGGACAGGAAGGAAAATTTATAGTCTTTTTATTAGGATATTAGGATACAACGGCCGACGGCCAACAGGCGACAAGGATAGCTGAGTCAAACTCGCGCCTTGTATATGTAACACAATGCGGAGTGTTGCCTAGGGGTTGCGATATTATTTTGTCTTTTAATTGTTAGCGGACAAGCCATTTTTGTTACGACATAATGCTTACGTGGTGATATCGTTTAGAAGAGTATAACAGCCTCTCTAATTGGAGAAAAAGGTGGAGGAGGAGAAAAATTATTGGCGCAGAAAGGAAAAGTCACGCCCTTAAGGTGTGGCACTTGTTTGAGAAGTAAAAGACTATTGGATGAATGAAAGAGTGATGTCAGAACGAAGGTGGCTTGACGTAATGTAGAGCGTTCCGGGTGGGATTCTCGGGGTGTACTGATTGAGACCAAGAAGCATCTGAAAAACTACACCCTATTTTATTCACCCCTCAAGAATACCAGGCAAGGGGCCTTAAGAACTAACTTCAAGAACAGAGAGAATAGAAACGCTCTGAGAGGAGACGACGGGGGCGACAATATATATATATATATATATATATATATATATATATATATATATATATATTGAAATATGTAAGACAGATGAGTGGATGGGTGGTGAGATAAACAAGCAAAAAGAAGCATAAGGAACAGAGGAGACGTGACTGCAAATGATAGCAGGGAATATTTGTCCGTGCCAAACTCGAGCCACTCTGGCGAGTTGGGACAGTTGCTCACTAGAGCCGGCATCAAGGTTGCGATCAGCACGGGAA
>NC_134778.1:35773133-35785633 GCF_046742065.1 Oratosquilla oratoria | reverse complement strand
TTCTCAGAAGACCACAGCCTGAATAGTTTAATGGAAGGACAAGACAACATCAGGTGGGACATCGTAAGAGTGAGCGAAGTCCGAAGAGCGGAAGAAAGGCTGATACAATTACAAGATGGTCACCACCTGTTCTACTATAGAAGTAAGGACAAAGAAATATCCAGTGGAGCAGGATTCTTGAGAAACCGAGAAGTTGCTGGTAACGTTGTCAAGTTTAGTAGTTTATCAGACAAAGTAGCTTGGATTGTGATTAGACTGTGTAAAAGGTACACTCTAAAAATAGTTCAGGTTTGTGCACGAACTTCACAGAGTTCAGACGATGAAATTGAGTCCTATGATGATTTAAGTCAGGTAATGGATCAAGAAAAAATCAAGTACACGTTGGCGATAGGCGACTTTAATGCTAAAGTGGGGAAGAAGATGGGAGATGAGTCGTGCATTTGGAAGTTTGGAGTAGGTGAAAGGAGTGACAGAGGCAAGATGTTAGCCAAATTTGCAGAGAACTGCAACATGAGTATAATGAACACTTTCTTCCAAAAGCGTGTAGGTCGTAAATGGACGTGGAGAAGTCCAAATGGAGCAACAAAGAAAGAAGTAGACTTCATATTAGGAGACGAGAGCAAGAGCGTTAGCAATGTTACGGTGATAAAGTCAACATAGGTAGTGACCATAGAATGGTAGGTTGCACAGCTAAATTCAATTTCAGAGCCGAGAGAATCAAACTAGTTTTAAGAAAGAAAATCAGCCATGCAAAGGTTAAGGATGATATGAATAAATTTCAGTTAGAAATTAAATATAGATTCGAAGCTCTAAGATCCAACGAGGACACCGTGGAAGATATGAATTTAAATTTAGTGAATATCATTAGGGAATCGGCAGAGAAATTACGAAGTACAAAAACTATTAAAGAAAACAAATAATCTAAAGCTACAAATGACCTAATTAAAAGAAGGACCATGCAGATAAAAAACAGGAAAAACGAAATAGTAAGTGTAGAACTGAACAAGTTTATCAACAAAAGGCAAAGATCAGAGAAAAGAAAGAGAAACATGGATGAAATAGAGGAAACTATTCGGAAAGGCAAAAGTATTAAAGGGACCGAGCGCAGACATGGATAAATTATTAACTGCAGAGACAGAATGGTAAAAAGAGTAGAAGAATTTTATCAAGAGCTTTACTCGTCGAAGACCGTAGTTGACTCAGTAAATTCATCTGTAGACGTTAGTAGTGTACAAGAGATTACAAAGGAAGAAGTAGAATTTGCTCTAAAATATGAAACGAGGAAAAGCACCTGGGGAAGAGGGTATATCGGTAGATCTGTTGAAAGACACAGGGGAATTAGTTCATATTAAGTTAGTTCAGTTGTACACCCAGTGCTTACGTCAAGAAAATGTTCCTGAACCGTGGTGCAATGCTATAGTTATTTTGCTTCACAAAAAATTAGACCAGAAGGACCTTAGTAACTATCGACCGATTAGCTTGCTATCAAATGTATATAGATTATTCTCCAAGATCCCTACAAATAGACTAAGTCAAATTTTAGAAATCAACCGAGAGAACAGGCAGAATTTAGGAGCGAATATTCGACTATAGATCATTTGCAGGCGATGAATCAAGTAATCAAGAAAACGACAGAATACAATATACCTCTGTTTAGCTTTTGTAGATTACGAGAAGGCTTCGACTCGGTAGAACAAGTAGCAGTACTAAACTCGTTACGCAAGCAGATCGTGAGGGTTTTAGAAAATATTTATGCGAAAGGTACCACTATAATTCGACTACACAAAGATACAGAAAATATCAAGATTGAGAAAGGAGTACGGCAAGGCGATACCATTTCACCCAAATTATTTACAGCTTTTTTAGAAGAGATTTTCAAAATGTTGAGTTGAGAAGAGAAAGGTTTGAAGATTAATGGCGAATATTTGAACCACCTAAGATTTGTAGATAACATTATTCTTATTTCAGAATAAGCAGACGACTTGTAAGATATGCTGAGTGATCTGAACTAGGAAAGTCTCAAAGTAGGTTTAAAAATGAATAAGAATAAAACCAAAGCAATGTTCAACACGAAAGTTCAAAATAAAGAGATTATTGTCGATGGTGAGAGTCTTGAAGAATTTGAGGAGTATAATTATTTAGGCCAGATGGTGAAAAAGACGAAAGGTTATGATAATAAAACAAAAAGACGTATCACACACACACACACACACACACACACACACACACACACACACACACACACACACACACACACACACACACACACACACACACACACACACACACACACACACACACACACACACACACACACACACACACACACACACACACATAAATTTGTATTTCAAGAACTGTCTAGTTTTTGTAACCGGGATTTATTGATAATGGGTGATTTCAATTTTACTGATATTGATTGGATAGTCATGGCCATATAGGTAGTCGCTTGATTGATTTTCTTGGTGACAATTACTTGATTCAGCATGTAAGAGAGCCCACAAGATATGGAAACTTACTCGATCTATTGATCACTAGCCACGGAAGCATGGTAACTGATGTAGAAGTCGGTGAAACTGTTGCAAATAGCTATCACAACTTAGTTAGACTCAAACTCCTAATTTTTTTTTTAGAATAGATTCTTGTGTTTCTAAAATACCCGATTTCAGTAAAGCTCAGTTCATAGGACTACGTCAGGAGCTTCAGCTTACAGATTGGGAGGAAAAATTAAGCGAAAGACCTTTAGATCAGATGTGGGAAATATTTCAAAATACGCTCACTAAGATGATTCATACTTACATTCCTTTTAAGGACAGACGTCCCCCAAATCAGGCTCGCCCAAAGTGGCTCGACAAAGAAACTGAAAAAAGTATTGCTAAAAAGAGACAGGCTTATAAGAAATATAAGGGCTCGGGTGCATCTGATGACTATGAAAGTTATGTATCAATATAGAGAAATTTGAAAAAGGCAAAAAAAAAAAAAAAAAAAAAAACAACAACACGAAAATACGTAATGAACATCGCTAATAAATCCAAAGAGAATCCCAAAGAATTCTATAGTTACATTAGAGATAAAAAGGTTGTTAGGAATCACATTGGTCCACTATTATCTGCTGACGGTTAACTTGAATATTAAAATAAAGGAATGTGTAATATTTTAAACAATTATCTTAACTCAGTATTCGTAAACGAAACACCTCAAAGTGAACTCCAAACTGACACCTGTGAAAGGTGTAGGGTAAACTTACTCACGTAAATATAACAAAAGAAAAAATTAAAAGGTGCATAGAGTAACTCAAAGTTAATAAAACACCAGGGCCTGATGGTTGGCATCCAAGAATCTTAAAGGAAATGGAAAATGAGATTGTTGTTCCATTAGAAATTATTTTCAAGAAATCCATCATATCCGGAGATGTCCCAAGAGAATGGAAGCTAGCTAACGTTACTCCCATATTCAAAAGGTGACAAAAAGGTGACAAAAAGAAACCAAATAACTATAGGCTTATAAGTTTGACTTCAATCATAGGAAAAATAATGGAAACTATCATCAGAGATGCTATCGAACATCATTTAAAAAGTAACCGTTTGATAAATGATAGCCAGCATGGTTTCAGACGGAAACGTTCTTGTGTGACTAACTTATTCGAATTGTACAACACAGTTATCTCGAATTATGACAAAAGAAACAATATAGATTTAATATATCTAGACTTTGCAAAAGCTTTTGATACCGTCCCCCACGAAAGATTACTTACTAAATTAGCTTCGCACGGAATAAGTGGTAGCTTATTAAGTTGGACTACAAATTGGTTTAATTATCGAAAACAGAGAGTTGTTTTAAATGGAAAACTTCTAGATGGAAAAATGTTACGAGTGGAGTTCCTCAAGGTTCCGTTCTTGGGCCACTTCTATTCATAGTATATATAAATGATATAGACCATGGACTAAAATCTACTGTTTCCAAATTCGCTGATGATACAAAGCTGTGCGGAATGGCAAATGATCACTTAAACCAATTAGATATTCAAGAAGATTTAGATAAATTACAGCAATGGTCTGAAAAGTGACTAATGAAATTTAACACAAGTAGATGCAAAGTAATGCACATAGGTAAAAATAACAGTAAGTATGATTACAAGTTATTTGGAAATTCGTTAACAAAAGTGAATAATGAAAAAGATCTCGGCGTAATTATCAGTAACGATCTCAAATCATCCAAGACTTGTGTATTGCAGCCTCTGAGAAAGCAAATAAGATTCTGGGACTGATTGCGCGATCTTTTGATTTCAAAAGTCCATCACTCATTAACAAGCTATATAAATCGTTAGTTCGTCCACATTTGGAGTATGCTGTTTCCGTATGGTCACCCAATCTCATTAAAGACATTGACAGACTGGAGAAAGTACAACGGCGAGCCACAAAACTGATTCCAAATATCAAAAATAAATCATACGAAAATCGACTAAAACATATGAATCTGTTTTCCCTAAAAAAGCGTAGACTCAGAGGTGATTTGATACAGGTCTTTAAAATTCTAAAGGGAATTTACAACATCAAAAGTGACCAAATTTTCACATTGAATGAGAATCAGATAAGAAACAATGGTCTCAAACTGTCCGGAAATAGATTCAATTTGGAAGTAGGTAGAAACAACTTCGCCAACCGTGTAGTTAATGAATGGAATAAACTTCCTGCACAGGTAGTGCAATGTAGTTCAGTTCGAAGCTTTAAGAATCATTTAGATAAACACCTAAGCAAGATGCTGTAATGATTATAATTTGTTTTATATTATTTGTTTTTGTTTTGTTATCATTTGTCTGTTTGATTTTCATTTATTATTAGTTATATGTCAATTTATTATTATTTACTATTTACCTATTTGTTTATCATTTAACTATACATATGCATTTATTTATGTATTTTATTTGTTATTTACATTATTATAGTTTTTATTTATTCATTTATTATTATTATGATTTTTTCGCATCCGACCTAGATATGGACCAAAAGGTCTCCTGTCAGCATGCTCCGACTTTGTAATCCTTTGTAATACACGTGGATTTAAAAACGACAGCATTGTTGTAGTTATTCAGTTTTTTCCTCGTATTCTCGATTTTCCTTACTAGATATTTGCCATCAACCGGGTGAATTGAAACTAAATCACTGTATTCTTCCATTTCTTTCCATTATTTGAGCTCAACGTTTCGTCTTAATGAAGACATTTTCAAGAGTTAATTGAAATAAAGAAAATACATAATTACAGTTATGGTGACAAAATTACAAAAGTTACATAAATACAGTAGTGGTGACAATTGTGTGCAAGAACAATACTAGTGAAATATGAGGGATACAATATGAATGCGAATAAATACGATGACAATGGTGCAAGAATAATTACATTTAAAGGGATGGGAGAGAAAAATTACAAGTCGGGGATGACAGATATATATAAGCCTAAGGTCAGGTAGTCTGACAGTGGGATCTCAGAGGTCACGGGGTAAGGGGGTTTGGGGGTTGGGGGTTAGGCGGGTGTGGCTACCGTAGGGAAGAGGAGGAGGAAGGGGTGGAGGTGGAAGGGGAAGAGGGGGAGACAAGGAAGAAAGGGGGTGGAGAGAGGGAGGAGTGGGGTGATTTTTGTTTCTATACAATGGGATAGTGGAGATCAAATTACTTTGGATGTTAATGACTGGAGCTTTGTCTCTAATATGAAAGGCTTCGAACAATTGTAGCCTTCTAGGGTCATCACTCGTTCCAATAATTTTGGTGGAATTAATCAATTCATCTCTTCTGAGTACAGCGTTGTAGAAATTCTTATGATGTTCTTTGATTGCTTCCTCCTATAGATGTAATGATAAGTGACGGCTGACTTTACATCTAGTAAAACCAGTGTAGGTATGGTTAAGAGGCTTACAATCCTCTGAAGAGCAAGTATATTGGTATACTACTTTGGTTCTAGTGAGTTGTTCTTCATGATCAGAGAGAAAGTTCTGGGATTTTTGAAGTAAATGAGAACTCTGGTTTTGTTGTTCTCGCTTGTAGGGAGGCGATTCCTTTGGATAATATCTTTGATGATTTTTTATTATTATTTTTTTTAATTATTAGTAAAGGTGTTTTGGTAATATGTGTTGATGTAGTTATGATTTTGTGGTGCTTTGATTGTGAGATATGATTCTAGCCTCTTGTTGGTAATAGAATCAAAGTCGGTTATAGAGTACCCATTGTTTGTGAGCATTTGTCTAAGGTGTTGAAGCTCACTGTGTAATGCTTGCCACGAGCAGCACACTGTAAGAGGCCGGTAGATGTACGAATGCTAATCAGGTTAGGAAACACATGGGTATTGAAATGCTGAGTCAGCGAGTCAGACTCGCGGTAGCTCGGCATCAATGTTTTATAAACAAAGGTTTGAGGCGCGCCGTTCTGTCTGTATAAACACGGCCGGTGACTGTTGGTAATAATCGCTGATGTAATCAAAACACTATGAGCGCAAGTTATTTTCGTTTGACTAATGCTGAGGTAAACGATATTGCTTGTGACATTGTAACGGCTTTCCGGATTGGAGAAAAGGTGGAAGAGAAGGAAAAGTTATTGGTGCATGAATTCAAAGTCACGCCCATAAGGAGTGACATTTATTTGAGAAGTCAGAGGAGATTGGATTAGAAAAATCAGTGACGTCAGACGAAGGTGGCTTGGCGTATAGGAGAGGGATCTCTTAGGCAGACGAGGGAGAGAGATCCTGAGTGTAACCAAGACAGTGTAATTATAGTGGAAAGAAAAGAAAAACTAATCAATTTTCCTTAACCTCAGGACTGGCCTGAAATACATGAGAAATACAAGGCATGGGGCCTAATGAATAAGACGAACTTGGATAATAGTGAGTCAAACGTAACGAAGGCAAGGGGCCTTGTGAGTGGAATTACGAACTTATAGAAGTGTAAACGGTCGAGGACCGATAGTGGTGGTGACAGTCGTGACAGTGGTGACAGAGGAGGTGAAACACAGCGATATGGCTCTTTTTACATAGGCTCTTACGTATGTACGCGTGCGCTAAATCACAATAAACACGTGATTCACAATATATGCAAAAAAAAAAAAAAAAAAAAACACTGAAAAAAAAAACCCGAACGTTTTCGTCTATTAAAGTCTTGAATAGAAACTCACACACACACACACACACACACGCACACACACACACACACACACACACACACACACACACACACACACACACACACACACACACACACACACACACACACACACACACACACACACACACGCACACACACACGCACGCACACACACACGCACACACACACGCACGCACACACACACACACACACACACACACACACACACACACACACACACACACACACACACACATATATATATATATATATATATATATATATATATATATATATATACATACATGCGCACACGACTCGGTGGAGCGGTTGGTAGAGTCTCCAAGTAGCACTACGGCAGTCCGGGTTCGAAGCCTACCCAGGGCTGAAATAATTTCAGTATCACTGCGCTTCGAGTCGTTACTTCAATTCTTGTGGGCAGGGAGTTGGGTGTGTGCGGTCGAGAAAGGTCACAGCATTATCCACAGATCGGTCATACGAGCTCTGAGCTCTCTTCCGCGAGGGAAATAGCTGTCGGTCACGAGTCCAACACGTGATCCAAAGACCATGGTGAACACACACACACACACACACACACACACACACACACACACACACACACACACACACACACACACACACACACACACACACACACACACACACACACACACACACACACACACACACACACACAAGGGTGTCGTGCCTTCCCCTATGTTTATGTTCTCCATCATCCAAATCATTTGTCTAAAATTCTTATCAATATATATATATATATATATATATATATATATATACATATATATATATACATATATATATGTGTGTGTGTATTGGCTGCATGTTATTGTGGCAAAGTGGCATGCAGTTGATACTTTAGGGTCTATATGGGGCGCCACTACGGACCAGAATCACACATCATTTTGGCTGTGATAGAAGAAAATTCTGTTCATAGAGAAATGATGACACTTTTATACTACGACTGTCCCTCCGTTATGCTGTCACCCAACCCCTTATTACTGTCCTGTACATTTTCTCTGAATATTCATTTCCTTTTTCGCCTACCTTCCCTGTGGTGGGGGAAAAGAATACTGCCACCAAGTAATTCCACTTGGATCGTAAGAGGCGAGAAGAAAGGGACGGGGATTGGGACTAGGCATCTTTCTCCTTGTAGCCCCACAGGAGACATTCCTAAAAGAAAAAGCAAAGGCATACGAGGGTCTGGGAGTTTTCCGACCAGCACCCTAAGGTTTGGGTCTTTTAATGTTCGTGGATGTGGTACAGATGAGAGTAAAAGGGAAGAGATAGGTAGTATGTTTGTGAGAAGAAAGATGGGTGTGTTGGCTTTGAGTGAAACTAAGCTGAAAGGGAAGGGTGAGTGTAAGTTTGGGAGTGTAAGTGAGAGGTTATCAGGAGTGAAGAGAGGGCGAGGGAGGGAAGGGGTGGCTATACTAGTAAGTGAAGAGATAGGTAAACGTGTAGTGGAGTGGAAGGAGGTTTCCTCAAGGATAATGTGGATGAAGGTGAAACTAGGAAACGAGATGTGGGTTTTTGTAAGTGCATATGGGCCTGGCAGTGAGAAGAATGTAGAAGAAAGGGAGGCTTTTTGGATAGATTTAAATGAGTGCATAGAGGATTTAGGGAGAAATATCAATGTAACAGTACTGGGAGACCTTAATGCTAGGGTAGGAAATGATCCAATTGATGGAGTGGTTGGGAAATGTGGCGTTCCATGAAAGAATCGTAGTGGAGAGTTGATGGCGGAAATGTGTCTAGAAAGAGAGTTGATGATAGCAAATACAGTGTTTCGGAAGAAAGTCAAGCATAAGTACACATGGGAGAGGGTGGTGGATGGAAGGGTGGTAGATAGAGCGTTAATGGACTATGTAGTGGTAAATAGGATTATGATAGGAAGAGTTAAGGATGTACATGTGCTAAGGGGAGAGGGTGGGGGAATATCAGATCCTTTTTTGGTGGAAGGTAAGTTGAGAGTGGAGGATAGATGGAGAAAGAGGAAAGGGACAAAAGGTAGGGAGGTGCTTAGAGTGAACTATTTAAATGAAAAGGAAAAGGAGAAGGAGTACAAGAAGAAGCTGAAGGAGGAGTGGGAGGGAGTGAAGGATAGAGTAGAGCTAGGTGTGGAGGAGGAATGGGGATGGTTCAAGGAGGGAGTCACAAAGTGTGCAAAGATGGTGTGTGGAACAAGGAGGGTGGGAGGAAATAGAAGAAAGGGTAGTGAATGGTGG
This sequence comes from Oratosquilla oratoria, assembly GCF_046742065.1. Lineage (NCBI taxonomy): Eukaryota > Metazoa > Arthropoda > Malacostraca > Stomatopoda > Squillidae > Oratosquilla > Oratosquilla oratoria. The sequence goes on along the minus strand of NC_134778.1, from coordinate 35,776,258 downwards.
GATGAGGAAACAAAGAAGGCTGTAGAAGGGAAGAAGCGAGCTTTCACAGATTGGTTACAGAATAGGACGAGGAAGTCATATAAGAGGTACAAAGAAAAGAAGAGAGAAGTAAAGCAAAAGGTAAAGGAGACAAAGAGGAGAGCAGATGTGAAATGGGGTAAGAGTATGACAGAAAATTTTGAAAGTAATAAAAAGATGTTTTGGAAAGAAATTAAGAGAGGAAGAGGAGGCAAATCAAGTAGAGAAGAAAAGGTAAAATGTGCAGATGGAGAGATGATAATGGAAGAGAAGGCAGTAAGGGGAAGATGGGCAGAATATTTTAGGGAGTTGCTAAATGTGAAAGAGGATAGGGAGGGAGAGAGTTGCAGTGGAAAATGCTAAGAAAATGAGAGTGACGAGTGAGGAAAATGGAGGAGAAATAAGGAAGGATGAAGTGAAGGCAGTTGTTAAGATGATGAAAGCAGGTAAGGTACCTGGTCTGGATGGATGCCATGCAGAATGTCTAAAAAAAGGAGGTACAGTGATGGTGGACTGGCTGGTGAGGTTATTTAATGTTTGCTGGAGAGAGGGTAGAGTGCCGGAGGACTGGAGGAGTGCCTGTATAGTTCCTCTTTACAAGGGAAAAGGGGACAAGTGTGAATGTAGTAGTTTCAGAGGGATTAGCTTGTTAAGTGTGGTTGGGAAGGCTTATGGGAGGATCTTGATTGAGAGGATTACGAGAGGAACAGAGGGAGGGACAGTGTAGATTTAGGAAGGATAGAGGTTGTGTAGATCAGATTTTTGTGGTAAGACAGATATGTGAGAAAACTATAGGAAAGGAGAAGGATGTTTTGTGGGCTTGTATGGACCTGGAAAAGGCTTACGATAGGGTAGACAGAAAGGCACTGTGGGAGGTTTTGCGGATATACGGAATAGGAGGAAAGCTTCTAGGAGCTGTCAAGAATTTTTTATGAGAGTAGTGTCAGGATTAGAAATGGAGAGAGTGAGTGGTTCGAGGTAAAGGTGGGACTTCGTCAAGGATGCGTTATGTCACCCTGGCTGTTCAACTTATACATGGATGGGGTAGTGCGAGAGGTAAATGCAAGGGTAGTGGGTCAGGGATTGGAGATGGTTAAAGAAAATGGAGAAAAATGGGAGGTGAGCCAGCTGTTGTTTGCGGACGACTCTGCGCTTGTGGCAGGATCGGAGGAGGATTTGAGGAAGTTGGTGACAGAGTTTGGGAGAGTGTGTGGTAGAAGAAAGCTGAAGATAAATGTGGGTAAATGTAAGGTGATGAGATGTACAAGGGGTGAAAATGACAGTAGTCTTCAAGTGAGCATTAAGGGAGAGCGACTGGAGGAAATGGATAATTTTAGATACTTGGGTGCAAATGTGGCAGGAAAAGGTGGAGTGAAGGTGGAGGTAGAATGTAGATTGAGAGAAGCGAGTAAAAGCCTTGGTGGATTAAAAAGTGTGATGAGGAATAGACATTTGGGAATGGATGCTAAGAGGAGACAATATGAAGGAGTGATTGTGCCAACAGTACTGTATGGAGCAGAAACCTGGAACATAAGAGAGGAAGAGAGAAGGAGTTTGAATGTGTTTGAGATGAACTGTCTGAGAAGTATGATGGGGGTTACTAGGCTGGATAAAGTGAGAAATGAGGAGGTGAGGAGGAGAACAGGGGTGGAAAGGGATTTGGGAGATAGGGTTGATGAAAGAGTATAAGGATGGTTTGGACACATGGAAAGAATAAGTGAAGAAAGACTAGTAAAAGAGGTATGGAAGGTAGATGTGGGGGGAGTGAACATGAAGGGACGTCCTAGGATGAGGTGGATGGAAGGGGTGAAGGGGGCGCCCCTTTGGGGAAGAGGGGAATGTCTATTGAGGAAGGACGGGAGAGGACAGAAGACAGGGGTGAATGGAGAATGGTTGTATATGGATGATGTTGTGATGCATGAGGTTGGATGGGCGGGGGATGGGGGTGAGGTAGTATGTATGAGAAAAAATTGACGCAGCCCGAAGGGATTTCTCCCTGTCTTCTCCTTTATGCATGGGGGGACGGAGAGGGGGGGGTCATCGATTTAATGAAGCGGCTTTGCTGTGGATGTGCTGTGTCTTTTGACGCTGCTTCTGACTCAGGGCAGTGGACAAGGTGCAGGGATGACCCGTCATCCAGGAGGTGCTAAGATAAGAGGGACGGTGGAGGGGTGTGGAGTGTATTCAGGGATGGAATGGGTGGGAATGATTTTATGCCTTTTCCTTTTTGGCTACCTCCCTTGTAAGGGGGAAAACGCCTTGGTATATGTATGTATGTATGTGTATATATTCGAAAATAACTGGAGTCCAGGAACCATTTTATGGAAGAAAGTATACGCTGGACTCGACGTTCGTCAATTCATTCCGACGTTTCGAACCCTGTCCGGGGTTCGTCTTCAGGGTAATACAGTGGTAGCCATAGGAAATGTACATAAATAGGGTATACCTGGTACACTGGGACAGGTCTTCCCATTAACCGTTAAATTCCAACACCGGTAGAACATATCAAAAAACACAAATGAAAAACAAAACAAAAATATTAATAAAACTATAATACAAAATGTGCAATGTTTTCTTGTTTATTTAATGTGAACTCCTTTTTGCATGCTTATTTTATTGATGGGTTATACGTTCTTCTTCTTGTTCTGTGACAATGCATGCTACGCGTGACATTTGTTCCACGGGGTGCATTGTGGTGCGGGCCCATCGGCAGCGGGTTGAGTTATCACAGCCATCACTGTATTTCATATATATAAACTAGTCAGGAATATACTCAAGACTAAGACTCCTGTGTTTCCTATTCCGCTTACATCAACCTGTCAGAATGTCTCAACACACACACACACACACACACACACACACACATATATATATATATATATATATATATATATATATACATATATATAAGCATGCCACATATGTGTGTATATAACACACATACATATACATATATATATATATATGTGTGTGTATGTTTATATATATGGAGGGGAACAAATTAAACTGTATGCAAGAAGTTCAAAAAAGATACCTCAGCTCATGACTGTCAGAATGCGTTTCTTTAACTCCACTTGTATATATATATATATACATATATATATATA
>NC_134778.1:35750633-35768133 GCF_046742065.1 Oratosquilla oratoria | reverse complement strand
TGTGTGCACTTCCACACACACACACGCAGACACACACACACACACACGTAGACCGATTCATAGCGAAGATTGGAGCTCCGAATAAGAAGGGAATTTTTCGTGGATCTCAACGTCAAGGAAGTACCTTTCTGTATTATAGGGAAGGGGAAAGCTCGTGGTGTAGTGGGAAGGTGATGAAAAAGGAGAAGGGGAGGGATTACTGAGGGAAATGGAAGGAAATTAGGAAGGGGAGGGATTACTGAGGGAAATGGAAGGAAATTAGGAAGGGGAGGGATTACTGAGGGAAATGGAAGGAAATTAGGAAGGGGAGGACTTGGTCCAGGCAGGCAGACGCCATGTAAACAAACGAGGCCCGGAGGATTTTAGTGATGAAGAAGGGATTAACAAAAATGTAAAGATTAGAAACATAGATAAGAGCAGCACAATGGAAGGTGAAGATAATAATTTCCAAAGATTTAATGGTGGGGGGGGGGAAGCCAACCCTCCCCGATTAGCAAGCCTAGAAGAAAATTGGCAAATATTGGGAGGATAGGTTCGGTCAACTAGCGCAGATCACGCAGAGAGTTGAAAAATTGGAAGAATTAGAGAAGGTGAACCAAAATCTAACTAAAGAAATAGAAGTATTAAAAAGATAGTTAAAAGAAGTAAAAGATGAGAATGAGGAATTAAAAAATAATAATAAAGAGTCATAGCAAAAGAAGCACAGGGTTAGAAAAAAAATCTAAGAGAACAACAAAATTGCATTTAATGATATAGTAAAACAGCAGATGAAAGAACAAACTGAAGACACATTCATTAAAGTGATGAAACAGAATGAGAATATAGTAAGAGACTTAGCAGATAAAAATAAATGTATAATTATATTAGGGATGGAAGAGAAGTATAATCTCAATAGGACTACAAGAATCAAAGAGGAAAAAGAAAAAGTAAACAGTGTATTAGAATTTGTTCAGGAAAATGAACCTGAGATAGGGAAACAAATAGAAGAAATGTATAGGCTCGGGAAATATAGTACAGATAAGACCAGACTAATTAAGGTTAAATTCAGGTCACAAACGACAGCAGAGAATATCTTAGCAAAAACAGGGAAACTAGCAAACAGTGAACAATATAAAAAGGTATGTATAAAAAGAAAAATAAATAAAGAGGAAAGAGAGGATGAGAAAAACAAACAAACAAGAAGCTAAGAAAAAAAAAACGAGATGAGAACAGAGTCAGAATAAGAGGAATTCTATTGGAGAGTAGTGGATATGAAAGTGAGGAAATGGGTCATAACAGAGAGAAACAAAAGGGAAACAAAAAATACAATGGAAGTAGCAGACAGTTAAGAGTGTCTTACACAAATATAGATGGATTAATAACAGGATTGAACGAACTGAATGATTATCTGAAGCAAAAAGAACCGGACATTATAGGAATTGTAGAGACAAAATTAGAAGGTCCACTACCACCCAACAGTGTAGGACATGATACATATAATTATTGGATTAGAAACAGAGAGACAAAACAAGGGGGTGGAGTTATGTTCCTGACTAAGAAGGATATAAACGTGAGGAATGTCACATATGGAAAGAACAGAGTAGAGATTATTATGATCGAAGTGGAAGACAAAGATAGGAAGAGCAAAAAGTTTGTAATAAATTATGTGCCTCCAAAAACGACCTCGTGGGAAGAGAGAGAACATAAAAATATGTTAGAAGACACAAGGATAACATTAAATAAGATAATGGAAGATGGAGGAGAATAGTTATAATGGGGACTTTAATGGCAAAGAAGTCTGCTGGGAAGAGATGACAGTAAAAGGTGGAGACGTCTCATGGGGAAATGTTCCACTTGAGATGATTATTGACCATACAATGACACAATGGATTCAAGAGAACACTAGGTATAGCAATGAAGAAGAACCATCGAGACTAGACCTAATAATCACATCAGAACCTGAAATAGTGGAAAAGATTGAATATAAAACACCAATAAGTAAAAGTGACCACATATTGATTGAACAGGAACTAAATAAGGAAAAATACATGAAAAGAAATGAACAATGTAGAAAAGGAAGATTGATGTATGAAAAAACAAATTTTGATCAAATAAGAGAATTCTTTCAAAAAGAAAACTGGGAAAATATACAAAGAGGAAACAACAGTGGAAGAGAAATAGAATATTTTGACAAAATTATAAAAAAGGAGTGGAAAAGTATGTCCCAAGACAAAAACAAGAAAAAGAATATGTAAAGTGCTGGTACAACAAAAGTTGTAGGGAGTTCAAAGACAAAAGAGATAAAGCTTGGACAAAATAAAAATACAAAAGACCTGAAAAATGGGAAATATATACTAGTTGTAGAAATGAATATGTACAAGTGTGCAGAGAGGAAAAGAGAAAATATGAAAAAGATGTCATAGAAAAGTGTAAAGATAAACCAAAACTATTTTACAGATTTGTAAACAACAAACAAGAATTAGAGAAATTACGACAAGGAGGAGTTGAATACACAGAGGAAATAGAAATGGCAGAAATTATGAACAAGCATTTTAAATCGGTGTTTACAAAGGAGAACATACAACCTGGTGAGATCGAATGGGAAGAGAAAGTCCCCCCTATGAAAGAAATAGAAGTAACAAGGAATGAAAAAATGAAACACTTGAGTAATCTTGATGTCAGAAAATCGCATGGACTAGATGAAATAGCAAACTGGATTTTGAAAGAATGCAGGAATGAACTGGCAGACAAAATACATAGTATAATAAACAGTTCCTCGAAAGAAGGAAAAGTTCCAAAATATTGGAGAAGAGGAAATATAGTACCTATATATAAAGGGGGAAATATAGAAGACCCTACTAACTATAGACCAGTCTCTCTTACAAGTACAATAGTAGATGGGTAAGGCATTTAGAAAAACAAAACAAAACAACGTGCTAAATCCAAGTCAATTTGGATTCAGATAAGGACGATCACGCGTCACCAATTTAATATGTTTCTATTCAAGGCTAATAGATATAATACAAGAAAGAGATGGATAGGCTGATTGTGCATTTCTAGACCTAAAAAAAGCTTTTGACAAAGAACCACATAAGAAGTTGCTTAAGAAATTAGAAACTGAAGGAGGAATACAGGGCAGACTGCTTAAATGGATGGAAGACTTTTTGCAAGAAAGAAAAATGAGAGTAGTGATAAGAGACAAACACTCTAATTGGTATGAAGTAATAAGTGGTGTTCCACAAGGAACAGTTCTGGGTCCAATAATGTTTGCTATATATATTAATGGTATGTATGAAGTAATTGAAAGTTATGTGAGCTTCTTTGCGGATGATGCAAAACTGTTGAAAAAAGTGAACACTTAAGAAGATTGTGAGTCACTACAGAGTGATCTAAATAAAGTATGGGAATGGAGTAGAAAGTGGGAGATGGAGTTCAATACTAATAAGTGTAGTATAATGAAATTTGGAAAAAGAAAGAAAAAAAAATAGTATGATCATATAAATTGGGAGAATAAGGAATAAAAAAAGTAGAAAATGAGGACATGGGAGTCATTATTATGAATAATATATCCCCTGAGAAACATATAAACAAGATTTTTGGAGAAACTTATAATTTAATAAGAACAATCAAAGTGGCATTTATATACCTGGATGAAGAAATGGTGAAAAAAATACTAATCACTTTGATAGGACCCAGACTGGAATATGCAGCGACGATATGGTCACTAAGTACAAAAAATGTATAACAAAACTTGAAAGAATACAAAAAGCAATTACAAAATTGGCACCAACACTCAAAACTATCATATGAAGAGAGACTAGCAAAACTTGAGCTACAGACATTAGAGCAAAGAAGAGAGAGAAGAGATTTGATAACTATTTATAGAATCATGAAAGGCATAGAAATTATTGATAGAGAGGATCTAATAAAATGGGATGATAGAAATACAAGAGGACACGGAAAGAAAATCAAGAAAGACAGTTATAGAAGAGACCTGAAAAAGAACAGCTTTCCCCACAGAGTAATAGACATTTGTAACAAATTAGATGAGAAAGTGGTGTGTGCAAAAACAATACATGAATTTAAAAATAGTTTAGATAAAATGAGATATGAAGACGGGACATCACGAGCATAGCTCCCCTTCCCGTAAAATACAACTAAGTAAATACAACTAGATAAATACACACACACACACACACACACACACACGACTCGGTGGCGCGGTTGGTAGAGCGCTGGGCTGGGAAATACGGTGGTGCTCACAGTAACTGGTTCGAATCCTGCCCAGGGCCAAAATTATTTCGGTATCGCTGCGCTTCGGGTCGTTACTCTGACTCTCGTGGGCGGGGAGTTGGGTGTGTGTGTGTGAAAGGTCATAGCATTACCCATAGATCGGTCAAACGAGCTCTGAGCTCTCTTCCAGGAGGGAAATAGCTGTCGATCACGAGTCCAACACGTGATCGAAAGACCAAGGTGAATACACACACACTATTAGACAAAGAAACAGTGTATGCCATCACTATTCAAGATTTTAAGAAAAAAACTTGATGCTGAGAGATACAAAGACGGGCCACCGGTGACGAGCATAGCTCCCTTCCCGTATAATAGGACTAGGTAAATACACACACACACACACACACACACACACACACACACACACACACACACACACACACACACACACACACACACACACACACACACACACACACACACACACACACACACACACAGGAATTGGGGCCGCAGATTAGTGATTTTTCTTATCCTCGGAAATCAGAAAGATTTCGGGTTACAAGACTTATGTAGCCTCGGTGGCTGAGAGGGTTAAGGCACTGTAAAGTTATATTACCGATGGCTGGGGCAGTAGGTTCGAATCTTACACACGACTGTCATAAAAATGATTAGATTAATGTCGCTGTCACTAGCAAATTTCTCTCGTAGTTACAATGGCGAATCGTGGAAGGGATTTGTTCCTGTCCTTACCCGCTCCCTCGAGTGGGCTTGGGTCTTGTGTAAAACAGGAATTGGGGTCGCAGATTATTGGTCTTTCCTATCCTCGAGAATCAGAAAGATTCAGGGTTACAAGACTTTTGTAGCCATGGTGGCTGAGAAGGTTAAGGCACTGTAAGGTTATCTTACCGATGGTTGGGGTAGTAGGTTCGAATCCTACATGCGACTGTCATAAAAATGATCACACACACACACACACACACACACACACACACACACACACACACACACACACATACACACACACACATATATATATTGTAGTTGTAGACTACATGTTGTATAAGACTATTGTTTCGAATCTTACACTAGGTGGTGTTTTCGTTGTTCGCAATAATCAAAGGAGGACACGGAAAAGAAGAGGACACGGAAAGAAGAGGACACGGAAAGAAAATAAAAAAAAACAGCTATAGAAGAGATATGAAAAAGAACAGCTTTCTTCACAGAGTAATAGGCATTTGGAACAAGTTAGATGAATTTAAAAATAGTTTAGATAAAATGAGATATGAAGACGGGACACCACGAGCATAGCTCCCCTTCCCGTAAAATACAACTAGGTAAATACAACTAGGTAAATACACACACACACACACACACACACACACACACACACACACACACACACACACACACACACACACACACACACACACACACACTCACACATATATATATACATATTGTAGTTGTAGACTACATGTTGTATAAGACTATTATTTCGAATCTTACACTAGGCGGTGTTTTCGTTGTTCGCAATGTTCAAAGGAGGAATAGACGGAGAGATCAGGTGAATGAAAAAAAAAAAAAAAACCAGGAATTGAGATTTCGGTACCTGGCTCAAAGTATTTCCAAATGGGGGTAGTGCACGGTTCCTAACATGGAGACTTATGGACTCCTGTCGTTTGTTATGAAGGGTAGTTGTGACAAAGGAGTTCCTGTAATATCTGTAGAAATTCACTCTGTTCGAAATCATTCACTTCTAGGGGATCGCTCGGGATCTGTAAATGCGGCATTGCCTGGGTTGCTTGTTCACACTTCCGAAAAGGGTGAGGGTCTGTAGATGATGTCATGGTTTGGTAGGCAGTCGGAGCAAAGGATTGGGTGTCCGTGAAACCCATGGTCTGGTGGGAAGGAGGGATAGTGAGTGGCAGGGAAGATAATCCCTTACTTTCGTGTGGATGACAAGGTGGGGTTTCGTGGACACAAGATGCCATAGGCGTGCTGAGATAAGTGACATCAGAGTTATGAAGACTTGTGGGTTGGTGGGTCAAAGAGGTCACAGGGACTTCCTCAGGAAAGTGCATCGTGTCATTTGGTGAAGAGGTACAACCAGTTGAGGACTTGGTCTGATAAGAAGACGAGGTCATGTGATCTTGGGTAAGGGGGACTATGGGTTGATTGGTAGGTAAATCCATAGGTAGGTCAGGGAAGAATAAAGGTTGGTGCGCAGAGGAAGTTGTGAATTGATTCGTAGGAAATCCTATGTCTTGTTGCTCAGAAGAGTAAACTTCGTAGGAGTAAACCAGTGGCTGAATATTGGTCAATGCATCGTCTGGAAGATCCTGCGTGAGCTGAGTTGTCGTGGAAGGCAAGGGTGTGTTGGCGGGGAAGGAAGAGGTAATGGAGTATTGATACGGGGGTGGTAGCTTTGTGGGGACGGGGACCGAGCTAGCTGGCATAGAGGGAGAATTTCTTGGTATGGAGGGTGAGTCGGGGGAAGGGGAGCCGTGAGAGGCAAACAGAGGGTTGTCGTGACAAGAGGGGATGAAATTAGGGTGTCTTGGTCCAAGGTACGGGGGCGGCGGAGGTCGTAAGGGGCTACCCTCGTCAGGGTAACCGGGCGTCCAGACAGGGTTCTGCATAGGAACGCTTGAGAACGTGTTTTTTCCATCGAAGGGGTAATGGTCGGTCATAGATGTAGGGACGTCTCTTAGAAAGCAGTGGGAAGAAGAATGCCAGTCGTGGGAAACGTCGTCGTTGAAGACTTGACGGACGTTTCCGTCTGTCCTGGGCGTGGGATATGAGGCTGAGACCACAGAACTTCTAGGAATTCGTGTAGCTGTGGAAGAAATATAGATAAATAAATAATTAATTAAATAGATAAATATATAGAAAAATAAATGAATAAATAAATAAATAAGTACTACTAAAAAGAGACAGGCTTATAAGAAATATAAGTGCTCGGGCGCATCTAATGACCATGAAAGTTATATATTAATACAGAGAAAAAAAAACAAAAAAAAAAAAAAAACGAAAACGACCATTCGAAATGAATATCGCTGATAAATCCAAAGAGAATCCCGAAGAATTCGATAGTTACATTAGAGATAAAAAGGTTGTTAGGAATCACATTGGTCCACTCTTATCTGCTGACGGTCAACTTGAATATTCAAATGAAGGAAAGTGTAATATTTCAAACAATCATTTTAGCTCAGTATTCGTAAACGAAACACTCAAAGTGAACTCCAAACTGAAACCTGTGAAAAGTATAGGGTAAACTTACTACGGTAAATATAACAAAAGAAAAAATTAAAAGGTGGATAGAGAAACTAAAAGTTAATAAAACACCAGAGGCCTGACGGTTGGCATCCAAGAATCCTCAAGGAAATGAAAAATGAGATTGTTGTTCCATTAGAAATTATTTTCAAGAAATCCATCATATCCGGAGATGTCCCAAGAGAATGGAAGCTAGCTAACGTTGCTTCCATATTGAAAAAAGGTGACAAAAAGAAACCAAATAACTATAGGCCTATAAGTTTGACTTCAATCGTAGGAAAAATAATGGAAACTATCATCAGAGATGCTATCGAACATCATTTAGAAAGTAACCGTTTGATAAATGATAGCCAGCATGGTTTCAGACGGAAACGTTCATGCGTGACTAACTTACTCGAATTCTACAACAGTTATCTCGAATTATGACAAAAGAAACAATATAGATTTAATATATCTAGACTTTGCAAAAGCTTTTGATACCGTCACCCACGAAAGACTACTTACTAAATTAGCTTCACACGGAATAAATGGTAGCCTATTAAGTTGGACTAGTAATTGGTTGAATGATCGAAAACAGAGAGTTGTTTTAACTGGAAAAAGCTTCTAGATGGAAAAATGTTACAAATGGAGTTACTCAGGGTTCCGTTCTTGGGCCACTTCTATTCATAGTATATATAAATGATACAGACCGTGGACTAAAATCTACTGTTTCCAAATTTGCTGATAATACAAAACTGTGCGGAATGGCAAATGATCACTAAAACCAAATAGATATTCAAGAAGATTTAGATAAATTACAGCAATGGTCTGAAAAGTGGCTAATGAAATTTAACACAAGTAAATGCAAGGTAATGCACATAGGTAAAAATAACAGTAAGTACGATTACAAGTTATTTGGAAATTCGTTAACAAAAGTGAATAGTGAAAAAGATCTCAAATCGTCCAAGCAGTGTATTTCAGCCTCTGAGAAAGCAAATGAGATTCTAGGACTGATTGCGCGATCTTCTGACTTCAAAAGTCCATCTCTCATTAATAAATTATATAAATCGTTAGTTCGTCCACATTTGGAGTATGCTGTTTCCGTATGGTCACCCAATCTCATTAAAGACATTGACAGACTGGAGAAAGTACAACGGCGAGCCACAAGACTGATTCCAAATATCAAAAATAAATCATACGAAAATCGACTAAAATATATGAATCTGTTTTCCCTAAAAAGGGTAGACTTAGAGGTGACTTTATACAGGTCTTTAAAATTCTAAAGGGAATTGACAACATCAAAAGTGACCAAATTTTCTCTTTGAATGAGAATCAGACAAGAAACAATGGTCTCAAACTGTCCGGAAATAGATTCAATTTGGAAGTGGGTAGAAACAACTTTGCCAACCGTGTAGATAATGAATGGAATAAACTTCCTGCAGAGGTAGTGCAATGTAGTTCAGTTCGAAGATTTAAGAATCATTTAGCTAAACACCTAAGCAAGATGCTGTAATGATTATCATTTGTCTGTTTGATTCTCATTTATTATTAGTTATATGTCAATTTATTATTATTTACTATTTACCTGTTTGTTTATTATTTAACTATACCTATGCATTTGTGTATGTATTTTATTTGTTATTTACATTATTATAGTTTTTATTTATTCATTTTTTATTATGTAAGAGGACGGTAGATAGAGGTAAACATTTAGGTAGATAGAAGGGTAGGTGGAGAGGAATGTAAATTTTATAATCATTTTATATTCGGTTATGATACAATGGCCGACTGCAAGTTGCAGAGTTGCATATTTCGCTTACCGTCTTATATTTGTAAACATTGGTTAGGGTAGGTGCTGATGTGACTGAATGTAAACACAGAGCTCGTTCTGCTTGCGACAAATTGCTTGCGTAAACAATATTGCTTGAGACAGTATAACAGTCTTTCTGATTGGAGAAAAGGGTGGAGGAGGAGAAAAATTATTGGTGCATGGAGGTAAAGTCACGCCCTAAAAGGGTGGCACTTATTTGTAACGTTCAAAGTTATTGGATGAATTAAATCGTGACGTCGGAGCAGACTTGGCTTGGTGGATGTAAGAGGATCCCAGGTGGGAGTCCCTTGGTGTAGCTTGAATAACCAAGTGTAACTGATAGTGAAGAAAAGAGAAAAGAAAAATACGTTTAATTCACCTTCGAACTGATTAATGGAACTGGACTAAAAATTACACTACGAGAGTGGCATGGGGCCTACAGATGAAAAAGTGACTTACTGAAGTGTTAGTAGCAGTGAAGCTAACAGTGGCGGCAGCTAGGGATGAACTTCCTCCGAAGAGAATACAAAGCTGGTGCATGCAGCAAACTACAAGACTGAGGCAAGATAAGTCTACGGGTACACCAATCTACAGTGCACGCAACCATAACCACGCGGTGCACAACCACAACCACGCGTATGCTGAGTTCAAGGGACGACAAGACGAGGAACGAGGGGTCTACAACACTGCGAGCAACTACTATGAGGGGAATAAGGCAATCATCTACAAAACGATCTTCAAGGCAGTGAGCGACGAGGCTGATAAACGACGAGGCTGACGAACGACGAGGCTGACGAGGGACTTCGAGGTGACGTACGCAAGGAAGACTACGTGGAGACAGCCAAGTCAAATCAACTACTGAAGGTATGAGTATGACTAATTCAAATGTGGTGAAGCATGAAATACATACTTCAAATATCAACATCCCCAAATTCACTGGGGATGAAAACACTTTAGGAGTTAATAAGTTCATTAATTAAATAGACACATTAATTGTGAGCAAAAATATAATAGATGAAAAAAGGAAAATAGAAATTTTAAAGGAAAATATAGATCCTGAGAAGGGTAGAGCTAGGTTTATCATAAATTTCCAGCAAATGGAAGATATCAACCAATATGAAGCCTATAAGAAAGCATTCATTAAACATTTTATGTCAAAATGTGATCAGGATCCTATCAGGTCTTTGGTTAGAATGATCAAAGAAGTTAGAACAAGTGAATCAGACACAGAATACTTAGCTAGATTAGATAGATGGTCAAAAGACATGAATTCTATCTTGAAAGATTCAGATTGGATAGAAAAATCTAGTGACAAAATGAAAGTTTCTCAGGTAATAAAATTGATCACATTTGGATTGTTGAATAAAAATAGTGATGATTTAACGGAAGAAAAGCTGTATAAAGATCTCAAATCAAATATGAATTTAGGGGAGGTAGGTTATCTAATGCAAGTGTACAGTGAGACTAGAATAATAAATCCATATGTGATGACAGTGGGACAACAGAGGGACTCTAGAGGAGAGTTAAAAAAAAAAAAAAAAAAAAAAAAAACAGAATTAGGACATAGACATAAAGTTAGAAGTCCATCCAGGGATACTAGAATTATATGTCTTAATTGTTATACTTGGGGACACAAAGCACAAAACTGTTATTTGTAGAAATTGCAAGTATGAGGGTCATGATGAGTATCAGTGTAGAAACCCACCGTTCTATATGTATCACCAAAAAATAGGCCATAAAACCCATAAATGTAGAATTTTTCGTATGCACCAGGAAACAAGAGGAAAACCCCTAGACACAGAATAAGCCAATATTCTAGAACTCCCCACATATATTCAAATAAAAAGTATAGGAGTAATAGAAAGGTGAAAGAAAACTCCTTCATCAAAGATAGTCATAAACTGACAATTGCAATTGGAAGGACTTCTGTAGGACCTCTCATTGCTGGTAGTGTTCAATAAGCCTATTCAAATATTTATTGATACAGGATCTGTAGTTGAAACCAGGAGTGAAAATCTTGGAACCAATCCATTACTCATTGCAAGGAGTAAATGGAAATCAATTAAAAACATTAGGTAAGGTTGAACTAGAAGTTATCTTATATATAAATGAACATTTGCACATTCCAGTGATATTTGTAGAAGAATCTGTTTTTCCAGGAGATTTATTGATAGGATTTGCAACTATGAGAAAAGAGAACATGGTGATATGTCCTGCTGACTTAGGGGTCTTAGTGAAATCACAGTTAATCCAATTTTTAAATCAACCAGGCTTAAGACCAGTGACAGGAATCAATGAATCCCTAGATATAGACAAGAAAGATCAATTTTTTACTTTAGATAACGAGGCTGAGCGGTCCAGACCAACAGAAAATAAAGCCTCATATAGTGAACCCAACTCAGATGTTCAAGAAATCCCAGAAATTACTAATTCATCAACTACAAATGAAGCCTTGCAAATTGGGGATGGTGGCGTAATAAAGTCGACGTTATCACACTCCAGAGCAATTAACAGGATCGAAGTGCAATTGAAAGGAGTCACTGTAGACACTGAAATTGTAACCCTCCCAGAATCCATTAGATTAAAAGGTTTGAAGTTGGACTCAGGGATTTATAAGTCAAATAAGAACATGGTAGAAATATTAATTCTTAATTCTTTAAATAAAGATATAGTTTTAAGGAAAGGTACGCATATAGGATGTTTTCAGGTGTGTACCAAACCCATCAAGATTTTAAATGAGAGTAGTGAGGAGATAGAATTACCAATTTCATAAATTTGTTCAGTTCAGAAAGAACTAGAGCTAAGAAAAAATACAAGAATCAATTAGAACCTACTAATTGCCCTGAGTTGGATGAAAGTTTAGTTGCTTTGCTTGTGAAGCACAATAAAGCAATTGCTTTCCCGGGGAACGCCTTAGGCAAAACAGCTGTTTTAAAACATCAGATTAGATTAAAACCAGGAACACATTCTATTTACATACCCACCTACAGAGTTCCTCACTCTAAATTAACAATAGTAGATAAACTGATCAATGAAATGTTATCGCAGGCTATTATTGAACATGGTAAAAGTGAGTGGAACTTCCCTTTGATTTTGGTGCCAAAATCAGATGGTACTATGCGCCCAGTTATTGATTATAGGGAATTGAATAAGCACACCATTCGTGACAGGTTACCATTACCAGTAATAGGTGACATTTTAAGAAGTTTGGGAACTGAGAATAGATATTTTAGCACTATAGATATCAAATCTGCTTTTTGGCAAATAGAGTTGCATGAAGACTCACGAGAGTTCACAGCATTTTCTACTCCAACGGGACATTATGCGTTCAAAAGAATGCCATTTGGGTTATGTAATAGTCCATTGACTTACATGAGATTAATGAATACAATTCTAGATGGATTGTTAGGAAACACTGCCAGTGTATTCCTAGATGACATTTTAATAGTTTCCCAGACAGCGGTTGAGCACTTTAAGAAATTAGATTTGATATTCTCAAGACTAGTTGAAGCAGGATTGAAAGTGAAACTTGAAAAATGTAAGTTCTTGCAAGACAGTGTTATTTATTTGGGACATAAGATAGACAGACATGGACTTAGTACAGTGAATTCAAAGGTTGAAGCAGTCAAGAATTTTCCAGTTCCAACCAATGTAGACAAGGTTAGGAGCTTTTTGGGAATGACAGGATATTAGAGAAAATTTATTCAACGATATACTGACATTGCTAATCCATTAAGTTCTTTGTTGAGGAAGGACTCAAAGTTCATGTGGGGACCTGCACAACAGGAAGCTTTTGATAAGTTGAAAGATAAACTCACGAGTTCTCCAATTTTA
Organism: Oratosquilla oratoria; assembly: GCF_046742065.1. Classification (NCBI taxonomy): domain Eukaryota; kingdom Metazoa; phylum Arthropoda; class Malacostraca; order Stomatopoda; family Squillidae; genus Oratosquilla; species Oratosquilla oratoria. The sequence continues at coordinate 35,755,022 of NC_134778.1, read as the reverse complement.
ATATTTCCAGACTATGATAAAGAATTCATTCTTTGCACTGATGCATCTGACATAGGATTAGGAGAAATACTTATGCAAGAGAGCAATGGAACTTTGAAACCAATAGCTTACACCTCAAGACTTTGTAATAATGCAGAAAGAAACTACTCTATAACAGAAAGAGAAACATTAGCAGTGATATATTCCTTAACCCATTAAACTCCGATGACAAGATGTCTTGTCATTTGGTCAAATAAACGAAAAAATCATAAAACACCAAAATGTTTGATCAAACACCAGAAAAGTATGACGTCAGTCCTCGCTTCGCTCGCGAGCGAAGCGAGGACTGACGTCATACTTTTCTGGTGTTTGATCAAACATTTTGGTGTTTTATGATTTTTTCTTTTATTTGACCAAATGACAAGACATCTTGTCATCGGAGTTGAATGGGTTAAAAGTGGCAGTTGGAACTGCCGACAAGATTGACGAGATAAACACCATATGAGGACGGAGCCTTTATTTGTACGACGTTTCGCTTATCACAGCTTTTTCAAGTACAAGTTGAGATACAAATGCTTGAGATTAAATAAGGGGAAAGGAGGGAACGGGGAGAGAAAAGGGGGGAAGGAAGAGGAGGAGGAGGAGGAGGAGGAGGAGGAGAAGGGGGGGGGGATTGGACACTGGGAAAGGATGAGAATGCTGGCCCAAACGTCCGTGGGCGAAATGTCCACAAAGGGTGGTTTAGATATTTAATATTTTGCTGGCCATGGGTATTAGGGAAATAATGTGAGGCGAGATGTTAAACATGCCCCTGTTTTGTACAATAGTGTTCGTTCCTTGAATGATTGCTGCTTCTAAACACTTCCTGCGGATTTTGTATGGTTCCCGTATCAGCAGCTCTGCATTCTTCCAGTCCATAAGATGGTTTTCCTTGTTTCTATGTGTCACACATGCATTGGTGGTGACAGCATGCCTGACGTCGTAACGGTGTTCACGTATTCGTGTATTCAGGTCGCGTGACGTTTCTCCGATGTAAACTTTATCACATCCTGAACACGGAATACGATAAACACCGGCTTTGGTGCCCGGTGTCTGGTTGTTGTGTATTTCAGAACGATAAAAGACATCACGAAGACGGAAAGACACAACAATCAGACATTAGCCAACCAATGACAGGGTTGATTAATTTTGTTTGTAGTATAGAAGAGTTAGTAACTTTAGATGAGGAAATGCTAATAAGAGAACAGAGGGATGATAAGATGTGTTTCATTAGTCAAGTCCTTGATGAACCCAAGAGGAAATCCTCCAAAACTACCAAAGGGGTATAAGATAGAGGAATTCCATTTGATTAATGGACTTTTGTATAGAAAAACAGTTGTAAGCGGGAAAGATATTTCTAAAGGTCCAGTGAATCAGTTGGTAATACCACAAACTCTTGTAAAAGAGATATTGAAGTTACTTCATGATAGTGATTGTAGCTCACACCCAGGAAAGGATAAAACTATTAGACAAGCACAACTTAAATTTTTTGAAATGTGTTCAGGTGAAAGGAAATACACCAAAACCTGCTCCTATATTTACCTATCCCATTCCACAGAAACCTTGGGAAAGAGTTCACATACATACATTGGAGTTACCTATGTCTGAGAATGGATATAAATATGTATTTGTTGCTATTGATTATTTTTCCAGATTTTATTTTACAATCCATTCCAAATAAGAGAGCAGAAACTTGTGTATAATATAGATGATTATATCTCAAATAGAATAAATACTTTCCAAAGTATTCACCAAAGAGTTAGGGAACATATGCAGGAGTATTCACAAGAGATGAGAAAGTAACAACACAAAATAACACATAAACCAGAATTGAAAATAGGAGATTTAGTCATGGTCAAACTACATTCACCCTATAATAAACTTTCATCAAGGTACTCAGGTCTATATAGGGTGATTGATTCTGCAGGTGGAAATAAATATGAAATAATAATTTAGAAAATAAGGAAGTATTGATAGGCCATTTAGATGATATGAAGAAAGTTATGTTGCAGATCTATGAAGATGATTGTTGTGATACCCTATGTATCAATTTTAATGAACCAGAAGAGTATAGGGAATATTTTAATAATATTCTTTTAGAATTGAATATTAATCTTGATGCATTTTACAGATAGTATTGATTTGACCATTTGTATGTACTTGGGATGGGAGACCTAAACTACTGGAACTTGGTGTCAGGCAGAGACATGAAGACCTTGGATCTGCTGTGGTCAGACTTGGAACCTTAAGGACCTTTCACATAAGTATTGATATGTGATATTCTTGAAGCATTAAGAGTGATTCTTTGAAAAGAAAAAAATGAATTAAGTGTGTTAACAACAATAATTGAAATGCAAGAAGAGACTCTTTACACTCTAATGTTCTTAGTGAGTTTTGCAAATATGTTTGCAAATTTTATCATATTGCAAAGTAATTTGGGAGGTGCTTCATCATTTAGACATGTATATTATTTACCATTATTCTGCTGGATTATTATTGTGCATTTTGGAGGGTTGCTTATATCTTTGATATATATATGTTTGATGTGTTTTACTGATACCATTTTGCCATTTGCAAGGTTAGATTAGCTACTTATATATATGATGATTCGCAAGTATATACTAGGGAGCCCTGTAAGAGGGTGGCAGATGTCATTCGTCGGGACGACCAGGGGTAGCTGCCGAGCCCTGTAAGAGGCCGGTAGATAGAGGTATGTAGATTTATGTAGATAGAAGGGTAGGTGGAGAGGAATGTAAATTTTATATTCATTTTATATTCGGTTGTTATGATACAATAGCCGACTGCAAGTTGCAGAGTTGCATATTTCGCTTACCGTCTTATATTTGTAAACATTGGTTAGGGTAGGTGCTGATATGACAGAGCTCGTTCTGCTTGCGACAAATTGCTTGCGTAAACAATATTGCTTGAGACAGTATAACAGTCTTTCTGATTGGAGAAAAGGGTGGAGGAGGAGAAAAATTATTGGTGCATGGAGGGAAAGTCACGCCCTAAAAGTGTGGCACTTATTTGTAACGTTCAAAGTTATTGAATGAATTAAATCGTGACGTCGGAGCAGATTTGGCTTGGTGGATGTAAGAGGATCCCAAGTGGGAGTCCCTTGGTGTAGCTTGAATAATCAAGTGTAACTGATAGTGAAGAGAATTGAAAAGAAAAATACGTTTAATTCACCTTCGAACTGATTAATGGAACTGGACTAAAAATTACACTACGAGAGTGGCATGGGGCCTACGGATGAAAAAGTGACTTACTGAAGTGTTAGTAGCAGTGAAGCTAACAATTACTATAATTTTTTTTTTGCATCCGACCTAGATATGGACCAAAATGTCTCCTGTCGGCATGCTCCGCCTTTGTAATAATTTGTAATAAATAAATAAATAAACAAACAAATAAATAGATAAATGAATAAATAATTACATAAATAAATAAATAAATAAACAAACAAACAAACAAACAAACAGGCAAATAAATAAATAAATAAACAAACAAATAAATGAATAATAAAAAAAAAAAATGTAGTTGAAAACTTGCCCTTCCCTCCCAGCTCTTATTCCTTCGTATTTATTATATATCGCCCCTTGCACAGCCTTATCAAATATTTCCTGTATCGCCTCTATTGCTCCACCTGTACGGCGCGATATAATTTTCAAGGATAGAATCACTGAATTAAATATTTTGATTTTAGTCAGATCGAGACTCAAGATACTATTATTTTCGTCATAGGTAACCGGCACTTCTATCCTTGAAGACAATTTTTTTTTCAAGTACATAGAATAAGGATAAACAAATTGGGGGAGGGGGCTCAGTTTTTCTAGAAGGGCAAATGTCCGGGGGGCAATTGTCCTGCTCCATATTTTGCCGGAGGTAGGGCCATAGATATGGTAAGGAAGAGATTGAAGGAGGGTAGCAGAGCGGATGGAGAGAAGAAACTATAATGACTGAAATTCTTATTTCTATTCTTATCGTAAAAATATGATGTGTGACCCTGGAAATTTGAAATGGTTGTGGCCAAAAATTTTGTCTTTAGAAAGCCTGGTCAAGTGGAAGCCACTGGTACTAGTGTAAAGCAATCTATAAAATATTCATTTACATGTTATTTTTAATCTCATAGCAAGTCTGACTTGTACACACCTAAAGTTTAATCTGTACTTACTTCTCACTGAATAATCGCACACTAATATGTAATAAGCATAAAGAAAGTACATTCACCATCAACTCTACGTTACACTCACCTATACTAAGTACCCACCAAAAACGCTCACTAAAACAACCACTAAGTATATACATCACCATTTACTATAAGTACTCAAAATCGCCATCTACCCACTAAATACACACACTTATACTTCTCAC
>NC_134778.1:35735633-35740633 GCF_046742065.1 Oratosquilla oratoria | reverse complement strand
GCCATGTCAGGCGAAGAAAACATATATTATCTTCGGCACAAGAGAAATGGGATAGACGATGGTGGGAAGGCGTTGCTTCAGACCGTGTCTCAAGACTTGCTTTTTCTTCTTGATAGCTGAGAGGAGATACGGACAGAAGATTAATATCCAGAGCAATGGAAATGATAATAAAAGCACTTGTTTGTGAATAAATACACTTGCCTTCACTTATAAGGACTACAGGGGCTTATGTTAATTATATGTATGTATACATACGTACATACATACTTGCACGCATACATACATACATATTGATATATGAAAGCGCTCTGTTTCGTTACTTTCTTATTCCAAGTGGTCTACTTTGTATATATATATATATATATATATATATATATATATATATATATAGTCACTGTTACTTTGATACGTCTGAGCTGATGTTCGAGCCCTTGGCTTCACTTCGTATCAGTTTCCGTATATGTCTCCGACGAGCGCATTGTCAGTGTCGTTCGTGATGACATAGAATTGAAAGTAAAAAGTTAATGTGGTTGAAATGTATATATATATATATATATATATATATATACATATATATATATATATACATACGCATATATATATATACATATATATATATATATTTATATATATACACACATATATATATATAAAATGTACACACACACACACACACACACACACACACACACACACACACACACACACACACAAACACACACAAACACTCACACATACACACGCACGCACACAGATAATGGTACAAGCGAATTGGGATACATTGGTTATATATTTACTAAGCGGATCATCTCACGGGTTGTCTTGGAATAAAGCTCACTGATTGGTCTGCATATGCCACCGCGCTGACCAATCTTACTGTCGCGTGTTGCATCACGGAGGCACATGGAAACCAATCAGCGAGCTCTATTACGAGACGACCCGTGAGATGATCCGCTTAGTAGCTATATAAGCAATGTATCCCAATTCACCTGTACAATTTTTTTTTTCGCCGATCGACGTTTATATAGATAGGGAGAAAGAGAAAAGACACCACCCAGTACGGACGTGTGTACGCTCCTTCCGTTTCATCGTGATTTCCAACTGCAAGAATTCTTCAAACCGTTACCCGAGCCAAGGTATTCTCTACGCCTCTCGCTCTGACGGTATATGCCCTCTAAACCCCCTTTCGACTGTACATAGCCCTTGCGGTCTTGAAACTTGTGCAGTCGACTGGTGGGGGAGGGAACCCCCTTCCCGGTTTCCCGCTCCTATAGCTGACCCGGCATAGGTCTCGAACCCTCGGCGATCAAAGTGTTCCATACGTTGCGAGAAGGCACCCGGGCGCCAGCCAGCGCGATTGCTTTCACTTAACCACCGTTAGGCCATTAGAACCACGTGAGCATATACCGTACCCCTGAGACCCCCCCCCACACAATTTCCCTTACTTTTCCTTTCTTTTCACACACAACCCTAACATACATACACAAACTAACACACACATATATTTAAAAGCCCAAAGTACTTCGGCGCTATGGGCCGATTAAATATTAGGAAGAACCGGCCTACGGCCGGACAAACCAAACGCACCATCATCTGGAAGCTATTGGCCAAGCTGGAAATAGCTATCCAAAAGTTATTCACCAACGGCACACAACACACGGCGATAGCAGAAGACAGAACAATAGAAGAACTGACGAAAAGGACAACAAAGAATGAATTTGCTAAAGAAGGACTCGACATTATCGAACCTCCGGAGTTGAACGCCAAGAGAACCCTAGTAATAAAACAGGTTGACGAACATATCTACCACGAAGACCCGGAAACGATAAAACAAGAGATGGAACGGCTGAACCCATACCTGAAAGTAAACAACATAATCAAGATGCCGAACACAAGAACAATCCTCAAGGCAAAACTAGATAACACAACAATGGTGACGAAGTGCCTAGAAAAAGGCATACTAATATTCAGCCAGTCATTCCCCCCACACACACTAAGCCAGGAAACATACATACACCTACCACAGTGCACACACTGCTACGCCTACGACCATACACTTAAACACTGTCCACAACCAACCACATACACCATCTGCTCAAGCTGCTGCTCCACTGACCACAGGATCAAGAATTGCCACAACGCTATCAAGAAATGCATCGCCTGTGGCCTTAACCATCCTACATATGCAGCTAGATGCCAAGTAAGAAAAGACTTGATCAAGAAGAAGATACAAGAAAATAAAGAGCAGAACACACACACACACTCTAACACTTCATATGCAAACATAACTACAAGCAACCCTACTCAATCTTCACCAACACCGACACCCAACCCCATAAGCCTCAAACACCTAACAGTCATAAACACAGCAATTATACACGCCAACATAACTGAAGCAGCAATTCCAGGAACTTACCAACAGACAATCAACGAATACTACAAGGCAAATGGACTCCCCACAATCATAATCCCACCCTCAGTCATAAAACCCACAGCTATACTAAACATGATCAACAATACAACACACACCCAACCACAAACAAGAAATGGAAACCGAGGGACATAGAAACAAAAGGTCACACAACACATCAGAAACTGAACAACCCATAAAGGCAAAGAAAACAGAACAAAACACAGAAACAATACAGATCATAACACCCAACACAACAAACATGACAGACGAAGAAATACATCAAAACGTACACACACTCTTACAAAACAACAAGATCAAATACATATACACTAAAGAAATGCCAGAAGAGACAGTAGACACTATGATCAAACAAAAACTGATTGACCTGACCAAAGCCCCTATACAAAGACTGAGACGGAAAAAAAAACAAGGATACTACGACATCCGTAAACACAAACCAACAGACACACCTCACTGGACAGTAAACAGCCAATAAATCAAACACACATGAACACAATACGCATACTACAACACAACGTACAACACTGGACATTCCACAGAAGAAACCAATTAAGCAACCACTACCTAACACAAACACCAGACATCATACTACTCAATTCAATAGGAAAACACACAGTTAGAATATTTAACTACAACACACACACACAAACACTTACAACGAGGACAACGCAGGAATAGCCATAACCGTAAAACAAAACATAAAATACAAACTATTAGACGACTTTGATGAAGACATATTAGCCATTGAAATACACACAAACAAAGGACCCATAATCATAGCCACAACATACTTCCCACCACGAAGACCATACCTACCAACACAAGACATACTGAAAATCATACAGAGACCACAGCCAACATACATCATAGGATACTTTAATGCAAAACACAAAACACTAAAACACACATACAATAATCACATAGGAAAAAGCATACACCAACTAATAACACAGAACCACCTCACCTTCCTAGGCCCAGACTTCCCAACAAGCATTACACACACCGGAACAAGCAACCCAGACATGATATTCACTAACCGACACCACCACCTCACATACAGAATACACCCAGGCGACATAACTTCATCAGATCACATACCACTACACTCCACACTATCCACCACAGCGATCACTATCCCCACACCGCCTAGATTACTATACAAAGAAGCAGACTGGAAGAAATTCAAAACAATACTAGAAACAACAACAGAAGAATACAACAACACAGAAACGCAAACTAACACAAACATTCAATTAAAAGACACAAAATACATAGACGACAAAATAGAAAACTGGTACAAATGATTACACAACGCAATCACACAAAGCATACCTACAACACACCACAAACAACTACCCACCCCTAAAACATCTAAAACACTAAAACAATTAATATGGAAAGCAAACAACATAAAAAACAAAGCCATAACAGAAAACAATTGGACTCCACACACAACACAAACAATTAAACAATTACAAACAAATACTAGAAGAATACAAAAGAAACTACGAAGAGACATGGAACAAATTAATATCAAACATCAATTTCAACCCCAAAAAACCACAAGACTTCTGGAACACAATAAAGAGATTACAAGGCTCCAACACTAACACTTCACCATACATAACACATAACAACGACAAACTACACGACGCCAAAGACAAAGAAAACGCATTCAGACAGGTATGGCAAAACATTTTTCAAATCACACCAGAAGAAAACACACAATTTGACACAAACCACGAAACAAAAATACTCACACACATAACACAACACTACCACCAAACACAACCTTACGCAAACATAGACTTAAACAGACTAGACACTGACAACTACATCGGACGACCCATACAACTAGAAGACGTTAAAAACATAATCAAACACACTAAAAACAAAGCCCCAGGACAATCAGGCATAACAAAACAAATACTCGCACACTTACCAAAAACAACAACACAACTACTCACAGATATATACAACGAAACACTCAGCCTAGGATACTTTCCAAAAAAATTCAAGAACTCAATCATCACATTCATACCAAAACAAAACAAAGACACCACACAAATACAGAACTACAGACCCATATCACTACTAGAAACACCTGGAAAAATATACGAAAGACTAATCACAAACAGACTTATGGCACACTTACACAAACACATGCTAAACCCAAACCAACATGGATTCACACCTGGCAAAGGAACACACACAGCACTCGCCATCATATATGAAACAATCGCAGACACACAAAGACACAAACATGCATGTAACATAATATCACGCGACATTTCCAAGGCCTTCGACAAAGTATGGCATAAAGGCCTTAATACAAAATACTTCAAACACACATTCCCGACACCATCACCAAAACACTCTGTAGCTTCCTAGACAACAGAACAGCAAAAATAAAAATAAACCACTACATAGGACCAGCCTTCCCTCTCCAAATCGGAATTCCACAAGGAAGCGTTCTCTCTCCAACACTGTTTAACTTATACACATCAGACATACCACCACCCTCACACGGAAGCTACACTATACAATACGCAGACGACGTCACACA
>NC_134778.1:35718133-35730633 GCF_046742065.1 Oratosquilla oratoria | reverse complement strand
GATGTTGTCGGCTGCTTTCAGGGTGGATGTCGAGCTTCTAATGGGGCCAAATATCTCCTTGACGCCAGAGAAGAAACTTCTCATATTACGCCTTTTTAATCCACCAACTATTCTGAAGATTTCGAAGCTCCCTTTGGCAGCGAGCTTTAAGCTGTAGGAAATTAGACTTGAATTGTTGAGATATCGGGTGGGACTCGTACTCAATTTTTGCTCTGCGTTTAGCATCAATGAGCTCGGATAACTCCTGGCCATTGTCATCGAACCAGTTTTGTCGTCGTCTTTTTTTTATATCCGATCGTATCTATGGCAGCTTTGTTCATGGTTTCTCGGAGAGATAACCATTTATCCGTGATTTGGTTGGCTGGGAGGGGCATTGCACACTGCACAGCTTAGGCATATTTCTTGACTATGTCTGGGTCTTTCAGTTTAAGGGTGTCTGATCTTTTTGCCCCTGACTGTTGTATGCGGCGGCGTTTACAGGTTGTCATATTCAGCTTAGTCGCCAATAGTCGATGATCCGTCCAACAATCATCGGTACCAGGCATGGAGCGTGTGATGAGCACATCTCTTCGATCTCGCAGGCGGATGATGGAGTAGTCAAGTGTGTGCCAGAGTTTGGATCGAGGATGCATTCATGTAGTCTTTTGTCAGGTAGGGAGCTGGAAGATGGTGTTTGTAATGAGGAGGTCATGCTCAGCACACATGCCGAGAAGACGCAGCCCATTATCATTGCAGCTCCCATGCCCCTGGTTACCAACGAAAGGGTTCCATATTGCGGAATCGCTTCCGATGCGGGCGTTAAAGTCGTCAACTATTATCAGTTTGTCCCTTGGAGGTGTGGAGGAGATGAGTTCATTAAGCTGTTGGTAGAAATCTTCTTTAAATGTTTCCTCCGAATCAGGAGTAGGGGCATAAACCGATATCAGGGTCAGGAAGTTTCCCTTCGGGAGAGGGATGCGTAATGTTATTAGGCGCTCGTTGATGGCTTTAGGTACGAGGTTGTGGGCTCTAACAAGAGTTGTTTTTATAGCGAAGCCCACGCCATGGATTCGGCGTTTTGGTGCTAGTTTCCCTTTACAGAAGAAGGAGTAGCCAGATCCTGTCTCGTCGATTCTTCCCTCGTCTGAGAGTCTAGTTTCAGAGGGGGCCGCTATGTCTATAGAAAAGCGGGCAAGCTCTCTGCAGACGAGTGCCGTTCTCCTCTCAGGCCGATCGCCGTCTTCTAAGTCTAGAAGGGTCCTGACGTTCCATGTCCCGAGGTTCATGGTTGTGTTGGTTTTGTGGTTCTTATGATTATTCCTACCGCAATAGTGGGCACCCGCTGGTTGCGGTATACCAGCCAGGCGTCAGTGTCTGTGATGGCGTCCGATGTTTGACCTACCTTTTATAGGGTCCTCCCCATTTGGGGTGGGCAGCGGTGTTCCTAAAACGGCCTGCCCAGTCACAGATGCAGGACCTCAAGCCAGAGTCGCCATCCTTTCTCCAGCATGCGGCCATCACACATCTGCCGCCTACGTGCAAATTGGAGGCTAAGGGCTTCTAGCTTGCCAAGCCTGCCCCCGTCACCTCCTCTTCATCGCCGGAGGGCTTGTCAGGGTAAGAGATAGATAGGAAAAAGGGAGGGTACAAGGATGATGGGATTCACAAGAAGGGAGGTAGTCTGAGCCAGCCTTAGCTACGAGGCGTTTAAGGTGATCCACAAGGCGCTACTTTGTGTTGCACTCACTTCAGATGTCACCATCCCCTGCGGCAAAGCTATGCTTGACAGGCAGGTTCAGTGTGACACCCCGCAGCGGGTTGCCGACAAACTCCAGCCTGTGGACAGTCGCCTTATCGCCTACCCGCCAGGCGAGGTTTGAAATCATAGTTTTCCTTCTGCTAGACTTTGCCAAAGTAGGGATACCCTACAAGGCAGCAGTGGGGACTGATTATACCGTCAGTCACTCAGTCACTTGCATGTATTCTGTAAATCAACAGGGGGGACCACGGGAAGGTAGCATGCAAGCAGTTAGGAGGAGAGGCTGTAAGAAGGTAAAGACTAGCTTAGCCTAAGTCGCGTGGACTCCAATTACCCCCCGGTTTAATTTCTTCTTGGCGTTCCGTGGGATGTCCCGAACAGTTCCAGAATTCCACACATATTAAGTATATTTAATGGTGATAGGTAATCCCTTATTAATACGGCTACCAAGTATTTTAATTTTCTCTTATTGGTGTTCTTTGTTGATATGATCAAAGCCCTACATGATGAGATAACAGCTAAAGTAATCCACCAGAGCAACCTGTCAGCCCCCTTCCCAATCACATGTGGACTAAAACAAGGATGTGTACTGGCACCGACCCTTTTCTCTTTATATTCAGCTGCTATGCTATATGAAGCACCCCACAACAACCCAGGGGTTGAAATAAAATACAGATTAGATGGAGGAATTTTTAAACTGGGCGGACTCAAATTACGGCGCAACACTAACACCATCAATGTGACGGAACTACAGTATGCGGATGACAACGCTGCTGTAGCCCACACCCATGCAGAACTCCAAGAATCGGTGGATAATTTCCATGCTGCCTACACATGTTTTGGCCTGACAGTTAACAAGGCCAAAACTAAGATATTGGCCCAACCAAGACCAGGGGAAAATCCACCAGCAACTAACAGCACCATGGATGGAACCACCATTGAATGCGTCGAACACTTCCCATACCTGGGAAGCATCCTTTCCACCTAGAGCACATCCTCTAAAGAGATTGAAAACAGGTTACAAGCTGACCACACTGCATATGGGAGACTGTTCACCAGGGTGTTCAAGAACAAAGACCTAACCACCCATACAAAGGTGATTGTATATAACGCCATTATAGTATATACCCTATTATATGCATGTGAGACTTGGACCCTTTATAGTAGGGACCTAAAAAAACTAGAACAATTCCACCAGAAAAAAACTGAGAGCAATAATGAAAATCAAATGGAACGACTATGTGTCCAATACAGCGATCCTTGAAAGAGCCAACGTCACCAGCATCGAGGCCATGATCATAAAACACCGCTTAAGATGGTCTGGTCATGTGGTGCGTATGGACGACACAAGACTACCAAAGAAAATTCTCTTCAGTGAGTTAAAAACAGGTGATCGCCTTAGAGGCCGCCCTATACTCCGATTTAAAGACCAACTCAAGAAATCCCTCAAGGAAGCTAACATAGACCCAAACACTTTCGAAACTTCAACGAATAACAGGAATGAGTGGAAAAACAAAATTAAAGTGGGCACGAACCTCTTTGAAGAGAATAGAAGAGCCAACCTGGTAGCTAAACGACTGCAAGGGGCAGAAAGAACAAAACAACCACGACCACATCCCACGATTCAGTGCGATCATTGCCCTCGGTTGTTCAGGGCACGAATTGGCCTCACAAGCGAAAAGAAGGCTCACCACCCCAATAATAACTAACCTCTTATGACCCCCTCCTCTATTCAACCTTCTATTGGGACTGGAAATTATGATACTCGGATATGAATACATGCCGACTATATATATATATATATATATATATATATATATATATATATATATATATATATGTATATATATATATATATATACTACATACATACGTACATACATATACCAACGGTTTTCCCCCTTATAAGGGAGGTAACCGAAAAACAAAGGCATAAAAACCTTTGCCACCCATTCCACACCCTATCACACTCCACTTCCCTCCACCCTCTTCCCTCCCTCTTATCTTAGCACCTCCTGGATGACGGGTCATCCCTGCATCTCGTCCACTGCCCTGGGTCAGAAGCAGTGTCATAAGATACAGCACATCCACAGCAAGACCGTTTCATTAAATCGGCAACCCCTCCCTCTGCGTCCCCTCACGCAGAAAAGGAGAAGACGGGGAGAAATCCCTTCGGATTGCGTCAAATTATTTCTCACACATACTACCTCACCCCCCATACCCCACCCATTCCTCCTCATGCATCACAGCACCATCCATACACAACTATTCTCCATTCACCCCTGTCTTCTGTCCTCTCCCGTCCTTCTCAACCGACGTTCCCCTTTTTTCCAATGGCCCTTTTACTCCATCCATCTATCTCATCCTAGGTCGACCCCTGATCTTCAGTCCTTCCACCTCTGCCTTCCACAACTCTCTTACTAGTCTTTCTTCACTCATTATTTCCATGTGTCCAAACCATCCCAGTACTCTTTCATCAACCCTATCTCCCAACCCTATCTTTCCACCCATGTTCTTCTCCTCACCTCCTCATTTCTCACTCTATCTAGCCTAGTAACTCCTACCATACTTCTCAGACACCTCATCTCAAACACATTCAAACTCCACCTCTCTCCCTCTCTTATGTTCCATGTTTCTGCTCCATACAGTGCTGTCCGCACAATCACTCCTTCATGCAATCTGTTTTTAGCATCCATTCCCAAATGTTTATTCCTCATTACACTTTTTAATCCACCAAGGCATTTACTCGCTTCTCTTAATCTACATTCTACCTCCACCTCCACTCCTCCTTTTCCTGCCACATTCGCACCTAAGTATCTAAAACCATCCACTTCCTTCAGTCTCTCTCCCTTATTACTCACTTCCAGTCTGCCACTTTCACCCCTTGTACATCTCATCACCTTACTTTTACCCACATTTATCTTCAACTTCCTTTTTTTGCACACCTTCCCAAACTCTGTCACCAACTTCTTCAATCCCTCCTCCGATCCTACTGTAAGCGCAGTGTGGTCAGCAAACAACAGCTGGCTTATCTCCCACTTTTCTCCATTTTCTTTAACCATCTCCAATCCCTGTCCCACTACCCTTGCATTCACGTCTCGCACCACCCCATCCATGTATAAATTGAACAGCCAGGGCAAATAACACATCCCTGACGAAGTCCCACCTTTACCCTAAAACCACTCACTCTCTCCATTTCTAATTCTGACACACGCTCTACTACTCTCGTAAAAACTCTTGACAGCTCTTAACAGCTTTCCTACTATCCCATATATCTGCAACACCTCCTACAGTGCCTTCCTATCTACCCTGTCATAAGCCTTTTCCAAATCCATAAAAGCCCAAAAAACATCTTTATCTCTTCCTATAGCTTTCTCACATATCTGTCTTATCACAAAAATCTTATCTACGTAACCCCTACCTGTCCTAAACCCACACTGTTCTTCACCAATTACTCCTTTCAATCAAGGCCCTCCCATAAGCCTTCCCAACTACACTTAACAAACTGATCCCTCTGAAACTACTACACTCACACTTGTAAAGTTGAACTATACAGGCACTCCTCCAGTCCTCCTGCACTCTACCCTCTCTTAAATAAACATCAAATAACCTTACCAGCCAGTCCATCATCACTGTACCTCATTTTTTCAGGCATTCTACATGGCATCCATCTAACCCAGGTGCCTTACCTGCTCTCATCACCTTAACAAATGCCTTCATTTCATCTTTCCTTATTTCTTCTCCATTTTCCTCACTCATCACTCTCATTTTCTTAGCGCTTCCCACTGCAACTACCTTTCCCTCCCTATCCTCCTTCACATCTAGTAACTCCCTGAAATACTCTGCCCAGCTTCCTCTTACTGCCTTTTCTCCCATTATCATCTCTCCATCTGCACCTTTTACCTTTTCCTCTCTACTTGATTCGCCTTCCCTTCCTCTCTTAATTTCTTTCCAAAACATCTTTTTATTACTTTCAAAATTTTCTGTCATACCCTTATCCCATTTCACATCTGCTCTCCTCTTTGCCTCCTCTATCTTATGCTTTACTTCTCATCTCTTTTCTTTGTACCTCTCATATAATTCCCTCATTCTATTTTGTAACCAATCTGTGAAATCTCGCATCATCTCTTCTGCAACTTTTTTGCTTCCTCATCCCACCACTCACTACCCTTCCTTCTATTTCTTCTCATCCTCCTTGTTTCACATACCATCTTTGCACACCTTGTGACTCCCTCCTTTAACCATCCCCATTCCTCCTCCACTCCTAGTTATGCTCTATCCTTTACTCCCTCCCACTCCTCTCTCAGCTTCTTCTTGTACTCCTTCTTTTCTTTCTCATTTAAGCAGTTCAATCTAAGTACCTCCCTACCTTCTGTCCTTTTCCTCTTTCTCCATCTATCCTCCACTTTCAACATACCTTCTACAAGAAAATGATCTGATATTCCCCAACTGTCTCCCCTTAGAACATGTACATCCTTAACTCTTCCTACTATACTCCTATTTACCACTACATAGTCCATTATTGTTTAAAACCTCCCGTGATATGTTCATCTTATGTACTTTTGAGATGTGAAATTTTATTGCACCATTTTGCATATGAAATGTGAGGCTTTGAGACCAAATTTGAGTTGTGTGGCCGATATACTCGTCATTGCAAAGCACACCGTCTTTGTTGAAAGGGTATGGATATATGTACACAACGTAACTTTTTTTTTATTTATCTTTTACTCCTGCCAAGTTGTTTTTCATAATTAATGATGAAGTTTTGGGTTGCGATAATATATTACCAATTTTAGGGAGTCCTCTTGCTTCTTGGGTTTACAGTTTTTATATACGATATTTTTCAGTACCTTTTCATCTTTTTTGTATGCGGGTGACAGGGTTTGTCGAGGTCAGAACTATGTTTAACCCTTTCGCTACTGAAGAACTTTCCTTTAGCTGAATGAAATCGCCTGATAGCAGCTAGAATAACTATCAATGACATATCACACTGATGAGACGTGTTTGTCTGTCATTTCCAGATTTTCTTTATTAATCTTTTATAAATAAATAATATATGCTACACTTCAGTCTTTAGGCGCGTTTATCTTGTTTAAAGTCCTCTTAAATTTTTTTTTTGAAGGATCCAGGTAGTTCTTCATCATCATCTTAACAATTCTGGGGTGTTTTATTTCGTCTGGACCCACCTTTAAAAAAATTCTTTGTAATTTAAAGAGTGGAAAAAAGTAGTAACATTGTTGTTGTTACTGGTTTCTAGTGTCTCCCGATCTGGTTTTCGAATGAGACCTTTGGCAGAAGTGTTCAGTTCAGAGGGAATGTTTGCACAATCTTCGTTGTCAGTGAATGCACAATCACGAGCAAAATTTTTGACCTACCCAAATTTTTTCATGATACAAAACTAAAATTATTTGTCTGACAATTATTCCTTATCTATTCAAGAAAATTACATAACTGCAAACTAAGTACTACATGGGAATATATATCACGTATTAAAGAAATCATATTGGCGTTGTGAGAACTGCGGCGGGAATCAAAATTCTTGCTCGTGACTGTACATAGTCTATCTCTGTTTTTTTTTTTCGTACGCATTTTTTTTTTATTAAAGTTCCTAGCAGTCTCTCTCTACTTTTTTTTCCGTACGTATATCCAAAATATTTTCGTTTTGGTTCTTAGGTATCTCTTTCGGATCTTCCTTGACACCCGTTTAGTAGCACCTTCCAATCCAACTGCCGTCAAGCCATTTTATTTATCTATTTTTTATTTCTTTGTCAGCGAAGAAGCAAATAGTCTTTAGTTTGTTCTAGGTTGTTTTCTTGAGTTATTTTCTGATGCCGTTGACAGAGATTTTTTTTTTTTGTAATTTACTATTTCCTGTTCAAACTCTCTTACTTATATAAGTTAGTGTCTGATCACTGTTCTAAATGGATTTTTTTTTTGTAATTTACCATTTCCTGTTCAAACTCTCTTACTTATATAAGTTAGTGTCTGATCACTGTTCTAAATGGAATTTCACTAATTTATATTTTTTACCTCTATATTTGATTTTGGAAGCACTAAGTCCATAGCTGATTTTTTTTTTCAATCTGGTCGTTTTTTTATTTTTGTAATAAAGATTAAGTGAAGCGGCCTTGCTGTGGATGTACTGTGTCTTCCTGCATTAGTTCTGACCCAGGGTAGTTGACGGATGCAGGTATGACCCGACATCAATGAATGGAGGGGGTGGTGGAAGGGAGTGGAATGGGTGGGAGTAGGTACATGCCTTTGACTTGGTTACCTCCTTTATAAAGAGGAAAAAGCTCTCGGTATATAGATAGAATAAAGAACCTTAGACAAAACCTAAGAAATGCAAAATCATAACAAAATATATAATTTGGAAGTCGTGTTAAATAATTCCCATACTCTTTCCTTGAAGAAAATTGAATGAAGTCACTGGACAACGGCTAGACTAACAATATCGATGTTGGTCCAATACTTCGGTAAGTTCATCTAGTATTACACTAACCTTCCATCAGCTTACCTTAGGGCAAATAAAAACATCTGACGCCACCCAGGACAATATCTGTTGTACCCGTGACACCAAGACGAAGAGGTTTATTGAGGTATCCCTAAAGAAGTTTTTCCCTAAACTGGATTAAATCACTAGGCCTCAACATAAAGTAGAAGAAATTACGTTGTCAGAGCCTCAGATTCCACCACCGCGTTTGATCCTTTCGATACGGTGTTTCAGTTTACATATTTGATTCAGGCTAAGGACAGGAGATTCTGTTCAGGTGCTGAGACCACCTCTTTCCTCAAGAGGGCCTCGATTCATTAAGGTCATCACTAGACAAAAAATAAAACAAAATAGAACAAAATAAGATAAAAAATAAACAAAATGAGGATGAAAATTAGAATAAAATAAGTAAAATAAAATAAGGTAGACTAAGATCAACGTAGGGCTACACAACCCCGAAAACAGATATAGCTTAGATAACACGTTTTTAGAGAAAACTGAGTGCAATAGAGACTTGGGAGTTCTAGTAGGTCCTGATATTAAATCTAGGAAACAGTGCATTAACACCAGGAATAAAGCTAACAGAGCATTAGGTTTCATTGGTAGGACGGTTACAATTAGAAGTACAGAGTTAATTATTAAACTCTATCTAGCGATAGTTAGACCCATCCTTGACTATGCGGTACAATTTTGGTCTCCGTACTAGAGAATGGACATCAATTTACTAGGATCAGTACAGAGAATAACCAAAAGGATACATGGGCTAAGCAATTTGCCTTAAGAAGAGAGGCTTAGGCACCTTAACTTACACTCTCTGGAAAAGCGCATAGTGCGGCGTGATCTAATAGAGATGTTCAAGTGTATCAAGGGTGACGCAAACAAGGTCATCATATCAAGACAACAGGGAGGACTCACAGTAATAGATTTAATTGGACAAATCTAGAATTAAGAAGGAAATACGCAAGAATTAGTTTACTAATAGGGTGGTCAACGAATGGAATAGACTTAGTAACCATGTAGTGAGCGTTGAAACTATCGGTTGTTTTAAGAAATGATTAGACAACTTTATCGATGGGGATGACAGGTGTTAATGGACATGGAATTGCCTAGTGTAGGGTTTGTGGTCTCTTGCAGTCTCCTTCATTCTTGTGTTCTTATGTAAACAACACTAGACTAAAAATAAAATAAGATAAAATAAGACAAAATATCATAAGATAAAGTAAAAGAAAATAATACAAGTAGATAGATTAATGAATAGATAAATAAGTAAATCAATAGGTAGATGAATGAATAAAAGAAGAAACAAAGGCCTAAATCAAATAAGATAGGGTAAATGAATGAATGAATAAATTTACCAATAAATCAACCAGTCAACCAATTAATTAATCGATCAATCAATTAGTATGTTAGTATATAAATAGGTAAAATACAATAGAAGGATAAGTAGATAAATGTGTAAATAAAAAATATATATAGATTCCTTGAATTACACCAACGGATTGAAGATAATTAGATAAACGGGTGAATAAATAAACGTATACTCGTAAATAAAATAATGTATATAGAATCCTTGAGCTATACCATTTTGGCCCTGTGGTCCATCATGGCTACCGCTGATGTTGCACCAAGTTTCAAGACATATTTCTTTCATTTTTCACACGTTTATATGTATGGTCTATTAACTTAACCTAGTAGAAATTTACCAAAATATAAATTTTCACAAGTTGAAAAAGAAAAATCTAGGAGATGACGCAAAATTATAGTATATATGTCAACCAACCGTTCAACCATGTTGGTGAAAATAATCTCCATCAGTTCATAATGGACGAAGCTTGATTTTTTTTAGGCAGATAGTTCCTTATCACTCACGCATCTCTTCTCATTTTCTTCTGTAAATAGTTCCATCTATTTTTTTCTCCTAATTTCGCCAGTGTCATACTAAGTATGATTTTTTATACGATTTAGTATGTCACTTCTGGGCGCTTTGAAGAGTTCATATACTATATATGTAAGCGACATGACGTATTTCATCCTTCCTTTGTTTCTCACTGTACATTCTAGTTTCTCTCTTTTGTTGCACAATTTCCTAATGTGTATCCCAGTTCATCTAAATAAATTTATTGTTCTTCCTCACTTGTTTTGACTTTATTTTCTCGTGTACTTTGCGATGATTTTTTATAGAGCTTAGTCAGTCTAATAGGAATTCATACCAAAATATTTTGAGTAAACCGCAAAGGTAGTCGTCGTTTCCATTTTTCTTTGAATTGCTGTATTGTGGTACATAAATGATCAAGTATATATATATATATATATATATATATATATATATATATATATATATATATATATATATATATATATATATATATGTGTAAGTAACCACTGGGTAAAGTAAAGTAACGAAGTAGAGCGCTTTCGTATAATTACATCTTCAGTGTATCTGCACTCAAGATGTAATTATAAGAAAGCTCTCTGCTTCGTTAGTTTACTTTTCCTAGTGGTTACGCATTTGTGAACACACGCTCCTAGTGTTTTTATTGCATATATATATATATATATATATATACATATATTTATGTGAGTATATATATATATATATATGT
This sequence comes from Oratosquilla oratoria, assembly GCF_046742065.1. Classification (NCBI taxonomy): domain Eukaryota; kingdom Metazoa; phylum Arthropoda; class Malacostraca; order Stomatopoda; family Squillidae; genus Oratosquilla; species Oratosquilla oratoria. Next base: position 35,719,799 of record NC_134778.1, on the reverse strand, counting down.
TTGTATATATATATATATATTTATATATATATATATGTATACATATACATATACATATATATATATATACATATATATGTATATACATAGATATACATATACATATACATATATATAAATATATACATATATGCATATATATATATATACATATATACATATATGCATATATGTATATATATATATATATACATATATATATATATATATATATACATATATATATACATATATCTACGCATATTTATATACATACATATTTATATATATACACATATATACACACACATATATTATATATATGTATATATATGTGTATATATATATATATATATATATATATATATATATATATATATATTACACACAGGAACCCACAGTCGGAGAAAGAATAAACTTCGAATAAAGAAAAATCCTATATTTCGGCTATCAACTGTAGCCCTCTTCAGGAAAGTACATAAGATAGAGAACAGAGGGGACTTATAAACTACAGTAAGAAGAGATGTGGACAGTTGACCTCACTCAGGCGCGGGGCAAACTGGGGTGGCGGAGGAGGGAGGAGGTGAGGAGAGGGGAGGATGTAGCGTCCGCATCAACTTGGCTACTGCTGCGCGTGAGATAATGTCAGGTGTCCACTGCCCTTTAGAAATATTAATATTAGGGCATTCCTCAATTAATGCTGATTCGACTATTTCCCTCCTGAAACCGCAGTGGGACTTGAACACTAATCTGGCCTTACCCCAGTCGAAAGAATGATTCTTATTTTTGACATGAAGAAATACAGCCGAATTTTCTTGCCCATACCTAATTGACCTTTTATGTTCTGCCAATCTAGTGTTCAGGTCTCTCCCGGTTTGACCCAAGTAAACCAAATCACAATCTTTGCAGGGCAAACAATAAACACCAGGTGACTCAACTTCCTTCGGTTTTTGTTGGGCTACAGTTGATAGCCGAAATATAGGATTTTTCTTTATTCGAAGTTTATTCTTTCTCCGACTGTGGGTTCCTGTGTGTAATTTACAAATGTGCTACTACATTTCTGTTTAGAAATATATATATATATTTATATACATGTATATATATATATATATATATATATATATATATATAAATACAGATATAGATATATATATATATATATATATATATATATATATAAGGAAAAAAGGGGACAAGTGTGAGTGTAGTAGTTTCAAAAGGATTAGCTTGTTAAGTGTAGTTGAGAAGGGTTATGGGAGGATCTTGATTGAGAGGATTAGGAGAGGAACAGAGGGAGTAATTGGCGAGGAACAGTTTGGATTTAGGAAAGGTAGAGGTTGTGTAGATAAGATTTTTGTGGTACGACAGATATGTGAGAAAGCTATAGGAAAAGGTAAGAATGATTTTTGGACTTTTATCTATTTGGAAAAGGGTTATGACAGGGTAGACAGGAAGGCACTGTGGGAGGTCTTGCAGATATACGGGATAGGAGGAAAGCTTATAGGAGCTGTCAAGAGTTTTTATGAGAGTAGTAGAGCATGTGTCAGGATTAGAAATAGAGAGAGTGAGTAGTTCGAGGTAGGGGTGGGACTTCGTCAGGGATGTATTATGTCGCCCTGGCTGTTCAACCTATACATGAATGGGGTGGTGCGAGAGGTAAATGCAAGGGCAGTGGGACAGGGATTGG
>NC_134778.1:35705633-35710633 GCF_046742065.1 Oratosquilla oratoria | reverse complement strand
ACACTGTAATACTGATCTCCTATTACTTCCCATAATTTCCTTCTGTCTATTCTGTCAAAAGCCTTTTCTAAATCTATGAATGCCAAGTATGTATTTTTATTCCACTCCCATCGTTTTTCTAAGATGATCTTCAATGTGAACACTAAATCTGTAGTCCCTCTCCCTGGTCTAAATCCATGTTGCCAGTTTCCCAGTTTCTCTTCAGTGATGTTTCTCAGTCTTCTTTCCAATATTCTTTCGTATAATTTCCCCGCATGTGATAAAAGTGAAATCCCTCTGTAATTTCCGCAGTTTAGTTTATCCTCTTTCTTGAAAATAAGACAGATTATAGCAGTTTCCACTGATTCTTTAACCTGAGGATTCCACCATGCTGTACACTTCTTCTTTGTTCCACACTTTACTTTGATTCCTGCTACTTTTTCTGTGACTTTAGGGATACTTTCTTTTAGGTATCTCCAGTCCTCATCAACATGTTCATCATTTTGCTCCATTGGTGCCTTCTTTGTTGTTTTCTTTCTTTATTTTTCTTTAGCCTCATCTGATTTTAAATTTTCTACTTTCAATCTTCTCAGCTTCTTTTTTGTCCTTCTTATTGGTTTCCGTAACTTTATCTTTGCTAAAACCATTCTATGATCAGAATATAATGAAACTGATGTTATTGCCTTCACATCAACAAATAAGTTCTTGTTTGTTAAAAACAAATCTATCATTGACGAATCTGTGTATCATTGCTCGGTCTCATTCCATCCAAGATCTAAGAATATAAGGTCTAACCACTTACGACCGAATTTCGAGGGAGTTGACGCAGCGAGCCCGTGAACGTCACCTGGCTGTTCAAAGTGGGGTTAGCGGGTCCTATAGCTGTCAGTTGAAGTTGGTCCGTCGTTCGAAAATGACGTCGCCTTCGCTCGCACCGCTCCACTCAGTTAGTTATATTCTGACAAATATTATATAAAATATATATATAAATATATATAAAATATTATAGTTCCTGTCTATATATATGAATATATAATATATATGATATATAATATATATATATATATATAATATATAAAATATTATAGTTCCTGTCTTCCTTGGCGTTTCACAGTTTTCTTCAGTGTATCACAAAGAGAAAATGGACGCATCCAAACGACGTCAGAACCTGCGCAGAACTGCTCCAGCGGTTAGACCTGTTTACTTAGACCTTGATTCCATCTATACCACGTCCATATTACTCACACAGAAGTCTATCACTTTCATACCCTGTTTCCAACACTGAACGCCCCCAAAACATTCTCTATACCTTCTCTCTCTACTCCTACGTGCCCGTTCCAATCACCTAGAATGATGACATTATTCCTGTATTTCACAGTATCGTACGTTTTCTGTAGCTTAGCGTAAAACCCTTCCTTCTCTTTCACGGTTCTTCCTTGCTGAGGGGCATATACCATGATGAAACTAATTCCTTCCGGTTCCATGTCTAATGACACTCAATATTCTTTCATTTTTGTAAATTATGTGATCTACCCTCTCCCCCAAACATGGATTCAACACAAAGCTAACTCCATGTCTTCCTTCTTCTTTTCCTTTAAAGATGTATCTATAGACTTCGTGAAGTCTCTGACCTTAATTTTTTTGTTTTCGTTTGGTAAGCAATGTTCCCCCTAATTTTTTGCTGTAAGTGTGCAACCTTTGCCTTCTCTGAAAGTATGTTCGCATCCAAGCGAGTAACCAACTGTCTTTTTATGCAAATACGCACAATTTGTAGGTTTGTATTACATATTACCTCCACCAAACAATTGTGGCCTAATTTTTTGTACACCATTTAAATGTATTTTACTTGTCAAATCGCGCATCAAAAAGTCCATCTTCCAAGTGGTCTCAAACTTCTTTTCATTAGAACCCCCCCCAGAAATCTTTGAATCATGACAATAAATACAAACAGTTCCAGCTGAAGCATTGTAGGTAAATATTTCATGCAGCTGAATGTTTATCAATCATGACTTTTGGCGTAGCAGTTTTCACTATTTCATTTAGCATTCTCTTTTAAAGCTGCTAGCAGCTCATTTTCGCTTCACATCACACACACACACACACACACACACACACACACACACACACACACACACACACACACACACACACACACACACACACACACACACACACACACACACACACACACACACACACACACACACACACACACACACACACACACACACACACACACACACACACACACACACACACACACACACACACACACACACACAAAGGATTACAAAGGATTACAAAGGCGGAGCATGCTGACAGGAGACCTTTTGATCCATGTCTAGGTCGGATGCGAAAAAAAATCATATTAATAATAAAATAATAAATAAAAACTATGATAATGTAAATAACAAATAAAATACATAAATAAATGCATAGGTATAGTTAAATAATAAACAAACAGGTAAATAGTAAATAATAATAAATTGACATATAACTAATAATAAGTGAAAATCAGACGGACAAATGATAACAAAACAAAAACAAATAATATAAGATAAATTATAATCATTACAGCATCTTAATTAGGTATTTATCTAAATGATTCTTAAAGCTTCGAACTGAACTACATTGCACTACCTGTGCAGGAAGTTTATTCCATTCATTAACTACACGGTTGGCAAAGTTGTTTCTACCTACTTCCAAATTGAATCTATTTCCGGACAGTTTGAGACCATTGTTTCTTGTCTGATTCTCATTCAATGTAAAAATTTGGTCACTTTTGATGTTGTCAATTCCCTTTAGAATTTTAAAGACCTGTATCAAGTCACCTCTGAGTCTACGCTTTTTTAGGGAAAACAGATTCATATGTTTTAGTCGATTTTCGTATGATTTATTTTTGATATTTGGAATCAGTTTTGTGGCTCGCCGTTGTACTTTTTCCAGTCTGTCAATGTCTTTAATGAGATTCGGTGACCATACGGAAACAGCATATTCCAAATGTGGACGAACTAACGATTTATATAGCTTGTTAATGAGTGATGGACTTTTGAAATCAAAAGATCGCGCAATCAGTCCCAGAATCTTATTTGCTTTCTCAGAGGCTGAAATACACTGCTTGGATGATTTGAGGTCGTTACTGATAATTACGCCGAGATCTTTTTCACTATCCACTTTTGTTAACGAATTTCCAAATAACTTGTAATTGTACTTACTGTTATTTTTACCTATGTGCATTACCTTGCATTTACTTGTGTTAAATTTCATTAGCCACTTTTCAAACCATTGCTGTAATTGATCTAAATCTTCTTGAATATCTAATTGGTTTGAGTGATCATTTGCCACTCCGCACAGTTTTGTATCATCAGCAAATTTGGAAACAGTAGATTTTAGTCCATGGTCTATATCATTTATATATACTATGAATAGAAGTGGCCCAAGAACGGAACCCTGAGGAACTCCACTTGCAACACTTTTCCATCCATAAGTATTTCCATTTAAAACAACTCTCTGTTTTCGACCATTCAACCATTTATTACATGTAAAGCTAATTTAGTAAGTAGTCTTTCGTGTGGGACGGTATCAAAAGCTTTTGCAAAGTCTAGATATACTAAATCTATATTGTTTCTTTTGTCATAATTCGAGATAACTGTGTTGTACAATTCGAGTAAGTTAGTCACGCAAGAACGTTTCCGTCTGAAACCATGCTGGCTATCATTTATCAAACGGTTACTTTCTAAATGATGTTCGATAGCATCTCTGATGATAGTTTCCATTATTTTTCCTACGATTGAAGTCAAACTTATAGGCCTATAGTTATTTGGTTTCTTTTTGTCACCTTTTTTGAATATGGGAGTAACGTTAGCTAGCTTCCATTCTCTTGGGACATCTCCGGATATGATGGATTTCTTGAAAATAATTTCTAATGGAACAACAATCTCATTTTTCATTTCCTTGAGGATTCTTGGATGCCAACCGTCAGGCCCTGGTGTTTTATTAACTTTGAGTTTGTCTATACACCTCTTAATTTTTTCTTTTGTTATATTTACCGTAGTGAGTAAGTTTACCCTAGACTTTTCACAGGTTTCAGTTTGGAATTCACCTTGAGGTGTTTCGTTTACGAATACCGAGCTAAAATAATTGTTTAAGATATTACACATTCCTTCATTTGAATATTCAAGTTGACCGTCAGCAGATAATAGTGGACCAATGTGATTCCTAACAACCTTTTTATCTCTAATGTAACTATAGAATTCTTTGGGATTCTCTTTGGATTTATCAGCGATGTTCATTTCGTATTGTCGTTTTCTTTTTCTTGTTGTCTTTTTTAAATCTCTCTGTATTGATACATAACTTTCATAGTCATTAGATGCACCCGAGCACTTATATTTCTTATAAGCCTGTCTCTTTTTAGCAATACTTTTTTTCAGTTTCTTTGTCGAGCCACTTTGGGCGAGCCTGATTTGGGGGACGTCTGTCCTTAAAAGGAATGTAAGTTTGAATCATCTTAGTGAGCGTATTTTAAAATATTTCCCACATCTGATCTACAGGTCTTTCGTTTAATTTTGCCTCCCAATCTGTAAGCTGAAGCTCCTGACGTAGTCCTATGAACTGAGCTTTACTGAAATCGGGTATTTTAGAAACACAAGTATCTATTCTAAAATTGTTTAGGAGTTTGAATCTAACTAGGTTGTGATCGCTATTTGCAACAGATTCACCGACTTCTACATCAGTTACCATGCTTTCGCGGCTAGTGATCAAAAGATCGAGTAAGTTTCCATATCTTGTGGGCTCTTTTACATGCTGAATTAAGTAATTGTCACCAAGAAATACATACATATACAATCAGAGCACATCGATAAGTTTTGACCGTATATACGTCTGAACATAGCTAAGTCAGAAACAAATGACTGGTTGGTGCACCATTGTACTACTCCAAGAAGATGAGTACGATCAGTATAAAGATGAGTATAATGATGAATACAAAGAAATAATGAGTTTTATTCATCCTCACACGCAAA
>NC_134778.1:35693133-35698133 GCF_046742065.1 Oratosquilla oratoria | reverse complement strand
GCACAATAGCAAACATTTGTGAAAGAGTTGTCAAAAAAAGATGGGTTAAGTACCTGGAAGAAAAATCTATACTGAATCCAGATCAATTTGGATTCAGACAAGGGAGATCATGTACAACAAATATGATCTCCTTCTACTCAAGATTAATAGACATAATACAAGAAAGAGATGGGTGGGCGGACTGTGCTTTTCTGGACCTGCAAAAGGCAATCGATAAGGTACCACATAAGAAACTTATAAAGAAGATTCAAAAGGTGGCATAAAGAAGAGTCAAAATGTGGCATCAGAGGAAAATTATTGGAATGGATGAAGGACTTTCTGATTGGGAGGAAAATGAGAGTTGTAATAAGAGAAAAATTCTCCAACTGGGAAGAAGTAAAAGGCGGTGTCCCACAAGGATCAGTACTGGCCCCGACCATGTTCGCCGTATACATTAATGACATGAATGAAGGTGTGGAGTGCTATATGAATTTCTTTGCAGATGATGCAAAATTGCTAAAGAAGGTAAAAACGGAAGAGGACTGTAACTCATTGCAACAAAATCTGGACACGATCTGGAATTGGACTCAAAAGTGGGAAGTAAAATTTAATATAAAGAAATGCAGTATAATGGAATTTGAAAAGAGTAAAAACAGAATATAAAAAATTACAGAATTGGAGAAGAAAAAGTAAACAAAAAAGCAAACTCGGAAAAAGATCTTTGAGTGATGATTGGAAAGGACATGAAACCAGATAATAATAATTATAGTAATAGTAATAATGATAATAATAATAATAATAATAATAGAAATAATAATAATAGAAATAATGATGATAAATATAATAATAATAATAATAATAATAATAATAATAATAATAATAATAATAATAATAATAATAATAATAATAATAATAATAATAATAATAATAATAATAATAATAATAATAATAATAATAATAATAATAATAATAATAATAATGATAATGATAATGATAATGATAATAATAATAATAATAATAATAATAATAATAATAATAATGATAATAATGATAAAGATAATAATAATAATAATAATAATAATAATAATAATAATAATAATAATAATAATAATAATAATAATAATAATAATAATAATAATAATAATAATAATAATAATAATAATGATAATGATAATAATAATGATAATAATAATAATAATAATAATAATAATAATAATAATAATAATAATAATAATAATAATAATAATAATAATAATAATAATAATAATAATAATAATAATTGTAATAATAATAATAATAATAATAATAATAATAATAATAATAATAATAATAATAATAATAATAATAATAATAATAATAATAATAATAATAATAATAATAATAATAATAATAATAATAATAATAATAATAATAATAATAATAATAATAATAATAATAATAATAATAATAATAATAATAATAATAATAATAACTAGTGGAACTCGTGTAAATTACACGAAAGAGAAGAGGGTAAATCATTGCATCAAGATGGCAAGAGAGGTAGGATATCCTCTCCCTCTGTTGTCCATCAGGGTACACTATAATGTCACGCAGGGCAGGAAGTGCTCCATCATCACCGACAAATATTGTTGCAATTTCATCATTTGTTGGATTATTATATCTCCTCGCATCAGGGGCGGCAATAAATTGCATGGTTATTTTTCTGGGAGGGATATTTTGTAATGTAGCTCTCTGTTGCTCTTCAAGTTCGACAGTTCTCATGTTTTTATATGCCCCTACATAAAGATTATCGACCATTGCTTGAGATATTTTTTCGAAAACTGAATATAAGCAATTAGAATTTTGATTAGCATTTGACCTCAGATTTGTTGGGTCCTTGCTCTATGAACGTACAGTGACTGTCAGGGAATGCCCGGTAATGCCCGCGCGCCTCCTTATATAGGTGGCGCTGAGGGAAAACGTGTTGTACCCACCCAACATCCCCCCTCCAAGATAATGTGTGCTAACAAGAATACATTGAGCTGACGAATGTCACGTACAGTAGGCCACAAGGCACAAGGAAACGAAAGTGGCCGGGCATACAAAGAAACAGAATACAGTTCGTCACAACTGTGAGTGCAACGGGACAGTGCCCGTTATACATTACAATGGGCGTACACTACATTAGATATAGTCATTTAGCCACTCTGGGCGCTTCGTTTGTCTTCTCAGGCGTTGCTGGGGTGGAGAAGGAGTTGATGGGGGCTCGGTTGTTAAGGTCACCTCGTTCCGTGCCTCTGGTAGTGCTCGCGCGGAAGTAGGCCTAAGGTGTTTCCTGTTCCTGAGGCTAATGCGGCCACTCCCGTCGAGTCTGATGGTGTATTGTCTGTGAGGGAGCGCCTCCACTACCATGCCCGTGCGATCCCACACATTGGATGCCTGGTTCTGAACCCTCACGCGGGTACCGGGGGCCAGGGGTTGAAGGTGTCTGGGCGTGCTGTTGGCCATCAGGGTGTTACCAGCCTCCCCCATCTGCACCTCTCTCTGGCGAAGCGTTCCGCCCCAGTGCCTGTCCACCCTAAGGTGCCAACGGGCCGTGGGCACCCCGTCGCGCAGCTGTCTGCCGGCGGCAAGTTGGGCGGGGGACTTGTTTATTGTTCGCAGTGGAGTGTTGAGGTACTGGAGCAAAGCGAGGGAGGCTTTATCGGTGTCCAATGTCCCACCGCCGCCCGTGTTGGTTTTTATGATTCTCTTGGCTGATTTTACTGCCGCCTCTGCTCGCCCGTTCGACTGGGGGTACTGTGCTGACGATAGGCGTGCTGTGACGCCCCAGTCCCTAAGGAATTCAGCCATTTCCTCGCTCGCCAGGTTCGTGCCTCCGTCGGTGGACAGTTGTTCCGGGGCACCCCATCGCGTGAAGTAACGCCTCAATTGGGTCTTGATTCTTTGCGATGTGGCACCGGAGGGGAAGTGGGTAAGCTCCAGCCAGCCAGTGAGCCTGTCGGCGTACGCCATGTAAGTGTTCCCCTCGTTCTGGAACATGTCTGCCACTGTAGACTGGAACGGGTATTCTGGGGGCGGTGTGATGACGAGTGTCTCCGCGGGCTGCGAGGGGGCGTGTGTTTCGCATGACGTGCAGGATGCCCTGTAGTGCTGCAGGTCTCCCTCCATTCCGGGCCAGTATACGCATTGCCTTGCCCTCCGCAGCATCGAGTCGAGCCCCTGGTGCCCGGCGTGTAAGTTCGCAGCCACCTGTGGACGGAGGGACTCTGGGATCACGAGGCGTACGCACCCCTGTTCGAATGTGTACGTCACCAGGTCCTGGATAACTGCCAGCCTGTCTCTGACGCCATAGAATGGGCGCAGGCAGGTCACCTCTTGTGATTTGTGTTGGTGCCAGTCTGCGGCTAGCACTTTGGCCAGCAGTAGTTGATACACGGGGTCGTTGGCGGCGAGCTTTCTCACCGCTGACTCATCCAGGATGTGACCCTCGTATCCTGCTGTGGCAATCACCGCAGCTGCGATTGCTTCGGCGAGGTCCTCGTCCAGGTCCGCATCAACGTCCGATGGGGGGCTTCTGAGGGCTGGGTACCTGGATAGAAAGTCCGCCGCGGCGTTTCTCTTCCCGGGCAGGTATTTGACCTGGAAGCGGTACTGCAACGTTCGCTCCTTTAGCCGGAAGAGTCGCGGGTTGACCACCTCTGACAGAGCTCTGTCCCCCAAGAGCTTGGTGAGGGGGCGGTGGTCGGTGACAATTGTGAGATTCGGGCATCCCAGCAAGAACAGCCTGGCTTTCTGGAGGCACCACGCCACGGCTAAAGCTTCTCCCTCTACTGCGGCGTAGCCAGCCTCAGCAGCAGTGAGGTGGCGGCTGCCGCACAGGGCCAGGCGCCAGCCCGCCTTGCAGCAGAAGGGGGCAACAGCGGATGAGCACTGGCAGTACTGCTGCAGGATGACGAATCCGATACCTTCCCTGCTCCAGTCCGTGATGGCTACTGTCGGGCGTGTCTTGTCGTAGTACGCCAGGCCGTCCTTGGCCAGCTGGCATATGGTGTCCTGGGCTCGACGAAACTTTTCTTGCAGTTGCTCGTCCCAATATACCGATCTGCCGCATGGTTTTTTCAGGAGCTCCCTAAAGTCGTTCATGATTGGGGCCGTGGTGAGGAAGGGGGCGAGCTGGTTCACGAACCCGTACCACGACCTGATGTCCGAGATGGAGGGCTTGTCCGGCATGCTGAAGTTCTTGATGGCCGCAAGGCGTTCATCCGTGGGTTTATATTCGTTCCAGCCCAGACGGAAGCCCACGAAATCGACTTCCCTCCGAGCGAACTGAAATTTCTCCGGCTTCAGCGTAACCCCCTTGGCTGCACATGTCGACAGGAATTCGTAAGTGTGCCAGAAAGCCTCCTCGATGCTGCTGTCGTAGAGGAGGGTGTCGTCGACACACTTGTATTTTCTCGTAATGCCCTGAATGGCATCGTCGAAACGCTTGGTGTACGCGTCGCCGGCGGAGCAGTGGCCCATGGGAGTACGGCAGTACCTGAACCTTCCCCATGGGGTGATGAAGGTGGTGAGACGGCGGCTTTCCTTGTCCAGTTCAACCTGGTGGTACCCCCAATAGGCGTCTGCTACTGTCTTGAAGGAGTGCTTGGGGACTCCAGAGACCATGTCAAAGGGGGCGGGGGTGTGGTGCGTCTCCCTTCGGCACGCGGCGTTGAGGCGCTGATAGTCCACAGTGCGCCGAGGTTGGCCAGACTTCTTGGGTACCACCACCATGCGGGCGCACCACTCCGTGGGCTCCCCTGCCGGGACGGGCTCGATGACGCCCCGCTTGATGTCTTCTTCTAGCTGGGCCTTCACTTCGTCCTCCCAGTGCCTCGGCACCGACGCCGGTCTGTGGCAGGCGTGGGGGATGGCGTTGGGTGCCAGGTGGATGTGGTGAGGCACGCCCTCCATCACCGGTAGAGGATTCCTGGTGGTATTGAAGGTTGTGGCCGAGAAGTATTGTAGCAGCCACTCCTCCAGCCGTTTCGTCTGCTCCT
>NC_134778.1:35680633-35688133 GCF_046742065.1 Oratosquilla oratoria | reverse complement strand
TGCCTTTCATGATTCTGTAAATAGCTATCAAATCTCCTCTCTCTCTTCTTTGCTCTAGTGTCTGTAGTTCAAGTTTTTCTAGTCTTTCTTCATATGATAGTTTTGAGAGTGTTGGTGCCAATTTTGTAATTGCTCTTTGTATTCTTTCAAGTTTTTTTATACATTTTTTTGTACTTGGTGACCATATCGTTGCTGCATATTCCAATCTTGGTCTTATCAGGGTGATTAGGATTTTCTTCACCATTTCTTCATCCAGGTATGTAAATGCAACTTTGATTGTTCTTATTAGATTATAAGTCTCTCCAAAAATCTTATTTATATGTTTCTCAGGTGACATATTATTCATAACAATGACTCCCAGGTCCTTCTCATTTTCTACTTTTTTTATTCCTTCTTCTCCCAATTTATATGCTCCTGTTATTCTGTTTTTGCTTTTTTCCAAATTCCATTATACTACACTTTTTTGTATTGAACTCCATCTCCCATTTCCTACTCCATTCTTGTACTTTATTTATATCTCTCTGTAGTGATTCACAATCTTCTTCAGTTTTCACTCTTTTCAGTAGTTTTGCATCATCTGCAAAGAAGCTCATATAGCTTTCTATTCCTTCATCCATATCATTAATATATATAGCAAACATTATTGGGGCCAGAACTGTTCCCTGCGGAACACCGCTTATTACTTCATCCCATTTTGAGTGTTGGTTTCTTATCACTACTCTCATTTTTCTTTCTTGCAAAAAGTCCTCCATCCAATTTAGTAGTTTGCCCTGTATTCCTCCTTCAGTTTCTAATTTCTTAAGCAACTTCTTATGTGGTACTTTGTCAAAAGCTTTCTTTAGATCTAAAAATGCACAGTCCGCCCATCCATCTCTTTCCTGTATTATATCTATTAGCCTTGAATAGAAACATATTAAATTGGTGACGCATGATCGTCCTTGTCTGAATCCAAATTGCCTTGGATTTAACACTTTGTTTTTTTCTAAATATTTTACCCATCTACTTTTGATAATTCTTTCACAAATTTTTGCTATTGTACTTGTTAGAGAGACTGGTCTATAGTTGGTAGGTTCTTCTTTATTTCCTCCTTTGTATATAGGTACTATATTTGCTTTTTTCCAATCTTCTGGAACTTTTCCTTCTTTCAAGGAACTATTTAGTATGCTATGTATTTTGTCTGCCAGTTCATTCCTGCATTCTTTTAGTATCCAGTTTGCTATTTCATCTGGTCCATGCGATTTTCTGACATCAAGATTACTCAAGTGTGTTAATATTTCATTCTTTGTTACTTCTATTTCTTCCATAGGGGGGGACTTTCTCTTTCCATTCGTTCTCTTCAGGTTGTATGTTCTCCCTTGTAAACACTGATTTAAAATGTTTGTTCATAATTTCCGCCATTTCCATTTCCTCAGTGTATTCAACTCCCTCCTGTCTTAATTTCTCCAAGTCTTGTTTGTTTTTCAGTTTATTGTTTACAAATCTGTAGAATGGTTTCGGTTGATCTTTACACTTTTCTATGATATCTTTTTCATATTTTCTCTTTTCTTCTCTGCACATTTGTACATATTCATTTCTATAGCAGGTATATATTTTCCATTTTTCAGGTCTTCTGTCTTTTTTCAATCTGGTCCAGGCTTTGTCTCTTTTGTCTTTTAACTCTCTACAGCTTTTGTTGTACCAGCATTTTACATATTCTTTTTCTTGTTTTTGTCTTGGGACATACTTTTCCACTCCTTTTTTGTAAATTTTTGTCAAAATATTCCATTTCTCTTCTACTGTTGTTTCTTCTTTGTATATTTCTTCCCAGTTTTCCTTTTGAAAGAATTCTCTTATTTTATCAAAGTTTGTTTTTTCATACATCATTCTTCCTTTTCTGTATTGTTCATTTCTTTTCCTATATTTTTCTTCATTAAGTTCCAGTTCAATCAATATGTGGTCACTTTTACCTATTGGTGTTTTATATTCAATTTTGTCCACTATTCTAGGTTCGGATGTAATTACTAGGTCTAGTTTCGATGGCTCTTCTTCATTTCTATACCTAGTGTTCTCCTGTATCCATTGTGTCATTGTATGGTCAGTAACCATCTCGAGTAGAGCGTTTCCCCATGAGCCGTCTCCACCCTTTACTGTCATTTCTTCCCAGCAGATTTCTTTGCAATTAAAGTCGCCCATCATAACTATTTTTCCTCCCTCTTCCATTATCTTGTTTAATGTTATCTTTGTGTCCTCTAACATACTTTTATGTTCACTCTCTTCCCATGAGGCTGTTTTTGGGGGCACATAATTTATCACAAACTTTCTGTTCTTCTTATCTCTGTCTTCTACTTCCATCATTATCATTTCTACTGTATTCTTTCCATATGTGACACCCTTCATGTTTATATCCTTCTTAGTCAGGAACATAACTCCATCCCCTTCCTTTTTCACTCTGTTTCTAATCCAATAATTATATGCATCATGTCCTACACTGTTGGGTGGTAGTGGACCTTTTAATTTTGTTTCTACAATTCCCATTATGTCTGGTTCTTTTTCTTTCAAATAATCATTCAGTTCATTCAATCCTGTTATTAATCCATCTATATTTGTGTAAGACACTCTTAGTTTTCTGCCACTTCCATTGTGTTCTCTGTTTCCCTTTTGTTTTTCTCTTGTATGTCGACTTTCTTTAGTTTCATATTCACTACTCTCCAATAGAATCTCTCTTTTTCTGACTCCGTTCTTATCTCGTTTTTTTCCTTTGCTTCAAGTCTTTTCTGTTTTTCTTCCTCTTTATTCATTTCCCTTTTTATCCATACCTTTTTATATTGTTCACTTGTTGCTAGTTTCCCTGTTTTGGATAAGATATTCTCAGCCGTAGTTTGTGACCTGAATTTAATCTTGTTTGGTCTGGTCTTGTCTGTACTATATTTCCCTAGCCTTAATTTCTCTTCGATTTGTTTCATTATTTCTGGTTCATCTTCCTGAACTAATTCTAGTAGATTTCTTACTTTTTCATTTTCCTCTTTGATTCTTGTGGTTCTATCTGGGTTATGTTTCTCTTCCATTCCTAATATAATTATACATTTCTTTTTGTCTGCTAAGTCTCTTACTATATTCTCCTTCTGTCTCATCACTTTAATAACTGAGTTTTCAGTTTGTTCATTCATTTGCTGTCTGATTATGTCAGTGAATGCAACTTTGCTATTTTCATGAATTTTTTTCCAACCCTCCTTGTTCTCCTTATTATTCTCCTTTAAGACTTTATTCTCATCTTTTACTTCTTTTAACTGTTGTTTTAATTCTTCAATTTCCTTAGTTAAGTTTTTGTTCGCCCTCTCTAGTTCTTCCAATTTTTCAACTCTACGTATAATACTGTCAACATTACCGAACCTACGCTCCAAGTCCTCGATCATCTTATCGACCTTCTCTTCTAGTCTTGTCAGTCGTGTGGGGGAGGGGGTTGTGTCCCCCCCACTCTCTTTAAATCCCTGGAAAATATTCTCATCACTTTCTACTGTATTGCTCTTATCTATACTTCTAATCTTTACATTTTTATTAGACATTTCGTCGTCGTCGGGAGGCCTTTTGTTTACCTTTCGCCTGTCTGCCTGGGCCAAGTCTACTCCTTCCTCATTTCCTTCCATTTCCCTCAGTAATCCTTCCCCCTTTCCTCTTTCCCTACTTTCCTACTACTCCACGAGCAATTTCCCCCCCACCCTGTAAAAACAATAGGCACTTCTCTTTGCGTTGGGATCCACAAACTTCAATTTTCTTTAGAACGTCTTCTAAGCCGTCCATTCGTTGAAGTGTGTGTGTGTGTGTGTGTGTGTGTGTATGTGTGTGTGTATGCGTGTGTGTGTGTATTCGCACGCGCATCCTTACGTAGTCTCTATTATATGGATGTGTGTGTATATATACATTATGTGTCTTAGATATAATCTAAATAGAAACACATTCAAATGGACCACCGTCCAGAAATAGATGAAGGTTTTCATGTGAATCAAATATGCAAACATTCATTCATCAGTACCTCTGTGAATGATCAGAGAAATTGAGTACTTAAGAATACACTCTTTATTTTCGTTGATCAGAAACCGGGAACATATAATCCAATACAAGAGATGGTTACAGCACGTCGCCGTAATAACTGAAAGTAAACAAGAGACCCTCGTAAGATCAAAGTCTATTGATTTATACATAAATTGTCAGCAGTGTTGACTAAGCAAGTATAATGTTGACCTGACGTCAAATAATACCATTGTAGATAATGAAACTACTAACAATATGAAGATTGTCGTAAGGCAGTAGAATATGTTGAAAATCTAATTGATGTATGTATAGGCTGTACACTTATTAAAACTAAGTTTTCATTCAATAAAGAACGTGTCCCATAGAGACAGAAAGATTTTGTGTGTGTGTGTGTGTGTGTGTGTGTGTGTGTGTAATTTACCATGGTTCTTGGACCATGTGTTGGACTTGTGATCGACAGTTTTACCCTCTCGGAAGAGAGCTCAGAGCATACGTATGACCGATCTATGGGTAATGCAGTGACCTTACATGCACCCCCCCCCACACGCACATACACACACACACACACACACACACACACACACACACACACACACACACACACACACGCACACACACACACACACACACACACAAAACTCCCCGCCCACGAGATTTAGAGTAACGACTCGCAGCGCAGCGATACTGAAACTGTTTCAGCCCTGGGCGGGATTCGAACTCGGACCGCTGTAGCAGCTGTTGCGAACGCTACCACTGCGGCGCTGAGTCGTGTGTGTGTGTATTTACCTAGTTTTACCTAGTTGTATTTTACGGGAAGGGGAGCTATGCTCGTGAGGTCCCGTCTTCATATCTCATTTTATCTAAACTATTTTTAAATTCATGTATTGTTTTTGCACACACCACTTTCTCATCTAACTTGTTCCAACTGTCTATTGCTCTGTGAGGAAAGCTGTTCTTTTTCAAATCTCTTCTATAGTTGTCTTTTTTTATTTTCTTTCCGTGTCCTCTTGTATTTCTGTCATCCCATTTTATCAGATTCTCTCTATCAGTAATTTCTATGCCTTTCATGATTCTGTAAATAGCTATCAAATCTCCTCTCTCTCTTCTTTGCTCTAGTGTCTGTAGTTTAAGTTTTTGTAGTCTCTCTTCATATGATAGTTTTGAGAGTGTTGGTGCCAGTTTAGTAATTGCTCTTTGTATTCTTTCAAGTTTTTTTATACATTTTTTTGTACTTGGTGACCATATCGTTGCTGCATATTCCAATCTTGGTCTTATCAGGGTGATTAGGATTTTCCTCACCATTTCTTCATCCAGGTATATAAATGCCACTTTGATTGTTCTTATTAAATTATAAGTTTCTCCAAAAATCTTATTTATATGTTTCTCAGGTGACATATTATTCATAACAATGACTCCCAGGTCCCTCTCATTTTCTACTCTTTTTATTCCTTCTTCTCCCAAATTATATGATCCTGTTATTCTGTTTTTTGCTTTTTCCAAATTCCATTATACTACACTTTTTTGTATTGAACTCCATCTCCCACTTCCTACTCCATTCTTGTACTTTATTTAGATCTCTCTGTAGTGATTCACAATCCTCTTCAGTTTTCACTCTTTTCAGTAATTTTGCATCATCTGCAAAGAAGCTCATATAGCTTTCAATTCCTTCATCCATATCATTAATATATATAGCAAACATTATTGGGGCCAGAACTGTTCCCTGCGGGACACCGCTTATTACTTCATTCCATTTTGAGTGCTGATCTCTTATCACTACTCTCATTTTTCTTTCTTGCAAAAAGTCTTCCATCCAATTTAGCAGTTTACCTTGTATTCCTCCTTCATATTCTAATTTCTTAAGCAACTTCTTATGTGGTACTTTGTCAAAAGCTTTTTTTAGGTCTAGAAATGCACAATCAGCCCATCCATCTCTTTCTTGTATTATATCTATTAGTCTTGAATAGAAACATATTAAATTGGTGACGCATGATCGTCCTTGTCTGAATCCAAATTGCCTTGGATTTAGTACGTTGTTTTTTTCCAAGTATTTTACCCATCTACTTTTGATAATTCTTTCACATATTTTTGCTATTGTACTTGTTAGAGAGACTGGTCTATAGTTGGTAGGTTCTTCTTTATTTCCTCCTTTATATATAGGTACTATATTTGCTTTTTTCCAATCTTCTGGAACTTTTCCTTCTTTTAAGGAACTGCTTATTATGCTATGTATTTTGTCTGCCAGTTCATTCCTACATTCTTTCAGAATCCAGTTTGCTATTTCATCTGGCCCATGCGATTTTCTGACATCAAAATTACCCAAGTGTGTCAATATTTCATTCTTCGTTACTTCTATTTCTTCCATAGGGGGGACTTTTTCCTTCCACTCAATCTCTTCAGGTTGTATATTTTCCCTTGTAAACACTGATTTAAAATGTTTGTTCATAATTTCTGCCATTTCCATTTCCTCAGTGTATTCAACTCCTCCTTGTCTTAATTTCTCCAAGTCTTGTTTGTTTTTCAGTTTATTGTTTACAAATCTGTAGAATAGTTTTGGTTGATCTTTACACTTTTCTATAACATCTTTTTCATATTTTCTTTTTTCCTCTCTGCACTTTTGTACATATTCATTTCTATAACCAGTATATATTTTCCATTTTTCAGGTCTTCTGTCTTTTTTCCATCCGGTCCAGGCTTTGTCTCTTTTGTCTTTTAACTCCCTACAACTTTTGTTGTACCAGCATTTTACATATTCTTTTTCTTGTTTTTGTCTTGGGACATACTTTTCCACTCCTTCTTTGTAAATTTTTGTCAAAATATTCCATTTCGCTTCCAGTGATGTTTCTTCTTTGTATATTTCTTCCCAGTTTTCTTGTTGGAAGAATTCTCTTATTTTATCAAAGTTTGTTTTTTCATACATCATTCTTCCTTTTCTATATTGTTCATTTCTTTTCATATATTTTTCTTCATTAAGTTCCAGTTCAATCAATATGTGGTCACTTTTACCTATTGGTGTTTTATATTCAATCTTGTCCACTATTCTAGGTTCAGATGTAATTATTAAGTCTAGCCTCGATGGTTCTTCTTCATTTCTATACCTAGTGTTCTCTTGTATCCATTGTGTCATTGAATGGTCAGTAATCATCTCAAGTAGAGCATTTCCCCATGAGTCATCACCACTCTTTACTGTCATTTCTTCCCAGCAGATTTCTTTGCAATTAAAGTCGCCCATCATAACTATTCTTCCTCCGTCTTCCATTATTTTAGTTAATGCTATCTTTGTGTCCTCTAACATACTTTTATGTTCACTCTCCTCCCATGAGGCTGTTTTCGGAGGCACATAATTGATCACAAATTTTCTGCTCTTCTTATCTCGGTCTTCCACTTCTATCATAATCATCTCTACTGTATTCTTTCCATATATGACACCTTTCACGTTTATATCCTTCTTTGTCAGGAACATAACTCCACCCCCTTGTTTTTTCTCTCTGTTTC
>NC_134778.1:35673133-35675633 GCF_046742065.1 Oratosquilla oratoria | reverse complement strand
GTCGTCTTCCTGGACTTAGAAAAAGCCTTTGAATTGGTCAACCCCTCAGCGATGCTGACCTCTCTCATCGAGAAGGGAATCGCAGGCAACCTTCTGGCATGGGTACAGGCATGCTGCCAAAACAGACGGGCTAGAGTCCGTTTCCAGGGCTCCGTGTCTAGCTACAAAGACCTGGAATACGGCACCCCTCAAGGAGGCATCTTGAGTTCCTACCTGTTCAACGTGCACATGGACAACATAGCCTCCCTCCCACGACCACGGAACGTTGAGATCTTCATATATGCTGACGACATCGCCATCGTTAGTAAGGGACCCAACTGCCGCACCAATGCCCAGAAAGCACTCAACACTATACAAAAGAGCTGCACTCACCTAGGCTTCAAGATAAACGTAAGGAAGACAAAAGCCATGGCTATTAAAATGGCAAACCCAAGGCCAATCTCCATACACCAGCAAGATCTTGAGTGGGTGGATGACTTCACCTATCTTGGAGTCACTGTGCAGAAAACCATGTCATCCTCCAAATCCAAAAGCTGAAGCAAATGACAAAAACGAAGACAGCTCCGATGAGATATATGCAATCACTTGATGCGGGTGCCAGCCGCCTGGTACTGGAACACTACTACAAGTATTGCATCCGACCCATTATTGAATATAGAGCACCTGTCCTATCACATCTAACATTACAGCAGGAAGAATCACTTGAAGTTGCACAAAACAACGCCCTTCGCCTCATCCTAGGTGCTCCCATGTGGACCAGAAAAAGCAACCTGCAGATGGAATCTGGCATACCACCACTGATGGCCAGGATTCAGACCCGGAACTGCACCGCGGCAGCCAAGGCCCTGCTGAGCGACAGGGACTCACATCTCAAGACTAAACTCAAGGCTCACCTGGACGCGCACCCGGACCTACCACGACCAGATACATACATCGGACACCTAGGAGACCAAATCCGCGCGACAGGCATGGAAGGGCACCTACAGGCTCTGAAGCCAGACAGGGCATGCCTGAAGTACCGACCTCCAGCCCCGTGGATATCCCCAACAACTACTTTCAACCACACACAACTACCACACGCAAAGAATCACTGCTCACCAGGGGAACTGAGAGACGCTGCACGAGCACCAATCCAGGCAACGGAGGCACAGGGTGGTTTTGTCTGCTACACTGACGGATATGTCGACCCGGAGAACGGCATAGCATGTGCAGGAGTATACTCCGCAACATACACCGCCGCCTGGCACACATCAGACCACTGCTCGACCTTACAGACTGGGCTGGTGGCAATGCAAAAAGCTCTGGAATACTCAAGCCAACTACAAGGGCCGGTGATCATACACACAGACTCTCTTGCGGTGACACAAGTACTCCAGAAGAAGGACATACCCACCAACATAAACATTATCACAACAATACTCTACCTCCTGCAGCTACACAGCAGACAAAATCGCCCAGTCATCATCAACTGGATACCCAGCCACATAGGGGTACACGGAAACGAACGAGCAGATGAGCTGGCCAAGACAACACGCTACCATCCTCACATAGAAATCCAAGTCCAACCATCAACCACATTAATCAAAAGCTGGGCCAGAGACCACCTACAATGAACAAAGGTAGCCAACCACAGGAGATCGATAAGCTCGGTATCAGGAAGCGCAAAGTGGTACGAGAGGGCCACCAAACTGTGCCCTCGTCCCGCCACCGAGATCACCGACAGAGGACTCGCCGTGATCATCCACGGGCTCAGGTTGGGGTACAAGTGCTGCTGAGAAATCATCGAACGACAGGAAAGGGAATGCGACCACTGCGGGATGAACACCTCAGAACCTCTCCTTCACTACCTACTAGAGTGCGCTCACACCATCGCCCTGAGAAGAGGTAGACAATTCAACCCCATGGCTCCCGAAGCTTGGAAGACTGGAGCCGACATAGTTTACAGCATCACCGAAAACATAGAACGGCTCGCCCACATCCTGGTCGGATATCCTCCGCCCAGATAACTACAAAAACGCCAGAGTAGCTGAACACAGAGCGGCTCAACACTTACGGGCCTCCGAATGGAGAAAGGCCCGTGTGAAGATAAACATTATCTACCGAATAAAAAAAGAAAAAATCAAAATATGTTCCTCTGAAGAAGCCACTCAGGCGAAACTAGTCAGGAATAAAAGTATTTCCCTTAGCCCGTGTTCCCTTTACCTCCTATCCACATTAGTATTATTATTATTATTATTATCGTTACTATTATTATCATTATCATTATTGTTATTGTATTATTATTACTATTATTATTATTATTATTATTATTATTATTATTATTATTATTATTATTATTATTATTATTATTATTATTATTATTATTATTATTATTATCATTATCTGCATACATTGTGACGAATGTGGATAGGAGGTAAAGGGAACCCTCAGCCCGTGTTCCCTTTACCTCCTATCCACATTATTATTATTATAATTATCATTAGTAGTAGTAGTAGTAGTA
>NC_134778.1:35628133-35660633 GCF_046742065.1 Oratosquilla oratoria | reverse complement strand
AATAAAGTCAAAATTTTGATACCCAGTTCTGTTTTGTTTACTATAATTAATATATATGGAGATATCTGGCAACTTGCCCAACACTAATCGTCAATCACCACAAGGATCTCAGTATCTCTTCAAAGCTAAAGGAGAAAGGATGTCGCCCTGTCGCGTATCTGTTAGCCTACCAGTCATGCATGCGATTGTATTATCTTTTTTTCTACCAACAGGTATTCAAAATATTCTCTATGATGGCTGTAACACTTCGACCAAATATTACAGCTCAATTCCGTTTCTGTTCTTATATATAAAATGAAATAGATAAATTATTGGTGACATCTGGCAACCCCATTGCATGAAAAAACATTCTGTATATTGAAATTAAGTCAAATTTTCGATTATAAAAAAAATAAAAGAGAGTAGGAAAAAATCTAACTTGATGAAGTTGTTTCCAAGACTCTAATCTTTCATTTCCTACATAGTAGGCTGATTACCTATGCCTGTGGATACTTTAATGATTACAGATACTATCATAAAAAAATAAAGAAAAAAATTAACTACACGTAATATATACATGTTACTAAAACAATTTAGTATGCAATAATACTCTTTCCGATAGAGTAAGTATACATAAGTTCACCAAAGAAATTGAACAACTTTTATGACACGTTCACCTATAAGCACTTCCCACAGTCCCTTAACGTAAAGTAACGGAATGTAACCTAACCTAACCTAACCTAACCTAACGTAATTTAACATATCTTAGCCTGATCCATTCCAAACTAACTTACCCTAACCTGAGCTAACCTAACCTAACCTAATGCAACCTAACCTATTTAACCTAATCTAACTTAGCCACTCCTAACCCAACTTATCCTATCTTAGCCTACCCAACCTAGCTTCATCTAACCTTCCCTAACCTAACTTAGCCTCACCTAACCTATCCTTACTAACCTAACCTAACCTAACCCAACCTAATCTAATCTAACCTAACCTAACCTAACATTAACCTAACCTAACCTAACCTAATCTAACCTAACCTTGACGTCACTTAAAAGTAGTATGAGAAGGGATCCAGTTATTTTAAATCGAGGAAATGACCCAACGGAAAATAGGAATTGATTAATTACTTTATTGATTGTTATGCCTTCCGCAAGGATATAAAGACTTTCTGTCTAGGAGGGGTTCGTACATGCGGTTAAGGCAACATCCAAACGGAAGGTAACATAAATAACTAATTTAATCTATAACAAATAGTCAACAAAACAAATATGATATCTTTACAATAAAGAATTAATCAATAGACACAAATAATTCCTCAACCTGAACCGAAACCAAGTCATGAGAATACAGTTTAGTTACGTGTGAACACTATGGTGTTTGGAAAGAGCGAAAAGCGATGTGGGAGGGTAAGTTACGTCTTTGTAGCCAACGAAAATTGTCCGTCTGGAACCGGCGGAACGCAGTATATATATTGCTGGCGAGGACGGGAGGAAAGAGAAGGATGAACTGGACAGAACTAATCTGGATTTTCAGACAAGTAGTAAGGAGGGGATCGAAGGGGAGGGGAGTAGGAAAACCACACGTAAACAAGCAATTTACAGTACATACATAATTATACAATGAATACAGGATATTATACATATACAGACATTTTAAATACACTGAGGATGGTGGGCCATCACCCTCCCCTCTAGAACTCAGCAACTCAGGAGAACAGATGAGTTGGGAGTTCTAATTAGGACGGCTAAGGGTATCAGCAAGAGCATTCTCAGAACCCTTAATATATTTTATCTCGAGGAGGTATTGTTGGAGAAACAAGGACCGACGTAACAGCCTCCTATTACTGTCCTTGTTCCGTTCAAGGAATACCAGAGGGTTATGGTCTGTGAATATTCGTAAAGGGGTCGAGCTGGGTTGTACGTAGCATTCGAACTTCCGCAGGGCTAAGATGATGGACACTAGCTCCTTCTCGGTGTTCGAATACCGCCTTTGGTGTTGATCTAGTTGGGCCGAGTGGTATGCGACAGGATGCAATATCCCATCGTGTTCCTGGAGAAGAGCAGCTCCGACGACTTGATCACTTGCGTCCGTCTGTAGGACGAAGGGGACGTCGAAATTAGGTGAACGCAGAACTGGATCCTGCGTGAGGAAGTTTTCTAGGAGCAGGAAAGCGTTCTGACATTCCGGAGTCCAGGAGTAAGGTATGGAGCAGCTTGTCATTCGGGTGAGGGGTAAGGATACCTCTGAGAAGTTTGGACAGAACCTTCGGTAATATCCGGCCATACCCAGAAAACGCCTGAGTGCTTTCCGAGAAGAGGGAGCCGGGTAGTCGAGAATGGCCGAGATGTTGGCTCGTTTCGGCCAGACGACGCCTTGTCCCACCTCGTGTCCCAAGTACGTCACTGTAGCTTGTGCGAAGATGGTTTTGGGAAGTGGGACGGTGAGGTTGGCTTCTTCCATTTGGGACATTACGACATCTAGTAGTTGTACATGGTTCTGCCAATTAGGAGAATATATTATTATATCATTTAAATATACAGCTACCCCACCAATGTCCTGTAATAGGCAACTCATGGTACGTTGGAACGTAGCCGGACTATTACGTAACCCAAACGGCATGAAGGTGCATTCAAAGTGTCCAAAGAAAGTGATGAATGTAGAGATAGGACGAGCTTGTGGAGCCAAAGGAATTTGGTAATAACCCGTAGTGAGGTCAATTTTAGTGATAAACTTGGACTGTCCCACCTTGTCAATTAAATCGTCGACCCGAGGAAGAGGGTAGGCGTCAGGGATGGTAACTGCATTGACTCGTCGGTAGTCCGTACACAGTCGTGTTTGTCCGTTTTCTTTGGGGACTAGGACGCACGGAGATGCCCACGGAGAATTACTGGGAACTGCTAAGCCGTGCTGCACGAGATAGTTGACCTCTTTCTTCATTATCATTTTCTTCTGGGGGTGTAATCGGTATGGGTGTTGGTGGCTAGAAGTTCCTGGATACAGTTGAATCTCATGGGACGTCAGATTACAACGGCCAGGGTTATCTCGGAACAAGTATCTGGGACTATAAATAATTTCAGAAATCTCCTTAGCTTGGTCAGGATTCAAGTGGTTAAGGTACAAAAGTAGGTTGTTTAAGATGTCGCTGTTGTTGCCGACTGTGGGAAGATCGAAATGTGGCAATGTCGATTCTTGGACCAATGGACTGTCGGTTGACATAGGTATTTTATTGGTACCGTGATTTAGCGAAAGCAATGTTTTGACTCAGCTGTCTAGTGGTACTTTGGAAAGGTTTGGCTTGAGCAAATTAACGTGAATAAGTTGAGTAGTTTTGCGTCTGTCAGTTATCTCGAATTATGACAAAAGAAACAATACAGATTTAATATATCTAGACTTTGCAAAAGCTTTTGATACCGTCCCCCACGAAAGACTACTTACTAAATTAGCTTCACACGGAATAAGTGGTAGTCTATTAAGTTGGACTAGTAATTGGTTGAATGATCGAAAAGAGAGAGTTGTTTTAAATGGAAAAACTTCTGGATGGAAAGATGTTACAAGTGGAGCTCCTCAGGGTTCCGTTCTTGGGCAACTTCTATTCATGGACTAAAATCTACTGTTTCCAAATTTGCTGATGATACAAAACTGTGCGGAATGGCAAATTATCACTTAAACCAATTAGATATTCAAGAAGATTTAGATTAATTACGGCAATGGTCTGAAAAGTGACTAATGAAATTTAACACAAGTAAATGCAAGGTGTTATAGCCAACCGTGAATCAAACCACTTTCAAATCGCCCGCCTACTAATTACGGTTTCGAACATGACTCATGGCCAGCATACGTGGTATGAACGTATGAGTTCGAACCTTGCCATGAAACTTTGGCCCCGCCTTCCTCGGGTATAAAAAGAGCCTCCCCGGTTGTCCACCCCCCCATCAGACGTCGGCAGCCTTTGGCAGCAGACAGACGATACTCACACGAGCACAGTCAATCTTGCTAGAGCTACTCTCTAGAGTTGACTTGTATTCGTAATCCAGCTTTACGTTGGATAGCTTTGCCTTGGCAGTTACACTGCCACCCACTTCTGGGCATTTCCCAGCACTTTTCCTATTCGCCATTTCCATATCTTCGTAGCTCTCCGGGATCCGCACGAGCCCTTGTTGGCTCGTGAGACTTCTTCGTCGTCCGGCCTGGCGAAATCTAGAAACATTCTATCGTAGTTTAGAGTAGTGTAGAAACCGTTACCACTGGGCACACAGTGTGTCCTACCACGCGGCTGTCACCAGTCGCCAAAGGAAGCTGTGTGACCCCTTTATATTATTTTCTTTGGCTCTGCTGAGCACATTTTATTTTTGTGTAACAGGGGGCTCGTCCCCCCACCCCGACGCACAGGATGGAGTCCTCAACTCCAACCCTGCCAACTAGGAAGACCTCCCCTGACGACCCCAATATCGACCCGGACAAGGCTAGACACGTGTTTCTTCATTCTGACCAGACCCGATTAGCTGACCTCAACCCATTTATGCTTAAGAAATGTCTTTCACAATTTACCAATGATATTAGCCAAGTTAAAAAACTTAGAAGCGGAGACCTCCAAGTTACCACCAACTCTGGGAGAGCTACACGCGATCTTCTTAAGGCTAGGAAGTTTCATTCCTTCGATGTTGTTGCATCCCTCCCTAGGTCACTCAACTCCTGCAGAGGAGTAATCCACTGCAGAGATTTGATGACCATGGAAGAATGTGACATCCTCGATGAGATGAAATCTGAAGGAATATTAGATGTCAAATTTATAACGCGAATGGACCGAGAAAGGAACGTACGAGTGAACACGCCCCTCATAATTCTCACTTTCAACTCAACAACCCTCCCTGACCACGTCAAAATTGGATACATCCATGTCCCAACACGACCATATGTCCCTAGCCCTTTACGCTGCAACAAATGCTTCAAATATGGTCACCTTGCCAAATTCTGCAGCAAACAATCAGTCACATGCGGTAAGTGTGCAGGCGAACATCCTATGGATGCTTGCTCTGCTAAGGTGTTTCAATGTGTTAACTGCCCCTCCAATAACAACCATGCATCCACCTCCCGAGACTGTCCCACTTTCAAAATAGAAAAACAAATTTGTACCGAAAAAGCAACTTGTGGCATATCCTTTTACGAAGCAAGGAAGCGTGTGATGGAAAGACTAGTACCTCCGGAGCAACTTCCTATGCTTCGGCAGTAAAGAAAACTTACAGAACCATTGAAACGCAAACTGAGAGCAAGCACTCCAAGGACAAAGAACACCGCCAAACTAACAGGCAAACTCACTCGCACCTTCCTTCCCCGGCCGTCCCAGAGCCTTCCAAACGTGTGCCCACACGTACGGTAGAGGATGTCAATATGGAGATCTCAGTTTCCCCAAAAACGACTTTTAAGTCCTATTTCTAGCCCAGACCGTTCATCCGGGGCTAAACACACCTCTCCCACTAAGGCCAAGAAAGGAAGAAACCGAAGCAGATAAAAAATGATAATAATAATAAATAATAATAAAAAAAAAAAAATAATAATAATAATAATAATGATAATAATAATAATAATAATAATAATAATAATCCAGTGGAATTGCCGAGGTGTTAGAAGTAAATTAAATGACTTAATAATTTTTAACTCGCTCAACAACCCCTCAGTTATATGTCTACAAGAGACTCATCTTAACCCCAGTGTTGAGTTCAAACTTAAGAACTACACCACCTACAGGAAGGACAGGTTGGCGCCTGGAGGGGGGGTCGCAGTTGCAGTCAGCGACTGCCTTCCCCAAGTGGAACTACCACTGGCCACCACCTTGGAAGCAGTCGCTATAAAAACGAAGCTGCATAACAAACTCGTGACCATCTGCTCCCTTTACCTACCTCCCGACCCTCGTTTCCCACTAGAGGAATTAAACGGGTTGATAGAACAACTACCCCACCACAAACTGATAGTGGGAGATTTCAACTCCCACCATCGCATGTGGGGTAGCAACAAAACCTCTCCTCGAGGGGAGCAGATGGAAGAAGTGCTCAACACTAACAACCTGGTCCTCCTAAACACTGGCAGTCCCACTCGAGTAGACAATACTAGGGGTTCATTTTCATGTATAGATTTATCCATATCATCTCCTGCGTTGTCTGACAACACACAATGGAATACGCATGACGACACCATGCTCAGCGATCATTTCCCAGTAATATTAAAAATGGGGGGTGACCACGCTACGGCTCCTCCAGCCTACGGAGACAACCCACCCCCTCCCTGTCCCAAATTTAACATCAAAAAAGCCAACTGGGAAATGTATCGCACAACCACCAACGTCAACATCACAGGGGATAATATGGATGACAAAATATTAAATTTATCAAACTATTT
The DNA here is from genome assembly GCF_046742065.1 of Oratosquilla oratoria. Lineage (NCBI taxonomy): Eukaryota > Metazoa > Arthropoda > Malacostraca > Stomatopoda > Squillidae > Oratosquilla > Oratosquilla oratoria. The sequence goes on along the minus strand of NC_134778.1, from coordinate 35,654,255 downwards.
TGAATTCAGCTATTAAGCATATACCAAAAACCTCGGTATTTCACAACCATAGAGTTCCTTGGTGGACATCAGACTGCAGAAAAGCACTTTGCAAGCGGAATAGGGCTTACCGAACTTTTAAAAATAACCCCATTGCACCAAATTTTATTACTTTTAAAAAGACGCAAGCAGAGGCCCGTAGAACAATAAAACATGCCAAACGAAAGTCTTGGCATGATTACATCTCCACAATAAACACAAACACTCCTCTATCACTCACAAATCTGGTCAGCCGTTCGAAAAATCGACGGTAAATATACCCCCAACATTAAGACCCTGACCATTGGAAACACGTTTGTAGATGCTCCCATGGACATCGCAAACACAATCGCAGACACATTTACGCAAAAAAGCAACACGAATAACTATTCTCCAACCTTTTTACAACATAAACAAAAACGGGAAGCAAAACCACTGATCTTCCATACACAGACATACCACGATTATAACACCCCCTTCCAACTACACGAGCTTGAACAAGCCCTAAGCTCGTGTAGAGGAACCTCTGCTGGCCCAGATGGGATTAGGTATGAGATGCTGCAACATTTGAATTCAATTTCACTCAACAAATTACTAGAAATATACAACACAATTTGGATTAGTCAAGAATTCCCCAAAACATGGAGACATGCCCACGTCATACCTATTCTCAAAAAGGTATGAGTCTTTCCTCTTATCGCCCTATATCGCTTACCAACTGCCTATGCAAAGTATTAGAACGTATGGTCAATAACAGATTAAAATTCATTCTCGAGTCCCAAAATTTAATAGTTCCTGCCCAATGTGGTTTCAGGAAAAATAGAAGTAGTCTCAACCATTTCGTTAACTTAGAACAAGATATCCTCTCCTCTTTCGAGAGGAAAGAATACCTTGTTGCTTGCTTTTTAGATTTAGAAAGAGCCTACGACATGGCATGGCGACGTGGTATCCTCGAAAAACTCTATGCACTTGGCCTTAGAGGGAATCTCCCTATTTTCATTCAATTTTTTTTTAAAACGTACCTTTTTAGTTAAAAATCAAAATTTCTTTTCAACAGTACGCACACAAGAAAATGGAGTACCACAGGGAAGTGTGTTAAGTCCCACATTATTTATGTTACTCATAAACGATATTCTACCCGCTCCACCTCGGAACCTTAAATACTCATTATACGCTGACGACGTCGGAATCTGGCATTCCTCACCGAACGCCAATTTTTCCGGCTCTCGCCTACAACTGGCCCTGGACTCGATCCAGGACTGGTCTGACAAATGGGGATTTAAGTTTTCGGGATTAAAGTCAACAGTAATTGTATTTTCACGCAGAGCCCAGGCAGAAATAAATCTGCAATTACATGGTAATCCCATTCCAGTACAAAATTCAACCTTTTTCCTTGGCCTGAAACTGGACTCCAGGCTAAACTGGAAGGCCCATGTAAAATATCTAGTTGATGCGTGCAACAAGAGAATTAATTTGCTACGTAAACTAACGGGCACAAATTGGGGAGCAGATAGGAAATCCCTGCTAATGATTTATAAGTCCCTGATTAGATCTAAACTAGACTATGGGTGTCAGATTTATGGTTCGGCAACACCAACCACGTTACAACCCCTGAACATTATCCAAAACAAAGGCCTAAGAGTAGCACTTGGAGCATTACGCTGCACAAGGATCGAGAGGCTGGAAGTTGAAGCAAATGTACCCCCCCTCCACTACAGGCGCGAACTCCTTGCACTCCGATACGTCGCCAAAGTGCTCCGTATCCCTCGACATCCCTGCAAGGAAACAATCAACCAGCACGAGCACTTCACCAACTCCAGCCTAAATCCCCTTTCCATCAGGATCCGATCCTTGTGTGAGCAGTATTCAGTGCCACTGTGGTCAATAGAACAGATGGTAGCCACCCACTTACCACCGTGGGAAAACATCGCCCTCAAGGTCAACATCAACCAAGACCTCAAGAAAAAGACGTCTTCCACAGAAGAACTAAGAATGAAGACCCTGGAGACCATCAATAAGTACAATGACCACAGGGCACTGTACACTGATGGCTCCAAGTGCGGCCCCAAAACTGGGACAGGGTTATACAACAACAAAACCCGGATGATGTTCAGATTGCCGGACCATACGAGCATATATATCGCCGAACTCTTTGGTATACACCAAGCCGTAGAATATGCTCAATCAGACACACATAGTAATTTCCTCATATTCACAGATTCGTTAAGCGCACTTCAATCAATTAAATCAGGTAACCATATGGAGAACTTTCTCTTGGGCAAAATCATTAGCACATTGTCGATAACTAGCAAGTCCATTACTCTCTCTTGGGTTCCCAGCCACATTGGGATCTCCGGGAATGAGAAAGCGGACACCTTAGCCAAATCTGCCTTAGAAAAAGACTCTATTACAGACATACCCCTGGACATAGGGACATTCAATTCCATACTAAGGAAACAATTACACACCCACTGGCAACTCCAGTGGAACAACCTTGACATCTCGCACAGACAAAAGGAACACATAACAGATTGGTCGACATCATACAGAAATAACAGACAGGAAGAAATCGCCATAGCAAGACTGAGGATGAACTCGACCCGCCTCACCCACCTAAACCCATACATAAACGGCGTATTTCCTCCCCAGTGCAACACCTGCAACACTATACTATCCATAAGACACATACTCCTACACTGCTCAAGATACAACACACAGCGCCGAGCGCTTATACAACACTGCAAACTTAAAAAAATTCAACTAAGCACTACAAATCTTTTGACCGACGACCGTTTACTTATTGACAAAGTAGTATTTTATTTGCGCACTACAGGACTATTGTGGAAATTATAATGGTAGATTAAAAAGGATCGCAGGTTCACACCAGGCTTAATGACCTCATTATAGGTCGATAACCTTAAAGATAAAAAAAAAAAAAAGTCCACCCCCTCCACTCTCTCACACAACCCCAGGTCTCACCTCTTCGACGCTGTACAGTATATTGGTGCATTGCTGTTTTGTTCGCAAGTGTTTAGTAGGCCAAATTCTTGGACTTGTATATCTTTATTTTGTTTTTGTTTTTTATATGTATTGAACTTTTGTTATTTGTCTTGTATGTATTTGTCAATGTTAAATGTCCCAGTGTACGTTGAGTGTATGTTCGTAAATGTTAATCAGTAAAGCTTTATTTTTTCTTTATGTGTAAATATAGTTAATTAAGTTTCGTGCAGACGTCTATCTTACCTCAACCGTAATCCTTATAATTCCTACTTACATTCAGTCTCAAATTGAACTTTTCCTCGGAACGTATTTTCATCTACCTAAATTACCTATACGTTCCACGCTATTGTTGTGGGTTTGCTTCCCAACTGGAACTGACTTATCCCTAGATTCGACTGAAGTTCCACTCATTACGTTAACTCAGGCCAAACCAAGCAAGCAACCCATGACAAAGGTAATGCACATAGGTAAAAATAACAGTAAGTACGATTACAAGTTATTTGGAAATTCGTTAACAAAAGTGGATAGTGAAAAAGATCTCGGCGTAATTATCAGTAATGATCTCAAATCATCCAAGCAGTGTATTTCAGCCTCTGAGAAAGCAAATAAGATTCTAGGACTGATTGCGCGATCTTTTGACTTCAAAAGTCCATCACTCATTAACAAGCTATATAAATAGTTAGTTCGTCCACATTTGGAATATGCTGTTTCCGTATGGTCACCGAATCTCATTAAAGACATTGACAGACTGGAAAAAGTACAACGGCGAGCCATAAAACTGATTTCAAACATCAAAAATAAATCATACGAAAATCGAGTAAAACACATGAATCTGTTTTCCCTAAAAAGCGTAGACTCAGAGGTGACTTGATACAGGTCTTTAAGATTCTAAAGGGAATTGACAACATCAAAAGTGACAAAATTTTCACATTGAATGAGAATCAGACAAGAAACAATGGTCTCAAACTGTCCGGAAATAGATTCAATTTGGAAGTGGGTAGAAACAACTTCGCCAACCGTGTAGTTAATGAATGGAATAAACTTCCTGCACAGGTAGTGCAATGTAGTTCAGTTCGAAGCTTTAAGAATCATTTAGATAAACACCTAAGCAAGATGCTGTAATGATTATAATTTATTTTATATTATTTGTTTTTGTTTTGTTATCATTTGTCTGTTTGATTCTCATTTATTATTAGTTATATGTCAATTTATCATTATTTACTATTTACCTGTTTGTTTATTATTTAACTATACCTATGCATTTATCAATGAATTTTATTTGTTATTTACATTATTATAGTTTTTATTGACTAATATATCATTATTATGATTTTTTTCGCATCCGACCTAGATATGGACCAAAAGGTCTCCTGTCGGCATGCTCCGCCTTTGTAATCCTTTGTTACGTCTTTGTAGCCAACGAAAATAAGGGGGTCATTAAGCCTGGTGTGAACCTGCGATCCTGTTTAATTTACCATTACAATTTCCACAACAGTCCTGTTGTGCGCAAATAAAACACTACTTTGTCAATAAGGATACAGTCATTGGCCAAAAGATTTGTCACGTTTAATTGAATGTTCTTGAGTCTACAGTAATGTATAAGCGCCTGGCGCTTTATATTTCTTGCAGTGTATGAGTATGTGTCTTACAGATAGTGTAGTGTTACAGGTGTTGCACTGGGGAGGAAATACGCCAGTGATGTAAGGATCTAGGTGGGTGATGTAGGTGGAATTCATCCTCAGCCTTGCTGTGGCGATTTCTGTTGGAGGGGGTTTTGGTGGAAAACGCGGATAGGTTTCTTCCGGTTTATTGGGGTGAGCCTGATCTGCTACAATCTTGGCCTGGCAGCTCCGAAGTCAACTTTAGAGGTGCCAGATTTTCCTAGCTAAACTTAATCTAATTAAGAAATGGGCGTGCCCATAAGAAGGCAGCCAATTAAATTAAAAGATGGGCGTGCCTCCCGAGAAGGGCAGCCAATAGAATGTCTTGAGGTGCAAGAGGGGAGCCAGAGCCGTAGGTGTGAACTCTGACCCTGGATTGAGCGCAAAGTCTTGTTGTTTTGGGTGATTTGACAGATGTATGGAGAAGGAGGTCACTAGGTGACCTCTGATGCGCAGCTGGGTCCACGCGGTGAATGGGTCGTTCTTCGATGGGCCTCTCGTAATGAAAGGCCTCTCTTCTTGGAAGAGGAGGTAAGTCCACGCGATGAATGGGTCGTTCTTCGATGGGCCTCTCGTAATGAAATCGTCTGCCGCTAACATCTGCCGCTAACAATGCTCGGCCACGCTATTGTCACCGTCCCGGTGACTGTACACACAGAGAAACAAGAACAAAACACAAGGCAAGGTCCTTAACACGGCCTTGGCATTAGGATTATATACAAGAATAAAATATATGAAAAACAAGAGAGCTTAAAATTAAGAATATTGGAAAGTAGATATTGTTTCCGTTCACCTATACAAGGAATATACATTTATGAAGGCGTGGCTCTGTTACGTAGATTATAATGGAAAAATGGTACTGGCGGGGTTTGCGAGACGGTTCGTGAGCTGTCGTCTCTATCCTGAATTGAGGTAGTTGGGGAATTAACATCTTCTATGTCTAAGCCACGAGGAACCTTTTTTATGTGATCTTTATGCAACAGAGTCTCTGTCCTAGTTTGCAAACTGAGTGCCTTTACTTTATTGTTGGATTCGTGGTCAAGGATACGATAGGGACCTGAGAATTTTGCTGAAAGCTTAGAGGTAGGTGTGTGGTTAAGAGTGTAAACAATGTCTCCAATATCAAAGGTGTCAGTTCTGGCTGATTTGTTGTGCAAACGGACCATTTCGTCCTTCGTTAGATGGAGAGAATTATGTATTCTTTTGAAAAGGTGATTAAAATTTGCTACTTTAACTTTCACAAGGTCATTGAAATTATAGATTGGAGGTAGATCTGAAAGGAGAAGATCATAAGGGAGCTGTTTGTCTGAACCAAAAAGAACAAAATGAGGTGACTCTGATATTGATTTATTTATTGCAGAATTTAGACACGCTTGAATCATGGGAACATGTTCATCCCAGGAGGGTTGAATGTCAGAAGCAAGATGTCTGATAACATTGAGAATCTTTCTATTTTGGCGCTCAACGAGGCCATTTGAACTAGGATGATAAGCAGTAGTATTACATTTATTGATTTGGAAATACTCGCAAATGTTCGAAAGAATCTCATTGTTAAACTCACTTCCGTTGTCAGAGATTAGAGTTTTGGGTGTCGTAAATGGGCATATGAGGTTGTCAATAATTGTCTTTGCAACGTGCTGTGCTGTCTTGTCTGGTAAGGGTGCAAGAATACAGAATCTAGAAAAGTGGTCGACACAGACAAAAAGGTATTTGTTACCATTTGGTGTAAGAGGTAACTTAAGGAGATCGACAGCTACTGTGTCGAAGGGTTTTGAAGGTGTAGGGTAATTTAGAATTGGAACATGACCGCTAATGTGACCTTTGTGACTCGCACAAGAATGACAGGAGTCGATGTGGTTGTGTATGTCCTTACGCATAGTTAACCAAAAATAATGTAGTCTAGCCTGAGTAACACATTTGTCTTTGCCAGGATGTGCAGCAATCGGGGAATCGTGTATAAGTTTTAAAACTTCTGGAATGAGCTCTGTAGGAACTACTAGTTGGAGGACCGATCTGTTGGGTTCCTGTTTGTTTGTTAATGTTGTTTTATGATAGAGAATGTCATCAACTAGTGTGTAGTTGTCAATGTCTGGGGGGAAATTGTCAGTGTCACCTGTGTCTGCAGATTCGAGGAAATATATGACACGTTTCCAAAGAGGGTCTGATCTCTGAGCTGCTGCTATGCGTGCTTGTGTAATATTAGTTGAAATAGGGACTGGAATGACGGTTGCAATGTGTCGACTAAGAGCGTCTGCCACCTGATTGGCTTTTCCATGGACAAAATGGAAGGTAGGCATGTACTCTTGGATGGTGAGAAACCATCGGGCAAGTTTTCCTGATAGATTTTTCCCTTTAAACAAATGTAAGATTGGTTGATGGTCTGTGTATATGTGTATTTCGTACCCGAGGATAATGTCTTTGAAATGCTTGAGGGCGTATATCACTGCTAAGGCTTCTATTTCTGTGACTGAGTAATTACGTTCGTGCTTGTTAAGAGTGCGGCTCGCATAAGCAATAGGTCTGAGTTTTGAGTTGTGTTCTTGCATGAGAACAGCGCCTAAACCGGAATATGAGGCATCTGTGTAAATTGTGAAGGGAAGCTTGTGGAAGCTTGTGGTCTGGGAATGCAAGGACAGGAGCTGTGGTTAAGGCTTTCTTTAAGTCAGTAAAGGCTTTCTCTTGGTCAGGTGTCCAAATGAAGGGTATGTCTTTCTTAAGGAGTGACGTCAAAGGTGCTGCTACACTAGCGTAACCTTGAATGTAACGTCTGTAAAATCCTGATAGACCAAGGAATGAACGTACGTGATCTACGGAAGTAGGACGTGGGAATTCAGTGACTGCCTTGACCTTGTCCTGCGAAGTTAATATTCCTTTGGAATTTAGGACGTGTCCTAAGAAACGTATTTCCTTCTGAAGGAAGGAACACTTCTTAAGCTTCAATTTGAGACCTGCTTGTTCTAGCCGCGAGAACACATTGTGTAGAGTGTGTAGATGTTCGTCAATGGATTTGGAAGCTATTATGACATCGTCAAGATACATGAAAACAGAATCACCAATGAGACCATTAAGTACTTGATGCATGAGGCGTGTGAATACTGAAGGGGCTGAAATGAGACCCATGGCGAGTCGTTTAAATTGATAGTGTCCTGTGGGTGTGCTAAAAGCTGTCAGAGGCCTCGACTCTGGAGCAAGGGGGATCTGGAAATATCCCGACATAAGGTCTAAGGTGGTGAAAACTACATTGTTTTCACCAACAGAGTGGAGGAGGTCGTTTAGCAGGGGAATAGGGTGTCGGTCAGGAATGATGAGTTTATTTAACTCTCTGAAATCCACTACAGGTCGAAAAGACCCGTCCTGCTTTGGCACTACAAAGAGTGGAAAATTCCACTCGCTAATTGACGTTTCAATTACGTCCTGTGCAATCATGTCTTTAATCAGTGAATCCACTATCATGCGTTTAGAGTGCGGTAGTCTGTATGCGGGAATGTAACATGGTTTAGAGTTCTCACGAAGGGGTATATGATGTTGAATTATATTAGTGACTCCAAGGGGTTCACCTTCCGTTGCAATGGTCTGTCTGAACTTGTTGCAAAGTGCAAGCAAGTCTGCTTGTGCATCAGGGAAATCAATTGAGTTAAGGTGAGATGCGTTAATAGGTTCCTGTGCTGCTTGCACATTGGGAACTGTGGCACAAACTTGAGAAGTTGGGAGCTCGTTATCCATGATTTTGATACGTGAAGGGTAAATTTGGAAATCACAGATGTTTGCGCAAAACTTTCGTGTCCTTGAGGGGGACCTGTGACGTGACTGATGACGTGTGCGAGATGTATGTCTTGATCTCGTGATAGGGGGAGTGGCCTGTGTTACCTGGGCTATCATGTGGTTTCGTGTAATAGGTGTAGTCTGGCTTTCTATTTCCTCGGTCGCCTTGTCCGAGTCAGGAAATTGTCTAGCGAATCTCGATAATTTGACATCAGGTTTGAAAGCGGAGGTGCCTACTCGTCGCAACGTCTCTGGGTGCAATTTAGAGATAAAAACAAGGTAGGCTACCATGGATACGACATATTCCACACTCATCATGCCGTTTGTTACCCATTGACTGTTAACAAGATCTTCTCTTAATTTGGTTTTCACGGAGGTTGCTACACTCACTGATTGATCCTTATGTTGGTAAGGTGGGTGATTTAACTCTTTCCCTACAGAATAAATGGTTGAGAAGGCACCAAGCGGTTCAAAAATATCAAAGGCCTTCTTGAATTCGTCCACGAATTCTGCGTATGTGTCTATTTCGAGGAAAGCGTCAGCGTGGATTATGAATCCTGCTAATGTGCCATGTTTGTCAATCCTAGACGTCAAGATGGATATTTTTGTTTTGTCATCTGTGGCGCCTCTACGTGCAATTTCAGCGTCCACTTCTGTCAGGAAATTGTGCACTGGTATATTCTTACCATTAAACAAAGGGAGGGTCGATTCGTCTTTTATGAGAGTAACTAAATTTTGGGTAGGCGCGGCAGTTGCACCTTGTCCCGAGGAGCTAGCCTGTCGCTGTTGTGGTTGTTGTTGTTGTTGTTGTTGTTGTTGTTGTTGGTCATCCATGTCTTGCGGGATCTGTGCCGATTGGCTACGTGTAACGGGTCTGTAAGGGTGGTGGTCACTATGTTGCATTTACAAAAAAAAATTAAAGAGATCCTGTTGCACTAGGTGGACTTATAAAACGGAAATATATCTACTTACCCAAGTTGACGTATGGAGGGAACGGGTGATGGGCGGTTGCGGTCGCGCACAGGGTGATGGAAGAAAGGGTGATGGGGAGTTGTGAGAGGATCCTGCGTTCACGGAAATGCTGTAATGTAGGTAAAGGTTAGTGCTCTGTTGAAATATCAGAATGTATGGGTAAAGGAGCACTGTATACAAATCCCAAGTATTACTTTGAGAAAAGAAAAATAAAAGAAGGGGCTTGTAGGAGCTATACGTGTCTTCTTGACGTAGCTGTTGAGCAGCTGGAAACAGCGGCGAAGGTCGGTCGTTCAGGCAGGCAGTTGCAGAAGGTACCTCGTCGATGTGCAGCTGGCGTTGAACAGCTGGTTGTAGCGAAGCTCTCGTCGCTCGATGGGCAGCTGGTTGTAGCGAAGCTCTCGTCGCTCGAGTTGGAGGGCGTGGTGGAGAATGGAAGTCTGTTGAGCAGCTGTTGGTGGAGATGGCGAAGCTCGAAGAATGTTAAATGTTGTCTTCGGTCTCGAGTTGGAGGGCGTGGTGGAGAATGGAAGTCTGTTGGGCAGCTGTTGGTGGAGGTGGCGAAGCTCGAAGAATGTTAAATGTTGTCTTCGGTGTCGAGTGGGTTGATTGGCGATGGCCTAGACGTCGGTGCTTAGCGTGCTTTCGCTGGTTGCTTGTAGATATGGATTAGAGTTCGAATCCACTTGCTGCTTCGATGTTCACGGCTGTAGAGTTCGTCTTGCCTTCGTATGTAGAGTTCGAAATCCACTAGCTGCCACCACTTGTTGGAGGGGGTTTTGGTGGAAAACGCGGATAGGTTTCTTCCGGTTTATTGGGGTGAGCCTGATCTGCTACAATCTTGGCCTGGCAGCTCCGAAGTCAACTTTAGAGGTGCCAGATTTTCCTAGCTAAACTTAATCTAATTAAGAAATGGGCGTGCCCATAAGAAGGCAGCCAATTAAATTAAAAGATGGGCGTGCCTCCCGAGAAGGGCAGCCAATAGAATGTCTTGAGGTGCAAGAGGGGAGCCAGAGCCGTAGGTGTGAACTCTGACCCTGGATTGAGCGCAAAGTCTTGTTGTTTTGGGTGATTTGACAGATGTATGGAGAAGGAGGTCACTAGGTGACCTCTGATGCGCAGCTGGGTCCACGCGGTGAATGGGTCGTTCTTCGATGGGCCTCTCGTAATGAAAGGCCTCTCTTCTTGGAAGAGGAGGTAAGTCCACGCGATGAATGGGTCGTTCTTCGATGGGCCTCTCGTAATGAAATCGTCTGCCGCTAACATCTGCCGCTAACATTTCCTCCCGTCTATTTCTTCTATATGATGTTTACCAGCCTGTTATGTGCTCCTTTTGTTTGTGTGTGACGTGGAGATTGTCCCACTGGTGCTACCAGGGGGCGTGTAATTGTTTTCTTATGATAGAATTGAAAGTGCCTATGTCTATGGGTATACCGGTGATATAGTCCTTTTCTAACGCAGATTTGGCCAGCGTGTCCGCTTTCTCGTTCCCGGAGATCCCAATGTGGCTGGGAACCCAAGAGAGAGTAATGGACTTGTTGGTCGTCGAGAGTGCGCTAATGATTTTGCCCAGGAGAGAATCCCTCATTTGGTTACTTGATTTAATTGGCTGTAATGCACTCAAAGAATCTGAGAAAATAACAAAGTTACTATGTGTGTCAGATTGAGCATTTTCTATCGCTTTGAATATTCCGAAGAGTTCGGCAATATAAATGCTCGTATAGTCCGGCAATCTGAACATCATCCGGGTTGTGGAGCTATATAATCCTGTCCCTATCCTACGGCCACTCTTGGAACCATCAGTATACAGTGCCCTGTGGTCAGTGTACCCGTTGATGGGTTGTAGGGTCTTCTGTCGGAGTTCTTCTACCGAGCACGATTTCTTCTGGAGGTCTTCATTGATGTTGACGTTCAGGGTGATCTTTTCCAACGGTGGTATGTGGAACGTCTTCAATTTTTCAATAGACCACAGTGGCACTGAATACTGCTCACACAAGGATCGGATCCTGATGGAAAAGGGATTAAGACTGGAGCTGGTAAAATGCTCGTATTGGACGCTGCTCGCTTGCAGGGATGTCGTGGGATACGAAGCACTTTGGCGGCGTAGCGGAGTGTAAGGAGTTCGCGCCTGTAGTGGAGGGGGGGAACATTGGCTTCAACTTCCAGCCTCTCGATTCTTGTGCAGTGTAATGCTCCAAGTGTTAGTCGTAGTCCTTTATTTTGGATGATGTTCAGGGGTTGTAACGTGGTTGTTGTTGCTGAACCATAAATCTGACACCCATAGTCTAATTTAGATATAATTAGGGACTCATAAATCATTTGCAAAGATTTCCTATCTGCTCCCCAATTTTTGCTCGTTAGTTTGCGTAGCATCAACTAGATATTTTAGCCTGGAGTTCAGTTTCACGCCAAGGAAAAAGGTTGAATTTTGTACTGGAATGGGATTTCCATGTAATTGCAGATCGATTTCTGTCTGGGCTCTACGTGAAAATACAACCACTGTTGACTTTACTTTTGAAAACTTAAATCCCTATTCGTCAGACCATTCCTGGAGCGAGTCCAGGGCCAGTTGTACGCGAGAGCCGGAAAAACTAGCGTTCGATGAGGAATGCCAGATTCCGACGTCGTCAGCGTATAATGAGTATTTAAGGTTCCGAGGTGGAGCAGGTAGAATATCGTTGATAAGTAACAAATAATGTGGGCTCAACACACTTCCCTGTGGTACGCCATTTTCTTGTATGCGTATTGATGAAAAGCAACCTTGAATTTTGACAGAGAATGTTCGTTCTAGTAGAAAATTCTGAAGAAAAATAGGGAGATTCCCTCTAAGGCCAAGTGCATAGAGTTTTTCGAGGATACCACGTCGCCATGCCATGTCGTAGGCTTTTTCTAAATCTAAGAAGCAAGCTACAAGGTAGTCTTTCCTCTCGAAACTTGAAAGGATATCATGTTCTAAGTTGACCAAATGGTTGAGACTACTTCTATTTTTCCTGAAACCACATTGGGCAGGAACTATTATATCTTGAGATTCGAGAATGAATTTTAATCTGTTATTGACCATACGTTCTAATACTTTGCATAGGCAGTTGGTAAGCGCTATAGGGGGATAAGAGGAAGGACTCTTTGGCTCCTTCCCCTTTTTGAGAATAGGTATGACGTGGGCATGTCTCCATGTTTCTGGGAAGTCATTATTAATTCAAATTTTCTTGTATAGTTCCAGTAATTTGTTGAGTGAGATTGAATTCAAATGTTGCAGCATCTCATACCTAATCTCATCCGGGCCAGCAGAGGTCCCTCTACACGAGCTTAAAGTCTGTGTAGTTGGAAGGGAGTATTGTATTCGTGGTGTGTATGTGTACGGAAGACCAGTGGCTCTGGTTCCATTCTTTATTTATGCTGTAGGAATGTTGGCGAATAGGTATCTGTATTTCTTGTTTGTGTTAATGTATCTGCTATTATGTTTGTGATGTCGGTGGGGGTATCTACAAATGTGGTTCCTATCGTCAAAGTCTTTATGGTAGGTGCATGTTTGCCATCAATTCTTCGGACGGCTGACCAAATCTGCGTTAGAGTGGTGTGTATGTTTATTGTCGAAATAAAATCACGCCAAGATTTTCGCTTGGAGTGTTTAATGGTTTTACAGGCCTTTGCTTGCGCCGTTTTAAAAGTAATCAAGTTCGGTAAAATTGGGTTCTTTTTAAATGTTCGATAAGCCCTATTCCGCTTGCAAAGTGCTTTTCTGCACTCTGATGTCCACCAAGGAACTCTATGCTTGTGAAATGTCGAGGTCTTTGGTATGTGCTTATGCGCTAAATTCAAAATGGATAAAGTTAAATTGACTACTTTGTCATCCATATTATCCCCTGTGGTGTTGACGTTCTACCAACGTCAACACCACAGGGGATACATTTCCTAGTTGGCTTTCCTCATGATGAATTTGGGACAGGGAAGGGGTGGGTTGTCTCCATAGGCTGGAGCATCCGTAACGTGGTCACCCCCTATTTTTAGGATGACTGGGAAATGATCGCTGAGCATGGTGTCGTCATGCGTAGTCCATTCTATGTCGTCAGACAGCGCAGGAGATGATATGAATAAATCGATGCATGAAAAGTTGCCCCTAGCATTGTCTACACGAGTGGGATCGCCAGTGTTTAGGAGGACTAGGTTGTTGATATTCAGAACTGCCTCCATCTGCTCCCCTCGAGCACATGTTCTATGACTCCCCCACATGTGATGGTAGTGCAATGTAGTTCAGTTCGAAGCTTTAAGAATCATTTAGATAAATACCTAAGTAAGATGCTGTAATGATTATAATTTATTTTATATTATTTGTTTTTGTTTTGTTATCATTTGTCTGTCTGATTTTCATTTATTATTAGTTATGTCAATTTATTGTTATTTACTATTTACCTGTTTGTTTATTATTTAACTATACCTATGCATTTATTTATGTATTTTATTTGTTATTTACATTATCATAGTTTTTATTTATTATCTTATTATTAGTATGATTTTTTTTTCGCATCCGACCTAGATATGGATCAAAAGGTCTCCTGTCGGCATGCTCCGCCTTTGTAATCCTTTGAAGTTAAAGTCTCCGACTATAAGTTTATGGTGGGGCAGCTGTCTTATAATTTTATCTACCTCCTGTAGCGGAAATGGTTGGTCTGGAGGTAAATACATGGAACAGATGGACGCAAGTTTGTTCTGTACTTTCGTTTTTACAGCAACTGACTCCAAAGTTGTGGATAATGGCAGCTCCGCTTGGGGAAGGCAGTTGCTGACAGCAACTGCGACCCTCCCTGCAGGCGCGAACCTGTCCTTTGTTTAGATGGTAAAGTTTTTCAGGTGTAATTGAAAACTGGGATTTAGGAATGTTTCCTGTAGACATATAACTGAGGGGTTGTTTATAGAGTTGAAAATAGATAGGTCATTTACTTTATTTCTAATACCTCGGCAATTCCACTGGATGATTTTATTTTATTTATTATTTTATTATTTTATTTATTTATTATTATTTTTTTTTTATTATTATTATTTTTTTTTTGCTTCGATTTCTTCCTTTCTTGGCCTTAGTGGGAGAGGTGTGTTTTGCCCCCGATGCTCGGTCTGGGCTGGATATTGGAATTAATAGTCGTTTGCAGGAGCCGGCGATCTCCATGGGGACATCCTCTTCCACATGTGTAGGCACACATAGTGGAAGCTCTGGGATAGTCGGGGAAGGAAGGTGCGAGTGCGTGGTTTGTTTGGTAGGTGGGCAGAGATCTTTGTCCTTATCGGAGTGCTTGCTTTCAGTTTGTGTTTCTACGGTTCTGTAAGTTTTCCTAACTGCAGAAGCATAGGAAGTTGCTCCGGAAGGACTAGTTGGGGTAACTTGTCTTTCCATCACACGCTTCCGTGCTTCGTAGAAAGAGATGCCACAAGTTGCTTTCTCGGTACAAATTTCTTTTTCTATTTTGAAGGTGGGACAATCTCGGGAGGTGGATGCATGCTTGTTGTTAGAGGGGCAGTTTACACATTGAAACACATTTGTAGAGCAGGCATCTGTAGGATGTTCTCCTGCACACTTACCGCACACGATCGTTTGGCTATGACAAAACTTAGCAAGGTGACCATATTTAAAACACTTATTACAATGCAAGGGGTTGGGGACATATGGTCGTACTGAGACATGGATGTATCCAACTTTGACATGGTCAGATAGGGTTGTGGAGTTGAAAGTGAGGATGATAAGGGGCGTGTTCCCTCGCATGTTCTTTTCCCGGTCCATTCGCATTATGAATTTGTCATCTAGAATCCCTTCGTCTTTCATTTCTTCGATGATGTCAGAATCGTCCATGGTCATCAAATCTCTGCAGTGGATTACTCCTCTGCAGGAGTTGAGTGACTTAAGGAGGGAGGCAACAACATCGAAGGTATGAAACTTCTTGCGTGTGGCTTTCCCAGAGTTGGTGGTAACATGGAGATCTCCGCTTCTAAGTTTCCTATCCCGGTTGATATCATCAGTATAAAATCACAAACATTTCTTCAGAATAAGGGGGTTGAGATCAGCTAATCGGGTTTGGTCTGAGTGGAGAAAAACGTGGCTAGCCTTATCCGGGTCGATATTAGGGTCGTCAGGGGAAGTCTCTATCGTTTGCAAAGGTGGCGTTGAAGACTCCATTCTGCACGTCGGGGTGGGTGACAAGACCTCTGCTACACAAGAAGTGTGCTCAGTAGACTCAAAGGAACAATACTACAGGGGTCACACAGTTCCTTGGCGACTGGCGACAGCCGCGTGGAAAGACACGATGTGTGCCCAGTGGGGACGGGGTCTATACTATTTTAATCTACGACAGGTTTATACTAAATTTCGCCGGGCCGGACGACCGAGGAGTCTCACGAGCCAGCAAGGACTCGTGCGGATCCCGGAGAGCTACGAAGAGACGGAGAGGTGAAGGAGAGTAAGAGGTGGGAAACGCCCAGAAGTGGGTAGCAGTGTGAACTGCCTAGATGAAAGACATCCAACGTTACGCTGGACTACAAGAACAAGTCAATTCTAGAGAGTAGCCCTAGCAAATATGACTGTCTTTTTTTTTTCTATCTTTAGCCTGGTGTGAACCTGCGATCCTTTTTAATCTACCATTATAATTTCCACAATAGTCCTGTTGTGCGCAAATAAAATACTACTTTGTCAATAAGTGATTAATCGATCATCTGTCAAAAGATTTGTAGTGTTTAACTGATTTCTTTTAGTTTACAATGTTGTATTAGCGCTTGGCGCTGTGTATTATATTTTGAGCAGTGTATGAGCATGTGTTTTATGGATAGTATAGTGTTGCAGGTGTTGCACTGGGGAGGAAATGCGCCATTTATATATGGGTTTAGATGGGTGAGGTGGGTCGAGTTCATCCTCAGTCTTGCTATGGCAATTTCCTCCCGTCTGTTGTTTCTGTATGATATCGACCAGTCTGTTATGTGTTCTTTTTGTTTGTGTGTGATATGAAGATTGTCCCACTGGTGTTGCCAGTGGGCGTGTAATTGTTTTCTTAAGATAGATTTGAAGGTTCCTGTGTCCAGGGGTATGTCTGTGATATAGTCTTTTTCTAAGGCAGATTTAGCTAGAGCAGTGGTTCCCAAACTTTTTTCTGTCATTTCCCCCCTGCACCCAGTTCAACCATCCAGATTTCCCCCTTCATGTGTATGAGGGAAAGAGTAGTTAAAACACACTGTGACTATTTACTAATTTATTTTTCAAATGTACATATATACTGATAAACATGCATTCTCTCTCTCTCTCTCTCTCTCTCTCTCTCTCTCTCTCTCTCTCTCTCTCTCTCAGACATGAGAAAATTCATCTGAGATTTTTATTAGTTCGAAGGTAGAATAATTACTTCCCCCCTGGTAGCTTCAAATTTCCCCCTAGAGGGAAATTTCCCCCAGTTTGGGAACCCCTGAGCTAGAGTGTCCGCTTTCTCATTCCCGGAGATCCCAATGTGGCTGGGAATCCAAGAGAGAGTAATGGACTTGTTAGTCGTCGACAGTGTGCTAATGATTTTGCCCAGGGGAAAATTCTCCGTATGGTTACCCGACTTGATTTAATGCACTTAATGAGTCTGAGAATATGACAATGTTACTATGAGTGTCAGATTGAGCATTTTCTATCGCTTTGTATATAGCGAAGAATTCGGCAATATAGATACTCGTATGCTCCGGCAATCTGAACATCATCCGGGTTTTGGTGCTGTAAACCCTGTCCCTGTTTTATGGCCGCGCTTGGAGCCATCTGTGTACAGTGCCCTGTGGTCATTGTACCCGTTGATGGTTTTCAGCGCCTTCTGACGGAGCTCTTCTATAGAAGAAGATTTTTTTTTGAGGTCTTCGTTTGTGTTGATCTTCAGGGTGTTGGCTTTCCACGGTCGTATGAATGTGGACTTTAGTTTTTCTATTGACCACAGTGGCACTGAATACTGCTCGCACAAGGATCGGAACCTGATGGAAAAGGGATTTAGACTGTAGTTGGTGAAGTGCTTGTGTTGGTTTATTGTTTGTTTGCATGGATGTCGTGAGTTGCGGAGCACTTTGGCGGCGTATCGTAGAGTTAGCATTTCACGCCTGTAGTGGAGGGGGGGGGGACATTTGCTTCAACTTCCAGCCTCTCAAGTGCAATTCGTAGGCCTTTGTTTTGGATGGTGTTCAGGAGTTGTAACGTGGTTGGTGTTGCCGAACCATAAATCTGACACCCATAGTCTAATTTAGATCTAATTA
This sequence comes from Oratosquilla oratoria, assembly GCF_046742065.1. Taxonomy (NCBI): domain Eukaryota; kingdom Metazoa; phylum Arthropoda; class Malacostraca; order Stomatopoda; family Squillidae; genus Oratosquilla; species Oratosquilla oratoria. Next base: position 35,636,595 of record NC_134778.1, on the reverse strand, counting down.
GGGACTCGTAAATCATTAGCTGGGATTTCCTATCAGCTCTCCAATTTGTACCCGTTAGTTTTCGTAGCAAATTAATTCTCTTGTTGCACGCATCAACTAGATATTTTACATGGGCCTTCCAGTTTAGCCTGGAGTCCAGTTTCAGGCCATGGAAAAAGGTTGAATTTTGTACTGGAATGGGATTACCATGTAATTGCAGATTTATTTCTGCCTGGGCTTTGCGTGAAAATACAATTACTGTTGACTTTAATCCCGAAAACTTAAATCCCCATTTGTTAGACCAGTCCTGGAGCGAGTCCAGGGCCAGTTGTACGCGAGAGCCGGAAAAATTGGCGTTCGGTGAGGAATGCCAGATTCCGACGTCGTCAGCGTATAATGAGTATTTAAGGTTCCGAGGTGGAGCGGGTAGAATATCGTTTATAAGTAGCATAAATAATGTGGGACTTAACACACTTCCCTGTGGTACGCCATTTTCTTGTGTGCGTATTGATGAAAAATGGCGTTGAGTTTTAACCGAAAATGTTCGTTCTTTTAAGAAATTCTGAATGAAAATAGGGAGACTCCCTCTAAGGCCAAGTGCATAGAATTTTTCGAGGATACCACGTCGCCATGCCATGTCGTAGGCTCTTTCTAAATCTAAGAAGCAAGCTACAAGGTAGTCTTTCCTCTCGAAACTTGAGAGGATGTCTTGTTCTAAGTTGACCAAATGGTCGAGACTACTTCTATTTTTGCTGAAACTACATTGGGCAGGAACTATTAAATTTTGAGACTTTAGAATGAATTTTAATCTGTTATTGACCATACGTTCTAATACTTTGCATAAGCAGTTGGTAAGCGCTATAGGGGGATAAGAGGAAGGACTCTTTGGCTCCTTCCCCTTTTTGAGAATAGGTATGACGTGGGCATGTCTCCATGTTTTGGGGAATTCTTGATTAATCCAAATTTCGTTGTATAATTCTAGTAATTTTTTTGAGAGATTGAATTCAAATGTTGGAGCATCTCATACTTAATCCCATCTGGGCCAGCAGAGGTTCCTCTACACGAGCTTAAGGCTTGTTCAAGCTCGTGTAGTTGGAAGGGAGTGTTGTATTCGTGGTGTGTCTGTGTATGGAAGATCAGGGGTTCTGCTTCCCGTCTTTGTTTATGTTGTAAGAAGGCTGGAGAATAGTTATTCGTGTTGCTTGTTTGTGTAAATGTGTCTGCTATTGTGTTTGCGATGTCGGTAGGAGTATCTACAAATATGTTTCCTATGGTCAGGGTCTATATGCTTGGTGTATATTTGCCGTCGATTCTTCGGACGGCTGACCAGATTTGTGTTAGAGGGGTGCTTATGTTTATTGTTGAGATGTAGTCGTGCAAAGACTTTCATTTGGCCTGTTTGATTGTTTTCCGGGCCTTTGCTTGCGTTTTTTTTAAAGTAATGAAGTTGGGTGCAATTGGATTATTTCTAAAAGTACGGTAAGCCCTATTCCGCTTGCAAAGTGCTTTTCTGCAGTCTGATGTCCACCAAGGAACTCTATGCTTGTGAAATACCAAGGTTTTTTGTATATGCCTATGTGCTGAATTCAAAATTGAAATAGTTAAATTTGATATTTTGTCATTCATATTATCCCCTGTGATGTTGACGTTGGTTGTTGTGCGATACATTTCCCAGTTGGCTTTTGTAATATTGAATTTAGGACAGGGAGGGGGTGGGTTGTCTCCGTAGGCTGGAGCAACCGTAGCGTGGTCACCCCCTATTTTCAGTATTACTGGGAAATGATCGCTGAGCATGGTGTCGTCGCGTATTCCATTGCGTGATGTCAGACAACGCAGGAGATGATATGGATAAATCGATACATGAAAAGGAACCCCTATTATCGTCTACTCGAGTGGGACTGCCAGTGTTTAGGAGGACCAGGTTGTTGGTGTTTAGTATTTCTTCCATCTGCTCCCCTCGAAGAGATGTTTTGTCGCTACCCCACATGCGAGGGTGGGAGTTGAAGGCTCCCACTATGAGTTTGTGGAGGGGTAGTTGTTTTATCAACTCGTTTACTTCCTCTAGTGGGAAACGAGGGTCGGGAGGTAAGTAAATGGAGCAGATGGTCATGAGTTTATTGTGCAGCTTGGTTCTGATAGCGATTGCTTCCAAGGTAGTGGTTAGTGGTAGTTCCACTTGGGGAGGGCAGTCACTGACTGCTACTGCGACTCCCCCCTCCAGGCGCCAACCTGTCCTTCCTATAGGTGGTAAAGTTCTTGAGTTTGAACTCGACACTGGGCTTAAGGAGCGTTTCTTTTAGACATATGACTGAGAGGTTGTTTAATGAGTTAAAAATTACTAGGTCATTTAATTTACTTCTAACACCTCGTCAATTCCACTGGATTATTTTAATTTATATTTTATTCATTTTTATTTATTTTTGTTTGTTTTTATCCTGTTTTAATTTGTTTATTTATCTGCTTCGGTTTCTTCCTTTCTTGGCTTTAGTGGGAGAGGTGTGTTTAGCCCCGGATGAACGGTCTGGGCTAGAAATAGGACTTAAAAATCGCTTTTGGGAACCGGAAGTCTCCATGTGGACATCCTCTTCCGTACGTGTAGGCACACGTTTGGGAAGCTCTGGGATGGCCGGGGAAGGAAGGTGCGAGTGTGTTTGCTTGGTAGTTTGACGGTGTTCTTTGTCCTTGTTGGAGTGTTTGTTCTCAGTTTGCGTTTCAATGGTTCTATATGTTTTTTTGATAGCCGAAGCATAGGAAGTTGCTCCGGAGGTACTAGTTGGGGTAACTAGTCTTTCCATCACACGCTTCCTTGCTTCGTAAAAGGATATGCCACAAATTGCTTTTTCTGTACAGATTTCTTTTTCTACTTTGAAAGTGGGACAGTCTCGGGAGGTGGATGCATGGTTGTTATTGGAGGGTCAGTTAACGCATTGAAACACATTAACAGAGCAAGCATCCGTAGGATGTTCGCCTGCACATTTACCGCATACGATGGTTTGTTTGCTGCGGAAATTGGCAAGGTGACCATATTTGAAGCATTTGTTGGAGCCCAAAGGATTAGGGACATATGGTCGTGTTGGGACATGGATGTATCCTATTTTGACGTGATCAGGGAGGGTTGTTGAATTGAATGTGAGGATTAGGAGGGGCGTGTTCACTCGCACGTTCTTTTCCCGGTCCAGTCGCGTAATGAATTTAACTTCCAGAATACCTTCAGATTTCATCTCTTCGAGGATGTCACATTCGTCCATGGTCATCAAATCTCTGCAGTGGATTACTCCTCTGCAGGAGTTGAGTGACCTAGGGAGGGATGCAACAACATCAAAGGAATGAAATTTCCTGGCCTTGAGCAGGCTTTCCCAGATTTGGAGGTCTCCGCTTCTAATTTTTTTTTTACTTGATTTATATCATCAGTGAATTGAGATAAACATTTCTTAAGCACAAAAGGGTTGAGGTCAGCTAAGCGGGTTTTGTCGGAATGGAGAAATACGTGTCTAGCCTTGTCCGGGTCGATATTAGGGTCGTCAGGGGAGGTTTTCCTAGTTTGCAGGGATGGAGTTGAGGACTCCATCCTGCGCGTCGGGGTGGGGGGACAAGCCCCCTGGTACACAGAAAAATGTGCTCAGCAGAGCATAAGAATATAATATAATGGGGGTCACACAGTTTCCTTTGTCGACTGGTGACAGCCGCGTAGTAGGACCACTGTGTTCCCAGTGGGTACGGGGTTTATATTACTTCTAAACTACGATAAAATTTTCTAGATTTCGCCGGGCCGGATGTCAGAGAAGTCTCACGAGCCAACAAGGACTCGTGCGGATCTCGGAGAGCTACGAAATGACGAGAAAACGACAAAGAGTAAAAGTGCTGGGAAATGCCCAGAAGTGGGTGGCAGTGTTAACTGCCAAGGCAAAGCTATCCAACGTAAAGTTGGATTACGAGAATGAGTCAACTCTAGAGAGTAGCCCTAGCGAGTTTTCAGACGAGTAGTAAGGAGGGGATCGAAGGGGAGGAGAGTAGGAAAACCACACGTAAACAAGCAATTTGCAGTACATACATAATTATACAATGAATACAGGATATCATACATATACAGACATTTTAAATACACGGAGGATAGTGGGCCATCACATGATGGATTGATTTATCTATCTATTAATTTATTTCTGTTTGTTTATTAATCTATGTATTCATTTATTCATCTATCTACTAACGCGGGCACCTGGCAGCTACCGAGAGAGGTCAAATTTGTGAGTTCGAATCCTGGTGACAGCGCAAAAGTTAGGAAGGGCACCCCATACACTCTGAGCACTGCTGGCCCCAAAACCAATGTCAATTCGTAAAGCACCGCTCCGGTTTCGTGACGTAAAGTTGAATAAAATATTTATTCATTTATTTGTTGATCTATTTCGTTATCTATCTATCTACTTATTTGTTTATTTACTTGCTTATGTATCTACTTATTCATTCACTCATTTGTTCATCTAATTATTAATTTCTTTATCTAATTAGTTATCTATCTTATCTATTCATTTATCTATTTGTTTATCTATTTATTTTTACCAGGTTGGGTAGCAACAGACACAAACAGAAATCACAATCTTGAAGAAATTTGACCTAATTAACACCAAACGACTTTATTCACCTGATGGGACAGTCACCGTGATGAGAGTATCAAGACACTCGGTGACTTTCCATTTGGGCAAGCTGGACTTTGAAACTCCGAGATATGAGCTCACAATTTTCAGGCATAGGAGTAATATGGTGTTTGGGGGAACTCCCGCCATCTTTGTTTTAGTCCCGTAGGGAAAGTCCACGAGTGGCATGTGTGTGTGTGTATGTATGAGTGGGCGTGGCCAAGCCACACACACTTATATATTGAATCACCCCCACTTTTTCCAAATCTATTACACCACTTGCTACATTAACCACCATCACTGAACACACAGCTAATGTTAGGAAGGGTGCATTCACCGAGATGTGCATACGTATTTCATACACGTATGCACATCTTGTGAATGTATGAGTGTGTGTGGCTGGGCCCACACACACATAAGTCAAATCATCCTCCAAACGGGCTCACACTCAAAGCCCGTGGGAATATTCTTCCCAAATTTTACAGAACAGAAACAGAGTGGCATGTGGAGGGCTTGTTGTGTGTTAAGTGCGGAAAGCGGGACAGGTGACAAAAACTGTTACTTGCTCTGTCCAGATGTTTGCTTGATTTTGGTTGTTTTGTTTTGTTTTTGCTTTATTGTATCTTATTTAATTTAATCTGATTTTGATTGATTCTAAATTTCTTAATCTTTTATTCTATTAGATTTCATTTTATCTTATTTTATTCCTATATATTATATTTCTATTTAATTTCTATCATCTTAGTTCTTTTGTTTTATTTTGTTTTAATCTATTTTATCTAATTTTGATTTGTTCTCTTGCAATTTATTTCGTGGTTCTTCTGCAATAGGAGGAAAGAGCGGGACTGGTGATTATATTTTATTCATTTTTATTTACTTATTTACATTTAATATATTTCATTTAATCTTATTTTATTTTATTCTATTTTATTTCATCTTCATTTTATCTCATTCTATTTCGTTTTACTTTTTTATTTTATTCTATTACTGTTATTCTTCTTCTTCTTCTTCTTCTTCTTCTTCTTCTTCTTCTTCTTCTTCTTCTTCTTCTTCTTCTTCTTCTTCTTCTTCTTCTTCTTCTTATCATTATCATTATTATCATTATTATCATTATCATTATTATCATTATAATTATTATCATTATCATTATTATCATTTTCATTATTATCATTATCATTATTATCATTATCATTATTATCATTATCATTATTATCATTATCATTATTATCATTATCATTATTATCATTATCATTATTATCATTATCATTATTATCATTATCATTATTATCATTATCATTCTTATCATTATCATTATCATTATTATCATTATCATTATTATCATTATCATTATTATCATTATCATTATTATCAACATTATCATTATTATCATTATCATTATTATCATTATCATTATTATCATTATTATCATTATCATTATTATCATTATCATTATTATCATTATCATTATTATCATTATCATTATTATCATTATCATTATTATCATTATTATCATTATTATCATTATTATCATTATCATTATCATTATTATCATTATCATCATTATCATTATCATCATTATCATTATCATCATTATCATTATCATCATTATCATCATTATCATTATCATCATTATCATTATCATAATGATCATCATTATCATAATGATCATCATTATCATAATGATAATCATTATCATAATGATAATCATTATCATTATTATCATTATCATTATTATCATTATCATTATCATTATTATCATTATCATTATCATTATCATTATCATTATCATTATCATTATTATCATTATCATTATTATCATTATCATTATCATTATTATCATTATCATTATTATCATTATCATTATTATCATTATCATTATTATCATTATCATTATTATCATTATCAACTTATACATGGATGGGGTGGTGCGAGAGGTGAATGCTAGGGTAGTGAGTCAGGGATTGGAGATGGTTAAAGAAAATGGAGAAAAGTGGGAGGTGAGCCAGCTGTTGTTTGCGGACGACACTGCGCTTGTGGCAGGGTCAGAGGAGGGATTGAGGAAGCTGGTGGCAGAGTTTGGGAGAGTATGTGTTAGAAGAAAGCTAAAGATAAATGTGGGTAAAAGTAAGGTGATGAGATGTACAAGGGGTGAAAGTGGCAGTAGACTGGAAGTGAACATTAAGGGAGAGCGACTGGAGGAAGTGGATAGTTTTAGATACTTGGGTGCAAGTGTAGCAGGAAAAGGTGGAGTGAAGGTGGAGGTAGAATGTAGATTGAGAGAAGTGACTAAATGCCTTGGTGGTTTAAAGAGTGTAATGGGGAATAGACATTTGGGAATGGATGCGAAGAGGAGACTGTATGAAGGAGTGATTGTGCCAACAGCACTGTATGGGGCAGAAACGTGGAACATAAGAGAAGAAGAGAGAAGGAGTTTGAATGTGTTTGAGATGAGGTGTCTGAGAAGTATGGTGGGGGTTACTAGGCTAGATAGAGTGAGAAATGAGGAGGTGAGGAGGAGAACAGGGGTGAAAAAGGATTTGGGAGATAGGGTTGATGAAAGAATATTAGGATGGTTTGGACACATGGAAAGAATGAGTGAAGAAAGACTAGTAAAAGAGGTATGGAAGGCAGATGTGGAGGGAGTGAACATGAGGGGACGTCCTAGGATGAGGTGGATGAATGGGGTGAAGGGGGCTTTGGGGAAGAGGGGAATGTCTGTTGAGGAAGGAAGGGAGAGGACGGAAGACAGAGGTGAGTGGAGAATGGTTGTATATGGATGATGTTGTGACTGCATGAGGAGGAATGGGCGGGGAAGTGGGGGGTGGGGTAGTATGTGTGAGTAAATTTTGACGCAGCCCGAAGGGATTTCTCCCCGTCCTCGCCTTATATGCAAAGGGGGACGGAGAGGGGGGGTCGCCGATTAAATGAAGCGGCCTCGCTGTGGATGTACTGTGTCTTGCGACACTGCTTCTGACCCAGGGCGGTGGGCAGGGTGCAGGGATGACCCGTCATCCAGGAGGTGCTCAGATGAGAGGAAGGGTGGGAGGGGTGTGGAGTGTATTTAGGGATGAAATGGGTGGGAGTGTTTTTGTGCCTTTCCCTTTTTGGCTACCTCCCTTGGAAGGGGGAAAAAGCCTTGGTATATGTATGGTATATGTACCATTATCATTATCATTATTATCATTATCATTATTATCATTATCATTATTATCATTATCATTATTATCATTATCATTATTATCATTATTATTATCATTATTATCATTATCATTATTATCATTATCATTATTATCATTTTCATTATTATCATTATCATATAATTATATTATCATTATTATTATCAATCTTTATTATCATTATCATTCATTATCATTATTATTATCAATCATTATTATCATCGTTATTATTATCATTATCATCAATCATTATCATTATCATTATTTATCTATTTATCATTATTTTTATTATTATTTATAATATTATCATTATATATTATCATATCATTATTATCATTATCATTATCATTATCATTATCATTATATTTTATCATATCATTATTATCATTATTATCATTATCATTATTATCATTACTATTGTTCTCATTATTATCATTATCATTATCATTATTTATCATTATTATCATTTATATCATTATTATCTTTATCATTATCATCTTTATCATTATATATTATCATTATTATCATTATCATTATTATCATTATATTATTATCATTATTATATTTATCATTATCATATCATTATCATTATTATTATCATTATTATTATTATTTATCATTATCATTATTATTATTATCATTATTTATTATTTATTTAATTTATTATCATATCATT
>NC_134778.1:35620633-35623133 GCF_046742065.1 Oratosquilla oratoria | reverse complement strand
TACCTTCAGATATTGATCTGTGCTTTATGGACCCCGAGGATCGAGATAGTAATGACAATGGAAGGAGCACTTCAGACGGCGCATGCGCAGGCATCACCGAGGCAAGCAGCAGCAGAGGGAGCACCACTGAGGCAGACGGTAGCGTTTCCCCTAATAGCAGCGGCAACGGAGACGACGGATGGACAGTGGTCGGCGCCGCCAAAAAGCAACGCGCCCCTCGAACGACGGGTCTTCCAAAGTTCAAACTCGGGGAGACCAACAGCCACACCAGCCAGTATCAGGCCATACTATCCCTCCAGCGAGCCAACCCCGGACTAAGCATGACCATCAGGCCAAATCTGAAAGGGGAGTATGTACTCACCCCCAAGGACGACGATAGCACGTCTAGGATGCGCACCCTCGCACAGGGTCCCACTCCTAAGCTGGTGCTTCTGGACCCCAGCGACAAGCGCACCAAGGGTATCCTCCAACGCTTCCATTGGATATGCCCCTGGAAGCGGTGGGAGACCACCCCAGCGTCCTCAGGGCGGAACGGCTCCGCAATACGCGGGACAAAGTTTCAACCCGCCAGGTTCTGGTAGAACTTGAGGGGCCCCTACCGGAAAAACTCGACCTGGGGCCATGGGGAAAGTACGCCCTAAGGCCCTACGACCGAGAGCCGATACGGTGCTACAAGTGCCAACGATATAACCACCTGCAGAGTTGCTGCCCCAACACCACGAGATGCGGAGTATGCAGCTTAGCACACGCAACGGAAGTGTGCATAGAGAAGCACAAGGAGAACCAGGCCACCACGGCTCGGTGCCCCAACTGTCAAAAAAAGCACCACGCATGGCATCCTCGCTGTCCAGAACGCATCCGACGGCTCCCTGGTGGCAGACAAAACCCTCAAGGCGAAGCGCGGAACGCACCACCCCCCTCCCAGCAGCAGCAGCCTCTGTTCGTGCCCGCTCCCCCACCATCACGCCCCGCCGGGGGGGCAGCCCCCCCCCCCCGCCAAGAACTGGAAGAGCAGCCTAACCCTCCCCCAACACAAACCCAGCCCTCAACTAGGCCCCAAGCAGAGATCCACAACGCCCGGCGCAAGAGACGTCGACGACGAAAGAAGAAGACACCAGAAACTCCAGCACCCCCAGCTAGGAGAACCGCCCCGGCAACCCTCGCCACATCCACTACCGCAGTCCCTCCAGCCAAACTCCCGGCCGGAGACAAACCAGCGACCGGAGTCAGGCCCATTGCCACCCGCTACCCACCGCTTGAGGGGATGCTCATGGCAGCTGCAGCAGTCTTCAGACGCCTGCTACAACAGCCAAACACTGTTCCAGGCAGAGATGAAGACCTGGCCTCTCTTCTCATTCGAGAAGTAATGGCGGCCACTTTCGAGGGCACATTACCCACCCCGCACCAGCCTGCCAGGACACCCACCAACAGCGTCTCCCCCCACCACCAAGATGGAGCAGAGTAATGCGCACATGAGAAATTCTCCAGCACCACACGACCTCGGCAGCCTGAAGGTGCTCCAGTGGAACATGCAGGGAATACGCAACAAGAAGCACCAACTCCTCCAAACAATCATGGAGGAGGGCATGGATATCGTGCTTCTACAGGAAACATTAGCACCCGGTGACTTCGAATGGAGAATAGGGGGCTACACGGTCCACTCACTCCCGCTTGACAGAGGCATAGGACACCGTGGTTGCATGGTGCTGGTGAAGAATAACCTACCACACCGCAGGGTTGCGCGACCCGTACACTGTGGTGAGGGTGTGGAGGTGATGGCTGTGGAGCTCCTCCTTCCCGACCTGCCACTCCTCATCTATAACATCTACAGGAGCCCCGGGAAACTGTTGGAGGTCGATGAGATACTGTCACTAGCTACCCACAACAATATCTTAGTAGCTGGAGACTTCAACGCCCATCATCCACTGCTTCACTCCCCCTCTCCGACTAACCCGACCGGCCGCCAACTGGCAACCACGTTGGAAGAGGTCCAGGACATCTCCCTTCTAAATACTGGGGAACCCACTCACGTCCGGGGAGGCAGACTGGATCTCACCCTGGTGTCAACCAATCTAGTTTCCGGAAGTAGCTGGCGTGTGCATCCTACTCTCACCAGCGACCACTACGCCGTCATCACCACTCTAAGGGCCGCACTCCCACTACCACCGCTCCAACCACCTCGATGGGACCTGCGGAGGGCGGACTGGAAGAAGTTCCAGGCCGCCCTGGATGACTGGTGGAAAGCGTGCGACCCGCCGGAGGACCTAGACCAGCGAGAAACAGAATTCACTACAGCAATCGAAAGAGCAGCAGAAGCAGCCATCCCCAGACGACATCCAGGGCATCGATGGCGTCGGAACTGGTGGTTCTACAATGAGGAAGTCCGGGAGCAGAATCACCTGGTCAACATTCATCGGAAGCTGTACCGCAAGCGACCCACTTCAACTAACCTACAATTGTTGAAGGAAGTGGTTACACACGCTCGACAAGTCTCAAGCCG
>NC_134778.1:35600633-35603133 GCF_046742065.1 Oratosquilla oratoria | reverse complement strand
CCTCGTGGGAAGAGAATGAACATAAAAGCATGTTAGAAGACACAAGAATAACACTAAACAAGATAATGGAAGATGGAGGAAGAATAGTTATGATGGGCGACTATAATTGCAAAGAAATATGCTGGGAAGAGATGACCGTAAAGGGTGGAGAAGACTCATGGGGAAGTGTTCTACTTGAGATGATTACTGACCACACAATGACACAATGGATCCAAGAAAACACTAGGTATAGAAATGAAGAAGAACCATCGAGACTAGACCTAATAATCACATCAGAACCTGAAATAGTGGAAAAGATAGAATACCAGGCACCAATAGGCAAAAGTGACCACATACTGCTAGAACTAGAACTAAATGAGAAAAAATACATGAAAAGAAATGAACAATATAGAAAAGGAAGATTGATGTATGAAAAAGCAAATTTTGATAAAATAAGAGAATTCTTCCAAAATGAAAACTGGGAAAGAATACACAAAGAAGATACAACAGTAGAAGAGAAATTGAATATTTTGACAAAAATCTATAAAAAAGGAGTAGAAAAGTATATCCCAAGACAAAAACAAGAAAAAAGAATATGTAAAGGGCTGGTACAATAAAAGTTGTAGGGAGATAAAAGACAAAAGAGACAAAGCCTGGGCCAAATGGAAGAAAAACAGAAGACCAGAAAAATGGAAACTATATACTTGTTATAGAAATGAATATGTACAAGCGTGCAGAGAGGAAAAGAGAAAATATAAAAAAGATGTCATATTAAAATGTAAAGATCAACCAAAACTATTCTACAGATTTGTAAACAACAAACTGAAAAACAAACAAGATTTGGAGAAATTAAGACAAGGAGGAGTTGAATACACAGAGGAAATTGAAATGGCGGAAATTATGAACAAACATTTTAAATCTGTGTTTACAAGGGAGAACATACAACCTGAAGAGATTGAATGGAAAGAGAAAGTCCCCCCTATGAAAGAAATAGAAGTAACAAAAATTGAAATATTGAACCACTTGAGTAATCTTGATGTCAGAAAATCGCATGGACCAGATGAAATAGCAAACTGGATTCTGAAAGAATGCAGGAATGAACTGGCAGACATAATACATAGCATAATAAACAGTTCCTTGAAAGAAGGTAAAGTTCCAGAAGATTGGAAAAAAGCAAATATAGTACCTATATATAAAGGGGGAAATAAAGAAGACTCTAACAACTATAGGCCAGTCTCTCTAACAAGTACAATAGCAAAAATTTGTGAAAGAATTGTCAAAAATAGATGGGTAAAATATTTAGAAAAAAACAACGTGCTAAATCCAAGACAATTTGGATTCAGACAAGGACGATCATGCGTCACCAATTTAATATGTTTCTATTCAAGGCTAATAGATATAATACAAGAAAGAGATGGATGGGCTGATTGTGCATTTCTAGACCTAAAAAAAGCTTTTGACAAAGTACCACATAAGAAGTTGCTTAAGAAATTAGAAACTGAAGGAGGAATACAGGGCAAACTGCTAAATTGGATGGAAGACTTTTTGCAAGAAAGAAAAATGAGAGTAGTGATAAGAGACCAACACTCAAAATGGGATGAAGTAATAAGCGGTGTTCCACAAGGAACAGTTCTGGCCCCAATAATGTATGCTATATATATTAATGACATGGATGAAGGAATTGAAAGCTATATGAGCTTCTTTGCAGATGATGCAAAACTATTGAAAAAAGTGAACACGGAAGAAGATTGTGAATCACTATAGAGAGATCTAAATAAAGTACAGGAATGGAGTAGGAAGTGGAAGATGGAGTTCAATACAAAGAAGTGTAGTATAATGGAATTTGGAAAAAGTAAAAACAGAATAACAGGATCATATAAATTGGGAGAAGAAGGAATAAATAGAGTAGAAAATGAAAAAGACCTGGGAGTCATTGTTATGAATAATATGTCACCTGAGAAACATATAAATAAGATTTTTGGAGAAACCTATAATTTAATAAGAACAATCAAAGTTGCATTTACATACCTGGATGAAGAAATGGTGAAGAAAATTCTAATCACCCTGATAAGACCAAGATTGGAATATGCAGCAACGATATGGTCACCAAGTACAAAAAAATGTATAAAAAAACTTGAAAGAATACAAAGAGCAATTACAAAATTGGCACCTACACTCTCAAAACTATCATATGAAGAGAGACTAGCAAAACTTGAACTACAGACACTAGAGCAAAGAAGAGAGAGAGGAGATTTGATAGCTATTTACAGAATCATGAAAGGCATAGAAATTACTGATAGAGAGAATCTGATATAATGGGATGAGAGAAATACAAGAGGACACGGAAAGAAAATAAAACAAGACAGCTATAGAAGAGACCTGAAAAAGAACAGCTTTCCTCACAGAGTAATAGACAGTTGGAACAAGTTAGATGAGAAAGTGGTGTGTGCAAAAACAATACATGAATTTAAAAATAATTTAGATAAAACGAGATATGAAAACGGGACACCACGTGCATAGC
>NC_134778.1:35585633-35595633 GCF_046742065.1 Oratosquilla oratoria | reverse complement strand
AATGAAAATAAAAATACAAATACAAATATAAATATAAATAAGAATAAATAAATAAATAAATAAAAATGTGCTTATTTAAAGTGACATGACATCTCATCGCATATCGTTGTGTGACAGAATGTTATAAAAAAATATACATACATATACAACAATGAATAAATAAATAAATGCCAAAGAAATACATAGTAAAAATATAAGATAAAAATTAAAAAAATAATAAAAATAATAATAATAATAATAATAAAAATAAAAATAAAAATAAAAATACGAACTGACCGGCCTCAAGCCCTCAACACAGGGAGCGCGGACGTTTGGGCACCGGATGGATTTTGTCGTTCTATGTGGGCGCTGTTCTGGGGCAGGTTCTTATGGCTGCGTATTGAGCTGTGAATTTTTCCCATTTAATATCCCCTACTTTTTGGTTGATGTTTGCATTGGTTGTTATGTATAGGGCCTCAATCACCTTCCTTTGTCTTTTTGATAGACCTTTCTTTATTACCTCTGCCTGTTGCCAGTCGGGAAGATGTCCTTCCTGATCCACGTGGCCCACCATCGCGTTTGAGAGGCGGTGGTACCTTAGGTCCGCCTTGTGCTCTCTTATTCTGGTATGTAGGCCCCTGTGACTCTCACCATAATATGACTTGTCACAGTTGCCACATGGTATCCTATATATGACGCTGAGGTCGTTTGTTGTTTTTGATGTTGGTGTTACTAGTTGTCTGATTCTCCTTCCCGTGTCATTCACTATTTCTAGTCCTAGTGGGCGTACAGCATCCTCCAGTGTGCGTGAAAATTCTGAGTCCGGTACGACTAGGTATTGTTTGTCCTGTCTGTTTACTGGTTCTCTCCGTTGCCTGATGTTTTGAGCTTTACTTAGGGAAGTGGACAGTAAGCCCTCTGGATATCCCAGTGATATGAAGGTGTTTATATTATTATATTATTTAATACTATAAGTTATCTTATGACACTTTTTAGGATTCCCACATTTCTACACCACTCACTTCACTTACAATGTTACACCCTCGTTCAACATTCCACACACACCGGAGCTGTTTTGTAATAACATCACAACAATTTATTGTATACTTTATTATCACTATTGTTCATTGTATTAAAAACCATTGTACGGCCAAACGTAACCCACCTCCAAGGAGGGAACGCGGTCTTACTCAGACTATGTATACCGCCAGCTTCACTCCAGAGTCACATTCCTCTGAAGAAGCATAGAGCGAAACCGGTCAGGAATAAACTCAGGAACTCGGAACTAGACCCGTGACTTCTTTTTCCACCTTCATCAACTTGTCACAATGTACCAACATATATATATATATATACACACACACACACACACACACACACACACACACACACACACACACACACACACACACACACACACACACACACACACACACACACACACACACACACACACACACACACACACACACACACACACACACACACACACACATATATATATATGTATATATACATATATATATATACATATATATATATATATATATATATATATATATATATATATTTTGGTAGGAGGCCATGTTGTATACATGATTTCAAGAAGTCTACAGCGACAATAGCGTTGTTGAGTTTATATTGGAGCTTTAATTTCGCTCGTGCAAGTTGGAACCAGCACAGAAACTTGTTGTACGAGACAAATTAAAGCTTCAATATAAGCTCAACAACGCCATTGTCGCTGTAGACTTCTTGAAATCATGTCTATATATATATATACATATACATACACTCTACAGTAAATGCATATATATATATGTGTATATATATATATATATATATATATATATATATATACATATATATATATATTGGAAGTAGGCCGTTGATAATGCATGCGTTGTTAAAGTCAACAGCTGAGATAGCATTATTCTGTTTATAGAATATCTTTTCTATGTTAAGCACCAATGTGCGGTCGTCTGGATGCAGATTTCTGAGTAGAGTACTGAAGTCCATGGTGTTTTCCTCTAGACGTCTTTCGGCTCTAATTAGCCATCTTCAGGAGGTGTTGTCTGGTTGAATTGTTGACAGAGAATTCTGGATTCTAGATTCCTAGGAAAGACCATCCGCTTGCGCGGGATCGTTTTTTGTGGGAGGGGAAGAATGTCTGTAAGAAAATGAAAAGACAGTAGCGTATAAAAGAGGGCTATTTGCGAGCGATTAGGGGCTTGTTGGTGGTCGTGGCTCGGGAGAACTGGACTGGGAGCTTGGACGGCGGCGTCAACGCCGGGAGGAAGAGCAGATTATATCACCAGAAGTTCAGAAAATGGTAGGAGACGTAGTTGGAGAGAAAGGTGGAAAAACGGAAAAATCTTTAGTGGGAGGTAAACTGAAATGAGAAGATGTAGTATAAGAGAAAGTTAGAAAGGAAGCGAATTTTAGTCGAAGAAAAAGTAAGTGTAGATGTTTGTGCGTGGGACGTGGCTATGTTCGTGAGAGGTGTGTGTGTGTAACTTACGGGAAGTGAGTAGAGTTCACTTCCCGCGTGTAGAGGGCGTTCCTGATTAGCCCCAGGTAAGGCATGAGAACTCCTGTTTTACCCCAGGTTGGGTTTGAGTTGTTTGTATATTCTTGTAGCCTGTCAGTTAATGGGCTACATGCGATATTATTATTATTGTTACTATTATCATTATTATCACTATTATTACATCATTATGGCTATCACCAGTCAAACTGGTGAAGGGGTGTACACCGCACGTGGGACGGGCGCAGCTGACAGATAGTCTGTACGGTGTGGTCTAGGTGTAATGTGTTGTATCAGATGTTTGTGTTTGTCGTGCAGTTTTTCTAGGTGTCTTGAGTGAAGTTTGTGTTTGTGTTGGTTGAGTGGACGGATGTTGGAAATTTGGTGTAGAGACTCAGTGGTTCTGAAGTTGCTCCATTGCGAACCCGTGATGAACTGGACAGCGGCATTCTGAACCTTCTGATACTCGTAGTTATTAGTGGGACATGTTAGCTGGCTTAGTCCCGGGGACTGGCACAGAATCGGTCTGACGAGGGGTAGGTACAATCGACGTTTGGTTGTCAGTGTTGCAGTTTTGAAGCGTCTTAGCTTTCCCAGCACAGCCCTAGCCTTCGCTCCCTACTTGCGGAAGTGTGGGGTCCAGGTAAGGCCACTATCAAGTGTGCTACCCAGCACACGGGTATGGTCCTTCACTGGGATGTTTGTGTTGTTTATTTTAAGAGGAGTGTTTGTGATTGTTCTGTTGGTTCGTTTGCAGCAGAAGTATACAGAATTGCATTTCGACGCGTTGGTCTTAATGCGCCACTGTTGCTCCCACGTGTGTGCCCCGTCTAGGATGTTTTGCATTACGTGCAACGCTCCCTGCAGCGTTTTGTGTCTGCTTATGTGGTTAGTGTCGTCCGCATACAAAAGAGTTAGAGCCTGGTTGCGTGGATAAGCTGGCTCTGGCAGGTCATTCGTATATAGATTGTACAGAGTGGGGGCAAGGACTGACCCTTTCGGTACTCCAGCCTTCGGCACAAAAGGTTGGGACAGACAGCCCCGCCACTTTATTCTTATTGTCCTGTCGTCCAGGTAGTTGCAGAGCAACCTTGTGAACGGCAGGGCAAAGTCGAAGTTGTGGTACAATTTGTACTTAAGGCCTTCATGCCAGACAGTATCGAATGCCTTCTCCACATCCTTACAAACCAAAATAGCCTTACCAGGGCGACCGTCTGGCGGTCTTTGAACCCATTGAGTGATCATGGATATTACGTCGTCTGCACTGCGCCCCGGCCGAAAACCAAATTGGCAATCCCTCAGCACATTCTCCGTCTCTAGGTACACGGTCAGGCGGCGGCATAGGGCGTGCTCAAACACCTTACGAAAGTACTCCAGAAGGGAGTGGGCCGGTATGAAAGGGGGGCGGAGGCAGGTTTCTGGGGTTTAGGAATGAGGATGGTGTGGGAGGCCTTGAATAGTTGTGGGAAGTACCCAGAGGCTAGTGAGCTATTATATAGTGTCGTCATGTGTGAGATTATGTTGTCTGGCATACGTTTGAGTATGTGTGCATCGATGCCTGAGGGGACAGGGGATTTTAGTTTTAATGCCGAGATAACCTCCTTTATCTCCTCCAAAACGATGGGGCAGATAAGGGGATCATCTTCATCTAACTGAAAGAGATCAACAGTCTCGTCGGGAATGAGGTCACTACAACTGTTCATGAAGGAGTTAACACTAAAGCAATGTGGTCCTTGCACAGGATGGGGTTTAAAGACCTCACTCCATGCTGACGCCAGAAGGTCAGCTTGGTGTTGGGGGGAGTGTGCAGAGTGGTTAAGATGGTTGATGACCTTGGGTGGAGGCACAGAGCATTCCTCCAGCTGACGTTTGAGGGTCCTCCAGAACTTGGAAGGGTCCGTCTCACAGGCGCCGGAGAGCGAGGCCATCAGTTGCTCCTCCTCTCGATGTGAATCGATGTAGAGGGACTTCCTCAGGCTACTCTGTAGCCAGTGCATGTCTCGTAGGATGGCGACATGGGCCTCTAGGGGTGTTTGTAATAGATCTGTAAATCTGTTCTGTAGTGTAATGCGTAGTCTGTTAGTGCGCATAGAAGCGGTGAACGTGGCAACCTTTCGGTGCTTTGTTCTAGGAATGTGCTTTTTTACAGCGTTTTTGCAAACTTTGTAAGTGAGCGCCATTCCTGCTCTATCGCCGCTTGTGGAGCGTTGTCCATGTTTGTGTTGGTGTATGTCGTGAGAGTGTTTTTGAAGCCTTCCCAGTCGGCATGACTGTAACGTAACCGAGGCTCACTGGGGATAAGGATGGGTGAGGTGGAGATGCGAAGGATTAAGGGTATGTGGTCTGAGAGGGTGGGGCACCGGGTGAGATAGTGGAGTTGAGGAAGAAAGCTCGGCTGTTGGAGAACACCAGGTCGGGCTTACCCTGCAATACATGACCTATGAATGTGGGAAAGTCCGGACCTAGGAACTTTAGCCGGTGAAGCATAGTAAGAGAGTGTAGTTGTCAACTCACTGAGCTGCTGTTGTGCGTTCCAGGGCTCCAAGCAGCATGCCTGCAGTTGAAGTCGCCAATGAAGAAGGTTGGGACTTTGTATGACATCACCTTGGCAATGTCAACAAAGGGGAGGAAGGGGATACGGGGAGGGTGGTAGAGAAATTAAGTTCACGACTTCTTCTTCTGTGTTGCCACTGATAAAAATATCGTCCACGTATCTTGCGTAGATTTCTGCTATTACAGGCATGCACCAAAGAAGTTCCCTTCTACGGGCCCGATGGCAACATGTACGTGGAATGTGACGGCGTCGCCATGGGATCACCTCTGGGAGTGCTCTTCGCCAACTTTTATATGGGTCATATTGAAAAAGAGATATTCTGGCAGCAGCGCCATCCGAAACCAGAAATCTACGCAAGATACGTGGACGATATTTTCATCAGTGGCAACACAGAAGAAGAAGTCGTGAACTTAATTTCCAAGTTCAAAACAAATTCCTGTCTCAACTTCACCCACGAGATAGAACAACACAGCAAGCTCCCTTTCCTTGACATTTTGGTCCGTCGTGTAGCCGCTTCCTTTTCTACGGAAGTTTATACCAAATCCACCAATCTCGGATTTTGCCTTAACGGTGCAAGCGAGTGTCCTGAGCGGTATCGACGCAGCGTCATCAACGCCTTCGTCAAAAGAGCCCTCACCCACTGCTCAACATGGACCGCCACGAACGCAGAGCTCAAGAGAATAACCCAGCTTCTCAGCAACAACAATTACCCCATCCAAGAAATAGATGGTGTTATCCGGCATCGACTGAACACCTTTATGCACCAACAAGAACAACAGACAGTTACACAAAACAAAACTCTTTTATAGTGTTACTATGTCTTCAGCCTACAAGGATGACGAGAAAGCCATCAAAAATATAATTTATAAGAATGTCACACCCACCGACCCTTCTTCAAAAATCGACCTCGTCATCTACTACAAAACAAGAAGGACATCCAAGTTAGTTGTCAAGAATAGCTGCCTCCCTAAGACAAGTGAAATGCAAGAAGTGAACGTCGTGTACCAACATACATGTTCCAGTGGTGACTGCAGTCACCTAAATTCTCGGTACATTGCCGTCACCACTACAACACTGTCTAAGAGAATTTCAGCACATCTGCAGGACGGCGCCATAAGAAGACACTACTTGTACGAGCATGGACTAACACTTAAGAGACACCATATGGAAGGCACCACCACCATCATTGAAAGAAACAATGACACCAGAAGACTAAAGATGACAGAAGCGGTACTAATTTACAACCAAAAACCCGCTATTAATATACAGCAGCAACCTGAAACGTCGTTACCAACGAGAAGACAGAGGATGCACCCCGCGCGCTGATTGGCGGGCGGACGTTTGGGCACTCCGCTTTCCGCCGATATATACCGCCACACGATCAAACCGCGTCATTCTCTGTCAACAATTCAACCAAACAACACCTCCTGAAGATGGCTAATTAGAGCCGAAAGACGTCTAGAGGAAAACACCATGGACTTCAGTACTCTACTCAGAAATCTGCATCCAGACGACCGCACATTGGTGCGTAACATAGAAAAGATATATATATATATATATATATATATATATATATATGTGTATACATATATATATATATATATATATATATATATATATATATATATATATATATATATATATATATGCACATAACCACTAGGAAAATGAAAACTTTGTAACAGAACGTTTTTGGCTATATAAGACATTTTCAAAGGTGCAATATAAACAAGAGAAATAAGGACATTATATACAGTACATACAGAACATAAAAGAAACTAGGAAAACTAGGTTACTTCCATATTTTATGAATCATGAGTTGTTTATGATTTCTTTGCATATATGTATATATATATATAAATATATTTATATATATTATATATGTATATATATATATATATATATATATATATATATATATATATATACATATATATATATGGGGGAATATCAGATCATTTTCTGGTGGAAGGTAAATTGAGAGTGGAGAATAGGTGGAGAAAGAGAAAAAGGGCAGAAGGTAGGGAGGTACTTTGAGTGAACTGCTTAAATGAGAAAAAAAAAAGGAGAATGAGTATAAGAAGAAGCTAAAAGAGGAATGGGAGGGAGTAAAGGATAGAGTAGAACTAGGAGTGGAGTAGGTATGGGGATGGTTCAAGGAGGGAGTCATAAGGTGTGCAAAGATGGTATGTGGAACAATGAGGGCGGGAGGAAATAGAAGGAAGGGTAGTGAGTGGTGGGATGAGGAAGCAAAGAAAGGTGTAGAAGAGAAGAAGCAGACATTCATAGATTGGCTATAAATTAGGACAAGGGAATCGTATGAGATGTACAAAGTAAAGAGAAGGGAAGTTAAGCATAAGATAAAGGAAGCAAAGAGGAGAGCAGATGTGAAATGGGGTAAGAGTATGACCAAATTTTGAAAGCAATAACAAGATGTTTTGGAAGGAAATTAAAAGAGAAAGAGGAGGCGAATCAAGTAGAGAAGAAAAGATAAAAGGTGCAAATGGAGAGATGATAATAGAAGAGAAGGCAGTGAGAGGAAGGTGGGCAGAGTATTTTAGGGAGTTGCTAAATGTGAAGTAGGAGAGGGAGGGAAAGGTAGTTGCAGTGGGAAGCGCTAAGAAAATGAGAGTGATGAGGAAAATGGAGGAGAAATAGGGAAGGCTGAAGTGAAAGCAGCTGTTAAGATGATGAGAGGAGGTAAGGTACCTGGTCTGGATGGATGCCATGCAGAATGTCTAAAGAAAGGAGGTACAGTTATGGTGGACTGGCTAGTGAGGTTATCTAATGTTTGTTTAAGACAGGGTAGAGTGCCGGAGGAGTGGAGGAGTGCCTGTATAGTTCCGCTTTACAAGGGAAAGGGGGACAAGTGTGAGTGTATTAGTTTCAGAGGGATCAGCTTGTTAAGTGTAGTTGGGAAGGCTTATGGGAGAGTCTTGATTGAGAGGATTAGGAGAGGAACAAAGAGAGTAATTGGTGAGGATCAGTGTGGGTTTAGGACAGGTAGGGGATGTGTAGATCAGATCTTTGTGGTAAGACAGATATGTGAGAAAGCTATAGGAAAAGGTAAGGATGTTTATTGGGCTTTTATGGATCTGGAAAAGGCTTACGACAGGGTAGACAGGAAGGCACTGTGGGAGGTACTGCAAATATATGGGATAGGAGGAAAGCTGTTAAGAGCAGTCAGGAGTTTTTATGAGAGTAGTAGAGCTTGTGTTAGGATTAGAAATGGAGAGAGTGAATGGTTTGAGGTAAAGGTGGGACTTTGTCAGGGATGTGTTATGTCGCTCTGGCTGTTCAATCTTTACATGGATGGGGTGGTACGAGAGGTGAATGCAAGGGTAGTTGGTTAGGGGTTGGAGATGATTAAAGAAAATGGAGAAAAG
This sequence comes from Oratosquilla oratoria, assembly GCF_046742065.1. Classification (NCBI taxonomy): domain Eukaryota; kingdom Metazoa; phylum Arthropoda; class Malacostraca; order Stomatopoda; family Squillidae; genus Oratosquilla; species Oratosquilla oratoria. The sequence goes on along the minus strand of NC_134778.1, from coordinate 35,587,190 downwards.
TGGGAGGTGAGCCAGCGGTTGTTTGCTGACGACACTGCGCTTGTAGCAGGATCAGAGGAGGGATTGAGGAAGTTAGTGACAGTTTGAGAAGGTGTGTGAAAGAAGGAAGCTGAAGATAAATGTGGACAAGTGTAAGGTGATGAGATGTACAAGGGGAGAGAGTGACAGCAGGCTGGAAGTGAGCATAAAGGGTGAAAGACTGGAGGAGGTGGATAGTTTTAGATACTTGGATGCGAATGTGGCAGGAAAGGAAGGAGTGGGGGTAGAGGTAGAATGTAGATTGAGGGAAGCGAGTAAATGCCTTGGTGGATTGAAAAGTGTAATGAGAAATAGACATCTGGGAATGGATGCTAAGAGGAGGTTATATGAAAGAGTGATTGTGCCAACAGCACTGTATGGGGCAGAAACATGGAACATGAGAGAGGAAGAGATAAGGAGTTTGAATGTGTTTGAGATGAAATGTCTGAGAAGTATGATAGGGGTTACTAGGCTAGATAGAGTGAGAAATGAGGAGGTGAGGAGGAGAACAAGGGTGGAAAGGGAACTGGGAGATAGGGTTGATGAAAGAGTATTAGGATGGTTTGGACACATGGAAAGAATGAGTGAAGAAAGATTAGTAAAAGAGGTATGGAAGGCAGAGTTGGAAGGAGTGAATATGAGGGGGTGTCCTAGGATGAGGTAGATGGATGGGGGTGAAAGGGGCATTACAAAAGAGAGGAATGACTGTTGAGGAAGGATGGGAGAGGACAGAAGATAGGAGTGAATGGAGAGGGGTTGTGTATACATGGTGCTGTGATGCATGAGGAGGAGTGGATGGGGGATGGGGGGTGAGTAAGTATGTATGAAAAAAAAAAAAAAATGACGCAGCCCAAAGGGATTTCTCTCCGTCTTCTCCTTTTCTGCATGGGGGGACGGAGAGGGGAGGTCGCCGAATTTATGAAGCGGCCTTGCTGTGGATGTACTGTGTCTTGCGACACTGCTTCTGACCCAGGGCAGTGGACAGGATGTAGGGATGACCCGTCATCCAGGAGGTGCCAAGATAAGAGGGAGGGAGGAGGGTGGAGGGGAGTGAAATATATAGGAAATGAAATGGGTGGGAGTGGTTTCTATGCCCCGTGTAGGGGAAAAAAGCCTTTGGTATATGTACATATATATATATATATGTATATATATACATATATATATATATATATATATATGTATGTATATATATATATATATATATGTATATATATATATGTTGAGACATTCTGACAGGTTGACGTAAGCGGAGTAGGAAACATAGTTGGACAGCAGATCCTCTTTTAGGCAGATGCCATTGAAATTTGCAGCAGCTTCTGGGTTCACGATTTTTTTTTTTTTCAGACATTCTCGCCTGGCGCGCTGTCCTGCTCAGTTCTCTAATTACCTGGCCAAACAACATTGGAGGTTAAGGTAAAGGCATAGGAAGTATCATCTTGAGTATTCTGTTCTAAACTTTCTTTGTACAGCAACAGTAGATTCCAGTTCAGCCAATCAAAGGATATAGTTTACTTTATCTAGCTGAAGCCATGGGTC
>NC_134778.1:35555633-35580633 GCF_046742065.1 Oratosquilla oratoria | reverse complement strand
TGCACAAATATATATATATATATCTAATATAAAAAAATTTAATGGTTGCTTACGCCGTCCGGTGGTAAGTCGGTCACACCTTCGCGTTTGGTGGTAAATCGGCTACACCGCCAACTACGGCGAAGAAGAAGAAGAGGAAGAACTCGAAGAAGAAGAAGAAGAAGAAGAAGAAGAAGAAGAACTCGAAGAAGAAGAACTCGAAGAACTCGAAGAAGAGGAAGAAGAAGAACTCGAAGAACTCGAAGAAGAAGAAGAAGTAGAACTCGAAGAAGAAATCGAAAAACTCGAAGAAGAAGAACTCGAAGAACTCGAAGAACTCGAAAAAGAAGAACTCGAAGAACTCGAAAAAGAAGAACTCGAAGAACACGAAAGAGAAGAACTCGAAGAAGAACTCGAAGAAGAAGAACTCGAAGAAGAAGAAGAACTCGAAGAAGAAGAACTCGAAGAACTCGAAGAAGAACTCGAAGAACTCGAAGAAGAACTCGAAGAAGAACTCGAAGAAGAACTCGAAGAACTCGAAGAAGAACTCGAAGAACTCGAAGAAGAACTCGAAGAACTCGAAGAACTCGAAGAAGAACTCGAAGAAGAACTCGAAGAACTCGAAAAAGAAGAACTCGAAAAAGAAGAACTCGAAGAACTCGAAAGAGAAGAACTCGAAGAAGAACTCGAAGAAGAAGAACTCGAAGAAGAAGGAGAACTCGAAGAAGAAGAACTCGAAGAACTCGAAGAAGAACTCGAAGAACTCGAAGAAGAACTCGAAGAAGAACTCGAAGAAGAACTCGAAGAAGAACTCGAAGAACTCGAAGAAGAACTCGAAGAAGAACTCGAAGAAGAACTCGAAGAAGAACTCGAAGAAGAACTCTTTATTTTCCAAAAAAGGGGCGTAGCCCAGGGCGCGCAGCGCCCGCGCCTAAGGCGCAGCGCCGCAGGCCAAGGCCCCCGGCGTAGCTGGGCCGGCGCAGCCGGTGGGCTTGTAATAATAATAATAATAATAATAATAATAATAATAATAATAATAATAATAATAATAATAATAATAATAATAATAATAATAATAATAATAATAATAATAATGATAATAATAATAATAGTAATAATTATAATAATAATAATAATAATAATAATAATAATAATAATAATAATAATAATAATAATAATAATAATAACAATAATAATAATAATAATAATAATAATAATAATAATAATAATAATAATAATAATAATAATAATAATAATAATAATAATAATAATAATAGTAATAATAATAATAATAATAATAGTAATAATAATAATAATAATAATAATAATAATAATAATAATAATAATAATAATAATAATAATAATAATAATAATAATAATAATAATAATAATAATAATAATAATAATAATAACAATGTAGAAATGATGGAGGATATGTGAATTGGTAGCATGTGAAGTAAAGTAAGGTAGCATGGTATAAGAAGGAACGTCAGAGATAAGAAAGCTGGAAAGGGTAGAAGTGGGAAAGTGGGAAAGGCAGAAGTGGGAAAAAAGGTATACTTAGTTATTATTATTATTATTATTATCCATTCTCGGAGGGCAAGTGTCGCGGTAGATCTTGTCCATTTCAAGTCACCAGTTCTCTTGTTTGTGTTTTTGTGGTTGGAAATGAAAAGTGATTCAATTATTTTCCGTTGTTTCTTGTGTAGTCCTTCAGCTAGAATGGTGGATCCCTCCCAGTCAGGTAAGTGTCCCTCTGTGTCAATGTGGTTAACTAGAGCGTTGGTTTCTCGGTGGTGTCTAATGTCCGCTTTGTGTTCCCTAAGTCTGTTGTTAAGTCCTCTGTTTGTCTCTCCGTAGTATGCACAGTCACATCCTTTGCAGGGAATTTTGTAAACGATGCTATTGTCACGGTTCGCCTTGGTTCTGTTGGTGAGCAAGTGTCCTATTTTCTTCCCTGTGTCATTTACTATGATGAGTCCTGTCTGTCTCAACGTTTTGGAAAGCATGTGAGAGAGGCCAGAGTTAGGAACCACAAGGTATCGTAAATTTGTCCTCTCTTCACTTCCTTTCCTCTGTCTGATTTTAATTGCTTTCCGTAGTGACGTCCCTAACATGCCCTCTGGGGGTCTACGACAGAACGTCGAAACACAGAATGTCGAATGGTCAAAATGTCGACACGACAGATGGTCGAATGCGACATAATGCCGAAATATGCATTTCACTGATCATTCGGTCATGTGTGCCTTTTATATTAGTGGCACTTGACTAATTATGACTAAAAGAGGTTCTTTGAAGATGGATATTGTTTTAAAGAAAATCTAACTCGGCAATAAATACGATATTTCCCAAATCACTCGACCCATCATGGCCGCTCGGCATGATTTTCTTCTTTAACATAATAATGAAGATAAAACAACTTAAACAACAGTGACTTATACCAGTTCAATTACAATTACTCCTTGAAAGTTCCGATGCCACCCTTCAAGGTGGTTTGTCGTTCTCGGTTCTTCCTGGATGACACGGTAGAAAACTTGGCTTTGTCCATGATCCACGACGCAGAGAAATGGCGAGGTTGGGTGTACTGGTGTTCGTATTGATAGTATCCAATGTATGTTTCTCTGATGTAATTTACGAAAGGGTCACATTCAGGAGTCATATCTGAAATAAGTTCATGAAAGGCTCTTGAGATGTCGGAAGGGGGAACAAAAGCCAAAGCAGTCAGCTGTGCAAAACCGCTGTCGTTCACGTACATTTCACGCAAGCCCAAATCCACAACCTTTCTCCCGTGCGCTTGAGCAAAGTGAAAGAAACAAGCTTTGACCTTCTGCATAGACAGGATATCATTTGTAGCTTCCATCGTAGCACGTTCAAAGTCACTTCTATAAATATTGACCCTGAGATCCAGACCGCGTTGTGATGCCGCTTCTTAGATATCTGAGAAGATACGACAGTAAGCGTCTTCGGTTTTCTTGGTTGTCAACACGAAAAGGAGAGGCAGCATTTGCCCCATCACTGGTGCATGCAGGGTGTAGAGTTGATAAAACAATCCCTGGGAGACGTCAAAAGTGCCACAGGTAGAGTAAGGTCTGTAACACTACGAGGTAAGCCCGGCTGGTTTTTACGACGCTGCCTCTGAATCATCCTCTTGATGCTAGACTCTTCCGGAAGTTATCCATGAATCTCTTCTGGAAGATGGCTGGAGAGTTTTTGGCATATTATCCGCGAGGTCCCTTCCAAAGTTTCTTTGGTGATGCGCCTAATCCTGGTCCGTGTATATTATGAGCTTTTGTGGTTACTATCACATCATCAACAGTTACAGCTTTTCCTGAACAGGCATGGTCCTCGCAGCGCCAGTATATTTTTTCCTAAACACATGCGAAGGTTTTCTTTACACCAAGTAAAGAAAACCTTCGCATGAAATTTTTTTCCCTTCTTTTTGAGCAACGAAGAATTCTGCCATGTTTTCTTTGTATTGTATTTGAATGAATATAGATCAAGGAATTATTTTGAAAATAGAATATCCTCTTTATGTACAGACAAGAAAGTTTTTTCCTCCTTTTTGTATTCGAATGAATATAGTTCAAGAATTGATTTTGAAATTAGTACATATGTACAGTCAAGAAAGTTAATTAGGGAGGGCACCAAGTTTATTGCTGTTGAGCGTGAACACAGGCTTGCATTTTCCGGTCATTTTATGTACATAATCACGTCGATATCTGAAATTTCGACATTTTGTCGCAGTCGACATTCTGTCGTTTCGACGTTCTGTCATTTCGACGTTCTGTCTTTCGACATTGTGTCGTGCACCGGCCCTCTGGGTACCTTAGGTTCCTGAATGCAGCGGTTATGTATTCAATTTCTTCTTGTAAATACTCTTCGCTGCATATTCTAAGAGTCCTAAGGTAAAACCCAATGATAACCCCTGATTTGGTCTTTTCGTCATGTGCGCTAAAATAGTGGATGAAGTCGTCTTTGTTTGTCGGTTTACGGTATACCTTGAACCTAGCGCTGTTGTCCGATCTGATGACGACAGTGTCTAGGAGGACACAGAGGGACACTTACCTGACTGGGAGGGATCCACCATTCTAGCTAAAGGACTACACAAGAAACAACGGAAAATAATTGAATCACTTTACATTGCCAACCACAAAAAAACAAACAAGAGAACTGGTGACTTGAAATGGACAAGATCTACCGCGACACTTTCCAGCTTTCTTCCTTATCTTTGACGTTCCTTCTTATACCATACTACCTTACTTTACTTCACATGCTACCAATTCACAAATCCTCCATCATTTCTACATTGTTATTATTATTATTATTATTATTATTATTATTATTATCATTATTATTATTATTATTATTATTATTATTATTATTATTATTATTATTATTATTATTATTATTATTATTATTATTATTATTATTATTATTATTATTATTATTATTATTATTATTATCACTATTATTATTATTATTATTATTATTATTATTATTATTATTATTATTATTATTATTATTATTATTATTATTATTATTATTATTATTATTGTTATTGTTATTATTATTATGGTTATTATTATTGGAGGAAAGAAAAAGAAAACAGTTTGGTGGACAGAAGAAGTCAGAGAAGCTGTTAAGAACAAAAATGTTGCTTTCAGAAAGTGGATGAAGAGAAGAAATCCTGAAAACAGAATTTGTAGCGAAGAATTTTTACACGACGAATGTAAACACATTACAGAGACGTTCAACCGCCTTAAATAACCACCAGGTCTCATACAAAAACTGAAAAATAAAGCCAAACAAATATGGAGAAGAAAAAATACAGTTACAGAAGAACAGAAGAAAGAAAAATATTTTTTAGTGGTTCCTTACTCATCGAGAGGCGAATTAATTTCCAAATTTCTAGCGAGAATAGGGATGGAAGTCGTATTCTCCTCAGGACAGAAAACACGGGACATTTTATCCAGTAACCAACACACGGAAGAGAAAAATGAAAAGAGCGTGGTTTACAAGATTCCATGTGGTGGATGTGATGCAGCTTATTTTGGAGAAACTTCAAGAGGAATAACAAAAAGATTATACGAACACAAGAATGACATGCGACACCACAGGACATCTAATTCGCTAGTAGTACACGCTACACAACACGGACATATGCCTAATTGGAACAACACCAAAATCCTACACACCGGTATGAAAAAGACAAGAAAAACTATTGAAGCTGCATATATTAATACTTTTAAATCAACCAATCATAGAGAAGGATTTGTAAATTTGGCACACACAACAGCAAGGTTAATCATCGAGGGGGCACAAACGGCGGACTCTATCCCAAGGTGACCTGTGAGATGACCCGCTTAGTATATAGACAATGTATTCCAATTTGCCTGTACTATTATCTCTCTGAAGAAGACTCTGTCGAAACGTTAGAGAATAAAATACTTCTGCTCCTTCCTGGAATTTACCTATACCACTCTTGCCACATATATATATCTATATCTAAATTATATCTATATATATATATATATATATATATATACGTATATATATATATATATATACATATATTTTGGTTGTGCAACATTGAAAATAATAGGTGAATCCTGTTCACAGTTTTTATTGCACAACGAAAATATGTACACCGAGCACGCCACTAGCACTCACTTCCAGGTCTCGCCTCAGAAGGAATCCTGATGCGCGTTGATGCGCGTCATCCTTGTAACTGATGACGTCCCCGAGAGTTCCATTCACCCAATTTGTTTACAATTATTCACTCGTACACAGAAAATAACAGACACTCAAAATATACAATAATTTAATATAATAATAATCTATTTTCCATTCATTGAACTTTTTCATTTACAAAAAAAAAAAAAAAAAAAAAAAAATAGAAATGATAATTTAATTACGTAAAATAGAAATGGCAATTTAATTTTCTTCCCGAATCTTCTATAACTCGTTACACGTACGAACACACATTCATCCAACTACGCATCACTTTCATTTCCTACATGTATGCAAAATGCTAATAAATATAATAATAACTACCATACACTACAATTGCTCGCCCAGCTATCTGTCGCTGACCCCAGCGATGTACAATTTGAATTTGAAACAAAGATAGCCTACATTTGGAATTTGACATCAAGGATACATGAGGTAGGTGAATTAGAATTAACATGTACACATATATGAACATATTGAATTTTAAAGTTTGGAAAGATGGAAGGGGAGAGCACTTTGGCAGCTATATGGTTAGAATGTTCGAGAAGAAGTATGACGGCTCCGAAGATTATATGGGTGGGAGACTGGGGACGTTGAATGGGGAAGGGAAGGAGGAGAGGTGTCTGTGGGAGTCGGAGGGTCATTGTCGCAGTCTACCCCTCGGAAGAAGAGCTTAAGGGTGTCCAGGTGCATTATGGTTTCTGTGTCTGAATGTAAATATTTCAATTTGACTTTGTAGGTTCGAAGTCGATGACACGGAAGGGACCAAGGAATTTTGGTGAAAGCTTGGAAGATGGAAAATGGTTCTGGGCATACACGATGTCACCTATTGCAATGTTGGACTCTCGCATTCTTATTGTGAAAACGGGCCATCTCGTCTTTGGCGAGAGAAAGAGACAGTAATTCTCTTGAAGAGAGTGCTGAAATTTGCAAGTGAAACCTTTACAAAATCATCAAGGTTGTAAATGGGGCCTATATCTGAAGCAAGAAGGTCATATGGAAGTCGCTTGTCGAAAGCAAAGATGACAAAGTGAGGCGACTCCGATATGGACCTATTGATGGCACTGTTTAGGCAAGACTGAATCATAGGGACATGGTGATCCCAGGAGAGATGAAGGTCGGAAGCGAGATGTCGGAGAACATTGAGAATCTTTCTGTTTTGGCGTTCGACAAGGCCATTTGAACTGGGGTGGTATGCAACGATATTACATTTTGTTATCTGAAAGGATTTGCAATATTTGAAAGAATCTCATTGTTGAATTCCGTGCCATTGTCAGAGAGAAGAATTTGGGAGTAGTGAAGTGGCAAATAGCTTTGTCAATGAAGGTCTTTGCAATTGTTATAGTAGTCTTGTCGGGGACAGGTTCAAGGATACAGAATCTGGAAAAATGGTCCATACACACAAACAGGTACTGATTTCCACTAGAAGTGAGTGGTAACTTGAGAAGGTCAATCGCAACTATATCAAAGTGTTTGCTAGGAATTGAATATTTCAAAATGGGAACTTTACTATGAATATGACCTTTATGGGTAGCACAAGAATGACAGTCGTCGATGTAGGCATGGATACCTTTTCTAATAGTAAGCCAAAAGTACTGAAGTCTGGCCTGTGTTAAGCAGTTGTGGAGAATCATGTAGAAGGAACAGAACTTCAGGTACTAAGTCAGAAGGAACTACGAGTTATTGCACAAGTCTGTCTGGTTCATGCTTGTTGGAAAAGGTGGTTTCGTGGTAAAGAACGTCATTGATAAGTCTGAAGTGTCCCAAGGAGGTAGGGAAGTCTGTAAGATCTGATGTATCTCCTGACTCGAGAGAAAATATCACACGTTTCCACATTGGGTCGGATCTTTGAGCTGCATGAATATGCGCATGAGTAAGAGTGACTGGCTGTGTGAGGGAATTGATAGCAGCAACATTCCTAGAAAGTGCGTCTGCAACATTGTTTGCTTTTCCGCGCACATAAGAAAAGGTAGGATTGAATTCCTGAATAGTCAAGAACCAGCGAGCAATTTTTCCGGGCAGGTTCTTGCCTTTGAAAAGCCGAAGAAGTGCCTGGTGGTCTGTATGGACTGTGACGGGATAACTTAGTATTATTTCCTTAAAATATCGAAGAGCATATATGACTGCTAAAACTTCAATTTCAGTAAGAGAATAGTTACGTTCAGAATTGTTAAGGAGTCTGCTGGCAAAGGCAATGGGGCGAAGGTGTGTGTTTTGTTCTTGCATAAGGACAGCACCAAGACCTTGGAAAGAGTCATCAATGTAGAGAATGAAAGGTAAGTTATAACCAGGAAAAGCTAAGGCAGGAGCAGTAGTAAGGGCATTCTTTAAGTCTGCAAAAAGCTTGTTCCTGGGCAGACGACCAGTGAAAAGGAACATCTTTCTTTACCAGTGAAGTAAGAGGAGCTGCAATTGTAGAATAATTATGGATGTACTTTCGGTAATTTCCTGAAAGTCCAAGAAAGGAGCGAAGGTGCTCAATGTCTGTGGGACGAGGGAATTCAGAAACAGCTTTGACTTTATCAGGAACAATAAGAATCCCATTAGAAGTGAGGACATGGCCAAGAAAACGAATATCTTTCTTAAGAAAAGAGCATTTGTTCAACTTGAGTTTGAGGTTGGCATCAGCAAAACGAGAAAATACTTGTTGAAGGGTTTGAATGTGTTCGGGTATTGATTTAGAAGCTATTATGATGTCGTCCAAATACATAAAGACACTATCTCCAAGTAAGCCATCAAGAACAGTATGCATAAGTCTTGTGAAGACAGAAGGAGCAAAGGTTAGACCCATAGCTAAGCGTTTGAATTGAAAATGACCAGAAGGGGTTGAGAAGGCTGTTAGGGGTCGGCTTTCTGGAGTAAGAGGAATCTGGAAATAGCCTGGCATTAGGTCTAAAGTTGAAAAGACAGAATGGAGAATTTCTTGTAATACATGAATGGGCGTCCTTTCGGGAACAGTGATCTTGTTGAGTTCTCTAAAATCAACAACAGGACGGAAGGTACCATCTGCTTTTAGGACAACAAATAAGGGAAAATTCCACTCAGAAATGAAGAGCTTAATGATATCCTGGGCAAACATGTCTGCAATGAGCTTGTTCACAATTTTACGTTTACTGTGTGGTAGTCTATAAGCCGGAATGTAGCAAGGTTTGGAGCCATCTCGAAGGGGAATGTGGTGGTGAATGAGTTCAGTAGAACATAGGGATTCACCTGGCAAGGCAATGACATGACCAAAGGCATTGCATAAAGAAACTAAATCCTGTTGAGCATCGGGAAAGTCAAAGGAATTGAAGTAAGATGCATCAATAGGAACCTGTGCATGAGGCACATCGGAGTTAATGGTACAAACTGGCAAGGAAGAATTGTGGTCATCGATGACTTTTACTCTTGAAGGATACACTAGAAAATCACATATGTTTTTACCAAGTTTGAGATGGAGGGGAGCATTATTGTCATTAGCAACTAGAAAAGAAGTATGACTTTTCTTGGTGGTAGTGCATAAGGCTTAATTTAGTGATATGCCATTGACACGGGTGGATTCTGGCACACAGAGAACATCGCATTCTTGAGCTCGGAAAATGCGAAGCTGAACTTTGTGATACTCATGTGGTGTAGGAATCACTGGTCTTGTTAACACTGCATGAGAAGAACGACACATGGTGGAAAGCACATCGGAAACAGGGGAGAGGTAATTACCAATTCATCTAAGGGAGGAGAGAAATTGTGTTCTGTTGGAGAGAATTCCGGAGAAGGGGAAGAGCATTTGGTATTCCGTTTCCTAGATTTTGACATGCGAGAAGAACACATTCGCTTTGTACGGTTGGAAGCTTTGATCAAAGCAGGTTCACTTGAAGGAGGGAGTGAAGTCTGAAGAGAAGGTTCAGACGACGGCTGTACAATGTACTAGGAAGTGGGATCTAGAGGAGGCAGGGAGGAAGTACTATCCGATGGAGGAGCCTGAACTTGGTCAGGGGGGGGGGGAGGAAGAAGAACAGCAATAGTGAGAACTGAAACAACTGGCATGCTTTGGTGAGGGGAGGGGGATTGCGCAGAAATAGGAACTGCAGGAAGTGGTGTAGGTGTACTCGCCAATAGTAGGGCAGGAATGAAATGACGACTATAAGCAATGCAATGATAATGGGGGTAGCCGACAATGCCTAATTGCCGCATAGTGTATAGACCCAGAAGCACATTTGCAGGAAACTGTACATCGATCACATAAAGGGGGATTTGAATCTCTTGACTTTGAGTTTGGAGACTGATAGGAAGATGGATCTTACCTAGAACTGGAAATGGAACACCATCTACGTTAGTAAGTTGTAAGTCTTGTGACACGCTTATAGGAAAAGCGGAGTTTGCGGAAGGTGGAAGAAGATATAATATTTACAGGGGATTCAGTATCTATGAAGGGATGTTATTTACAGTAGCAGGAATGGAAAGAGCATGTGACCATTTGTTAGAGTTAGAAAGAGTACAAATGGGAAGGAACATGGGGCGGGTGGTGGGGATGGGACATGCATGCTAGGAGGGGGTGTCCTGAGAGAAACAGAGGCAGAAGGGGAAGTCTGACGGGAAGGAAAGGTCTTATGAGAATAGGTGGAGTTCAAAACACGGTAGTCAGCAGCAGTGTGATAACAAGTGCCATGAATGGGACATTGCTTATCGGGAGGAATGGCAAGACGAATAGCACAACGGTTGGCATAGTGTCCCGGTTTCTGACAAAAGTAGCAGATGACAATGTGACGGGAGAATGATCTGTGTCTAGGACGGGAGGTGGACCTGGTACGAGAAGTGTATTTATGACGAGAGGAAGATCTGGAAATATGGGCAACAGGGAATGTAGGTTTTGTGATTGAGACTGGCTGGGCAACAATGTCATTCAGTGTCTTTGGTGAATCATGAATTTTATGAGCGAAATCCGTTAAGGTCATGCCTGGAGTGAATTGGACGGATGGAGTTTTGGATAAGGTGTCCGGATGGAGAAGAGAAAAATTCTAAAATATGAAATGAGGGAAGCAACATTGGTAAGGGAGATTTTGTTGTCAGCGTCAACCTAGGCTGAAGATGCGAGAGCTGATTTCCGTTTGGACTTATGGACAGATGCAAGTCCCACTGCTTTTTATTTTCTCACATAAGGGGGGGGTTGAGTTGGAGAGCAAAGGCATAAAGAGGAGTGAGAGGACCTAGTGTGTCCTGTTGGCCAAAGGTATGTCTGAATATGTTAACATATTCATCATACTTCTTGCAGTCTGTGAAGGCATCGGACTGAATGAGGTCACCAGCATTAGAGGTAAGGTCAACAAAGCTGTGGAGAACAACAATTTTCTCCTGATCTGTAGAGCATTTTCTGCGGTTAATAGCTGTTAGCGCCTGTTGCACTAATCTCTGAATAAGTTCTTATTCTTCTTTATAGTAAAATTCTTCATTCACCACTGTTCGCTTCGCTGGTTCTACACTTAGTAATTTCCATTCTTCTTTAGGCCCCATGCCTAGTCCTTCACTCAAAGCTTGAGGGGTGAATTAAATGAGATTGATTTTTCTTATTTTCATTCTTCTACTTGGTTTTGTGAGCTACATCAAGGGAATCCCACTCGAGATCCCTATACAATACGTCAAGCCACCCTCGTTCTGACGTCATTCATCCAATATCCTTTTACTTCTCAAACAAGTGACACTCCTTAAGGGCGTGACTTTACCTCCCTGCGCCAATAATTTTTCTCCTCCTAAACCTCTTCCTCCAATCATTTACGTAAGCATTATGTCGCAAGGGAAATGGCCTATGCGCTTACAATTTTTGCTACATCAGCATTGTTTACAAATACAAGGCGCGAGCGAGCGCGTGTATGACGAAGCTATTTCTGTCGGCCGTTGTTTTTAAACCTTTAGTCGTAAAATTAGCATACGTCTCCACCTACCCCTCTATCTACTCAATTGTCTACCTCTATCTACGGCCTCTTACAGGGCTCGGCAGCTACCGTTGGTCGTCCCGACCAATGATTTCTGTTACCCTCTTACAGGGCTTGCTAGTATAAGAAGCTAATCTACCCTTACATAAACTGGTAAAATGGCATAGTAAAATATATAAAACATATATATTAAAGAAATAAGCAGCCCTCCAAAATGCACAAAAATAATTCAGGACAATTAATGTAAATAACATGCATGTAAAATGATAAGGCATAAATCAAAATAAATTGCAAACAAAATAATTTGCAAACAAATTTGCAAAATTCACTAAGAACACTATTTTTCAATGGGGAATGGTTTCATCATCTTTTCAAAGATCACAGCAATATGAAATAATTGCAAACATATTTGCAAAACTCACTACTTTAGAGTTAAAAGTTATTGTTAAGTGTTTCTTGCCTTTCAATTATTATTATGTTTTTTTTCAACACAATTAATTTTTCAAAGACAGTCTTAATGCTTCATAAATATCACATATCAATACTTATGTGAGAGGTCCTTAAGGTTCCAAGTCTGACCACAGCAGATCTAAGGTCTTCATGTATCTGCCTGACACCAAGTTCCAGTTGTTTAGGTCTCCCATCTCAAGTACATACAAATGGTCAATTCAATACTATCTATAAAATGTATCAACATTAAAATTCAATTCACAAAGAATATTATCATAATATTCCCTATACTGTTCTGGTTCATTAAAATTGATACATAGGGTATCACAATAATCATCTTCATAGATCTGCAACCTAACTTTCTTTATATCATCCAAATGGCCTATCAATTCTTCCTTGGATTCTAAATGGACCACTTTATATTTATTTCCACCTGCAGAATTAATTCCCCTATATGGACCTGAGTACCTTGGTGAAAGTTTATTATAGGGTGAATGTAGTTTTACCATGACTAAATCTCTTATTTTCAATTCTAGTTTATGTGCTATTTTATGTTGTTGCTTTTTCATCTCTTGTAAATATTCCTGCATATGTTCCCTAACTCTTTGGTGAATACTTTGAAAACTTTTTATTCTATTTGAGATATACACAGGTTTCTGATCTGCAGTCAAAATTTCAAGTGGAAGAGTTTTGTCTTCCCCAAAAATTATAAAATGAGGTGTTTCCCTTGTTGCTAAATTAATTTGGTTGTTTAGAGTACATTTAACACAAGGAATCCAAGTATCCCAGGTTATACATCTGAGTTGGGTTCACTACATGTTGCTTTACTTTCTGTTGGTCTGGACCGCTCGGCCTCGTTATCTAAAGTAAAAACGTTATCTTTCTTATCTATGTCTAGGGATTCATTGATTCCTGTCACTGGTCGTCTGGTTGATTTAAAAATGGGATTAACTGTGATTTCACTAAGATCCCTAAGTCAGCAGGACATATGACCATGTTCTCTTTTCTCATAGTTGCAAATCCTATCAATAAGTCTCCTAGAAAAAGAGATTCTTCTACAACTATCACTGGAATGTGCAAATGTTCATTTGTATATAAGATAATTTCTAGCTCAACCTTACCTAATGTTTTTAACTGATTTCCAGTTACTCCTTGCAATGAGTAACGGATTGGTTCCAATATTTTCACTCATGGTTTCAACTGGTTTAAAACTTTACTGGTAATTACATTAACTGCAGATCATGTATCAATAAATATTTGAAAAGGCTTATTGAAGACTACCAGCAATGTGAAGTCCTACAGAAGTTCTTCCAATAATAATTATCAGTTTTTCTTTGATGTTGGAGGTTTTTTCACCCTACTCTTATTCCTATCTTTAACACCATACCGTCTATCGGTATATATGTGGGGAGTTCTAAAATATTGATTTATTCTGTGTCTGGGGGTTTTCCTCTTGTTTCCTGGTGAATACGAAAATCTCTACATTCATGGGTTTTATGGCCTATTCTTTGGTGATACACAGAGAATGGTGGGTTTCTACAGTGATATTCATCATGACCCTCATATTTGCAATTTCTACAAATAATTCCATAAAAACAGTCTTGTGCTTTGTGTCCCTAGGTATTACAACTAAAACATAGGATTCTAGTATCCCTGGATGGATTTCTAACATTCCGTCTATGTCCTACTTCTGTTTTCTTAAACTCTCTAGAGTTCCTATGTTGGCCCATTGTCATTACCTATGGATTTATTATTCTGGTCTCGCTGTACCCTTGAAGAAGATAATCTACTTCCCCTAAATTCAAATTGGACTTTAGATCTTTATACAATTTTTCTGCCGTTAAATCATCAGAATTTTTGGTTAACACTCCAAATGTGATCAATTTGAGAAACTTCCATTTTGTCACTAGATTTTTCTATCCAATCTGAATCTTTCAAGATAGAATTCATGTCTTTTGACCATCTATCTAATCTAGCTAAGTATTCTGTGTCTGATTCACTTGTTCTAACTTCTTTGATCATTTTAACCAAAGACCTGATAGGATCCTGATCACATTTTGACATAAAATGTTTAATGAATGCTTTCTTATAAGCTTCATACTGGTTGATATCTTCCATTTGCTGGAAATTTATGATAAACCTAGCTCTACCCTTCTAAGGATCTATATTTTCCTTTAAGATTTATATTTTCCTTTTTTCATCTGTTATATTTTTGCTCACAATTAAGGTATCTATTTGGGCAAGGAAGTTATTAACTCCTAAGGTGTTTACTTCCCCTGTGATTTTGGGAATATTAATATTGAAGGTATGAACCTCTTGTATAAGTACTGTATTATTCATACCTTCAGTAGTTGATTTAACTTGACTGTCTCCACGTAGTCTTCCTTACGTACGTCAATCTCAATGTCTCTCGTCAGTGTCGAAGTTCATCAGTCTCGTCGTCTCTCGTCTTGAAGATCGCCTTGAAGATTGCCTTATTCCTCTCGTTGTAGTTGCTCCGTAGTCGATCGCCTCGTCAGACCTACGGTTGGTTGTGGTCGCGTCGTGTGGTTGTGGTTGTGGACTGCGTGGTTGTGCACTTTCTTCAGTCTCTTCGGTTCATCCCACGCTGCCACCACTGTTAGCGCCTGTTGCACTAATCTCTGAATAAGTTCTTATTCTTCTTTATAGTAAAATTCTTCATTCACCACTGTTCGCTTCGCTGGTTCTACACTTAGTAATTTCCATTCTTCTTTTGGCCCCATGCCTAGTCCTTCATTCAAAGCTTGTGGGGTGAATTAAATGAGATTAATTTTTCTTATCTTCATTCTTCTACTTGGTTTTGTGAGCTACATCAAGGGAATCCCACTCGAGATCCCTATACAATACGTCAAGCCACCCTCGTTCTGACGTCATTCATCCAATATACTTTTACTTCTCAAACAAGTGCCATTCCTTAAGGGCGTGACTTTACCTCCCTGCGCCAATAATTTTTCTCCTCCTCCACCTTTTTCTCCAATCAGAGAGGCTGTTGTACTGTTTCAAACGATATTATTAACGTAAGCATTATGTCGCAACGGAAATGGCTTATACGTTTAAAATTTTTGCTACATCACCATTGTTTACAATTACAAGGCGCGAGCGAGCGCGTGTATAACGAAGCTATTTCTGTCGGCCGTTGTTTTTAAACCTTTAGTCGTAAAATTAGCATACGTCTCCACCTACCCCTCTATCTACTCAATTGTCTACCTCTATCTACCGGCCTCTTACAATAGCTGTTTCGACATTTGCCAGAAATGTATGGGTGGGTATATTGTCGCCCGTGAATTTGGGGACATCTGTAGCTTCATGTACTATAGTCATCAGTTGTGGAATGGGGGGTTTGGTGGACGAAGAAGCCATGGTGGTAGGACTCGAAGGTAGTGTTTGTGACAGTCGAGATGAAAGGAGTGGAGGTAGTGACTCTGGGGATGGAAGGAGTGGAGGGTAATTGGGACTAGGAAGAGGAAAGCGAGGAAATTTTGTCATACGGTAAGGTTGTATAGTGCCAAAGAGTTTTCCACTTACCTTAGGAATAGTAGGAAGAAGTCTTGAGAGGCAGGAATATATATATATATATATATATATATATATATATATATATATATATATGTATATATATATTAATGTACTTAAAATAATGTGTAATTGTAAATTGATAATGAAATAATTAATTTGTACAGAATATAAATCACATTAATTCAAAGTTAACAGTTCACAGAATGTCACTAAGTATTTGTGAATTTTGAAGTCACATGAAAAACTATCACTGTCAAAGCACAGAACGTCAATCTTGAAGGAAGGCAATCTCACGGAACCGAGGAATTTCTTGTAGCGAGGAAGAAATAGTGCGGAGGATGCCGGTGAGCAGGGAAGGAGGAACGCTCGGTGAAACTGCGGAGGATGCCGAAGAGCGGGGAAGGAGGAACGCTCGGTGAAACTGCGGAGGATGCCGGTGAGCGGGGAGGAGACCGGATGCTCGCTGCTACTCGCTGACGAGGCGGTGGCGGTTGGGGATGAGGAGGTTCCCCGGTTGGCTGTGATCGTGAGGACGGAGGAGTGGAGGAGGGGTCGACGCTCTCGTAAGATACAGGAGTGGGTAGCAGCTTTCCACTTGGAGGTGGTGGATGGAGTAGGAGAGGTGGATCTAGCTGGACTCGACCAAAGCGACGGGGGTATGAGCTGACTCACCCGCGTGATTGACAGGACTTCCTGTTACTGGGTAGCGAATGGGGCGAGGTGGAAGGAGGGCTAATGGAGGAGGGTGCGTCGATACAGGAAATGGTATACACTTCACTCCTACTGAATGTGGTTGTGGAGGCGGAGGTGTCCCTAAAGAAGATCTTGTATGCCGTAGTGTAGAGGCGGAGATTTCTTGTAGTCGCAGGTAATAGTGGTCACATCGGCAGGTTCTTGCCGTAAGTAAATGGCAGTTAACTGCGTCAGAAGCTTGGAATACGTTGAACACGTTGAACCACTCTGCACTGAACACGTTGAACACGTCCGTTGGGTGGGAGGGCGGGGAAAATGCACTTGGCTTGGCGTAAATAATGTTCGTTGTTCGTATCCCACCGTTGTGGCACCATTTTGTTGGTTGTGCAACAATGAAAATAATAGGTGATTCCAGTTCACAGTTTTTATAGCACAGCGAAAATATGTACACCGAGCACGCCACTAGCACTAGCCCCCACTTCCAGGTCTCGCCTCAGAAGGAATCCTGATGCGCGTTGATGCGCGTCACCCTTGTAACTGATGGCGTCCCCGAGAGTTCCTTTCACCCAATTTGTTTACAATTATTCACTCGTACACAAAATATAACAGACACTCAAAATAATACAATAATTTAATATAATAATAATCTATTTTCCATTCATTCAACTTTTGCATTTATAGAAAAAAAAAATAGAAATGATAAATTAATTATGTAAAATAGAAATGGTAAATTAGCTTTCTTCTCGAATCTTCTATAGCTCGTTACACGTACGAACACACACACATCCAACTACGCATCACTTTCACTTCCCACATGTATACAAAATGCTAATAGAAATAATAACTACCATACACTACATATATATATATATATTTTTATTCAACCACAAACAACTTTTAATTCCATGCCATCGCAATCGAGACTGAAGAATCGCTCGATGGAGACATTTTGTTGGAAATTGAAACGTGGACGAGCCGAGGATTCGAACCCAGCTAACCCGTAACAAAGTTACAGTGACTTAAACCAATGCGCTATCAAGAGAGATATAAGTTGAGTACGCTTTTCTTATATTTGTATGCTCGAATTACATACATCTACACGAAATATCGCATTCAACCCACCTCCGCTATGATATTGCATTTAGCTAGTATGTGCACGTGGGATAGATTATACATCTACACTGAATGGTTCCCAGCGATCAATTGATATTTTTATTCAACCAAGGTTGAATAAAAATATCAATTGATCGCTGGCAACCATTCACTGTAGATGTATATATATATATATATATATATATATATATATATATATATATGTATATATATATACCCACACACACGCACACACACGCGCACACACACACACACACACACACACACACACACACACACACACACACACACACACACACACACACAAACACACACACACACACACACACATACACATATATATATACACACATCTGATAATTTCTATGACAGTCGCATGTAGGATTCGAACCTACTGTTCTCTGTGTTTAGCTCACCGCCCTTCCACTCATTTGTCTTCCATACTTCAATATACATGTATATTATATATATATAAATATATATATATGTATGTATATATACATATACATATATGAGAGTAATACGCTAATGGCAGCGACATCAAACCGATAATTTTTATGACAGTTGCATGCAGGGTTCGAACCCGCTGTACTCGGCTATCCGTAAATTACCTGTACGGTGCCCTAGACCACTACACCACAGAGGCTAAAAAATCCTTGAAACCTGGAATCGAACTGATTCCCGAGGGAAGGAAGATCACTTATTACGGCGATCCGAATTCCTGTTTTACTCAAGGACCAGCCCACCAGTGGTATGGGGTAAGGACCGGGACGAACCCCTTTCACGCTTATCGCCATTGTAACTATGAGAGTAATACGCTAATGGCAGCGACATCAAACCGATAATTTTTAAGACAGTTGCATGCCGCTGTACTTGGCTATCCGTAAATTACCTGTACGGTGCCCTAGACCACTACACCACAGAGGCTATAAAATCCTTGAAACCTGGAATCGAACTGATTCCCGAGAGAAGGAAGATCACTTATTACGGCGATCCGAATTCCTGTTTTACTCAAGGACCAGCCCACCAGTGGTATGGGGTAAGGACCGGGACGAACCCCTTTCACGCTTATCGCCATTGTAATTATGGGAGTAATACGCTAATGGCAGCGACATCAAACCGATAAGCGTGAAAGGGGTTCGTCCCGGTCCTTACCCCATACCACTGGTGGGCTGGTCCTTGAGTAAAACAGGAATTCGGATCGCCGTAATAAGTGATCTTCCTTCTCTCGGGAATCAGTTCGATTCCAGGTTTCAAGGATTTTATAGCCTCTGTGGTGTAGTGGTCTAGGGTACCGTACAGGTAATTTACGGATAGCCGAGTACAGCGGGTTCGATCCCTGCATGCAACTGTCTTAAAAATTATCGGTTTGATGTCGCTGCCATTAGCGTATTACTCCCATAGTTACAATGACGATAAGCGTGAAAGGGGTTCGTCCCGGTCCTTACCCCATACCACTGGTGGGCTGGTCCTTGAGTAAAACAGGAATTCGGATCGCCGTAATAAGTGATCTTCCTTCCCTCGGGAATCAGTTCGATTCCAGGTTTCAAGGATTTTTTAGCCTCTGTGGTGTAGTGGTCTAGGGCACCGTACAGGTAATTTGCGGATAGCCGAGTACAGCGGGTTCGAACCCTGCATGCAACTGTCATAAAAATTATCGATATATATATATATATATATATATATATATATATATATATATATATATATATATAGCGTAAACACCAGACTCAAAGTGGGAGTTTTAATGCCCGACGTTTCGGTCCTAGTCCTAGGACCGTCTTCAGGGGTGTGAAAATATACAGTGCTCAAATGAGCTTATTATACTGACGTGGTTGGAATTGGGAGAGGTATTCCGCGCTGCCGATCCTGTCCGGGTCCCCCTCCTCTTCCAGTCGCTACGACTACCGGATGACTGGACCACCTTATATACCCAATTGTGCATACATATAATTTTACAAAGAATGAATACTATACAAAAAATACAATAAAGTAAAATGAAATACTATAAGATGCAATAAAATAGAATACTATAAGATGCAATAAAATAATATTTATTCTTTGTAAAATTATATGTATGCACAATTGAGTATGTCCGGAACTCGTAGCAACTGGAAGAGGAGGGGGACCCGGACAGCTTCGGCAAAGCGGAATACCTCTCCCAATTCCAACCACGTCAGTATAATAAGCTCATCTGAACACTGTATATTTTCCCACCCCTGAAGACGGTCCTAGGACTAGGACCGAAACGTCGGGCATTAAAACTCCCACTTTGAGTCTGGTGTTTACGCTTCTTCCCTTTCAACATGGATCCCAGACTCCACATCTTCACACACACACATAGTCTCCCTATCAATTAGAGACTGGTGGCATTGGAGGTGGTGTTGTTTAATATTGGATTACAACAAGGAGCAATTAAACAACACCACCTCCAATACCACCAGGTGGTATTGGAGGTGGTGTTGTTTAATATTGGATTACAACAAGGAGCAATTAAATAACACCACCTCCAATACCACCAAGCTCTAATTGATAGGGAGATTATCGTGAAAAACACTAGGATAGTCGCACACTGTACCAAAATTAAAGAATTAAAAATGCTTGAAGCCATCCACATAAGGGAGAGAGCTCCAATAATCAACATTCAATCCAATATGATTTCTACCATCTCGTTATTTAATTCTTCCTCAAGATTTGGAGCCCAACGACAGCAACACCCATCTCCTTCCTCTCCCCCTCCTCCACCTCACCAACCCCCACTTGACGAGTGTGGTGTCCCAGTGAGACGACCTACCATACCTGACTCCCCCCCTCTCCCTCCCCTCAACCTCCCCCTCCCTCCCCTCTAAGGCGAAGTGTCCGCCTACGCAGAGGGTCAAGATCCTTCCAACGTTCCCAAGCGGCCTATATTTAATCCACATTGTCTGTACAATACTGTCAATTGTGTATCATGTAGCTTTGTAAAACTGACTTAATTCTTGTAAACTATTCTGAAGATGACTCCCTGAAGTCGAAACGTCAATTTAGATATGGAAGACTACGGAACGCTTGTATTTGCCCACCCCGCGAAATGAGATCTACTGTGAGAAAAATTGAAAATTTCAGTAAGAAGATTAATCAGTGCCAAAATGCTGTCGTGTTTTATACAATGTATATATATATATATATATATATATATATATATATATATATATATATATATATATATATATGTGTGTGTGTGTGTGTGTATATATGTGTGTGCATACATATATGTATATATATATATATATATATAGAGAGAGAGAGAGAGATAGAGAGAGAGAGAGAGAGAGAGAGAGAGAGAGAGAGAGAGACATTGTGACAAGTTGAAAAAAGGTGGGAAAAGAGAGTTACTGGTCTCGTTCCGGGTTTATTTCTGACCGGTTTCGCTACAAGCGAAACCAGTCAGGAATAATCTCGAAACGAAACCCATGACTCTTTTTTCCATGTATACATATATATATACGTATATATATGTATATATGTATATACATATATACGTATATATATATACTTATATATATATATACGTATATATATATATATATATATATGTGTGTGTGTGTGTGTGTGTGTACGACACTGAATGGGCCCCAGTGTTTAGATATGGCCTAGAATTACAGTGCATTGTGGTTGATAAAACATATATATATATATATATATATATATATATATATATACATACACATATACAAAAGGCTTTTTTGCCATCATAAGGGAGGTAAAAAAGAAAAGTCATAAGAACCACTCCCACCCATTCTATCCCTATCACACTCCACTTCCCTCCACCCTCTCCCTTCCCTCGTATCTTGGCATCTCCTGGATGACGGGTCATCCCTGCATCTTGTCCACTGCCCTGGGTCAGTCAGAAGCAGTGTTGCAAGACACAGCAGTTCCACAACAAGTCCGCTTCATTAAATCGGCGACCCCTCTTTCCGTCCCCTCAATGCAGAAAAGGAGAAGACGGGGAGAAATCCCTTCGGGCTGCGTCAAATTTTTCTCACACATACTCCCTCACTCCCCATCCCCACCCATTCCACCCCATGCACCACAACATCATCCGTATGCACTCTTTCTCCATTCATTCCGTCCTTCCTCAACAGACATTCTCCTCTTTCCCAATACCCCTTTTACCCCATCCATCCATCTCATCCTAGTTCGACCCCTCATGTTCACTCCTTCCACATATGCCTTCCACACCTCTTTTACTAGTTTTTCTTCACTCATTCTTTCCATGTGTCCAAACCATCCTAATACTCTTTCATCAACCCTATCTCCCAACTCCCTTTCCAACACCGTTCTCCTCCTCACCTCCTCATTTCTCACTCTATCCAGCCTATTAACCCCTATCATACTTCTCAGACATCTCATCTCAAACACATTCAAACTCCTCTCTTTTATGTTCAATGTTTCTGCCCCATACAGTTGCTGTCGGAACAATCACTCCTTCATACGATCTCCTCTCATCCATTCCCAGATGTCTATTTCTGATTACACTTTTTAATCCACCAAGTCATTTACTCGCTTCTCGCAATCTACATTCTACCTCCACCTCCACTCCTCTCTTTCCTGTCACATTCCCCCCCCCAAGTATCTAAAAATATCCATTTCCTCCAGTCTTTTTCCTTAATACTCACTTCCAGTCTGCTGCCACTTTATCCCATTGTACATATCATCACCTTACTTTTACCCACATTTATCTTTAACTTTCTTCTTTCACAGACTTTCCCAAACTCTGTCACTAACTTCCTCAATCCCTCCTCTGATCCTGCTACAAGCGCATTGTCGTAAAAAAAAAAAAAAAAAAAAAAAAAAAAAAAAAAAAAAAAAAAAAAAAAAAAAAAAAAAAAAAAAAAAAAAAAAAAAAAAAAAAAAAAAAAAAAAAAAAGGCTTATCTTCCACTTTTCTCAATTTTCTTTAACCATCTCCAATCCCTGACCTACTACCCTTGCATTTACCTCTCTCACCACCCTGACGAAGTCCCAACTTTACCTCAAACCATTCACTCTCTCCATTTTTAATCCTGACACAAACTCTACTACTCTCGTAAAAACTCTTGACAGTTCCTAAAAGTGTTCCTCCTGTCCCATATATCTGCAATACCTCCCACAGTGTCTTCCTGTCTACCCTGTCATAAGCCTTTTCTAAATCCATAAAACCCCAAACACACACACACACACACACACACACACACACACACACACACACACACACACACACACACACACACACACACACACACACACACACACACACACACACACACACACACACACACACACACACACACACACACACACACACACACACACGCACACACACACACACACATACACACACACACACATACACACACACGCACACAGACACAGACACACACACACACACACACACACACACACACACACACACACACACACACACACACACACACACACACACACACACACACACACACACACACACACACACACACACACACATTACTAATTCTGCTTTTTGTATTTTTTTAAGACATTCTATTTGTGTCTTAAGGTAGTCTTATTGTCTCTATTGAGATCTGAGATTTCTCCGTAGAAGGTCATCTGTACTGCCAAATCGCGATTTCGAGTCTCTTGACTCTTCTTCAGTGGCTTAGATATTCTCGTTAAACAAAAAGAAGATCATTTCACGACTAGTGTATCTGTAAAACCCACAAACCCCGGACACTGTTTATACGGAAAAAGCGAGTGCCCACAAAAATACATACATACATACATATACCAAGGCTTTTTCCCCCTTCCAAGGGAGGTAGCCAAAAAGGGAAAGGCATAAAAACACTCCCACCCATTTCATCCCTAGATACACTCCACACCCCTCCCACCCTCCCTCTCATCTGAGCACCTCCTGGATGACGGGTCATCCCTGCACCCTGCCCACCGCCCTGGGTCAGAAGCAGTGTCGCAAGACACAGTACATCCACAGCAAGGCCGCTTCATTTAATCGGCGACCCCCCCTCTCCGTCCCCCTCTGCATATAAGGCGAGGACGGGGAGAAATCCCTTCGGGCTGCGTCAAAATTTACTCACACATACTACCCCGGCCCCCACCCCCCCCGCCTATTCCTCCTCATGCAGTCACAACATCATCCATATACAACCATTCTCCACTCACCTCTGTCTTCCATCCTCTCCCTTCCTTCCTCAACAGACATTCCCCTCTTCCCCAAAGCCCCCTTCACCCCATCCATCCACCTCATCCTAGGACGTCCCCTCATGTTCACTCCCTCCACATCTGCCTTCCATACCTCTTTTACTAGTCTTTCTTCACTCATTCTTTCCATGTGTCCAAACCATCCTAATATTCTTTCATCAACCCTATCTCCCAAATCCTTTTTCACCCCTGTTCTCCTCCTCACCTCCTCATTTCTCACTCTATCCAGCCTAGTAACCCCCACCATACTTCTCAGACACCTCATCTCAAACACATTCAAACTCCTTCTCTCTTCTTCTCTTATATTCCACGTTTCTGCCCCATACAGTGCTGTTGGCACAATCACTCCTTCATACAGTCTCCTCTTCGCATCCATTCCCAAATGTCTATTCCTCATTACACTCTTTAAACCACCAAGGCATTTACTCGCTTCTCTCAATCTACATTCTACCTCCACCTTCACTCCACCTTTTCCTGCTACACTTGCACCCAAGTATCTAAAACTATCCACTTCCTCCAGTCGCTCTCCCTTAATGTTCACTTCCAGTCTACTGCCACTTTCACCCCTTGTACATCTCATCACCTTACTTTTACCCACATTTATCTTTAGCTTTCTTCTATCACATACTCTCCCAAACTCTGCCACCAGCTTCCTCAATCCCTCCTCTGACCCTGCCACAAGCGCAGTGTCGTCCGCAAACAACAGCTGGCTCACCTCCCACTTTTCTCCATTTTCTTTAACCATCTCCAATCCCTGACCCACTACCCTAGCATTCACCTCTCGCACCACCCCATCCATGTATAAGTTGAACAGCCAGGGCGACATAACGCATCCTTGACGAAGTCCCACCTTTACTTCAAACCACTCACTCTCTCCATTTCTAATCCTGACACATGCTCTACTACTCTCATAAAAACTCTTGACAGCTCCCAGAAGCTTTCCTCCTATCCCATAAATCTGCATAACCTCCCACAGTGCCTTTCTGTCTACCCTATCATAAGCCTTTTCCAGATCCATAAAAGCCCAAAAAACATCCTTCCCCTTTCCTATAGCTTTCTCACATATCTGTCTTACCACAAAGATCTGATCTACACAACCTCTACCTGTCCTAAATCCACACTGTTCCTCACCAATTACTCCTTCTGTTCCTCTCCTAATCCTCTCAATTAAGATCCTCCCATAAGCCTTTCCTACTACACTTAACAGGCTAATCCCTCTGAAACTACTACATTCACACTTGTCCCCTTTTCCCTTGTAAAGAGGAACTATACAGGCACTTCTCCAGTCCTCCGGTACTCTACCCTCTCTCCAGCAAACATTAAATAACCTCACCAACCAGTCCACCATCACTGAACCTCCCTTTTTCAGACATTCTGCAT
>NC_134778.1:35545633-35548133 GCF_046742065.1 Oratosquilla oratoria | reverse complement strand
TAATCTATTAACAGAATCACAAGAAATTAGTCAAAGATGGACAGAGTATTTTGAGGATCTGTTGAACTTCACAGGACAAGATGAAGATGAAAGAGAGTACAACCCAGAATATATGAGGGAAAGAGAAGTGGAAAGCGAAGTGGAAGACACAGGAAGAAATGAATGGAAAATAACAAAAGCAGAATTGAGAGTAGCCGTGGAAAGAATGAAAAATGGGAAAGCACCAGGAGAGGATGAAATTTTAACAGAAATTATAAAGAAAATGGGAAACACCGGACTAGAGTGGATGTTAGAAGTAATAGATATAGCATGGAGAAATAAACAAGTCCCAGATGATTGGACAAAAGCGGTGATATGTCCAATACACAAAAAAGGTGACAAAACAGATTGTGGAAACTATAGAGGCATCTCTCTACTATCACACACAGGAAAGATATATGAAAGAATTTTGGAAAAACGATTAAGAAGCATAGCTGAACATAAAATAAAAGAATCTCAGAGTGGTTTTAGACCAGGACGAGGAACAATCGACAATATCTTTACTCTAAAAATCTTAATGGAAAAATGTTGGGAGTGGGACAGACATAAATGCCTTGGGTTTATTTACCTTCAAAAGGCTTTCGATAGAGTACCAAGAGATCAGTTATGGCAAGCTATTGAACACGATGAATACGAGGTACCAGTGAGTCTAATAAAAGCTATCAAGAGTTTATATGAAAATAGTGAAAGTAGAGTAAAGACTGAGAAAAGAGACGGTAAGTGGTATAGGGTCAAGTGGAGTTAGACAAGGCGGAGTGCTATCTCCATTATTGTTTATAATGTACATGGATAGGATAATTAAGGATATTGAAGGAGAGAGAAATATTAACCCACTGGTGCTTGCGTATGCTGACGATATAGCTATAGCTGCAAACAGTTGGGAAGATCTACAAACTGAAATGGACATATGGAATGATGTGCTAAAACAATACAGGATGCAGATGAATGTTACAAAAACGGAAGTAATGTGTGTCGACAGAAGGCGAGTTGAGGGAAGAATCGAAGTTGATGGACAACAATTAAAACAGGTCGAACATTTTAAGTATTTGGGAGTGGAATTCAGTGATAATAACCAGCAGGAGACTGAAATAAACAGCAGGATTACAAAATATAACAACACCCTAAATATTTTGTACCCACTATTAAAAGAAAAAAGCATTCCACTTCAATGCAAGTGTTAAGATCGGTGTTAACATACGGCAGTGAAGCCTGGTCCCTAAACACCAAATTAAAATGTCGCATTCAAGCAGCCGAAATGAGAGCCCTTAGGATAATAAGAAGAGTGACAAGACGCGATAGATTAAGGAATGAGCGGATAAGACAGGAAATAGGAGTGATGTCAGTGTTGGATTTAATAGAAGAGTGGAAGATGAGGTGGTTTGGACATATGAGAATGGAAGATTGGAGGTACCCAAGGCAAATGCTGGAATGGGTACCCACAGGTAAAAGACCTGTAGGGAGACCCAGGACCAGATGGATTAAAGGTGTTGAAGAAGCATTAGAAAGAAGAGACACAAACTTACCAGAAGTGAAAGAAAAAAAGACCTATGAAGATAGAGACGCATGGAGAAGTCTAGTGAAGAGCAGCCGCTGACAGGATTATTCCTACCAGGCGTAGGGTGAGAAGGTGAGATATATATATATATAAATATATATATATATATATATATATATATATATATATATATATATATATATATAATATATAAACATAAGAATGAAGGAGACTGCAGGAGACCGTAACGCCTACAAAAAGCAGTTCCATGTCTATTACCACCTGTCATCCCCATTCATAAAGTTGTCTAACCGCTTCTTAAAATAACCGGTCGCGTCAGCGGTCAACATGGTTGCTAAGTTTATTCCATGTTTCCTTCTTAAATCTAAATTTGTGCAATCTAAATCCATTACTGCTTGTCCTGTACTGTTGTCTTAATGTGATGACCTTGTTTACGTCACCTTTTTTAAAGCCTTTGCTCCACTTGAACACTTCTATTGGATCACTCCGCAATCTGCGTCTTTCCATAGAGTGTGTGCATTGTAAAAACAACCAAGAACAAGAAAACCATAAACAACTTATTACACTTGTTCTTCCTTCCCACCCATTCCATCCCCTACATATTCCACTCCCCTCCACACCTCCTCCCTCCCACTCATCTTGGCACCTCCTGGATAACGGGTCATCCCTGCATCCTGTTCACTGCCCTGGGTCAGAAGCAGAGTCGCAAGACACAGCACATCCACAGCAGGGCCGCTTCATTAATTCAGCGACCCCCCTCTCCGTCCCCTCATGCAGAAAAGGAAAAGGAAAAGACAGGAAGAAATCCCCCTCATGCATCACAGCATCATCCATACACAACCCTTCTCCATTCACCCCATCTTCTGTCCTCTCCCGTCCTTCCTCTACAGACATTCCTCTCTTTTGTAATGCCCCTTTTACTCCATCCATCCATCTCATCCTAGG
>NC_134778.1:35535633-35538133 GCF_046742065.1 Oratosquilla oratoria | reverse complement strand
CCTAGGACACCCCCACATATTCACTCCTTCCACCTCCGCCTTCTACACTTCTTTTACTAGTCTTTCTTCACTCATTCTTTCCATGTGTCTAAACCATCCTAATACTCTTTCATCAACCCTATCTCCCAGCTCCCTTTCCACCCCTGTTCTCCTCCTTACCGCCTTATTTCTCACTCTATCTAGCCTAGTTACCCCTATCATACTTCTCAGACATCTCTTCCTCTCTTATGTTCCATGTTTCTGCCCCGTACAGTGCTGTCGGCACAATTACTCCTTCATACAACCTCCTCTTAGCATCCATTCCCAGATATCTTTTTCTCATTACACTTTTTAATCCACCAAGGCATTTACTCGCTTCTCTCAATCTACATTCTAGCTCCACCCCCACTCCTCCCTTTCCTGTCACATTCGCACCCAAGTATCTAAAACTATCCACTTCCTACAGTTTCTCACCCTTAATGCTCACTTCCAGCCTACTGTCACTCTCTCCCCTTGTACATCTCATCACCTTACTTTTGCCCACATTTATCTTCAGCTTCCTTCTTTCACACACCTTCTCAAACTCTGTCACTAACTTCCTCAATCCCTCTTCTGATGCTGCTACAAGCGCAGTGTCGTCAGCCAACAACAGCTGGCTCACCTCCCACTTTTCTCCATTTTCTTTAATCATCTCCAACCCCTGACTCACTACCCTTGCATTCACCTCTGGCACCACCCCATCCATGTAAAGATTGAACAGCCAGGGCAACATAACACATCCATGACGAATCCCCACCTTTACCTCAAACCATTCAATCTCTTCATTTCTAATCCTAACGCAAGCTCTACTACTCTCAAAAAAACTCTTGACCGCTCTTAACAGCTTTCCTCCTATCCCATATATCTACAGTACCTCCCACAGTGCCTTCCTGTCTACTCTGTCGTAAGCCTTTTCCAAATCCAAAAAAGCCAAAAAAAAAAAAAAAAATCCTACCTTTTCCTATAGGTTTCTCACATATCTGTCTTACCACAAAAATCTGATCTATACATCCCCTACCTGTCCTAAAACCACACTGTTCCTCACCAATTACTCCCTCTGTTCCTCTTCTTAAACCTCTCAATCAAGACCCTCCCATAAGCCTTCCCAACTACACTTAACAGGGTGATCCCTCTGTAACTACTACACTCACACTTGTCCCCCTTTCCTTTGTAAAGTGGAACTATACAGGCACTCCTCCAGTCCTCCGGCACCCTACCCTCTCTTAAGCAAACATCAAATAACCTCACCAGCCAGTCCACCATAACTGTACCTCCTTTCTTCAGACATTTTGCATGGCATCCATCCAACCCAGAATCCTTACCTGCTCTCATCATCTTAACAGCTGCTTCCACTTCATCCTTCCCTATTTCTCCTCCATTTTCCTCACTCATCACTCTCATTTTCTTAGCGCTTCCCACTGCAACTACCTTTCCCTTCCTATTCTCCTTCACATTTACCAACTCCCTAAAATACTCTGCCCACCTTCCTCTCACTGCCTTCTCTTCCATTATCATATCTCCATCTGCACCTTTTACTTTTTCTTCTCTACTTGATTTGCCTCTTCTTCCTCTTTTAATTTCCTTCCAAAACATCTTTTTATTACTTTCAAAATTTTCTGTCATACTCTTTCCCCATTTCACATCTGCTCTCCTCTTTGCTTCCTTTATCTTATGCTTAACTTCCTTTCTCTTTACTTTGTACCTCGCATACGATTCCCTCGTCCTAATTTGTAGCCAATCTATGAATGCCTGCTTCTTCTCTTCTTCACCCTTCTTTGCTTCCTCATCCCACCGCTCACTACCCTTCCTTCTATTTCCTCCCGCCCTCATTGTTCCACATACCATCTTTGCACACCTTATGACTCCCTCCTTGAACCATCCCCATTCCTCCTCCATTCCTAGTTCTACTCTATCCTTTACTCTCTCCCAATCCTCTCTCAACTTCTTCTTATAGTCATTCTCCTTTTTTCCCTCATTTAAGCAGTTCACTCTAAGTACCTCCTTACCTTCTGCCCTTTTCCTCTTTCTCTACCTATTCTCCACTCTCAATTTACCTTCCACCAGGAAATGATCTGACATTCCCTCACTCTCCCCCCTTAGAACATGTACATCCTTAACTCTTCCTACCATACTCCTGGTCACCATTATATAGTTCATTAACGCTCTATCTGCCACCCTTCCATCCACCACCCTCTCCCATGTGTACTTATGCTTGACTTTCTTCCTAAACACTGTATTTGCTATCATCAACTCTCTTTCAAGACACATCTCCACCATCAATTCTCCACTTCGATTTTTACCTGGAACTCCATACTTCCCAATCACTCCGTCAATTGGTTCATTTCGTACCCTAGCATTTAGGTCTCCCAATACAACTATATTGACATATCTCCCTAATCCCTCTATGCATTCATTTATATCTACCCAAATAGCCTCCCTTTCCTCTACGTTCTTTTCACTACCAGACCCATACGCATTTACA
>NC_134778.1:35478133-35520633 GCF_046742065.1 Oratosquilla oratoria | reverse complement strand
AATTGTCCCCTGCACTGCGTGACTATGCTGTCAAAGAAAACATTGCCAACCGTTTCCTCCTGCCGGTTGACAATGCCCCAAGCCACCCAACAACCAGATTGGGCAGACAACAAAGAGGTGATGTTTCTGCTCAAAAACACGACAGCACTCATCCAGCCCACGGACCAAGGTGTAATCGCCACTTTCAAGGCGTATTACTAGCGCCGCACAATGAGTCATCTGATTAACATGACTGACAGCCTAGACAAGCCCACAGTCAAGCAGTTCTGGGCATGGAAGGTGATAGAAAAAACAATGAATGGCTGCTGGAAGAAACTGTGGCCCGAATGTGTCAAGCCAGCTGACGACTTCATTGGATTTAGTGATGTGGCACCCATTCGCAAAAACATCGTCAGGCTCTCACATATGGCTGGCTTCAAGGAGGTGGATGAAGATGATGCGAATGAATTGCTACAGTCCCATGATAAGCCACTCAGCAATGAAAATCTGATGGAGTTGGAACAAGAATGAGTTCTCCATGGCGATGATGATGCGCTCCAACGAGGCTTTGACATCAAAACACTTTGTGAGGTGTTCTCTGGCCTAGATGCAATCACCGAAAAAATAAAGGGACCCAAACCCAGCACAAAGTGGAACAGTTGCCTATAATGTGCAGCAAGCCTTCAAGGTGTACAGAGATATATTCGAGAAAAAAAAAAAAAAAAGTAAACCACCATTTCCAGCTTTTTCAAACCTGCCGCTCCCTCCCTCCCAGACCCCCGTCCTGCATCGACCGATCAGGACTTTCCTCTGCTACCTTTTTAGTTTTCGTCTGTCACTCTTCCGTCCACCTCTGCTGCCCAAGATTCATCAAGCCCTATCACTTCTGATGACAAGGAAAAGGTTTCCTCGATATTTTAGTAAGACTAGCCATGAAAGGTATGTGTGGTGTGGGATCGGGTAACTAGTGGCTAGTGGCGTTCTATACGATGAGCCTCGATGAGCTCTTTCTAAAGGATATAGGCCTACCGGGGAAACCAATATATATATATATATATATATATATATATATATATATATATATATATATATATATCACACAATCCATGACCGT
This sequence comes from Oratosquilla oratoria, assembly GCF_046742065.1. Lineage (NCBI taxonomy): Eukaryota > Metazoa > Arthropoda > Malacostraca > Stomatopoda > Squillidae > Oratosquilla > Oratosquilla oratoria. The sequence continues at coordinate 35,519,540 of NC_134778.1, read as the reverse complement.
CGCGCAGAGGATTCGAACCACCGCCTATAGACCCAAGAGAGTCCACAGCACCCGCCTTTAACCACTCGACCACAGACGATCTGCGCGACGGTCATCCTCTGCGCGACGGTCATCCTCTGCGCGACGGTCATACTAGCGAATTATTCAAATATATATATATATATATATATATGAGAAATTTGCTAGTGAACAGCGACATCAATCAGACAATCTCCTTGACAGTGGCGCACGGGATTCGAACCCGCTGTACTTGGAAGTAAACTACCAAGACACCCGCCTTACTCCGCTCGACCATCGACGGTATAAAACCTTGAGAACTCATAGTCAATCTGACTATCGAGATTGGGGAGGGCGCTCACTGCACCCCATAAACACCATTTCACCCCAAGGCCAACCGCACACGTGGGAGGGGTAAGGACCGGAACGAATCCCTTCCACGCTCTCGCCAACTTAACTATATGAGAAATTCGCTAGTGAACAGCGACATCAATCAGACAATCTCCTTGACAGTGGCGCACGGGATTCGAATCCGCTGTATTTGGAAGCAAACTTCCAAGACACCCGCCTTACTCCACTCGACCAACGACGGTATAAAACCTTGAGAACTCATAGTCAATCTGACTATCGAGATTGGGGAGGGCGCTCACTGCACCCCATATACACCATTTCACCCCAAGGCCAACCGCACACGTGGGAGGGGTAAGGACCGGAACGAATCCCTTTCACGCTCTCGCCAACTTAACTATATGAGAAATTCGCTAGTGAACAGCGACATCAATTAAGAACAGCGACATCAATCAAGTACAGCGGGTTCGAATCCCGTGCGCCACTGTCAAGGAGATTGTCTGATTGATGTCGCTGTTCACTAGCGAATTTCTCATATAGTTAAGTTGGAGATAGCGTGAAAGGGATTCGTTCCGGTCCTTACCCCTCCCACGTGTGCGGTTGGCCTTGGGGTGAAATGGTGTATATGGGGTGCAGTGATCGCCCTCCCCAATCTCGATAGTCAGATTGACTATGAGTTCTCAAGGTTTTATACCGTCGATGGTCGAGCGGAGTAAGGCGGGTGTCTTGGAAGTTTGCTTCAAAGTACAGCGGGTTCGAATCCCGTGCGCCACTGTCAAGGAGATTGTCTGATATATATATATGTATATATATAATATATATATATATATATATATATATATATATATATATATATATATATATATATATATATATATATATATATATACATATATAACGGGTCTATAACACTACCTCTTTGGATGGCGTGGAAAATTGTTATGTATCTCTCAATATAGGCTAGGCCAAGACCACTCTCCCCATTGAATTAAGTCCTATTAAAACTTAAATTCGTTTTCCGGTCATTCGTTATTCGATCTGGTTTTCAGGAATGTAGCCCAATCGAATAGTGGGGTAAACCTGTAGCTACAAATGTAGGGGTGGCTTTAATAAAAACGGTTGCGGTAATTTAGTCACTACAATTTTTTTTTTTTTCTCAGACTCTGGGGCAAGTTGGGTCTAACCGACCAAGAGTTCTGTTTATCCGAAGAGTCAGTCCTCTACTGACTTGTTATTTACCAGCGTATAGGCAATCTCACGCATCCTCTACTAAACAATATCGGGTGTCATTTTGCCTTGAAATCTATGAATAAATTGAACAATTAGGTTAAGAGGAAAAATATACAAAATAAATAAGTAAGATAAGTAAATAAATAAATAGATAGATAAATGAAATGATAAAAAATAATATAAAAGAATAGATAAATCAATAGATAGGTAAATAAATGCATGAATAAATAGATAATAAATGAGTAAGTGAATAAACAAAAGAAATAGAATAGATAGAAAAATAAGTAGAAATAAATAAGTGAATAAATAAATAAACAAATAAATAGATCAACAAATAGATAAATAAACAAATAAATAAAAATAAAGAATAAACAAACAAATGAATGAATGAATGAATTAATCAATCAATTAACAATAGATTAATAAATAGATAAACAAATAAATAGATCAACAAATAGATAAAAGAAATAACAATAAAGAATAAACAAACAAATAAATGAATTAATCAACTAATCAACAAATGATGGATAAGATAAGACAAATAAGCAAGGAAATGAAAATAAATAGGTGAATAAATAAAGATAAAAAATAAAACAAATAAATAAATAAATAAATAAATAAATAGATAAATAAATAAGTGCTAACCAAAGAGAACGTAACCGGTTTATGCTGCATTTGTAAAAAGTAACTCAACATCGATAGATAGCTGAATATCAGTAAGAAATAACTAAATAGATAAGTATAGATGTAAATGTAATACGTACATTGATAATATGTAAATAGATAAATATGTTAATAAATAAGTAGATAAGTATATGCATTAGCAAATAAGGATAGGAGGTAAAGGGAACACGGGCTGAGGGAAATACTTTTATTTCTAACTAGTTTCGCCTGATTGGCTTCTTCAGATTTTGATTAACCTTGCCCTTAATTCTACTCGCAATTAGTAGGGCTCAAACCATCTCCTCGTCCTTCGCCTTAAGTAGCGACGCCTAAACCCACTCGGCCAGCGACAATTATAATTAGAATAAGTATTTACTGGAAGCTGAACCCTTTACGTGATCATGAAATATTATCATAGATTGTAGTTTACCGCCTTTATTTTTGTGGACAAGTGGACAATCTCGCTCAGCTGCTGCATGAATTCTCAGCCAGAAAGATAATTTGGTTGTTGAAAAAAACAAAATAGAAATAGAAATAGAAATAGAAATATATATATATATATATATATATATATATATATATATATATATATATATATATATATATATATATAAACATAAATATAAATAGAAATAGAAATATAAATATAAAAATAAATATAAATGTAAATGTAAATGTAAATATAAATATAAATGAAAATATAAATATAAATATAAATATAAATATAAATATAAATTGCAATGAAAATAAAGCTAAAAACTAAAATAAAATATAAACGGAATAAAAATATAAATAATAAAAAACGAAAAAATAAAATAAAGATAAAATGAAAATAGATATAGGATAAAAATGAGATAAAAAAAAATAGATAAATAGGTAAGCAAATAGATGAAAAACTAAAACAAGACAAGAGAGAATAGAATAAGATCAAATAACACAAAAAGAAAATTACCCTCGTTACACGATGGGGTTATTAGGGGTCAGATGGTATGGAAGGTAACGTTCAATGAATAACGTTCAATGCAAAAGTTTGGCCAAGGAAATTAATTTTCTATTATTGTATTTACCTTATGTCGAACCAGTCTGAGACTAACGACCTCATCATCGTTGACCCCTATATTTATTATTGTATTATGGTGTGACTACTGTATAAATGTGACTGTTCTCAAATGTGCTGTCATCACATATGGTGAGTTGGAGTCTTCCATATTTACGTTTTCTTTTTATTTCTCTTTCCGAGTGTTGTCTGGTTTATATATTGTTCCTGTGACTTGAAATCTCTCTCTCTCTCTCTCTCTCTCTTTAAATGTTGTCCTTTAGGATTTAGTGTTTACATTTTTTCTTTTTTCTTTTTTCCTTTTTCGGAGCGTTGTCTCCTTTGTGCATATTGTTCGCGTAACGCAAACACTCTCTCTTTTTCTTTCTCTCTCTTATAGATGTTGTCTTTCAGGATCTAGTGTCTTTAAATGTGTCGGCTGTCCCCTACGGCTCCCTTCTGGACGAGTGTAGGATGATTCAGGAAGGTGTGAATTCCTTCATCTCCGACATCTGCGACGTCTACACCCCAGTTATGCTCGCCGCCATACCAACTATCTTCTTCCGTACCTGCTTCAGGCTTTACATGGTCAGAACTGAAGGCAACTACTTAACATTTGTCTTTGTTTTATAAGTAACTTCATGTATGGGAGAGGTTCTCAAACAGGTACCCGTAGACCCTAGGGGTATGTGCGCTATTTTCACGGGGTACGGACGCACCTCTGATTTCGTAAACAATTTATGTACTATACATTGTTTACGACTGTTGTTTTCTATTACAATTCCTAATGAAAAGGATTTTTTTTCAGTGTATAACTGTCTTAATAATTTGCTGCTTAGCCGTGCATACAAATATATATTTTCCTTTGATTTGATCATTTGGGTTACACTACACTTTTAGTTATGATCAAGGAACACAATCTAAGGAAAGTTTAAAGGACCGCTGACATATGATGTTCTGCTTTTTTTTTTTATCATCTATAGGTTGACAGTGATATTTTGGGTGCCACACTACCTTACCGAATTAAAAGATCTTTACAAATTAAATTTGGAACAAAAGTGTGTTAATGATTTGGCACATTTCTTAAATATTTTTACATTTTGATTGCAGGTAAAAAGAAATCAATAAATGGAAACCAAAATAAACATACGCCCAGCGGGCGCGTGGGTTCATTCACGCAACATTATTCTACAACTCTTTCTAATCCAAGAAAGCTTTTGGCAATATCGCTCGTTAATCTAATTATGATTTATGTGGATTGCCTCTTGTTTAGAACCTGTGAGCGGGTCCAGCATCACGTGCCACGTACTCATGTAAATGGAGGTAAAAATAAAATATTTTGCTGTTAACAGGTCTTGTGCAAGTCTTACAGTATAGTTACTGGTTCAATTAATACATAGTTACTGTAGTGATGCCACATGATTCTCCGAAAGCATTTACTACCAAATCGGCGAGATGCCTCTGGAATACATTATTCATTGCACAGGTCTCAAAGTGTTATGGATTCTTTCACGCCTTCTAATTTTTTATAAAGTGTGTTATATCAATCCTAGGGGAATACGATCCGAAATTTAGAGCCTATGGTTCCAAACTTGCTGTATGGCAACAACTTTAACACAGAACGAAGAATACATAGGTACTCAAAAATAGTCCATTAATAATACACACACACACACACACACACACACACACACACACACACACACACACACACACACACACAATTTCAACGAACGGACGGCTTGAAGAACGTTCTGAAGAAAAGTGCAGATTGTGGATCCCAACGCAAAGAGAAGTGCCTTTTTGTATTTGCAGGGTGGGGGGAAATTGCTCGTGGGGTAGTGGGAAAGTAAGGAAAGAGGAGAGGGGGAGGGATTGCTGGGGAAATGGAAGGTAATGAGGAGGTGGAGGAATTGGCCCTAACGGGCCGCCGAAAGGTGGACAAGCGACCGCAAGACGAGCTGGAGGATGACGGCATGTCTAATAGGAATGTGAAGATTAGAAGTATAGATAGGAGCAATACAGTAGAAAGTGATGAGAATATTTTCAAGGGATTTAAAGAGGGTGGGGGGGGGCACAGCCCCCACCCCCCACGACTGACAAGACTAGAAGAGAAGGTCGATAAGATGAACGAGGACTTGGAGCGTAGGTTCGATAATGTTGACAGTATGATACGAAGAATTGAAAAATTGGAAGAACTAGAGAGGGCGAACAAAAACTTAACTAAGGAAATTGAAGAATTAAAACAACAGTTAAAAGAAGTAAAAGATGAGAATAAAGTCTTAAAGGAGAATAATATGGAGAACAAGGAGGGTTGGAAAAAAATTCATGAAAATAGCAAGGTTGCATTCACTGACATAATCAGACAGCAAATGAATGAACAAACTGAAAACTCAGTTATTAAAGTGATGAGACAGAAGGAGAATATAGTAAGAGACTTAGCAGACAAAAAGAAATGTATAATTATATTAGGAATGGAAGAGAAAAATAACCCAGATAGAACCACAAGAATCAAAGAGGAAAATGAAAAAGTAAGAAATTTACTAGAATTAGTTCAGGAAGATGAACCAGAAATAATGAAACAAATCGAAGAGAAATTCAGGCTAGGGAAATATAGTACAGACAAGACCAGACCAATCAAGATTAAATTCAGGTCACAAACTACGGCTGAGAATATCTTATCCAAAACAGGGAAACTAGCAACAAGTGAACAATATAAAAAGGTATGGATAAAAAGGGAAATGAATAAAGAGGAAAGAGAGGAAGAAAAACAGAAAAGATTTGAAGCAAAGGAAAAAAAACGAGATAAGAACGGAGTCAGAAAAAGAGAGATTCTATTGGAGAGTAGTGAATATGAAACTGAAGAAAGTCGACATACAAGAGAAAAACAAAAGGGAAACAGAGAACACAATGGAAGTGGCAGAAAACTAAGAATGTCTTACACAAATATAGATGAATTAATAACAGGATTGAATGAACTGAATGATTACTTGAAAGAAAAAGAACCAGACATAATGGGAATTGTAGAAACAAAATTAAAAGGTCCACTACCACCCAACAGTGTAGGACATGATGCATATAATTATTGGATTAGAAACAGAGTGAAAAAGGAAGGGGGTGGAGTTATGTTCCTAACTAAGAAGGATATAAACGTGAAGGGTGTCACATATGGAAAGAATACAGTAGAAATGATAATGATGGAAGTAGAAGACAGAGATAAGAAGAACAGAAAGTTTGTGATAAATTATGTGCCCCCAAAAACAAACTCATGGGAAGAGAGTGAACATAAAAGTATGTTAGAGGACACAAACATAACATTAAACAAGATAATGGAAGAGGGAGGAAAAATAGTTATGATGGGCGACTTTAATTGCAAAGAAATCTGCTGGGAAGAAATGACAGTAAAGGGTGGAGACGGCTCATGGGGTAACGCTCTACTCGAGATGGTTACTGACCATACAATGACACAATGGACACAGGAGAACACTAGGTATAGAAATGAAGAAGAGCCATCGAAACTAGACCTAGTAATTACATCCGAACCTAGAATAGTGGACAAAATTGAATATAAAACACCAATAAGTAAAAGTGACCACATACTGATTGAACTGGAACTTAATGAAGAAAAATATATGAAAAGAAATGAACAATACAGAAAAGGAAGAATGATGTATGAAAAAACAAACTTTGATAAAATAAGAGAATTCTTTCAAAAGGAAAACTGGGAAGAAATATACAAAGAAGAAACAACAGTAGAAGAGAAATGGAATATTTTGACAAAAATTTACAAAAAAGGAGTGGAAAATTATGTCCCAAGACAAAAACAAGAAAAAGAATATGTAAAATGCTGGTACAACAAAAGCTGTAGGGAGTTAAAAGACAATAGAGACAAAGCCTGGACCAGATGGAAAAAAGACAGAAGACCTGAAAAATGGAAAATATATACCTGCTATAGAAATGAATATGTACAAATGTGCAGAGAAGAAAAGAGAAAATATGAAAAAGATATCATAGAAAAGTGTAAAGATCAACCGAAACTATTCTACAGATTTGTAAACAATAAACTGAAAAACAAACAAGACTTGGAGAAATTAAGACAGGAGGGAGTTGAATACACTGAGGAAATGGAAATGGCGGAAATTATGAACAAACATTTTAAATCAGTGTTTACAAGGGAGAACATACAACCTGAAGAGAACGAATGGAAAGAGAAAGTCCCCCCTATGGAAGAAATAAAAGTAACAAAGAATGAAATATTAACACACTTGAGTAATCTTGATGTCAGAAAATCGCATGGACCAGATGAAATAGCAAACTGGATACTAAAAGAATGCAGGAATGAACTGGCAGACAAAATACATAGCATACTAAATAGTTCCTTGAAAGAAGGAAAAGTTCCAGAAGATTGGAAAAAAGCAAACATAGTACCTATATACAAAGGAGGAAATGAAGAAGAACCTACCAACTATAGACCAGTCTCTCTAACAAGTACAATAGCAAAACTTTGTGAAAGAATTATCAAAAGTAGATGGGTAAAATATTTAGAAAAAAAAACAAAGTGTTAAATCCAAGGCAATTTGGATTCAGACAAGGACGATCATGCGTCACCAATTTAATATGTTTCTATTCAAGACTAATAGATATAATACAGGAAAGAGATGGATGGGCAGACTGCATTTTTAGATCTAAAGAAAGCTTTTGACAAAGTACCACATAAGAAGTTGCTTAAGAAATTAGAAACTGAAGGAGGAATACAGGGCAAGCTACTAAATTGGATGGAGGACTTTTTGCAAGAAAGAAAAATGAGAGTAGTGATAAGAAACCAGCACTCAAAATGGGATGAAGTAATAAGCGGTGTTCCGCAGGGAACAGTTCTGGCCCCAATAATGTTTGCTATATATATTAATGATATGGATGAAGGAATAGAAAGCTATATGAGCTTCTTTGCAGATGATGCAAAACTACTGAAAAGAGTGAAAACTGAAGAGGATTGTGAATCACTACAGAGAGATCTAAATAAAGTACAAGAATGGAGTAGGAAATGGGAGATGGAGTTCAATACAAAAAAGTGTAGTATAATGGAATTTGGAAAAAGCAAAAACAGAATAACAGGAGCATATAAATTGGGAGAAGAAGGAATAAAAAAAGTAGAAAATGAGAAGGACCTGGGAGTCATTGTTATGAATAATATGTCACCTGAGAAACATATAAATAAGATTTTCGGAGAGACTTATAATCTAATAAGAACGATCAAAGTTGCATTTACATACCTGGATGAAGAAATGGTGAAGAAAATCCTAATCACCCTGATAAGACCAAGATTGGAATATGCAGCAACGATATGGTCACCAAGTACAAAAAAATGTATAAAAAAACTTGAAAGAATACAAAGAGCAATTACAAAACTGGCACCAACACTCTCAAAACTATCATATGAAGAGAGACTAGAAAAACTTGAACTACAGACACTAGAGCAAAGAAGAGAGAGAGGAGATTTGATAGCTATTTACAGAATCATGAAAGGCATAGAAATTACTGATAGAGAGAATCTGATAAAATGGGATGACAGAAATACAAGAGGACACGGAAAGAAAATAAAAAAAGACAGCTATAGAAGAGATTTGAAAAAGAACAGCTTTCCTCACAGAGTAATAGACAGTTGGAACAAGTTAGATGAGAAAGTGGTGTGTGCAAAAACAATACATGAATTTAAAAATAGTTTAGATAAAATGAGATATGAAGACGGGACCCCACGAGCATAGCTCCCCTTCCCGTAAAATACAACTAGGTAAATACAACTAGGTAAATACACATATATATATATATATATGTATATACATATATATATATAATATATATATATATATATTAGAAATTACGTAACAGGTGACGTCATATTGAACTCATTTATTGAACTCTGGAGGTTTAATTTCATTAAAGTGATAAATTATGTATATTTAAATTATTGGATAAAATCTGAATAATTAATCATTTTAATGCTCAATTGCCACTGATAATTTGTAGTCTATTGAAAAATCTTAATATTTGAAATAAATACCGAAAATTCTGGTTGGTGAAAAGGTAAACAATGATCGAGTTAAATATAGATATTGCTTACTGCTAGCTGCCGGCTTCTTTCAAATATCTGATTCTGTGAAATTAAGATGCTGAGAATTTGTGTCAACTAAAATTACTGTAAATCAATTTCGGAGGAACATTTACTCCCAACTGTAAAGAGAAACCTCTCTTGAAAACAAAAGAGGATTACATCACAATTTAAGATAACGGTTGGATAGATTCAATAAGGCGAAAGAGAGTAAGTACATGCTCGGCCGAGTTAAAACCAGTCTCTCGAAAAGTCTTCGCCTTTTCAATAAATTACATCTAAATATCTAGAAGGTAAGATTGAACTTTCTCATTTTGAATTAGTCTAACTAAAGTAAGAAATTGTTTGTTTGGATGAGGAAAACAGATCCTTTTCCAATATATTTAAAGAGAGGTCCATTAACATCAAGACTCGGCATAATCTATCTAATTCGTCATAGCCAATAGTTTACCTCCGTGAATTGATTCAGTATTCGAGCCTGAAAGTGGACCTATTTGTTTATAGTAAAAAAGTAATTGTTGATTTACTTAGCCGATTATTATTAAAGATTGGTAGACGTCGGGCAAGATGGCGATTTCGGTGGGTATGTCCAAATGGATACACAGAAGAAAAAATTAAAATAGAATATATACATGCGTTTTTTGTCCATTTAAAGGTACTGTAATATAAGTATAGGGTTCGTAGAGCCCTGCTAATACAAAATTAACGTAATTCCAATATAAAAAATGACAACTATGAACAATTGAAAAAAACTTTGACAGAAAATCAATTAAGATTGTGTTCCTGAGCCTAATATAAAAGGAACTTGGTAAAAAAAAAAAAAAAAATCATTATGAAAATGACCTACATATGTCAATTCATTTCATACCAAACCTATAAAACCTCAATTGTAAAAAAAAAAAAAAAAAAAAAAAAAAAAAAAAAAAAAACATTGTCCTTGTCACAATTTTCGGATTGTGACACACGGCTCGCTATCATCCCTTCTCATTTTCTTTCGTCCGCTTTCAAAACCCCAGCTACCAAACACTTTCGCTCATGGGCCCAGCCGACGCGGGTTCCATAATCTTTCGTATCCTTTCAATCCTTTTCGGACAGCAATTCCCTACTCTCCTTGGAATTACTAGAAATCTTAAGGCTTTTAGAAACTATTTCTTGATATTTTTCCTTCTCATTATCCTCATTAACTGTTGTGCCATTTTGGCAATCAATTACAGTGCCTTAACGAAGTTGAGAGAGACTTCTAATTATTTAGAGAACCCCCCCTCCCTTTAGATTCAAGTGTTCCCATACGACCTAGGCCTAACGGTTTTCTCGGCCAAATGAACAAAGCGTCCTTGTTCCAGCTCTACGCGGCTTCGCGCGAGCACCCCCAACCTGCGCTCTGCCACATATTGTTTAAGCTAGGCAATTAGAGTAATTAGGATCGTATCTTACACACTCGTGAATAGTGTCTACCCTCAAGGAACAATTGGAACTGTGTCATCTTCCACATAAACATTGTTCGTAGTTCCCTTCAAAACTAGTGACGGAGACGTAGAAATATCGGCAACGTTGGATGCTGGCTGGCGGGCATTTTGACCTGACATGCCGCGGGACACAAGTCAGTCTTTCCATTGGGTTCAACTAGGGAGGTCGGGCCGCTCGTGTACTCGGAAGTGCAATCACGCCCTCTCCTCCCTTATGTGGCTTTCGAGGACCTTCTTCCTCCAGTGACTGATCATACTGTAAGACCTTACAAGTGATACGGGTACGACCCCCCCCCCCGCCGGAACTTCTCCAATGTGCAGTGTACGAGTGACCAGGAATACGTCGGTGAAGTGGGTTGCTTGCAAAACCAATCTCAGCGCCCGTCCTTAAACACCAAGCTACGAGGTCGATCAGTTTCCCGCCCCGATCCACACAAAGCCCCCCCCCCCCCAGAAGCGGAGCCGTGCCGGTCGGAACTCAGCAGGAGGAATCCGCGCCAATTGAAGACGTCTCCACACTCAAGAGAAGACATTAAGTTAAGATGTTTTAGTATAAGTTATTTAGCTAGTAATCGCGCGCAGGGAATAGCTAGGATGTATGAGTGAAATCCAGTTAACTGTTAACCCACATTGCTTAATGACGAGTAGCATAATTCTAGTGTCTGATCTTAGAATGAATTAATCTATTAAAACTCACAATAGGAGTTCTGGGTTTCATGAGCCTAGAACGGTTCACTTAATGAGTTGCCCCCCCCCCCCCTCTTTGATTTACCTATACGCTCGCCGTGGAGAGAGCGTGCGTGGTTCCGGTCGGTGATACATATCTCCTGGACCTCGGCTGCCCACTGTAAGCTATCACACCTTCCTTTCATCTCACTTAAGGTACGTATTTCCCACGCCCCTACATCCATCACCTTCACCTTCCACTGTCCAGGAATTTGTGTCAGTCCTGACTGAATGAAAATGTGTGATTTTGGAAATGCATTTTTATGTATGTGTAAAAATGATGCATGTAATTATTTTTCTTTTATGAAACTGTGTTTCTATGTGAAAAATATATTCTTTGTATGAAATTATGTAGTTACATTTACATAAAGACGGAAGTGGAGTGTGAGAGGGAGAGGGGGAGGCAGGGTGCGTAGGCCTATGCACTGAGGTAGAGGGGTTAACCGGACGTGGAGTGTGAGAGGGAGAGGGGAAGGCAGGATGTAATGACAGCACTCAGATCCCCATGAGGACCTTCTGAGCATGCAATAAATGTCTCTGGCGACGCCAAAACTAGAGATAGGTGGTGATGCGAGCACTGTGCCACCTTGGCACTCTCTCCTAGAACCCTCATCTACAGTCGCGATGGTTAGATTACTTTGATCTAACGTCTCCACCGTATCATCATAACCACGTTGAAACTCATCAGATTTTACAAGCTGTGCTAACTCATCTTCGGTGTAGTCTATAGTACGTTTCATTTTTAGTTACGACAACCTAAAATGAAATTGAAAAAACTACATAATGACAATTCCTTCTCTATCATAGAGTCGTGTATACAATCATAGTGTTCTTTTAAACCTAAACAATACACAATTTTTGTTTCTAAACTACCATGTGCAGAAATATAATGATGTCACTTTCCCTATCCGATGTCAACAATCGTAACGTAAAAGGAAGAGGTTGGCCAATTGGATACACACCACCTTAGCGGGGCTGTATGATATATGCAGATGGGGTAAAGACACCATTAAAAGAAAAAATATAACCAGTACTGATAACTCAAACAATAAAAGTTACCACTTAGGCATTTTTATGGACACCAAAGCCCGCGAAAATTTAAATGCGAAGAGTGTGTATCCAATTGGCACACCTCTACCAATCTAGGGTATTAGGCTTAACACATTCGTGAGTAAATTGTTTTATATAATAGCTTCAGGAGTTCAATTAAATGAGTTGGTCAAGTTTGCCTAGTATATACTAGGGCCTATTTGTTCTTAGACTTAGTTGAAACCTTGTGTCCAGGTTGAAGTTTGTTTATTTGAATTATGGCCTATGTTTAGTGAAATCGAATTGTTTTAATTTGTTTATAGGTTAGTACAACCTGAATATTTTTGTTGTACTTTGTATTAATACAGTCTAATCATGACTAGTGATAATGATAATGATAACCTTGATGAAGCTGGATTTGAGACTGCATTGGCTAAATTGAAACGAGAAAGGGGTATACTTAAAAGAAAAGTTACTCTGATTCTTATAAATTAAAGGATTCACTCAATAAAAAGACATTAAGCATTCGTTTCTGTAGTAAACAATTAGATGTTATTGATCAAGTTATACGTGAAATTAAAGTTAAAGATGAATTTTTTTTTAGATCTTTTAGAGGAAAATGAAGTAGATGTTAAGAAATTTGACACATTTACTAGTGAAGTAGATAAGCAAGTAGGCTATCATATGGAAATAGATGAAAGTCTATCAGAATTTCAGGATTTTAAAATGGCAGGGAATAAATCCAATAATTACTGCAAGCTCTATAGATGCTGATAGATTTGTTGAAACACTCAATAGGCTAGACCATTTTGATACTAAACCGCCTCCCTTATCATGTGGCGTTTTTGATGGAACAGAAAAGGATAAATTTGCCTTTTCTTCTTTCCTCAATCAGTTTAATAATGTCATAGGTAATAAGGAGAGTATGTCCCAGGCAGTGAAGCTTAGTTATTTACAGAGTTATCTTAGGGGTTATGCTTTGAAAATCATTAGCCATTTGTCTATCATAAATGAAAATTATGATACTGCACTAAAATTATTGAAGGATGAATTTCTGGATGTACCCTTTATAGTGGATGAAACTTTCATAAGGATTCTAAGCGCTACAGTTCCTCAAGGATATGACAAGGAATCTTTTACATTAAAGTCATTCATCACTGAAATAAGAGCATACATTTTTGAATTAAAGTCTAATTATGGTTATGATTTTACAGTGAAAGATTCTCCTGGAAATTTACTATTGAGTCATATTCTCTTTAATAAGTTGCCTACAGCATTCAAAAGGGAACTGGTTCATAAATATAATACCAACTATCCTACCTTGACTGAAATCTTTGAGTCATATAATGACATTATTAAGACTCTAATTAAGACCTGTAAAACTACTTTGCCTAAATCTGATAAAATCAATAAGGCCAAAGAAAATTAAAAAAATGCACCCAAAGAAAATAAAAGTTCTCTTCAAAATTTTAAGACCAGTCAAAATAAGGTTGTTCCCTCTAAAAACCTTATTTGTAAATTGTGCAGCGCATCAGGTCACTCTTTGGGACAGTGTGAAAAATATTCAACTCTTAAGGATAAGACAGAGAGAGTACAGGAGTTAGGTCTCTGTGCACGTTGTGCTGGATCTGGTCATAAAGAAGATGAATGCTTTGGCAAGCAAAATAAATTAAAATATGGTTGTAAACACTGTAATTCTCATGGCCATATAGCACCCCTTTGTCCTGAATTTAAAGGGCCTAATACTAGTAGTAATCATCTTTGTTTAACATCTCAACAAAAATCTGAAAATGATTACATTTCCCCTACTGTAACTTTGGAATTTATTCGTGGTAAACAGAGTAAGAAGATCAGATGTCTAATTGATACAGGGAGTCAGCGATCCTATATGTTACCAAGAGTTGCTAAAGAGCTGTGTATGGATTTAGACTCATTGAATATGATAGACTTCAGTATAAAAACATTCATTGGAGCTGAAGTTAAGAGCTTTAAGCAAACCTTAATAGGTGTTAAAATGAATAAGATAATTCAAATGCCATTTCTTATTGACCCTTCACTCAGCATAAGTTTTGCTGTACCGGGTATGAATGAAGCCCTAAAAAATATAAAAGATTAAGGTTTTGAATTGGCTGATGAAGCCTTTGGATTAAATCAGGATAATGAATTAATAGAGGTGGATGCATTGATAGGTGTAGACTTGCTTCAATTTCTTCCAGAATGTTCATTTGCCCCGTGCTTGCAAGGGAGCTCCATGGTAATTGGAAATAAAGTAATTCCTATTGGTAATGTCAATCATTTCTTGACTAGGAAACAGGCTTCTCAAATTAGTAAAAAAAAAGGCAAGTAATGAAGTTCAAAATCATCAGTGTCAGAAGTCTTCTAAAGTTCATGACACCTCAGTTAATCTAATACTTAATCCAATTAAATCTTATTTTAATCCTCTAGAAAACATTCTAAGTGATTCAGATATTGAAAATGGGATAGAATATCTCTTTAGCTTGGAATCTGTTGGAATTAGTTAGAATGAAATTTATAGTACAGAGGATCAAGAACAAATTGCTAGATTTAATGAAGCTATTCAGTTTAAAGATGGCCATTACCAGGTTAAGCTTCCTTGGCATTCAGAAAAAATAGAACTGGTCCCTTCTAATTTTCAGGTTGCCAGAAAAGTTTTAGGGAGAGTCAAAAATCTTAAAAAGTCAAATCTTTATAAAAAGTATGAAGAGGTCTTTGATAAGCAGCTTCAGGATGGAATCATAGAGTAAATTGAAATAGACTTTTCTGATGAAAAGGTGAATAATCACACTTGGATTCCACATAGGCCAGTCATTAAGATGGAAGAGCAGGTTTCAACTAAGATTAGACCAGTTTTCAATTGTTCACTAAAAACTGATAAGAATCTACCTTCT
Organism: Oratosquilla oratoria; assembly: GCF_046742065.1. NCBI lineage: Eukaryota > Metazoa > Arthropoda > Malacostraca > Stomatopoda > Squillidae > Oratosquilla > Oratosquilla oratoria. Next base: position 35,504,030 of record NC_134778.1, on the reverse strand, counting down.
TTGAATGAGGCTGCATATACTGGAGTTGATCTAATGGAGTCCTTGCTTAAACTGTTATTTTGCTTTAGAACTACTGATATAATCTTGCTGAGTGACATCAAGCAGGCCTTCCTGTCAATTAGGCTCAGCCAAGAGTTTGACAAGAACCGTTTTTGTTTCCTTTGGGAAAGGGATAAATTGACTGCTTATAGATATAAGACTCTAGTATTTGGATTTACATCATCACCCTTCATTCTACATTATGTAATGAAGAAACATGCCAGTAAATTTCCTCTTGACAAATGCACTAACATTCTTTCCAGTCAATTCTATGTTGATAATTTAATATTCACAGGTAATAATTTTAAGGAAATGACTGACCTTTATCGGCTTTTCTATGAAATAATGGCTCTTGGTGGTTTTATTTTAAGATCTTGGAATTCAAATTCACTTGAACTGAGACAACTGATAGAAAGGGATGGCAAATTGGTTGAACACTCAAATGAGACAGAGAAAATTCTAGGTTACAGATTTAAACCTAATATAGATGAGATGCAGCTTGCACCTGTTGAATTTCACTCTGTCAGTACTAAAAGACAATTGTTATCTGAGACTTCAAGTTTATTTGATCCACTGGGGTTAGTCTTACCCATTAGTATCAAAGGAAAGTTATTGATGAGGAAGGTGTGGCAACACAAATTAGGATGGGATGAAAAATTGCCTGAGGACATAATAAATGAGTGGGATAATATCAAACCAGACTTTGAGAAACCTAATCATGTCTCCTTTAATAGGCAGGCATTAAATGAGAATGAAGAGTATGGACTTAATATTTTGTCAAAAATAGAATAGGTGAGATGGATAGTAAACTACAACAACTTGAAAGGGATTATAACATTTCCATTAGTTTTAATTATGTCAAAACTGAAAATAATCCTGCTGATCTCTTAACTAGGGGCTTAACCTACAACAAATTCATCGATAAATTTGAATTTTGGCTCAAGGGACCAGATTGGATGAAATATGATTTAAATACCTGGCCTAAATACCCATTGTTGAGTGTGGGTTTTAATCTGATAAATCAAAATATCAATACTCACAATACCATGCAAGGAAAGGAAGTTGAAATCAAACCTATTTTTGACATTAATAAGTTTTCAAACTATAATAAAGTTATGAAAATCACTGAGTATCTCTTCAAGTGGATTTGTATGAAGAGTGGTGAAAACTCTCATGAGAAGGCATTGGATTATTGGATCATGATAAATCAGTCAGTCAGTTTTGCTAAAGAAATTAGCTTCCTTAAACAAGTGGATACACTCAAGTCAAGTAACTTTAAAGATTCAGAAGTGCCTTCCTTAGTATTGAATTTAAACTTGTTTCTTGATGAAAAAGGCATCCTGAGATCACGAGGAAGGATTTCCAAATTACTTTATTTTGATTATAGTGTGCACAATCCTGTACTTTTGGGAAAAGATCACCATTTTACTGTACTTTTTACCAGATTTTGTCATGCTCAGGTACAACACATGGGAGTCAGTACTACCTTAAATTTCCTAAGGTCCCAAGGATTCTGGACCCCAAAGGGTAGATCTTCTGTTAAAGCTTCAATTAAGGACTGCACAATTTGCCAGAAGTATAATGCACTTGCCTATAATTACCCTGAAGTAACCAGTATGCCTAAGCAGCACATGAATCTGATCAGACCTTTCAATCATGTGGGAGTTGATTATACAGGTCATGTGTTTTTGAGAAAAGATAATACTAATGCTTTGAGTAAATATTTTATATTGATTTTCACTTGTCTTAATATCAGGGCTGTCCATTTTGAGTTGTTGCCTGACATGTCGACTAAGAATTTCATTCCGGCCTTTCAAAGATTTTGTAATCAGTATACTATTCCAACTTACTTGTACAGTGATAATGCCCGATCATTTGTGAAAGGGGGAGACATATTAGAGAAAACTCGAGTCGAATGAATTTTTGGACGAACTCTCAAAAAACAAAATCAAACATGTAAGAATCCCAGTATATTCAGCATGGGTTGGGGCAGCATGGGAATGTCTTATCAGAACAGTAAAAAACTGTCTGTATAAGGCAATTGGAAGATCTAAGTCAACATATTTTGAGTTTCTCACTGCCCTTTCAAACATAAAAAATGCCATTAATTCTAGACCTCTCACTTATAGAGCCAGTTCAGAAGAATTTTAATTTATAACTCCAAATTCATTCCTCAAACTTAACAACATTGGTTCATTGATGTTCAAAGATGAAACTGATATTTGGGTTAATGATGAAAATCAGGAAAATCTTGAAAATGCACTTTGCAAGCAGAATGAGATGTTTGAGGAATTTAGAAGGTTGTGGTATGAAGACTATCTTCTGAGTTTAAGGGATCATGCAAAAAATCTTTACCAGAAAGAATTGTCTGACAAGATAAAGAAAGGAGATGTAGTTTTGATTAAACATCCAAATAAACCCAGACCCTTTTGGTTAATGGGAATAATATTAGAGATAATTATCGGGCATGACAATAAGGTTAGGATTGATAAAGTAAAACAAAATAATGGAGAAATTGCCTTCCATACAATAAAGAATTGTATCCCATGGAATTAAATATCACTCTTGGAAGTCAAAACCCATCACAACCTTCAGAGGTAGATACTGGAAACGACTCAAATGAAACAAATCCTCAAGCTCCATCTGCAAATAATAGAGATCTCAAACCAAAAAGAAAGGCTGCATTAAAGCAGCGTGAACTTATGAAAAATAAACTTGATTATTTATAAATCATAAATTGGGTATTAGGTGTTGGGTAAAATGCTACAACCTGGTTCTGGGGTGAGGATACATGTGTTTCGGTGGTGGTTTAAATACTGCACCCTTAATCTAAGGGTGAGAATAAAGTGTTTTATTAAAGATTGATTTGAGGCATTAAATCTTATTGATTCATCATATTTGTATTTATAAAGATTTGGACACAATTAAGGTTGCATTGCATTGCATTTGTTACAAATGCAATCTCTTGTCTGGAGTATATTAGAAATTACGTAAAAGGTGACGTCATATTGAACTCATTTATTGAACTCTGGAGGTTTAATTTCATTAAGGGACTGTAGGGCGCGAAAACACGAAAAATTCTGGAAAATCAACGAATTTTAGGTAAACATTTCAAAAGATTCTCTATGATGGTGGTAACACTTTAGCCAAATATTACAGCTCAATTCCCTTTCTTTTCTTATATATAAAATAAAATAGATAAATTTTTGGCAACCTCTGGCAACCCCATTGCATGAAAAAACATTCTGTATATTGAAATAAAGTCAAAATTTTGATACTCAGTTCTGTTTTGTTTACTATAATTAATATATATGGAGATATCTGGCAACTTGCCCAACACTAATCGTCAATCACCACAAGGATCTCAGTATCTCTTCAAAGCTAAAGAAGAAAGGATGTCGCCCTGTCGCGTATCTGTTAGCCTACCAGTCATGCATGCGATCGTATTATCTTTTTTTCTACCAACAGGTATTCAAAATATTCTCTATGATGGCTGTAACACTTCGACCAAATATTACAGCTCAATTCCGTTTCTGTTCTTATATATAAAATGAAATAGATAAATTATTGGCGACATCTGGCAACCCCATTGCATGAAAAAACATTCTGTATATTGAAATTAAGTCAAATTTTCGATAGCCAGTTCAGTTTTGTTTAAAGTTTTAAACGGAAACGTAAAAAAATAGACAATGTCACGAGTGAGTACGCGGCCGGAGGATTTTAAATGCCGGTGCGCTCCTTTAAACTTTAAATGCCTCTCCTGAAAAGTTTATGTTTTTTATATTTAAATAGCCATATCTCTGTTTCTTTTTGTCCGATTTCATTCATTCTTTCGAATTTGTAAAGAGAAAGAGTAATTCTTTAATTTGATCAGGAAAAAAAACAAAGGAAACTGTAACTTATTTTTTTCTAATTTATTATAGCAGATTTTCACTGAAGTTTCTACTATTCAAAATAAAAAAATTATAAAAAAAATAAAAGAGAGTAGGAAAAAATCTAACTTGATTAAGTTGTTTCCAAGACTCTAATCTTTCATTTCCTACATAGTAGGCTGATTACCTATGCCTGTGGATACTTTAATGATTACAGATACTATCATAAAAAAATAAAGAAAAAAATTAACTACACGTAATATACACATGTTACTAAAACAATTTAGTATGCAATAATACTCTTTCCGATAGAGTAAGTATACATAAGTTCACCAAAGAAATTGAACAACTTTTATGACACGTTCACCTATAAGCACTTCCCACAGTCCCTTAAAGTGATAAATTATGTATATTTAGATTATTGGATAAAATCTGAATAATTAATCATTTCAATGCTCAATTGCTACTGATAATTTGTAGTCTATTGAAAATTATTAATATTTGAAATAAATACCGAAAATTCTGGTTGGTGAAAAGGTAAACAATGATCGAGTTAAATATAGATATTGCTTACTGCTAGCTGCCGGCTTCTTTCAAATATCTGATTCTGTGAAATTAAGATGCTGAGAATTTGTGTCAACTAAAATTACTGTAAATCAATTTCGGAGGAACATTTACTCCCAACTGTAAAGAGAAACCTCTCTTGAAAACAAAAGAGGATTACATCACAATTTAAAATAACAGTTGGATAGATTCAATAAGGCGAAAGAGAGTAAGTACATGCTCGGCCGAGTTAAAACCAGTCTCTCAAAAAGTCTTCGCCTTTTCAATAAATTACATCTAAATATCTAGAAGAAGGTAAGATTGAACTTTCTCATTTTGAATTAGTCTAACTAAAGTAAGAAATTGTTTGGATGAGGAAAACAGATCCTTTTCCAATAATATATATATATATATATATATATATATATATATATATATACAAAAACAACAACAACAACAACAACAACAACAACAATAATAATAATAATAATAATAATAATAATAATAATAATAATAATAATAGTAATAATAATGATAATGATAATAACAATAACGATATCAATAATAATAATGACAATAATAACAACAACTACACCAACAACAATAACATTTATAACAATAATAATAATAATGATAATAATAATGATAATGATAATGATAATAATGATAATAATAATAATAATGATAATAATAATAATAATGATAATAATAATAATAATAATAATAATAATAATAATAATAATAATGATAATAATAATGATGATGACGATAATAATAATAATAATAATAATAATAATAATAATAATAATAATAATAATAATAATAATAATAATAATGATAATAATGATAATAATAATTATAATAATAATAATAATAATAATAATAATAATAATAATAATAATAATAATAATAATAATAATAATAATAATAATAATAATAATAATAATAATAATAATAATAATAATAATAATAATAATAATAATAATAATAATAATAATAATAATAATAACAATAATAATAATCATAATAATCCTAATAATAATGACTGAATGAATGAAATTCGGGTTCTCCCTGCATCCGCGTAACTGTCTTGGTCAAACGCAATGCAGGAAGGCACAGTACATCCACAAGAAAGCTGTTTCTTTTAATCGGTGACCCCCGCTTTCTGTCCACTTATTAAAAAAAAAAAAAAAAGAGAGAGAGAGAGAGAGAGAGAGAGAGAGAGAAAACGGGAGAAATTTCTTCGGGGTGCCTCAGAAATCATTCTCACATATGCATCTCTCTGGCCCCTCCCTCCACCCCTATTTTTTTGCATAACAGTATCATCCATACGCAATCATTTTCCACTCATCACTATCTTCTGCGTTTTTACTATTTTGCTCAACAGACATTACCCTTTTGCTCAACGACCCCCTTCACCCCATCCATCCACATCATCCTTGGTCGTTCGCACAATTTTACTTCATCCATCTCTTTCACTAGTATTTCATCACTCATTCTTTCCATGTGTCACAAACATTGCAATAATCTTTCATAAGCCCTATCTGCCATCAACTTTTCCACTTCCGCTCTACTGCCCACCTCTTTTTTCACTTTATCTAACCTAGCAACACCTACCATGCTTCTCATATATTTCATCTCAAACACATAAACTTGTCCTCTCTGTCTCTCTTAAATTCAAAGTTTCTGCCCCGTACAATACCGTCGGCACAATTACCCCTTCATAGAATCTCCTCATTGCATCCATTCTCAATTGTCTATTTCTCATTTCACTTTTTAATCCAACAAGGCATATATTTGTTCTCTCAATCTACAAGTTACCTCCACCTTTACTCCTCCCTTTCCTGCCACATGTGACCCAAAATACTTAAAGCTATCTACTTCCTGCAGTCTCTCTCCTTTTAGACTTACTTCCAACTCACTGCCACCCTCTACCCTTGTACATTTCATCATCTTACTTTTACCCACATTTACTTTCAACTTTCTCCTTCATACCTTCCCAAATTCTGTCCCTTGATATTTTGATCCTGCCACAAGCGCAGTGTCGTTAGCAAACAAGTGGCTCACCTCCCACTTTTCTCCATTTTCTTTAACCATCTCCGGTCCCTTGCCCATTACTCTCGCGTTTATCTCACGCAGTCCCACCTTTACCTCAAACCATTCACTCTCCCCCTTTTCCATTTTAACACAGCCTCTACTACTCTCGTAAAAATCTTTGACTGCATTTATCATTTTCCCCCTAATCCCATATATCTGCAAAACCTTCCACAATGCCTTTCTGTCTACCCTGTCATAAGCATTTTACAAGTTTATATATGCCCCAAAAAGTCATCCTTACCTTTTGCTATATCTTTCTCTGCCTTACCACAAAAACCTGATCCACGCAACCCCTACCTGTCATAAACCCACTCTGGTCCTCACCAATTAATCCTTCTGTTCCTCTCTTAATCCTCTCAATCAAAACCTTTCAATAAACTTTCTCAATTAACAAGCTGATCCTTCTGAAAGTACTACATTCACTCATGTCCCCTTTTCCTTTGTTAAGTAGAACTATACAGGCACTCCTCCAGTCCTCCGGCACTATACTACCTCACTAACCAGTCCACTATCATCGTACCCCCTCACTTCAGACACTCTGCATGACAACCATCTAACCCAGGTGCCTTACCTGTTCTCATAATTTTCGGAATTACTCGCACCTCATCTTCTCTTATTTCTCCTCCATTTTTCTCTCCCATCACCGTTATTTTCTTAGCGCCTCCCACTGCTAACATCCCCTCCTTATCATCCTTCTCATTCAACAGCTCTCTAAGATACTCTGCCCATCTTCCCCTTACCATCTCCTCTTCCGTTAAGATCTGTCCATCTGCATCTTTTACCTTTTCTTTTTTACTTGACTCACCTCTCCTTCCTCTCTTGATTTCTTTCCAAAACGTCTTCTTACTTTAAAAAATTCTGTCATACTCCTCCCCCATTTCACGCCTATTCTCCTTTTTCCCTCCTTTATATTTTGTTTTGCTTCTTTTCTTTTTCTATACCCCACATTTTTTTCTCTCATACTACTTTGCATCCAGTCCGAGAATACTTCCTTCTCTTTTACTCTCTTCTTCACTCCCACACACATATACACACACACATGTGAACGTGTACACATATAAGCACACACGACGATATCTCCCCTTCCCGTAAAATACAAGTATATAAATACACACACACACACACACACACAAACACACACACACACACACACACACACACACACACACACACACACACACACACACACACACACACACACACACACACACACACACACACACACTTCAACGAACGGACGGCTTAGAGGACGTTCTGAAGAAAAAGTGAAATTTCGTGGATCCCGAAGCAAAGGAAGTACCTATTGTATTTACAGGGTAGGGTGGGGGTGGGGAATTGCTCGTGGTGTAGGGGAAAGTGAGGAAAAAGGAGAAGGGGAGGGATTACTGAGGGAAATGGAAGGAAATGAGGAAGGTGAGGACTTGGCCCAGGCAGGCAGACGCCATCTAAACAAAAGAGGTCCGGACCAATTTAGCGACGACGAAATGTCTAACAAAAATGTAAAGATCAGAAGTATAGATAAGAGCAATACAGTACAAGGTGATGAGAATATTTTCCAGGGATTTAAAGAGGATGGGGGGGGGACCCCCCCCGGATTAACAAGACTAGAAGAGAAGCTCGATAAGATGATCGAGCACTGGGAACTTAGGTTCGGTCACGTTAACAACATTGTGCAGAGGGTTGAAAAATTGGAAGAACTAGAGAAGGCGAACAAAAACTTAACTAAGGAAATTGAAGAATTAAAAAAATAGTTAAAAGAAGTAAAAGAGGAGAATAAAGTCTTAAAGGAGAATAATAAGGACAACAAGGAGGGTTGGAAAAAAATTCAAGAAAACAGTAAAGTTGCATTTACTGACATAATCAAACAGCAAACGAAAGAACAAACTGAAGACTCAGTTATTAAAGTGATGAGACAGAAGGAGAATATATTAAGAGACTTAGCAGATAGAAAGAAACCAAAGAGGAAAATGAAAAAGTAAGAAATTTACTAGAATTAGTTCAGGAAGATGAGCCAGAAATAATGAAACAAATCGAAGAGAAATTCAGGCTTGGGAAATATAGTACAGACAAGACCAGACCAATTAAGATTAAATTCAGGTCACAAACGACGGCAGAGAATATCTTATCCAAAACAGGGAAACTAGCAACAAGTGAACAATATAAAAAGGTATGGATAAAAAGAGAAATGAATAAAGAGGAAAGAGAGGAGGAAATAAAGAAAAGACATGAAGCTAAGAAAAAAAAAAAAAAAAAACGAGACCAGAACGGAGACAGAAAAACAAGAATTCTACTGGAGAGTAGTGAATATGAAATTGAAGCAATAGAAAATAACAGAGAGAAACACAAAAGAAACAGAGAATACAATGGAAATAACAGAAAGTTAAAAATATCCTACACAAATATAGATGGATTAATAACAGGACTGAATGAACTGAACAAATATCTGAAAGAAAAAGATCCAGACATAATGGGAATTGTTGAGACAAAATTAAAAGGTCCACTACCACCCAACAGCATAGGACACAATGCATATAATTATTGGATTAGAAACAGAGAGACAAAACAAGGGGGTGGAGTTATGTTCCTGACTAAGAAGGATATAAGCGTGAAGAGTGTCACATATGGGAACAATAGAGATGATCATGATAGAAGTAGAAGATAGAGATAAGAAGAGCAGAAAGTTTGTAATAAACTACGTGCCCCCAAAAACAGCCTCGTGGGAAGAGAATGAACATGAAAGCATGTTAGAAGACACAAGAATAACACTAAACAAGATAATGGAAGATGGAGGAAGAATAGTTATGATGGGCGACTATAATTGCAAAGAAATATGCTGGGAAGAGATGACCGTAAAGGGTGGAGAAGACTCATGGGGAAGTGTTCTACTTGAGATGATTACTGACCACACAATGACACAATGGATCCAAGAGAACACTAGGTATAGAAATGAAGAAGAACCATCGAGACTAGACCTAATAATCACATCAGAACCTGAAATAGTGGAAAAGATAGAATACCAGGCACCAATAAGCAAAAGTGACCACATACTGATAGAACTAGAACTAAATGAGAAAAAATACATGAAAAGAAATGAACAATATAGAAAAGGAAGATTGATGTATGAAAAAGCAAATTTTGATAAAATAAGAGAATTCTTCCAAAATGAAAACTGGGAAAGAATACACAAAGAAGATACAACAGTAGAAGAGAAATTGAATATTTTGACAAAAATCTATAAAAAAGGAGTAGAAAAGTATATCCCAAGACAAAAACAAGAAAAAAGAATATGTAAAGGGCTGGTACAATAAAAGTTGTAGGGAGATAAAAGACAAAAGAGACAAAGCCTGGGCCAAATGGAAGAAAAACAGAAGACCAGAAAAATGGAAACTATATACTTGTTATAGAAATGAATATGTACAAGCGTGCAGAGAGGAAAAGAGAAAATATAAAAAAGATGTCATATTAAAATGTAAAGATCAACCAAAACTATTCTACAGATTTGTAAACAACAAACTGAAAAACAAACAAGATTTGGAGAAATTAAGACAAGGAGGAGTTGAATACACAGAGGAAATTGAAATGGCGGAAATTATGAACAAACATTTTAAATCTGTGTTTACAAGGGAGAACATACAACCTGAAGAGATTGAATGGAAAGAGAAAGTCCCCCCTATGAAAGAAATAGAAGTAACAAAAATTGAAATATTGAACCACTTGAGTAATCTTGATGTCAGAAAATCGCATGGACCAGATGAAATAGCAAACTGGATTATGAAAGAATGCAGGAATGAACTGGCAGACATAATACATAGCATAATAAACAGTTCCTATATATAAAGGGGGAAATAAAGAAGACTCTAACAACTATAGGCCAGTCTCTCTAACAAGTACAATAGCAAAAATTTGTGAAAGAATTGTCAAAAATAGATGGGTAAAAAAAAAGAAAAAAGAAAAAAAGTGCTAAATCCAAGACAATTTGGATTCAGACAAGGACGATCATGCGTCACCAATTTAATATGTTTCTATTCAAGGCTAATAGATATAATACAAGAAAGAGATGGATGGGCTGATTGTGCATTTCTAGACCTAAAAAAAAGCTTTTGACAAAGTACCACATAAGAAGTTGCTTAAGAAATTAGAAACTGAAGGAGGAATACAGGGCAAACTGCTTAAATGGATGGAAGACTTTTTGCAAGAAAGAAAAATGAGAGTAGTGATAAGAAACCAACACTCAAAATGGGATGACGTAATAAGCGGTGTTCCACAAGGAACAGCTCTGGCCCCAATAATGTTTGCTATATATATTAATGATATGGATGAAGGAATTGAAAGCTATATGAGCTTCTTTGCAGATGATTCAAAACTATTGAAAAAAGTGAACACGGAAGAAGATTGTGAATCACTACAGAGAGATCTAAATAAAGTACAGGAATGGAGTAGGAAGTGGGAGATGGAGTTCAATACAAAGAAGTGTAGTATAATGGAATTTGGAAAAAGTAAAAACAGAATAACAGGATCATATAAATTGGGAGAAGAAGGAATAAAAATAGTAGAAAATGAAAAAGACCTGGGAGTCATTGTTATGAATAATATGTCATCTGAGAAACATATAAATAAGATTTTTGGAGAAACCTATAATTTAATAAGAACAATCAAAGTTGCATTTACATACCTGGATGAAGAAATGGTGAAGAAAATTCTAATCACCCTGATAAGACCAAGATGCAGCAACGATATGGTCACCAAGTACAAAAAAATGTATAAAAAAAACTTGAAAGAATACAAAAAACGATTACAAAATTGGCACCTACACTCTCAAAACTATCATGAAGAGAGACTAGAAAAACTTGAACTACAGACACTAGAGCAAAGAAGAGAGAGAGGATATTTGATAGCTATTTACAGAATCATGAAAGGCATAGAAATTACTGATAGAGAGAATCTGATAAAATGGGATGAGAGAAATACAAGAGGACATGTAAAGAAAATAAAAAAAGACAGCTATAGAAGAGACCTGAAAAAGAACAGCTTTCCTCACAGAGTAATAGACAGTTGGAACAAGTTAGATGAGAAAGTGGTGTGTGCAAAAACAATACATGAATTTAAAAATAGTTTAGATAAAACGAGATATGAAAACGGGACCCCACGAGCATAGCTCCCCTTCCCGTAGAATACAACTAGGTAAATACAACTAGGTAAATACACACACACACACACACACACACACACACACACACACACACACACACACACACACACACACACACACACACACACACACACACACACACACACACACACACACACACACACACACACACACACACACACACACACACACACACACACACACACACACACACACACACACACACACACACACTTTCGTCGGATGGACGGGGAAGATTTGAGTTCCGAAGAAACATCAAAATTTACGTGGATCTCAACGTCAATGAAGTACCTTATTGTATTTATAGGGAAGGGGAATGCTCGTGGTGTAGTGGGAAGGTGAGGAAAAAGGAGAATGGGGAGGGATTACTGAGGGAAATGAAAGGAAATGAGGAAGGAGGGGACTTGGCCCAGGCAGGCAGACGCCATATAAACAAACGTCAATTTAGTGACGATGAAGGGACTAACAAAAACGTAAATATTAGAAATATAGATAAGAGCAGCACAATTGAAGGTGAGGATAATAATTTCAAGGGATTTAATGAGGGGGGGGGATACCAACCTCCCCCGATTAGCAAGACTAGAGGAAAAAAATTGAAAAAATGACCGAACATTGGGAGAGTAGGTTCGGTAAAATGGCAGAGATTGCGCAGAGAGTTGACAAATTGGAAGAATTAGAGAAGGTGAACAAAAACCTAACTAAAGAAATAGAAGAATTAAAAAGACAATTAAAAGAAGTAAAATATGAGAATGAGGAATTAAAGAAGAAGAACAAAGTGAATAAAGAGTCCATAGCAAAAGAAGCACAGGGTTGGAAAAAAATCCAAGAGAACAGTAAAGTTGCATTTACTGATATAATTAAACAGCAAATGAAAGAACAAACTGAAGACTCAGTATTAAAGTGATGAGACAGAAGGAGAATATAGTAAGAGACTTAGCAGATAAAAAGAAATGTATATTAGGAATGGAAGAGAAGTATGATCTTAATAGAACCACAAGAATCAAAGAGGAAAAAGAAAAGGTAAGCAGTTTACTAGAATTAGTTCAGGAAGATGAACCTGAAATCATGAAACAAATTGAAGAGATGTATAAGCTCGGAAAGTATAGTACAGATAAGACCAGACCAATTAAGATTAAATTCAGGTCACAAACGACGGCAGAGAATATCTTAGCAAAAACAGGGAAACTAGCAGCAAGTGAACAATATAAAAAGGTATGGATAAAAGGAAAAATAAAGAGGAAAGAGAGGAGGAAAAAATGAAAAGACATGAAGCTAAGGAAAAAAAACGAGAACAGGACAGAGTCAGAAAAAGAGAAATTCTATTGGAGAGTAGTGAATATGAAAGTAAGGAAATGGGACATACTAGAGAAAAACAAAAGGGAAACAGAAAATACAATGGAAGTAGCAGAAAATTAAAAGTGTCTTACACAAATATAGATGGATTAATAACAGGATTAAATGAGCTGAATGATTATCTGAAGGAAAAAGAACTGGACATAATGGGAATTGTAGAAACAAAATTAATAAGTCCACTACCACCCATCAGTGTAGGACATAATCCATATAATTATTGGATTAGAAACAGAGAGACAAAACAAGGGGGTGGAGTTATGTTCCTGACTAAGAAGGATATAAACGTGAGGTGTGTCACATATGGAAAGAATACAGTAGAGATGATTATGATCGAAGTGGAAGACAGAGATAAGAAGAGCAGAAAGTTTGTAATAAACTATGTGCCTCCAAAAACAGCCTCGTGGGAAAAGAGTGAACATAAAAGTATGTTAGAAGACGCAAGGATAACATTAAATAAGATGATGGAAGATGGAGGAAGAATAGTTATAATGGGCGACTTTAATTGCAAAGAAGACGGCTGGGAAGAGATGACAGTAAAGGGTGGAGACGACTCATGGGGAAATGTTCTACTCGAGATGATTATTGACCATGCAATAACACAATGGATACAAGAGAACAATAGGTATAGAAATGAAGAAGAACCATCGAGACTAGACCTAATAATCACATCTGAACCTAAAATTGTGGAAAAGATTGAATATAAATAACCAATAAGTAAAAGTGTCCACATATTGATTGAACTGGAACTAAATGAGGAGAAATACATGAAAAGAAATGAACAATATAGAAAAGGAAGAATGATGTATGAAAAAAAAAACTTTGATCAAATAAGAGAATTCTTTCAAAAAGAAAACTGGGAAAGAATATACAAAGAAGTAACAGTGGAAGAGAAATGAAATATTTTGGCAAAAATTGATAAAAACGAGGAGTGGAAAAGTATGTCCCAAGACAAAAACAAGAAAAAGAATATGTAAAGTGCTGGTACAACAAAAGTTGTAGGGATTTAAAAGACAAAAGAGATAGAGCTTGGACCAAATGGAAGAAATGCAAAAGACCTGAAAAATGAAAAATATATACTTGTTATACATACATATACCAAGGCTTTTTTCCCCCTTACAAGGGAAATAGCCAAAAAGGAAAAGGCATAAAATAATTCCCACCCATTCCATCCCTGAATACACGCCACACCCCTCCACCCTCCCTCTCAACTTAGCACCTCCTGGATGACGGGTCTTCCCTGCACCCTGTCCACTGCCCTAGGTCAGAAGCAGTGTCGCAAGACACAGCACATCCACAGCAAGGCCGTTTCATTAAATCGGCGACCCCCCCTCTCCGTCCCCCCATGCATAAAGGAGAAGACGGGGAGAAATCCCTTTGGACTGCGTCAAATTTTGCTCACACATACTACCTCACCCCCCCATCCCCCCACCCATTCCACCTCATGCATCACAACATCATCCATATACAACCATTCTCCATTCACCCCTGTGTTCTGTCCTCTCCCTTCCTTCCTCAACAGACATTCCCCTCTTCCCCAAAGCCCCCTTCACCCCACCCATCCACCTATCCTAGGACGTCCCTTCATGTTCACTCCCTCCACATCTGCCTTCCATACCTCCTTTACTAGTCTTTCTTCACTCATTCTTTCCATGTGTCCAAACCATCCTAATACTCCTTCATCAGACCTATCTCCCAACCCCCTTTCCACCCTTGTTCTCCTCCTCACTTCCTCATTTCTCACTCTATCCAGCCTAGTAACCCCCATCATACTTCTCAGACACTTCATCTCAAATACATTCAAACTCCTTCTCTCTTCCTCTCTCATGTTCCATGTTTCTGCCCCATACAGTGCTGTTGGCACAATCACTCCTTTATATAGTCTCCTCTTAGCATCCATTCCCAAATGTCTATTCCTCATTACACTTTTTAATCCACCAAGGCATTTACTTGCTTCTCCCAATCTACATTCTACCTCCACCTTCACTCCACCTTTTCCTGCCACATTTGCACCCAAGTATCTAAAACTATCCACTTCCTCCAGTCGCTCTCCCATAATGCTCACTTCCAGTCTACTGCCACTTTCACCCCTTGTACATCTCATCACCTTACTTTTACCCACATTTATCTTCAGCTTTCTTCTATCACATACTCTCCCAAACTCTGTCACCAACTTCCTCAATCCCTCCTCCGATCGTGCCACAAGCGCAGTGTCGTCCGCAAGCAACAGCTGGCTCACCTCCCACTTTTCTCCATTTTCTTTAACCATCTCCAATCCCTGACCCACTACCCTTGCATTTACCTCTCGCACTACCCCATGTTATAGAAATGAATATGTACAAGTGTGCAGAGAGGAAAAGAGAAAATATAAAAAAGATGTCATAGAAAAATGTAAAGACCAACCAAAACTATTTTACAGATTTGTAAACAACAAACTGAAAAACAAACAAGATTTAGAGAAATTAAGACAAGGAGGAGTTGAATACACAGAGGAAATAGAAATGGCAGAAATTATGAACAAGCATTTTAAATCAGTGTTTACAAGAAAGAACATACAACCTGTGGAGATCGAATGGAAAGAGAAAGTCCCCCTATGAAAAAAAAAAAAAAAATAGAAGTAACAAAGAATGAAATAATGAAACACTTGAGTAATCTTGATGTCAGAAAATCGCATGGACCAGATGAAATAGCAAACTGGATTTTGAAAGAATGCAGGAATGAACTGGCAGACAAAATACACAGCATAATAAACAGTTCCTTGAAAGAAGGAAAAGTTCCAGAAGATTGGAAAAAAGCAAATATAATACCTAAATATAAAGGGGGAAATAAAGAAGATCCTACCAACTATAGACCAGTCTCTCTAACAAGTACAATAGCAAAAATTTGTGAAAGAATTGTCAAAAGTAGATGGGTAAGATATTTAGAAAAAAGACAACGTGCTAAATCCAAGGCAATTTGGATTCAGACAAGGACGATCATGCGTCACCAATTTAATATGTTTCTATTCAAGGCTAATAGATATAATACAAGAAAGAGATGGATGGGCTGATTGTGCATTTCTAGACCTAAAAAATGCTTTTGACAAAGTACCACATAAGAAGTTGCTTAAGAAATTAGAAACTGAAGGAGGAATACAGGGCAAGCTGCTTAAATGGATGGAAGACTTTTTGCAAGAAAGAAAAACGAGAGTAGTGATAAGAGACAAACACTCAAATTGGGATGAAGTAATAAGTGGTGTTCCACAAGGAACAGCTCTGGCCCCAATAATGTTTGCTATATATATTAATGATATGGGTGAAGAAATTGAAAGTTATATGAGCTTCTTTGCAGATGATGCAAAACTATTAAAAAAGTGAACACGGAAGAAGATTGTGAGTCACTAAAGAGAGATCTAAATAAAGTATGGGAATGGAGTAGGAAGTGGGAGATGGAGTTCAACACTAAAAAGTGTAGTATAATAGAATTTGGAAAAAGCAAAAACAGAATAACAGGATCATATAAATTGGGAGAAGAAGGAATAAAAAATGTTGAAAATGAGAAGGACCTGGGAGTCATTGTTATGAATAATATGTCACCTGAGAAACATATAAATAAGATTTTTGGTGAAAATTAAAAATTAATAAGAACAATCAAAATGCCATTTACATACCAAGATGAAGAAATGGTGAAGAAAATACTCATCACTCTGATAAGACTAAGATGTGGTCACCAAGTACAAAAAAATGTATAAAAAACTTGAAAGAATACAAAGAGCAATTACAAAATTGGCACCAACACTCTCAAAACTATCATATGAAGAGAGACTAGCAAAACTTGAGCTACAGACACTAGGGCAAAGAAGAGAGAGGAGATTTGATAGCTATTTACAGAATCATGAAAGGTATGGAAATTACTGATAGAGAGGATCTAATAAAATGGGATGATAGAAATACAAGAGGACATGGAAAGAAAATCAAGAAAGACAGCATAGAAGAGATCTGAAAAAGAACAGCTTTCCTCACAGAGTAATAGACAGTTAGAACAACTTAGATGAGAAAGTGGTGTGTGCGAAAACAATACATGAATAGAAAAAATAGTTGAGATAAAATGAGATATGAAGACGGGACACCACGAGCATAGCGCCCCTTCCCGTAAAATAACAACTAGGTACAACTAGGTAAATACACATACACACACACATGTGAACGTGTACACATATAAGCACACACGACGATATTTCCCCTTCCCGTAAAATACAAGTATATAAATAGACACACACACACACACACACACACACACACACACACACACACACACACACACACACACACACACACACACACACACACACACACACACACACACACACACACACACACACACACACACACACACACACACACACACACACACACACACACACACACACACACACTGATAATAGCAATGAGCTAGAGAGAGAGGTAACGGGGGGAAAATATAATAATTCCAGTCTTCCTTAGCGTTTCACAGTTTTCTTCAGTGTTTCACAAAGAGAAAACGGAAGCAGCCAGATGACGTTAGAAGCTGCGCAGAACGGCTCAAACGGTTAGACCTGGTGTATATAGACCTTGAACTATATTTGGTACAGTATTACACGGCGTAGACCTCCGGGATCTACTTTCACCTGTTAACTGGTACTCTCCGGTCCGGTCTTGACTTACATACTAATTTAATGCTGAGGTCAGCATCTTGGTGAGGAGAGTTACCAATTTTACAATCTTAATTCTATTGTTTGTTACAAATGGGTATAATTAACCCAAGTAGATGGACAAAACATGAATGTAGTTGTAATATATAGGCCAAAAGCATTATCATTAGCAGACGACAAACTGTTGTTTCAAGAACTGTCTAGTTTCTGCAGCCAGGACTTATTGATAATGGGTGAAACTATTGTAAGTAGCGATCACAACTTAATTAGATTCAAACTGCTAACAAAATTAGAATAGATACTTGTGTATCTAAAATACCTGATTTCAGTAAAGCTCAGTTCATAGGAGGCAAAATTGAACGAAAGATCTGTAGATCAGATGTGGGAAATATTTAAAAATACTCTTGATAAGATGATTCATACTTGCATCCTGTTTAAGGTTTGCTCAAAATGGCTTGACAAAGAAACTGAAAAAGTATTGCTAAAAAGAGACGGGCTTATAAGAAATACAAGTGTTCGTGTGCACCTAATGACATTCGAAGTTACATAATAATATAGATATTTAAAAAAGATAATTAAAAAACGAAAACGACAATACGAAATGAATATCGCTGATAAATCCAAAGATAATCCCAAAGAATTCTATAGTTACATAAGAGATTAAAAGGTTATTAGGAATCATATTGACACACTATTATTTGCTGACGATCAACTGCAATATTCAAATGAAGGAATGTGTGATATTTTAAACAACTATTTTAGCTCAGTATTTGTAAACGAAACACTTCAAAGTGAACCCCAAAATGAAACCTGTGAAAAGTCTAGGGTGAACTTACTACGGTAAATATAACAAAAGAAAAAATTAAAAGGTGTATAGAAAAACTCAAAATTAATAAAACACCAGGGCCTGACGATTGGTATCCAAGAACCTTGAAGGAAATGAAAAATGAGATTGTTGTTCCATTAGAAATTATTTTCAAGAAATCCATCATATCCGGAGATGTCCCAAGAGAATGGAAGCTAGCTAACGTTACTTCCATATTAAAAAAGGTGACAAAAAGAAACCAAATAACTATATATAAGCTTGATTTCAATCGTAGGAAAAATGATGGAAACCATCATCATAGGTCCTATCGAACATCATTTAGAAAGTAACTATTTCATAAATAATAGCCAGCATGGATTCAGACGGAAACTTTTTTGCGCGACTTACTCAAATTCTACAACACAGTCATCTCGAATTATGACAAAAGAAACAATATAGATTTAATATATCTGGACTTTGCAAAAGCTTTTGATAAATCATACGAAAATCTACTAAAACATATGAATCTGTTTTCCCTAAAAGAGCGTAGACTCAGAGTTGACTTGAATACAGGTCTTTAGATTCTAAAGGAAACTGACATCAAAAGTGATAAAATTTTCACACTGAATGAGAATCTTACAAGAAATAATGGTCTCAAACTGTCAGGAAATATATTTAATTTAGAAGTGGGTAGAAACAACAGTGTTGTTAATGAATGGAATAAACTCCCTGCAGAGGCAGTGCAATGTAGTTTAGTTCGAAGCTTTAAGATTCGTTTAGCAAGATGCTGTAATGCCTGTCATTTATTCTATATTATTTATTTGTTTGTTATCATTTGTATGTTTATTATCATTTGCTTGATTTTCATTACTTATCTGTCAATTTATTACTATTTACTATTTACCTGTTTGTTTATTATTTAACTATACCTATGCATTTATTGATTTATTTGATTTATTATCGTTTATATTGTTATAGTTTTTATCTATTTGTTTGTGTATTTATCATTATGATATCTTTCGCATCCGACCTAGTTATGGACCAAAAGGTCTCCTGTCGGTATGTTCCCCCTTTGTAATTCTTTAAACATATATGTCATATTATAATGGAATTGGATATATTATGTGGTTATTTCTTGTGATTTAATTTGTGTTCAGGTCTATTTGGGGATGTGGTGAATATGTGTGTTTGGAGGTGGGTTCCTGGCTACTTAGCTATTATCATGCATTGATCATGTGATGGTTGCTCGCCTTAGGGAGTGGATGAGTGTTCATTCGTGTGTGTGTTGTAATGTAGTTTTCCATAAGTAATGTATATGTAAAGTTATGGGAAATGGTTACAGTCCTAGATACCACTACATAGTCCATTAAGGCCTCATCAACCACTCTTAAATACACCACCCTCTCCCATGTGTATTTATATTTGGCTTTCTTCCTAAACATTGTGTTAGCTATCATCAACTCTCTTTCTAAGCACTCCACACTTCCCAACAACTCCATCCACTGGTTCATTCCCTACTCTAGCATTAGGATATCCTAATATCACTACATTGATATTCCTCCCAAAACTCTAGGCATTCATTTAAATCTGTCAAAAAATAAAAAACTCCCTTTCCTCTACACTCTTCTCAGTACCAGACTCATATGCGCTTACAAAGGCCCACATCATCCTTCGCAGTTTCACCTTCATCCATATTAACCTTGAGGAAACTTCCTTCTACTGTACCACTTGCCTACCTACCTCCTCACTTACTAAGCTATCACTTTCCTTCCTCTTCCTCTCCTTACTCCCGACACCCTCCCCACTACACTCACAAACTCAAAATCACCACTTACTATTAATTTAGTTTCACTTAATGCCAACACATCAATCTTCCTTCTCACAAATATTCTGCCTATCTCTTCCCTTTTACTCTTATCTGTATCATACTCACGCACATTAAAAGACCAAAATCTTAGGACTCTGGTTGGAAAACTTCTCCCAGACCGTATTATGCCTTGACTTTTCACAGGAATGTACCCATAGGGCTACAGAAAATATGATGCCTAGTCTCACATGCCGTCCCGTTTTAGCCGCTTTTAAGACCCTTGATGGCAGTATTCTTTTTTTCCCCGTACCACAGGGGAAGACGAAAATGCCCTTGGGGTGTATATACTGTATATATATATATATATATATATATATATATATATATATATATATATAATACACACACATATGAGTGTATATATATACATATATATATATATATACATATATATGTATATATATACATATATATGTATATATATATACAGTATATATGTGTATACATATATATATATATATATATATATATATATATATATATGCATGTAGTGTTAAATGCGACGGAAATCTCAGTGTTGATGATCTTTTTCTGAAGACTTTCAATTCTTCGAAAGAGGCGTTTTTCATCCTTACCTAAGGAATACAGGAATTCTCCGAAAGTGTAGGGCATGGAGACGAATAAATTCGATTCTATTACTTACTTCAGGACGTTTCGTAACTCTTGTTACATTTTCAACTAAATACAATGGTTTTGATACATGGTTATAAATGCAAAAAACTAACATTGGGAAAGGTCTGTACAATATTGCTGGACATTTAGATACATGGCGCTCCGTGGGGAGCCTTACCGGGGGAGTGGCGAAATGTCCCTACTAGAGGGAAGGGTCAGGAGATCACCATTCTGGATATCTATTGAGGGTGATAAATCTTTTATATAAAGGGCTTCCAGTAGTGAAAGGAGATGGACATCATCATTCTGGTCCAGGATTATGGTGCCTTTAACCAGAAGTTCTCTTGTCGGGGGATTCCATGTTCGTGTAGGTAGTGATTTTTGATGGATCCTGCTTGTAGGTGGCAAGTGAGGCGTCTGGAGAGGCGAGTAGTCGTCATTCCTACATAAGAAGTACGAGTTCCACAGTCCTCGTGTTGGCATGTATGCATGTAGATGACGTTTCTCCTCTGGAGGGGTTCTGGGGGAGGGAAGGGGTTATTTCTTAATAAAAGGTTGGAAGACTTCTTAGACTGGTAAAAGATAATAAAACTGAGATATTTGTCCTCGGGTATCGGTTTTACGTTGCGGCGGATGATATTCTTCATAACTCTTTCTTCAGTTTTATGTGCTGTTGTCATGTGGCTTTTGTAGAATAGTTTAATGGGTGTCTTGTTTGGGGCGTCGGTGTGGGGGTTATGTCCAAGGTACCATCGGTCAACTTCATCCTTGATGGCTTTCTCTACAAGGTAATTAGGGAAACCGTTGTTTACTAGAACTTGGGAGGTCCGTTCGAGTTCGTGGTGAACAGACGTCCAGTCTGAACAGTGGGTGAGTGCCCTCCTGACGTACGCATTAATTGTGGACTTTTTATATCTTACGGGGCACTCACTTTGTCCATTTAGGCACCGTCCATTGTTTGTTGATTTGACGTAGACACTGGTTTTGTATCCAGTGTCAGAGTGGGAGACTTGTACATCTAGGAAAGGAAGGGAGCCATTTATGCAATTTTCGATGGTGAAGGTGAGGTCTGATTCTTCCATGAGTCTCTGGCGGAGGTCTTCTAATTCGTCAGCAGTATTGAACCTGACGAAGATGTCGTCTATATATCTGCAGTAGATATTAGGTTTCTTCTCAGACAGGATCTTTTCTTCTATCGTTCCCATAAAAATATTAGCAAATAGGACTCCAAGAGGGGATCCCATTGCTACGCCGTCTGTTTGTACATACATATGTCCTCTTGGGCTTCTAAAAGGCACTTCTTTAGTGCACAGTTGGAGAAGAGAGCGTAGAGCGTGTTCAGGAATATCTAAGGTAGGGGTGTTGTCATTGTGGTAGACTCTCTGGATGATAAATTCGATTGTTCTATCAACATTTATGTTCGTATATAAGGATTCGGCGTCTAACGAGGCGATATTACTTCCCTCGGGGGCTGGCGTTCCTTTCAGGATATCTAAGAAGTCTTTAGAGGACAAAAGGCTATATGCGGAAGGGGTGTAGGGTGTTAGGATTTCGTTTAAATATTTTGCTATCCGGTACGTCGGGGTGGGAATCTGGCTGATGATGGGTCGTATATATATATATATATATATTTATATATATATATATATATATATATATATATATATATATTTATATATATATAATATATATATACATATATATATATAAATATATATATATACATATATATATAAATATATATGATAAATATATATATATGTATATATATATATATAATATATATATATATATATACATATATGAGGGGGACTGTGTCTGACACATAGGTAAGATGAAAAATCCCTCTATCGGAGAAAGTAAACAGATGAAGAATAGAATTAACCTTATATTTCGACCACTCTCCATGGTCCTCTTCAGCAGAAGAGGACCACAGATAATGGTAAAAATATATGGTTAATTCTATTCTTCATCCGTTTACTTTCTTCGACAGCGGGATTTTTTTCATAATTTATATATATATATATATATATATATATATTTATATGTATATGTGTATATATATGTATATATATATATATATACATATATATATATATATATATATATATATATATATATATATATACATATATATATATATATATATATTCAACAAGTACCCACTGTGTTGGATAAGAAGAAATGAAATAGATTATATCCATATATTTCGATCACGGACTGTGATCCTCTTCAGTGGAATACGTGATCGAAATATATGGATATCATCTATTTCATTTCTCCTTATCCAACACAGTGTTTCTTTTTGTATTTTCTATTGTGTTTCGACATTTCTTTTTTGTTATATATATATATATATATATATATATATATATATATACAAACACACACACACACACACACACACACATACACACACATATATATATATATATATATATATATATATATATATATATATATATATATATATATATGCAAAGTAGACCACTTGGAAAAAGAAACTAACGAAGCAGAGCGCTTTCGTATATTACATCTTCAGTGCAACACTGAAGATGTAATATACGAAAGCGCTCTGCTTCGTTAGTTTCTTTTTCCAAGTGGTCTACTTTGCATAAGTGAACACACGTACCCGTGTTCTTATTAGCATACATATATATGTATATATGATATGTATATATATATATATATATATATATATATACTATCAGTGTATTTGGGCAGGAGTTTTTCTCTAATGCATATATCATTAAAAGTGATGGCTAGTTTTGCACTAATTATTTTCTTATAGGTATTTTCATATACCTTATTATAGATTTATGTTCCTTAGAAAGGAAATTTATGACTTGGCTGTATGTAGTCATATTAGCTAGATCGCGATTTCGGGTTCTAGACCCTTCCTCAGTAGCTATTGGGATGTACTATCTTAAATAATAAGAATTAATCCGATGAGTCTTATGAAAGTTCTATGTTTTATACTAAGCCTTCTTACTGGCTGAACACTCTAGGGGAGGTCACCCGGTATTTCGGGCAGTGACGAAATGTCACGTGCACTAGGAGAGCCTCCGGATTCGTGTTGTTGCGGAATGTGGAATGATTGTGGTTATGGCGTTTTGTTTTGTGTTTGCACTGGTGGCGTCTTGTCCCATATTGGCGTTTGTGGTGTTATGTCTCATGTTTGGATTTGCACCGGTTTGTCTCATGCTTGGGAGGGCTCTAAGGTCGTCTGCTTGTTTATTTAGATCTGGGCTTAACTCCTTAATATATAATGCTTCTAAAATTGGGAGCCGTCTATCGTCAGTACATAAATCCAAAATTTCAGTGTTTTCCTCTAGGTTCTCTCTTGATAGTGTTATGCCATGTGCTTCTCTTAAGTGGTTTTTAGGGGCTCCAGATGTCAGGTGATTTGAGAGGCGACGGGACAACCTCATTGTCGTCATGCCAATATAGTGGATGGGAGGGCTTCACAGTTCCCTCGTGTACATGTGAACCTACAGATGACATGGGATTTCTGAAGTTCCCTTTTCTCTTGTTGGGGGCTGTTTCTAATAAGGAGGTGGCTAGTTTTCTTGGTTTTATAATAAATTACCAGGTTGAGTATTTTCTCTTGATTGACTGGTTTGATGTTTCTTTTAATGATTTGTTTCATTATGCGTTCATCTTCTTTAAATGCTGACGAAAAAATAGATTTATAATAGATGTTATTTTTCTCTTTATTCTGGTTATTATTGTTGTTTTTATGCCAGCCGTCCATTATTCTCTTTATTTCTTGGCTTATCTCTTTTTCACTGAACCCATTATTAAGCAGTACTTGGGTAGAGCGTTCTGTTTCATTATGCACTTGTTTCCATGTGCCACCAGTCAATCCAGAGAAAATACTCAACCTGGTAATTTATTATCAGACAGGGTAGCTTGGATTCTGATTATGCCGGAGGACTGGAAGAGTACCTGTATAGTTCCACTCTACAAGGGAAAAGGAGATAAGTGTGAGTGTAGTAGTTTCAGAGGGATTAGCTTGTTAAGTGTAGTTGGGAAGGCTTATGGGAGGGTCTTGATTGAGAGGATTAGTAGAGGAACAGAGGGAATAATTGGTGAGGAACAGTGTGGATTTAGAACAGGTAGAGGTTGTGTGGATCAGATCTTTGTGGTAAGACAGATATGTGAGAAAGCTATTGGAAAAGGTAAGGATGTTTTCTGAGCTTTTATGGATCTGGAAAATGCTTATGACAGGGTAGACAGGAAGGCACTGTGGGAGGTATTGCAGATATATAGGATAGGAGGAAAGCTTTTGGGAGCTGTCAGGAGTTTTTACGAGAGTAGTAGAGTATGTGTCAGGATTAGAAATGGAGAGAGTGAGAGGTTCGAGGTAAAGGTGGCACTTCGTCAGGGATGTGTTATGTCGCCCTGGCTGTTCAACTTATACATGGATGGGGTGGTGCGCGAGGTAAATGCAGGGGTGGTGGGTCAGGTATTGGAGATGTTTAAAGAAAATGGAGAAAAGTGGGAGGTGAGCTAGCTGTTGTTTGCGGACGACACTGCGCTTGTAGCAGGATCAGTGGAGGATTGAGGAAGTTAGTGACAGAGCTTGGAAGTATATGTGAAAGAAAGAAGTTGAAGATAAATGTGGGTAAAAGTAAGGTGATGAGATGTACAAGGGGTGAAAGTGGCAGTAGACTGGAAGTGAACATTAAGGGAGAGCGACTGGAGGAAGTGGATAGTTTTAGATACTTGGGTGCCTTGGTGGATTAAAAAGTGTAATGAGAAATAGACATTTGGGAATGAATGCTGAGAGGAGATTGTTTGAAGGAGTGATTGTGCCAACAGCACTGTATGGGGAAGAAACATGGAGCATAAGAGAGGAAGAGAGAAGGAA
>NC_134778.1:35455633-35458133 GCF_046742065.1 Oratosquilla oratoria | reverse complement strand
GTGTGTGTGTGTGTGTGTGTGTGTGTGTGTGTGTGTGTGTGTGTGTGTGTGTGTGTGTGTGTGTGTGTGTGTTAATAAGAACATGGGTACGTGTGTTCATTTATGCAAAGTAGATCACTTGGAAAAAAAAAACTAACGAAGCAGAGCACTTTCGTAGATTACATCTTCAGTGCAAAAAGTACGTAGTTAAACAGAAATACATAGTTTAGATATACATGAAGAAGGAACTAGGACAATTTACATAAGAGGAGAGGACATTTACCCCCTGGAAAGCGGTAGGTCAGGTCGCAAGGGTCAATGCGCCCCACTAATGAGGGAGGGGCGACATCAGGTCATAGTCGCAGGGATACATTTTACCTTATTATTCTTTTGCTTATTTCTTGATATGGATCAAACTGCACTCTATTAAGTTTCTTACTATTATGTTATTAGTGTGGCAGATGACATGGACGTTACCCCAACCAACAGGATGGTTATTTAATTCAACATGTTTGAACAACATAAGAAAAATGTTAGGGATGGCAATTAATCTAGTAGAATCTTCAAACATGTTGAATTAAATAATCATCCTGTTGATTGGGGTAATGTCCATGCCATCTATCACACCAATAACATAATAGTAAGAAACTTAATAGAGTGCAATTTGATCCATACCACCAGTGATCAAAATACAAACTTACATAAAGGCTTATACAAACTTGACAATTTTATCTGTCAAGAAAGAAGCAAAAGAATAATAAGGTAAAATGTAACCCTGCGACTGTGACCTGATGTCACCCCTTCCTCATTAGTGGGGCGCATTGACCCCTTGCGACCTGACCTACCACTTACCAGGGGGGTATATATCCTCTCCTCTTATGTAAACTGTCCTTGTTCCATCTTCATGTATATATAAACTATGTATTTCTGTGGTGGGGGAAAAGAATACTGCCACCAAGTATTTCCACTTGGATCGTAAGAGGCGAGAAGAAAGGGACGAGGATTGGGACTAGCCATCCTTCTCCTTGTAGCCCCACAGGGGACATTCCTAAACGAAAAAGTAAAGGCATAAGAGGGTCTAGGAGTTTTCGGACCAGCACCCTAAGGTTTGGGTCTTTTAATGTGCGTGGATGTGGTACAGATGAGAGTAAAAGGGAAGAGATAGGTAGTATGTTTGTGAGAAGAAAGATGGATGTGTTGGCTTTGAGTGAAACTATGTTGAAAGGGAAGCGCGAGTGTAAGTTTGGGAGTGTAAGTGGGAGGTTATCAGGAGTGAAGAGAGGGCGAAGGAAGGAAGGGGTGGCTATTCTAGTAAGTGAAGAGATAGGTAAACGTGTAGTGGAGTGGAAGGAGGTTTCCTCAAGGATAATGTGGATGAAGGTGAAACTGGGAAAGGAGATGTGGGTCTTTGTAAGTGCATATGGGCCTGGCAGTGAGAAGAGTGTAGAAGAAAGGGAGGCCTTTTGGATAGATTTAAATGAGTGCATAGAGGATTTAGGAAGAAATGTCAATGTAATAGTACTGGGAGACCTTAATGCTAGGGTAGGAAATGGTCCAATTGATGGAGTGATTGGGAAATGTGGAGTTCCAGGAAAGAATCGTAGTGGAGAGTTGATGGTGGAAATGTGTCTAGAAAGAGAGTTGATGATAGAAAATACAGTGTTTCGGAAGAGAGTCAAGCATAAGTACACATGGGAGAGGGTGGTGGAGGGAAGGGTGGTAGATAGAGCGCTAATGGATTATGTAGTGGTAATTAGGATTAGGATAGGAAGAGTTAAGGATGTACATGTGCTAAGGGGAGAGGGTGGGAAAATATCAGATCCTTTTTTGGTGGAAGGTAAGTTGAGAGTGGAGGATAGATGGAGAAAGAGGAAAGGGACAAAAGGTAGGGAGGTTCTTAGAGTGAACTCTTTGAATGAAAAGGAGAAGGAGTACGAAAAGAAGCTGAAGGAGGAGTGGGAGGGAGTGAAGGATGGAGTAGAGCTGGGTGTGGAGGAGGAATGGGGATAGTTCAAGGAGGGAGTCATAAAGTGTGCAAGGATGGTGTGTGGAACAAGAAGGACAGGAGGAAATAGAAGAAAGGGTAGTGAATGGTGGGATGAGGAAACAAAGAAGGTTGTAGAAGAGAAGAAGCGAGCTTTCACAGATTGGTTACAAAATAGGACGGGGGAGTCATATGAGAGGTACAAAGAAAAGAAAAGAGGCAGAGGAGAAGCAGATGTGAAATGGGGTAAGAGTATGACAGAAAATTTTGAAAGTAATAAAAAGATGTTTTGGAAAGAAATTAAGAGAGGAAGAGGAGGCGAATCAAGTAGAGAAGAAAAGGTAAAAGGTGCAGATGGAGAGATGATAATGGAAGAGAAGGCAGTAAGGGGAAGATGGGCAGAATATTTTAGGTAGTTGCTAAATGTGAAGGAGGATAGGGAAGGAAAGATAGCTGCAGTAGGAAATGCGAAGAAAACGAGAGTGATGAGTGAGGAGAATGGAGGAGAAATAAGGAAGGATGAGGTGAAGGCAGTTG
>NC_134778.1:35425633-35450633 GCF_046742065.1 Oratosquilla oratoria | reverse complement strand
AATTATTCTATAGAGTCGGGAGGGGAACCTTCACTTACACTATTAAAAATATTTATATTGTACTTATCGCTTCATTGATAACTATCGATTTCTTGACTATGTTTCATGAAAGAAAATGTTTTCTTTTTTAAATTAACGTACTTTTTATCAAAGAAAATGCAGTTATAAAGCAGTAACTATAATTTTTTAAGATTATTATAATTATTGATATTGAACGAGTATATGAGTTGTTGGTGTTTCCACTCTAGAGCTTAAACGTTTACCTCTTCTCATTCATAAGATTAACGCTAATATCGTCCTTGAAATTCTTATTATTTGAGTTTACTGACAAAAATTATTTGATTCTGACTTGTTTCATTTTAAGGGTTTAAAGTATATGCTCCTGTTACGGAGGATAGGAATTCCGCCACCATGTTCCCATACACATAAATACTCTACTTAACGTTGTTTGGCCTCGTGCCATCACCATTTGCATTTCCTGAGAAAAAAAAAAAAAAAGAGTAACAAAGACACCATCTGTGATGAGTCATTCGGTAGCAATGAGCACCCGCGATGAGTTAGAGTGCTTCTTAACAAACGTGATCATCGTTTCATACAGATCAACGTTATAAGTTTATTTCCAAAGTTAGACGAACTTCGCATCATCGAGAGACGCTCCAATGCAGCGGTCATCGGGGTCACTGAAAGAAGATTTTGTTTGCAAACTTAGAAATGTTGACTGGTCACATGTCGTGAGTTGTAATGAAGTTGGAGAAACTTGGAATAACTATGAAAATTAATTCATGGGTATCATTGATTCAATAGCTCCTCTTACAAAATTTTTGGATCAAACAAAAGACGGAGCCGTGGATAACAACTAATAAAAAACCGGGACCATTTCTTAAATAAATTAAAGAGGTTTAATAACCAATTTCATTATGAAAAGTTCCTATATTGTAAGAAAAATTAGATATTCGAAGAACAAGGCAAAACGAGAGTATTATATTGATAAGATAAATGAACACAAAAATCAGCCAAAGAAAGTATGGCAGTCTCTAAAAGAATTAGGTATATCTTCAAAGTGTAAAGCAAAGTCCACTTATAGGCTTAAAGGTTGGAAATGATCTGGTGTTTGACGAATATGCAGTGGCAAATAATTTCAATTAATTTTTCACCAACAGAGCTGCTAAATTAGTTGAAAAACTTCCAGTTAGTTTAGGTAGATATGGTTGTGACTTTGTAGATTTTTTTTTATAGAAAACTCAACACTAAAGAAAGGATTTAATCTAAGTCATGTATCATTTGAGGATGTGTTAAAATGCTAGAAAATGTGAGTCCTGGCAATTAGTTTTTCACCAATATAGCTTCTAAATTGGTTGAAAAACTTCCAGTTAGTTTAGGTAGATATGGTTGTGACTTTGTAGAATTTTTTGTTTTTTTATAGAAAACTCAACACTAATGAAAGAATTTTCAATTTAAGTCATGCATCCCTTGAGGATGTGTTAAAGATGCTATTAGTATGGACAATACCCTAGCTCGTTTTATGAAAGGCGGGGCTTATATAATTACTCATCCTATATTCTATCTATATACCGGGAGTTTTCCCCCTCACAAGGGAGGTAGCCAAGTCAGAGGCACGTACCTATTCCCATTCATTTCACTCTCTTCCAACCATCCCCTACACCCCTCCCATCTCAGCTACTCATGGATGACGGGTCATCTCTGCATCCACCAACTGTCCTGTGTCAAACGCAATGCAGCAAGACACAGTACATCCACAGTAAGACCACTTCATTTAATTGGAGACCCCCTCACCCTCCGTCCCCTCTTGCAGAAAAAGAGCAGACGGGAAGAGATCTTTTCGGGCTGCGTCAAAATATCATTCACACATAAGCACCCCTACCCCACATCACCCATCCCTCCCTTCCTTGCGTAACAGTATCATCCATATACAGTCATTCTCCACTCATCCCTATCTCCTGCCTGTTCCCTTCCTTGCTCAACAGACATTCCCCTCTTGATCAGTGCCTCCTTTCACCCTATCCATCCATCTCATCCTCGGTCGTCCCTTCAAGTTCACTCCATCTACCTCTGCCTTCCACACCTCTTTCAGCAATCTTTCACTACTCATTCTTTCCATGTGTCCAAACCATCCCAATAATCTTTCATCAGCTCTATCTGCCACCTTCTTTTTCACTCCCGCTCTCCTCCTCACCTCCTCATTCTCACTCTATTCAACCTAGTAATCCCTAGCATACATCTCAGAGATTTCATCTCAAACAGATTTTCTCTCTGCCCCTTTTAAATTCCAAGACTTTGCTCCATAAAATGCCGTCGACACAATCACCCCTTCATAAATCTCCTCTTTGCATCCATTCTCCGTCAGGGTTATTGGCTGCATGTCATTGTGCGCTACAAACTGTGCAGTATCATGCAGTTGATACTTTAGGGACCATATAGGTCGGCCCTACGGACCAAAGCCTCACATGGGAAAGGAAATCTCTAATCACAGAGAAATTACGCTACTTTATTATACTGCGACTGTCATTCTGTCACACCTGCTCTTAATACTGTCCTGTGCTATTTCTTTGAGTGTATATTTCCATTTTCACCTTCCCCTGTGGTAAAGGGAAAAGAATACTGCCACAGAGTCTTTCCACTTGGGCCGTAAAGGCGGCAAAAACGGCACGGAGTGTGAGACTAGACATCCTACCCTTTGTGGTCCCAAAGGGGACATTCTTGTGAGAAGTCTCATATTACATATACTAAATCTCTCAGTCAGTTCAGGTATAGTGCCAGATGACCTAAAATTAACCAGTGGCACCACTATGTGAAAAAGGGGCAAAACTGATGTGGGTAACTGTAGGCCGGTGTCTTTCCTAAGCGTTATATCAAATATTTT
Organism: Oratosquilla oratoria; assembly: GCF_046742065.1. Lineage (NCBI taxonomy): Eukaryota > Metazoa > Arthropoda > Malacostraca > Stomatopoda > Squillidae > Oratosquilla > Oratosquilla oratoria. Next base: position 35,447,752 of record NC_134778.1, on the reverse strand, counting down.
TTAACGCATTGTATACAAACAACTGAATGGTTTCCTTGTGATTTTTTTTTTCCTATATGAGCTTCAGTTAGGTTTCCGTACAGGATACTCCACTGATACATGTTTGATTTATTTACATGATTATATTAGTAATGTGATAAGGATAGATATATTGGTATGTGTTAGACTTTCAAAAGGCATTTAATACCGTGAATCATGAGACCCTTCTCCAGAAATTGACTGCACGGGATATGAATGAGTAGAGTGTTACAATCAATTGGTTCTTGTTTAGCCGACAGAAAACAAGTCTTTAATGTGAACAACTCTAATTCCTGTCTATGCAATGTTACCTGTGGTGTTTCTCAGGTCACAATCTTGGGACTGCTTCTATTTCTAATGTATATGAACGACATATCAGCTGTTGTGGACTGTAAAACTCTGTTTCATGCAGATGATTCAGTTTGGATTGTTTCATTCAGGGATATATCAGGGATAGAAAAGGTCCTAAGCACTAAGCTTGCTAATGTACAAGAGTGGCTAATTGATAACAAGCTGTCGTTACATCTTGGCAGAACAGAATTTATATTGCTTGGGTCCAGCCGTAAACTGACACCGTGTGATGGTTTAAGTCAAATGTGGTGACAATGAAACAGAGACTAAACAACAGGTTACCTACTTAGGAGTGACATTAGACCAAACTTTGTTTGGAGAGGTCATAGCCGATAAAATACTCATTAAATGCTCAAACGAAATCAAATTATTGTACAGAAATGCTAAAAAAAATTATCCAAAAAATCTGGTATATTCACTCTTTCAATGCCATTTTGGTTAAACTGGTCAACAAAAAATTCATCTCAAGGAAAACAATAGTTGTATCTGATATGTTTTTTGCATGCAGAATTAGAAAATAATGTCCAATTTTCCCCATCACCCACATTATTCGTGTTCCACAATACGTTACATTACAAGTGTTATGTGGGATAAATTCAATCAAGCGGTTGGCAAAACTGAGTTTTGGCAACACTGCGTGATATTATTATACGTTTGGCAGTACTGTGTTTGAAGTGTTGGTGTGAGATCGTGTAGTACGGATATGTATGGTAATAAGTTCGTAATATTGTGCAGTAGCGTACCCGCCATTCACCTTCACAATGCCAAGAAAATTTTTGCTTTATTTGAGGTGTATTGACATTCAAGTCACAAAGACGGTGTTTTACGTCATTGATTAAAAGTGTTATAGACATTATTTTGGCTGCAAAGTGGGGGACCATGATAAAAGCTGGGCCCTTCATTAGTGTTGTGTAACCTGTGTCAGGCTTCTCACTACATAGGCGAAAGGTTCACGCCATATGTTTGTTCCCATCCCTATGGTTTGAAGAGAACCAAAAGATCATACTTCAGATCACTACTTCTGTAACGACCTCTTATCTATCTACTTATTTATCTATTATTGAGAACAGCATTTGACCAGCTGCGGCGCCGTCCATCGGTGTCCATCTGCGAACCTGAACCAGCAGACCATGTCGAGTCTCCACCTGCTTTCCTTGCAGCTGTGCGCCTCGCTACCCAAGCTAACCATCGGCGGATACTTCACCATCGACAGGAACTTTGTACTACTGGTATGTTCCTGTGGCCGTTATTGTTACTGTTTTTGCTGCTGCTTTTGTTGCTGTTGGTGGTGTGGTGCTCTTATTCTTTTCCTTCTTCTTCATCTTATCCTTCTTCTTCGTTTCAATTCCCCCCGCCTCTCTCTCTCTCTCTCTCTCTCTCTCTCTCTCTCTCTCTCTCTCTCTCTCTCTCTCTCTCTCTCTCTCTCTCTCTCTCTCTCTCTCTCTCTCTCTCTCTCTCTCTCTCTCTCTCTCTCTCTCTTCTCTCTCTCTCTCTCTCTCTGTGAGTGTGTGTGTGAGTGTGTGTGTGTGTGTGTGTGTGTATTCACCTCGGATCTGCTGCAGCCTCTTTTCGAGACAGCCAGACACCACCCTACGGCAGTGAGCTCAGAGCTCATTATTAGCAGATCTCTGGGTAGGTCTGAGACCACTCACACTCCACACACCGGGAATGCAAGGTCACAACTCCTTGACTAACGTCCCGTACCTACTCGCTGCTAGGTGAACAGGGGCTACACGTGAAAGGAGACAAACCCAACTTGTCTCCGCCCGGCCGGGGAATCGAACCCCGGTTCTCCGGCTTGTGAGGCCAGTGCCTTACCAATCCGCCACCGGGCGTGTGTGTGTGTGTGTGTGTGTGTGTGTGTGTGTGTGTGTGTATGATTCACCATGGTCTTGGATCACGTGTTGGACTCGTGATCGACAGCTATTATCCTCCCGGAAGAGAGCTTAGAGCTCATATATTACTGATCTATGGGTAATGCTGTGACCTTACACGCAGCCCCAAATCCTCGCCCACGGGAGTTGGAGTAACGACTCGTAGCGCAGCGATACTGAAATTATTTCAGCCCTGGGAGGGATTCGAACCAGGATCGCCGTAATGGTGGACAGGAACTCTACTACTGCGCCATCGGGTCGTGTGTGTGCGTGTGTATGTGTGTATTCACCTCGGATCTGCTGCATTCTCTGTCGAGACAGCCAGACACCACCCTACGGCAGTGAGCTCAGAGCTCATTATTTGCCGATCTCTGGGTAGGACTGAGACCACTCACACACCACACACCGGGACAGCAAGGTCACAACTCCTTGACTAACGTCCCGTACCTACTCACTGCTAAGTGAACAGGGGTTACACGTGAAAGGAGACAAACCCAACTTATCTCCGCCCGGCCGGGGAATCGAACCCCGGTTCTCTGGCTTGTGAGGCCAGTGCTTTACCACTCCGCCACCGAGCCCTGTCCACTCCGCCACCGTGTGTGTGTGTGTGTGTGTGTGTGTGTGTGTGTGTGTGTGTGTGTGTGTGTGTATGTGTGTGTGTATGTTTGTGTATGTATGTGTGTGTGTGTGTGTGTGTGTGTGTGTGTGTATGTGTGTGTGTGTGTGTGTGTGTGTGTGTGCATGTGTGCGCGTGGGTGCGTGGGTAGGTGTATGCATGCGTACCTGTAGCACCATCAGATTTTATGTAGTTTAATGCACTATATATTTTTTTCTTTATTTTACAGATGTTGGGAAACTTAGTGACATACCTGATCATACTTATCCAGTTTCGAGGCTAGGCGTTGGTGGATCAGAACATCAACAGAAAAGATTCTCGGTCATTGTGGAAGATGTGGAAGAAGAAAATAATATACAAAATCGTTTTTTTATTCTCCTTCTTTCACAAATAGTGTAGCTTAAGTTTTCCTTGGCTTTGCACAAATGAGCACACACACACACACACACACACACACACACACACACACACACACACACACACACACACACACACACACACACACACACACACACACACACACATTGTACGGCAATGACCTATTTTCTGGATTTGGTAAGTAGAAAAAAGATATTTGAGTCGAATCATAGACATGGAAATGGGGATGAATATTAACAGAAACTCGTGGGAGAAAGAATTCATGAAATTAAGGAAAGAGATTGTGATTTTAAGGAAAGACTATTTTGAAGTAAATGGAGAGGTTTGTGAGCTAAAGAAGAAGAATTCCGAAATAAATAATGATTTAAGTGAATTAAAAAAGAACTAATTGAGGTTAAATGTGAAAATGAAAAGATGAAAAACAATGATACTATCAATAGTGAGAAAAAAGAGTAAATCACAAAATACAGGCAATGTCTGAAAGAATTGAAGAAAAATTAGGTGAGGAAAATTTGCAGAAGATTAAGAAATGGAATGAAAACAGAGAAAACGAAGATATAGCTTTTAAAGAAATAGTGCAACATAGATGCAGGAAAATGCAAAGACACAGTTATTTAAGTAATCAAAGAAAAAGCAAATTGGGTCAGAGATACAGTGGATAGAAAAAATGGATTGTAGTATATGGACTCATGGAAAAACGTGGTTTGGTTAGATACTCGAGAGAAAAAGCAGAAAAGGAAATGGCAAAAACAAAATTAAAAAGTACAAGATGATGATCAAGAAGTAGAAAAAGAAATAGAAGTATATACAATGGGACAATATTCTAAAAAAAGAAATTTACCCCAAAGATAAAACTAAGATCACAAATGGTAACAGAAGACATACATACATATACCAAGGCTTTTTCCCCCTTACAAGGGAGGTAGCCAAAAAGAAAAAGGCATAAAATCATTCCCACCCATTCCATCCCTGAATACACTCCACTCCCCTCCACCCTCCCTCTCATCTTAGCACCTCCTGGATGACGGGTCATCCCTGCACCTTGTCCACTGCCCTGGGTCAGAAGCAGTGTCGCTTTCTCACATATCTGTCTTACCACAAAAATCTGATCTATACAACCTCTACCCGTCCTAAACCACACTGTTCCTCACCAATTACTCCCTCTGTTCCTCTCCTAATCCTCTCAATCAAGATCCTCCCATTAGCCTTCCCAACTACACTTAACAAGCTAATCCCTCTGAAACTACTACATTCACACTTGTCCCCTTTTCCCTTGTAAAGTGGAACTATACAGGCACTCTTCTTCCGGCACTCTTCCTCCGGCACTCTACCCTCTCTCCAGCAAACATTAAATAACCTCACCAGCCAGTCCACCATCACTGTACCTCCTTTTTTTTTTAGACATTCTGCATGGCATCCATCCAGACCAGGTGCCTTACCTGCTTTCATCATCTTAACAACTGCCTTCACTTCATCCTTCCTTATTTCTCCTCCATTTTCCTCACTCATCACTCTCATTTTCTTAGCAATTCCCAATGCAGCAATCTTTCCCTCCTTATCCTCCTTCACATTTAGCAACTCCCTAAAATATTCTACCCATCTTCCCCTTACTGCCTTCTCTTCCATTATCATCTCTCCATCTGCACCTTTTACCTTTTCTTCTCTACTTGATTTGCCTCCTCTTCCTCTCTTAATTTCTTTCCGAAACATCTTTTTATGACTTTCAAAATTTTCTGTCATACTCTTACTCCATTTCACATCTGCTCTCCTCTTTGCCTCTTTTACCTTGTGCTTTATTTCTCTTTTCTTTTCTTTGTATCTCTCATATGACTCCCTCGTCCTATTTTGTAACCAATCTGTGAAAGCTCGCTTCTTCTCTTCTACAACCTTCTTTGTTTCCTCATCCCACCATTCACTACCCTTCCTTCTATTTCATCCTGTCCTTCTTGTTCCACACACCATCTTTGCACACTTTGTGACTCCCTCCTTGAACTATCCCCATTCCTCCTCCACTCCTAGTTTTACTCTATCCTTCACTCCCTCCCGTTCCTCCCTCAGCTTCTTCTTGTACTCCTTCTACTTTTCCTTTTCATTTAAAGAGTTCACTCTAAGCACCTCCCTACCTTTTGTCCTTTTCCTCTTTCTCCATCTATCCTCCACTCTCAACTTACCTTCCACCAGCAAATTATCTGATATTCCACCACCCTCTCCCCTTAGCACATGTACATCCTTAACTCTTCCTATTATACTCCTATCTACCACTACATAGTCCATTAACGCTCTATCTACCATCCTTTCATCCACCACCCTCTCCCATGTGCACTTGTGCTTGATTTTCTTCCAAAACACTGTATTTTCTATCATCAACTCTCTTTCTAGACACATTTCCACCATCAACTCTCCACTACGATTCTTTCTTGGAACTCCACATTTCCAAACCACTCCATCAATTGGTTCATTTCCTACCCTAGCATTAATGTTAGCGCTTGTTGCACGAATCTCTAAATAGGTTCTTATTCTTCTGTAATAGTATAATTCTTCATTCACCACTGTTCGCTTCGCTGCCACTAACACTTAGTCACTTGTGTTATCATTCCGTAGGCCCCATGCCTTCTCCATGCTTCCACCAAATCTTCTATAATCAGAGTTAAGTTTCTTGATGGATTGAATTAAAATGGAGGTATAGTTTTCTCGTCTTATTTTCTTGTAAATAATACACTTGGTTCTTCCAATTACACCAAGGGACTCTCTCTTGGGATCCCTATACAATACGTCAAGCCACCTTCGTTCTGACGTCACTATTTCATTCATCCAATATCCTTTTACTTCTCAAACAAGTGCCACTCCTAAAGGGCGTGACTTTACCTCTATGCGCCAATAATTTTTTCTCCTCCTCCACCTTTTTCTCCAATCAGAGAGGCTGTTATACTGTTTCAAGCGATATTATTTACGTAAGCATTATGTTGAAACGGATATGGCTTATGCGTTTACAATTTTGCCACATCAGCATTGTTTACAATATACAAGGCGCGAGCGAGCGCGAGTATGACTAAGCCATTTCTGTCGGCCCCGTTGTTTTCAATCCTTTAGTCATAAAATTTACATTCGTCTCCACCTACCCATCTATCTACCCAAATGTCTACCTCTATCTACCAGCCTCTTACAATTAAGGTCACCCAGTACTGTTACATTGACATTTCTCCCTAATCCCTCTATGCACTCATTTAAATCTATCCAAAAAGCCTCCTTTTCTTCTACACTCTTCTCACTACCAGGCCCATATGCACTTACAAAAACCCACATCTCCTTTCCCAGTTTCACCTTCATCCACATTATCCTTGAGAAACCTCCTTCCACTCCACTACACGTTTACCTTTCTCTTCACTTACTAGTATAGCCACCCCTTCCCTCCCTCGCCCTCTCTTCACTCCTGATAACCTCCCACTTACACTCCCAAACTTACACTCGCGCTTCCCTTTCAACTTAGTTTCACTCAAAGCCAACACATCCGTCTTTCTTCTCACAAACATACTACCTATCTCTTCCCTTTTACTTTCATCTGTACCACATCCACGCACATTACAAGACCCAAACCTTAGGGTGCTGATTGAAAAACTCCTAGACCCTCTTATGCCTTTACTTTTTTTTTTAGGAATGTCCCCTGTGGGGCTACAGGGAGAAGGATGCCTGGTCCCAATCCCCGTCTTTCTTCTCGCCTCTTACGATCCAAGTGGAAATACTTGGTGGCAGTATTCTTTTCCCCCACCACAGGGTAGGTAGGCGAAAAAGGAAATGAAAATTCAGAGAAATTGTACAGGACAGTAACAAGGGGTTGGGGGACAGCATAACGGAGGGACAGTCGTAGTATAAAAGTGTCATCATTTCTCTAAGAACAGAGTTTTCCTCTATCACAGACAAAATGATGTGTGGTTCTGGTCCGTAGGGGCGCCCCATATAGACCCTAAAGTATCAACTGCATGCTACTTTGCCACAATAACATGCAGCCAATACTAGGCAGTTCCATATCCATTACCACCTGTCATCCATAAAGTTGTCTAACCGTTTCTTTAAACAAGCGATTATTTAGCGCTCACTACATGGTTACTAAGTCTATTCCATTCTTTGACCATCCTATTAGTAAACCAGTTCTTCCCTATTTCCTTTTTAAATCTAAATTTGTTCAATTTAAATCTATTACTTCGAGTCCTTCCCTGTTGTCTGCAATCTGAGATCGTGCTTTCTCGTAGCCATTGAACTTTCTCGAAAATTCTGTCAATGTTGTGTGTAGAGGAAACTCAACTGCGGACACTTACTCAAGTGTGTCAGGGTGTAAGTGGGAGAGGAATGCAAAACATGAAATAAGGGATACAACATTGTCTAAAATTATTGTGTCATTGGAAACCCAGGCAGACGTTATTGGAACACGTCTTTTAAGGTTTGTTTGAGGGATTTTTCCTTAATGAAGTGGGGGCCTTTGTTAAAAGCTTTGGCTAAATTGTACAATGGGGATAATGAACCAACTTGATCAAGTATGTCAAAGGATTTCTTGAACTGATCTACAAAGGCAGAGTATAACGGGGTTTCATCGCAGTTATCCCATTGAAAGATACCTTCGGCATGTGTTTTGTTGAGGTCGACTCGGCTTTTAGATATGGTAATCTTCTGAAAGTCATCAGTCACTTGCCGTCGGGAGATCTCGGCATCAACTTCCGAAAAGAAGTTGTGCATAGAAATGTTATGTCCGTTGAACAAAGGGAATGAGGACGTATAGGTTACTAGTGTCACAGTATATTCATATTTAGAATAGAGGATTGAATGGAGGAGGAAGCCATAGCAGAGGATTGGATAGGGTCAGCAGGAGCAAAAAATCGAAGGCTTTGTAGGAGAAGACTGAGACTTGTTACGTTTGCCCTTACGTGTCATGAAGTGACTCAAATGAAAGTATTACACGACAGTCTGAAGCGGATGTGGTCGCTTGTACAGACGAGTGTAGGCACATAGGGGACCTTGTGTACAAAAGAGTTTCTAAAGATATGGGTAATATCACTATATCACTACTTACATGTATGCAACAGAAAACATGGATCAATATAGCATATAAGTAATAATATATAAAACTAGCTACAACAAAAAGAAAGTTTGTTGATTGAATGTTTACAGTCTCAGGCGCGCGGAACACTTCGGTTTGTTTTGGTTGTGGGGATCAATCAATAGAGGGTTGTCATAGATACAGTCACAAAATAGCAATTTAGTTGCAGAGGTACGATGTTCCTGGAAACGGACGTAGAGGAAACACAGAAGCATTAAATATAACACACGGAATCGAGAAAAAAGAACTGAACACAAGAAAAACGCAACACAAGCAGTAAGTAAAGGCCGAACAAAGTTTTTGAATTACAAAAACGATGGAGAGAATTAAAATGTTCGTATGGTAGCTGAGTTCGTGGTAAGGTACGGAGGGGTGGTTGTGGGTGGATGAAGCGGACGAGCAGACCACTGGAAGGGCGGACGGAGTGGGAAACTCGGCGGCTTGGAGTCCCAGAAGACAACGAAATAGGGTGGGGAGTGTGGGGAGTAGGAGAAGGCTACTCCGGGAGTTGTTGGTTCTAGGACGGTAACTGGTGCCGACTGGGAGGCAGAAGAGGCTAGTGTTGGTGCACGCTGTTGCTGAGAATATGCACAGGTAGGCCTCAAGTTTGGTGCAGCTACAATCTATGGTGAGCAGGCAGCCTGGTGCTTTCGTATGATAGCTGGTGGCGAGAGAGGGTGGGAGGAGGAAGCCTTAGTGCTGGCTGCTTGCATATTTGGCGACAAAGACTAAAAGCATGGGCAAGGCACACGATAAACAGGAAGTGAGTTAGCAGGAGGCAATGGTATCTAACGACGCAAGGTGGCTTGGGGGAGATACTACGCATGTAGCAGGACGCGTAGGTCGTCTTATAGAGGAATGATATGATTTGTAGGCCTGAGCGCGCGGAGAAGGCTTATAGAATGACTGGACGGTGTAGATCAGGGTGTGGGGGAGGTGCTGTAGGAAGAGTGCATATAAAAGTGAGTAAGCGGCCTAGATGACGTAGGATGCAGTTGTAGGTTGTTTCAGTATGAAACTGGGTACGTATGAAAAAATGGTTGCAGGGAGAGTTACTCTGATCACCAAGCTGCGTATGAATAAGAACTGAGCAGCAAGGGGAAAACGACGAAGCACAGGAAACGGCGATTGCAACACAAGTACGAAGATCACTATGCACTCGGAAGTAAGTTCCAACGCCCACCGCAGCTACCATATGTTATAGTCTTATATGTGCGAATACAAAATTGATAGAAAATTATAAACTGCGGTCATTTGAAGGCCGTTTTTAATTTAGAGAAGTTTTCTACACTGCCACACTCAAGGCCTACCGAAAACGACTGGCTTGCCAATCTCGAATATACTATGAGTGCGTTGCTTCAAGTTCCAGAGCTCGCCACAATGAAAACTATTTACATTCCATGTTCAATACAAGAAGGTATTTACAAAAAGAAAATTACATGCATTTTAATTATGATATATACTCGTGTATACTGATTCTGATGGCTGCATATACAAAATCCCTTGCAGAGATTGTGAAAAGTATTACATTGGAAAAACGGGCAAAGAACTATCAACTAGAATTAAACAACATAAATATAGTGTTAAAACAGCACAAGAATCCAATGCTCTATTTGTTCACATGAAAGACTTCAATCATTGTATTAATTGGACTAATGCTTCCATTATCATTTCTTGTAATTTATTTGTCAATAGAAACATAATAGAAAGTAGTACTACAAAAAATTCTGAAGGTTCTACTCTTAATATCAGTAATGGCATTTAAAAATTAGATAAATTCATCATTAACAAGATTTGTAATCAGGTTGTATGTGACCAAAATTAATTTGGTGAATTGTGCTGTCCTCTAGATTTCTTTTTCATTGATGACTTTGTGTACCAAGACTTATTCTTATTTCATATGTGACTTTTTGTGCTTCACCAGTTCCTTTCCTAGTGTAATATTTCGTGTCATCTTGTACTATGCCAGTTCCTTTCCTAGTGTTTAATTTTGTGACATCTCGTGCTATGCCTGTTCCTTTCCTAGTGTATAATCTTGTTATTTTTTAAACCTCTTTGTAACACAACTTTTTCTGTATTACCCTGAAGATGTGAATTACATAAAAGCGCTTGGGAATTACTGTTTTCTTCCGATTTTCTTAGTGGTTACCAGCAAAATTTGTGGATCACGTGTTGTTTATAGTGATTTTTCTGCATATATATATATATATATATATATATATATACATTCCTGACCGGTTTTCCATGTAGCTTCTTCAGAGGAACATTCCTCTGAAGAAGCTACAAGCGAAACAGGTCAGGACTAAACTCGAAACGAGTTAACTGTGAATGTTTTTAAGGTAGCATTGCACATTTTGTATCATAGTTTTATTAATATTTTTGTTTTGTTTTTCATGTGTGTGTTTTTTGTGTTTTTTGGTATGTTCTACCGGTGTTTGAATTTAACGGTTACTGGGAAGACCTTTCCCAGTGCACCAGGTATCCCCTATTTATGTTCATTTTCTATGGCTACCACTGTATTACCCTGAAGACGAAACCCGGACAGGGTTCGAAACGTCGTAATAAATTGACGAACGTCGAGTCCAGCGTATACTTTCTTCCATAAAATGGTTCCTGGACTCCAGCTATTTTCGAATATATATATATATATACTGTATATATATATATATATATATATATACATATACATATATATATATATATACATACATATACCAAAGGTTTTCTTACCCCTTGCACGGGAGGTAGCCAAAAAAACAATGGCATAGAAAATACTCCCACCCATTCTATCCCCTACATACTCCACTCCCCTTTACCCTCTTCCCTCGTACTTATCTTAGCACATCTTGGATGACGGGTCATCCCTGTATCTTGTCCACTGCCCTGGGTCAGAAGCAGTGTCGCAAGACACAGCACATACACAGCAAGGCCACTTCATTAATTTGGCGACCCCCCTCCCTCTCCGTCCCCTCATGTAGAAAAGGAGAAGACGGGGAGAAATCCCTTCGGGCTGCGTCAAATTATTTCTCATACATACTCCCTCACCCCCCATCCCCCACCCACTCCCCCTCATGCACCGCAGCATCATCCATACACAACCATTCTCCATTCACTCCTATCTTCTGTCCACTCCCGTCCTTCCTCAATAGACATTCCCCCTCTTTCCTAATGCCCCTTTTACCCCATCCATCCACCTCATCCTAGGTCGCCCCTCATGTTCACTACTTCCACATCTGCCTTCCACACTTCTTTTACTAATCTTTCTTAACTTATTCTTTCCATGTGGCCAAACCATCCCAATACACTTTCATCAACCCTATCTCCCAACTCCCTTTCCACCCCCGTTCTCCTCCTCACCTCCTCATTTCTCACTTTATCTAGCCTAGTAACCCCCATCATACTTCTCAGAGATTTCATCTCAAACACATTCAAACTCCACCTCTCTCCCTCCCCTATGTTTCATGTTTCTACCCCGTACAGTGCTGTCGGCACAATCACTCCTTCATACAATCTCCTCTTAGCATCCATTCCCAAATGTCTATTATTCATTACACTTTTTAATCCCCCAAGGCATTTACTTGCTTCTCTCAATCTACAGTCTTCTTCCACCTCCACTCCTCCCTTTCCTGCCACATTAGCACCCAAGTATCTAAAACTATCCACTTCCTCCACTCTTTTTCCCTTAATACTTACTTCCAGTCTGCTGCCACTTTCTCCCTTGTACATCGCATCACCTTAATTTTACCCACATTTATAATCAACTTCCTTATTTGTAAATCTTCCCAAACTCTGTCACTAACTTCCTCAATCCCTCTCTGATCCTACCACAAGCGTAGTGTCGTCAGCTAACAACAACTGGCTTATCTCCCACTTCTCTCCATTTTCTTTAACCACCTCCATTCCCTGACCCCCTACCCTTGGATTTACCTCTCACACCACCCCATCCATGTATAAATTGAACAGCCAGGGCGACATAACACATGCCTGAAGAAGCCCCACCTTTACTTCAAGCCACTCACGCTCCATTTCTAATCCTAACACAAGCTCTACTACTCTCGTAAAAACGCTTGACTGCTTTCAACATCTTTCCTCCCATCCCATATATCTGCAATACCTCCCACAGTGCCTTCCTTTCTACCCTGTCGTAAGCCTTTTCCAAATCGATAAAAGCTCCAAAAAACATCCTTATCCTTACCTATAGCTTTCTCACATATCTGTCTTACCACAAAAATGTGATCTATATAGCCCCTACCTGTCCTAAACCCACACTGTTTCTCACCAATTACTCCCTCTGTTCCTCTCCTAATCCTCTCAATCAAGACTCTCTCATAAGCACTTGCGAGCATAGTCTATACATTCCGAAAAATAAACGCTAGGCGGTAGAATGTAGATTGAGAGAAGTATATATATATGGAGTTCTGTAGTAATTGTTTATTCTGTGTCTGGGGTTTTTCCTCTTGTTTCGGGGATGCATACGAAAATTTCTACACTCATGTGTTCTATGTCCTATCCTTTGATGATACATACAGAAAGGTAGGTTTCTACACCGATACTCATCATGCAATTTCTACAAATAGTTCCATAATAACAGTCTTGTACTTTATGCCCCCAAGTATTACAATTGTAACACACTTGCTCCATCGGTCATCAGTCGTTCGCAATAACTTACCTGCCCAATTCCACTTCCTCTCTTTCACCGCCTCCACAATATCTTTCACTCTAGTCTGTTCTATCACCCAGCTTACTATCTTAGTCTCTCAGCGTTATTCCCATCATCGATCCCTCCATTCTCCTTTGTGCAGTCCTTAGCTTTGTTTCCATTGCTTTCGTTAGTTATCAAATCTCACACTCGTAGATTATTGCTGGCAGAATGCATTGATTGTAAACTTTACGTTTCAAACATAAAGGTAGAGAGCCTCTCAGGATTTTATTATATTTACCAAACACCTTCCAACCAATTGAAATACGTCTTTTTATTTCATTATCATGATTTTTTGTCACTTTCACCGCTTGGCCTAAATAATTATACTACTCAACTTCTTCAAGACTCTCACTATCAATTACAATCTCTTTACTTTGAACTTTCGTGTTGAACATTACTTTGGTTTTGGTCTTATTCATTTTTAAACCTACTTTGAGACTTTCCTTGTTTAGATCACTCAGCATATCTTGCAGGTCTTCTGCTCTTTCTGAAATAAGAATAATGTCATCCAAAAATCTTAGGTGGCTCAAATATTTGCCATTAATCTTCAAATCTTTCTCTTCCCAACTCAACCTTCTGAAAATCTCTTCCAAGCAAGCTCTAAATAATTTGGGTGAAATGGTATCGCCTTGCCGTACTCCTTTTTTTTTATCTTGATCTTTTCTGAATTTTTATGTAGTCTAATTATAGCGGTACCTTTCGCATAAATCTTTTCTAAAACCTTACGAACTGTTCGTTTGTACCCTGATTGCGTAGCGAGTTTAGCATTGCTATTTGTTCTACCGAGTCAAAATCCTTCTCGTAATCTACAAAAGCTAAACAGAGAGGTATATTGTATTCTGTCGTTTTCTCGATTAGTTGGTTAATCGCCTGCAAATGGTCTAGAGTCGAGTGTCCGCTCCTAAATCCTGCTTGTTCTCTTGGTTGGTTTCCATCTAAAACTTGACTCAGTCTATTTGTAAGGATCTTGGAGAATACTTTATATACATTTGATAGTAAGCTAATCATTCGATATTTACTAAGGTCCTTCTGGTCTCCTTTTTCATGAAGCAAAATCACTATAGCATTACACCACGATTCAGGAACGCTTTCTTGACGTAAGCACTGGGTGTACAACTGAGCTAACTTAATATGAACTTCTTTCCCTGCGTCTTTCAACAGATCTATCGATATACCATCTTCCCCAGGTGCTTTTCCTCGTTTCATATTTTTTAGAGCAAATTCTACTTCTTCCTTTGTAATCTCTGGTACACTACTAACGTCTACAGATGAATTTACTGACTCAACTACGGTCTTCGATGAGTAAAGCTCTTGGTAAAATTCTTCTACTCTTTTTACCATTCTGTCTCTGCATTTAATGATTTCTCCATTTCTATTTTTCAAACATATCATTTGCTGTCTTCCTAAAGCATGTCTGCGCTCAGTCCCTTTAATACTTTTACCTTTCCGAATAGTTTCCTCTATTTCATCCATGTTTTTCTTTCTTTTCTCTGATCTCTGCCTTTTGTTGATAAGTTTGTTTAGTTCTACTCTTTCTATTTCGTCTCACCTGTTTTTAATCTGCATGGTCCTCCTTTTTGTAGTTAGGTCATTTGTAGCTTTAGAATATTTGTTTTCTCTAATACTTTTGTACTTCCTACTTTCTCTGCCGATTCCCTTATGATATTCACTAAATTCGAATTCATATCTTCGTCTGTGTCCTCGATAGCTCTTAGAGCTCCGAATCTATTTTTAATTTATAACTGAAACTCCTTCTTATTATCCTTAACCTTTGCTAGACTGATTTCCTTTTTTAAAACTAGTTTATTTCTCTCGGCTCTGAAATTGAATTTAGCTGTGCAACCTACCATTCTATGGTCACTACCTATGTTGACTTTATTTATGACCGTAACATTGCTAACGTTCTTGCTCTCATCTCCTAATATGAAGTCTACTTCGTTCTTTGTTGTTCTATTTGGACTTCTCCAGGTCCATTTACGACCTACGCGCTTTTGGAAGAAAGTGTTCATTATCCTCATGTTGTAGTTCTCTGCAAATTGACTAACATCTCGCCTCTGTCATTTCTTTCGCTTACTCCAAACTTCCCAATGCACGACTCGTCTCCCATCTTCATTCCTACTTTAGCATTGAAGTCGCTTATTACCAACGTGTACTTACTTTTTTCTTGATCCATTACCTGACTTAAATCATCATAGAAGGATTCAATTTCATCGTCTGTACTCTGTGAAGTTGATGCATAGACCTGAACTATTTTTAAAGTGTACCTTTTACATTGCCTAATCACAATCCAAGCTACCCTATCTGATAAACTACTGAACCTCACTACATTACCAGCAACTTCTTGGTTGATCAAGAATCCTACTCCACTAGATCTTTCTTTGTCCTTACCTCTATAATAGAAAAGGTGGTGATCGTCTTGTAATTGTATCAGCTTTTCTTCCGTTCTTCAAACTTCGCTCAATCCTACGATGTCCCACTTGATGTTGTCTAGTTCTTCCATTAGGCTCTCCAGCCAGTGGTCTTCTGAGAGAGTTCTTACGTTGTAAGTATAGATTTTAATTTTCTTCATGCTGTTTAATGTCCAAGGCTTGGATCTGTTTAGACAGTGCTTACTCACATTCGGTGGTACACTGCCCGTAAGCACATGAGGCAATGCGGTTGGACCTTTAGGAGATGATGATCCAACAGGAACGGCCGGGTTTGTTTTGTTTTCACTGTTCATGGTTGCTATGAAGGGCTTTTTTTTTTTGGCAGTAATCTCACCTCTCTGCCAACTAGTTCCTGGTGAGATATTTCTCTGGTGTCACCTTATTCATTATATTCGGTGAAGCCCCATATATCTATAGGCTGCCACACCGTCATCATGATGGTACCGCATATATCTATGGGGAGTTTCTCTGTTCGCCATCAGGGACGTGCCAGTTAGCAGTGGGTCCTGCGACTGTGTAAGCGAGTTGCTCTTTGTCAGATCTTTCTTAAAAAACATGTTTGATATGGGTGACCCTGCAGATATTTCCTCTCTATCGACATAGATTTTGTAATCATCAAGATTCTCAAGCCTATCCACCACGTCAAGGTGTCAACTCTCGGATAGGATATATATATATATATATATATATATATATATATATATATATATAAATAAATATGTGTTTATATATATATATATAAAAATATATATATAATATATATATATATATATATATATATATATATATATATACATATCTTCTCACCCTCCTCCTGTTAGTCCTGATAGGTCTGTTAGTTGCCACGTCTCGTTAGCTCTCTCCATTGTTGACGTTCCTCGTATTTTCTATCCCTCTCAACCTACTCCAGTGAAGTTCCCCTCTTGTGCAGGGCCTGCTGGATATTTGTTCTCCATCTCATTCTTGGGCGTCCCACAGGTCTTCTTCCTTCTGGTTTCCATAAGTAGTACTTCTTTGGATATCTTTGCTCTTCCATCCAAATAACATGTCCGTACCATCTCAGCTGTCCTCTCTCCACATAGTCCAGTACATTTTCAACCCCTAATGCTTCTCTTATAACTTGATTCCTTATTCGGTCCACCCTTGTACATCTGTAGATAACCCTTAGTGCTCTCATTTCTGCGGCCTGTATTTTACTCCTTGTCCTACTGGTTAATTTCCAGGTCTCACATCCGTAACACAGTACTGGTCTTAATATAGATATATAGATAGTTTTCTTCACTTTCCTTGGTATTGCGGGATCCTTAAGAAGTGGGTATAGTGACTGCAGCTCTATATTATACTTCCTGATTCTTTCATTTATTTCCGAAAGTATATCCCCTCCGCTGTTAAATTCAGCTCCCAGATATTTGAAGTTGTGTACTTTTCTTACTTCTTGGGTATCTATTGTAACTCCTCCATCTCCCGAAATTCTGCTCACGTTCATGTATTCACATTTTCCGACATTTAACTCAATTCCCATTTCTGTCAATTGCTCAGACCATCTGTCCACAGCTTCCTGTAAGGTCTCTAGATCATCAGCTATAAGTACTACATCATCAGCATAGGCAAAAGTAACCGTGTTATCCTCCATCTGAGTTATTTCTTTCATCATATAGTCCATGTACATAATAAAAAGCAATGGTGACAACACACTGCCCTGTCTCACTCCACTTGCTATCCCAAACCAATTTCTAGCTCCATATTCGGAGATCACTGCGCTTTCAGATGTACGATAAAGTCCCTTTACTGCATTTACAAGATGGGTAGGTACCTCATACTGGGGATCCTCAAGCACACCCCAAAGTTTCCTTCTTGGCACTCTATCAAAAGCCTTTTGTAAATCCAGGAAGATCATATGTTCCTCAACATTCCATTCCCATGCCTTTTCAACCAGCATCCTCAATGCAAATATCAAGTCTGTGGTGCTTCTTCCTGGTCGAAAACCATTTTGCCATTCACCCAGCTTCTTTTCAACTACAATTCTTAATCTGGCCTCCAATATTCTTTCATATACCTTTCCTATATGCGGCAAAAGTGATATTCCTCTGTAATTACTACAGACTGTCCGGTCCTCTTTCTTAAAGATAGGGCATATCAGAGCTTTACTCCATTCCGCAGGCATTGTTGCTGTTTTATATGCTGCATTAAACATAGACACTAAATATGGCAATAAAGTCTCCTCTGCTTCTTTAAAAATCTCCGCCGGCAAGCCATCGCATCCTGCAGATTTTCCATTCTTCATTCGTTTAATTGCTGCCTTTACCTCGTTGGATATTATTTCCAAACTCTCATCATTTCTCACTTCTCCCATCTCCCAATGGTCAGCCACCTCGTCCTCATTAACATTCAGCAACTCACTAAAATACTCTCTCCATTTATTGTCTATATCAGCAGGGTTTGTCAGGATGTTACCCTCCCTATCTTTCATGGTTGAACAAGTTTCCCTGCTTCCTTTACGATAGCTTTTTGCTAAACTATAAAGTAATTTCCTTCCAGTAGTAAAATCATCTTCTAACTGTTCTCCTAATTGGTCCCAAAATTTTCTCTTTGCTATTTTCTTTACCCTTTCAGCCTCTTTCCTTGCACTTTTGTACATTAATCTGTTTTCCCTTGTTCTTCTTTTCATCCATGTGCGAAAAGTCTTCATCTTTTGTTTCACTGCTTCCCTCACCTCTTCAGTCCACCAAGGGATCTATTTCTTTCTTTTCCCCCAACATACTTCACTCCAATAGTTTCTTCTGCAATATTAGTCAACTTGTCTTTAAGATAGTTCCACATATGTTCAACAGTTTGATAATTCTGTACTGTCACCTCATCTGCGATTTTTCCGTTCAGCCTCTGCTTAATCTCACCCTCTTTTAGCTTGACCAGATTGAGTCTTCTTTTTTTTGGGGGCGGCCTTGATCTTAATTTCTTGAAAGTTAGTTTGGTCACCACTAGCCTGTGGCCAGCATCCATTGACTCCGAGGGAATGCTCTTTACATTTGATATATTTCTCTTATCATTGCAGACTATAAGATCTATCATTGATCTGCATGCGTATTCCCCTCTATCATTGCTCCATCAATACCAAGTCCACTTATGCCACTCTCTGTGTTGAAAAAAAGGTGTTCGTTATTTTCAAATTATTCAGGGTACAAAAATCCAAAACCCTCTCTCCATCTGCATTTCTGTCTCCTACACCAAAGGCTCCAATGACATCCTCATATCCTACCCTGTCTACTCCGACGTGTCCATTCCAATCTCCTATTACAAATATTTTCAATCTTTCATTAAAGAGATCAATAGTAGCCTGTAGCATCTCGTAGAAGTGTCATTTTTCTTCTATTGCAGGTTTGTATGTGTGTGTGTATACATTATATATATATATATATATATATAATGTATACACACACACACACACACACACACACACACACACACACACACACACACACACACACACACACACACACACACACACACACACACACACACACACACACACACACACACACACACACACACACACACACACCTGGTGTGTGGTGTGTGAGTGGTCTCAGACCTACCCAGAGATCGGCAAATAATGAGCTCTGAGCTCACTGCCGTAGGGTGGTGTCTGGCTGTCTCGACAGAGACTGCAGCAGATCCGAGGTGAACACACACACACACACACACACACACACACACACACACACACACACACACACACACACACACACACACACACACACACACACACACACACACACACACACACACACACACACACACGCACACACACACATATATATATATATATATATATATACATACACATATACATATATATATATACATATATGTATATATATATATATACATATTATATTATATACATAAATATATATATATATATATATATATACTTCTTACTTTTTACTTCTGCTCCCAGGTAAGCTTTCATCCTGTCAGTCGGGCCAGCACACTTCTCCAGATTATCCTCTCAAAGCTTCCTGCTTCCCTCAAATCCTCTATTTTTCCTAATCTATTTCCCTTTAGGATTTCTTCAACTTCATCTCTCAATATTTTCTTCGGTCTACCTCTAGATCTGCTACCTTCTGGTCTCCAGTTCCATCTTTTCTTTGCAATTCTCTCTACATCCATTTTTTCCACGTGCCCAAGCCACCTTAGTTGTGCCTTTTCTATTTTGCTTCTAATTGAAGTTACCCTAATCATTTCTCTTATTTCATAATTTCTAATTCGATCTCTTTTGGTTTTATTTACTATTGCTTTTAACGTTTTCATTTCTGCCGACTAAATTCTGCTCCAGTCTCTTGATGTTAAGGTCCAGCTTTCAGCAGCATACATTAAAATCGGTACCAAAACTGATTCAAAAATAGTTTTCTTTGCCTCCGTAGGTACATTTACATCTTTTAGGATAGGGTACAAGGCACAGACACCTCTACTGTACTTTGACATTCTTTCAGTTATCTCTTCTCTATTCTTGCATCCATCTTTTGTAAATACGCTTCCCAGATACTTAACACACTGTACTTCTTTAACATTTTCATTTTCAATCATTATTTCTGCAATGTCATAATTTTCTTTTGTGATGGTTAGTATTTCAGTCACATGAAAAACCACTGTTGGAGTAAAAAAAAAAAAAAGACTGGAGACAGGGAATCTATATATTTCGATTGCTAACTGCAATCCTCTTCAGTAGATACCAGAAGAGGATTGCAGTTTGCAATCGAAATATATTCTCTGTTTCCAGTCTTTTTAACTAACAGTGGTTTTTAGTATTATTGACAAATATGTGATTACATTTTTCACCTGTAATATACAGTATATGTATATGTATATATATATATATATGTATATATATATATATTTGTATATATATATGTATATATATATGTATATATATATATATATATATATGTACACACATACATATATACATACACACACACACACATACACACACACACATGTATATATATATATATATATATATATATATATATATATATATATATATATACAGGAATAACGTCCTGGGAATACGCTGCAAGCCTTTTTTTTTAACACCTGTCCTCATTCACACTTTCCTCACAGGGTGGTTCTACGTTATATGATTTTTAATATTGGCAAAATTTAGGAGCGATTTCTGACGTTAAACAAAAAAGAGAGAAAAAATACGGACTGTACTCCCTATGTAAGCCACCAAGAACAAATGTCAGTCATCATAAGGACTGTCAAAATGGACAAAGCACCAAAAATCAAAGAATATTTTATGGGATTTCTTGTAGCTTCTGAAACAACAGGTCTTGGTTAGTCATCATTGATTTTGAAGAAACTGATGGAGCTGAATATTCCCTTTGATGACTGCAGAGGGCTGCAATCATATGATAATGGTACCAACATGAGAGGGAGGAACAAAGGAGTTCAAGCCAAACTTCTTGAGAAAAACCCTCGTGCACTTTAATTTCCATGTGGGGCACATTCCCTAAGCTTGGCGGTATCTGATGCAGCAACAACTTCAACAAATGCCACCAGCTATTTCGGCAATGTACAGCCTTTTTTCAGCATCACCATAAAGATGGGCAATCCTAAGGGATCATGTCACTGTTGCACTCAAGACTTGGAGTGACACAAGGTGGGAGAGCGTATTAACAGCATAGAGGCTGTGCAGTACCTCTAATATAGGAGAAGCTTTGCTGAAGATCAAGGAAGTGATGGATCCTCTAACCAAGGTTGAAGCGCAAAAGATTGGCAGAAGAGGTGGGGTCATACCGATTTCTCATTTGCACAGTCGTATGGTATGACATTCTACACCATGTGAACCATGTTAACAAGTTCCTACAGTCTCCCAAAATTCAGTCTGATGTGGCAGTTGACCTTCTCACTAAAGTAAAAACATCTCTGATTAACTACAGAAGAACAGGCTTCGCTTCAGCTCAGGCCTCTGCTAAAGGCATATGTGAGGAAATGAAGGTAGAAGCTGTACTAAAAAAGAAAAGATTAAGAAGCACAGAAAAGCACTTTGCTTACGAAGCCCCAGATTGCAGATGCCATGAAGAGGCTAAAAACAACATTCTTTAATGCTGTTGTTGACACAGCCATTAAATCCTTAACTGATAGGTTTGAAAACGAAGTGAGAGACAGATTTGGAGTGTTGCTCAATTTCCAAAAACTGGATGATCAGGCATTGAGCAACCAGTGTGACAACTTCTCCATGACATTAACCACTGGAAATGTAAGTGACATTGTTGAAAAGAAACTGGCTGTGGAAGTCAAAAACTTGCCAAACTTACCCTTAGATGACATGACCGCTCATGAGCTCCTCACCTTTATCCACAAAAAACATTTGGAGGAACTGTATTTCAATCTGTGGGTTACCCTGAGAATCGCCTGCACCCTCCCTGTGACTGTTGCCTCAGCAGACAGGAGTTTCTCGAAGCAGAAGCTCATCAAGACCTATCTAAGGTCTTCCATGGGACAGGATCGACTCACTGGTCTTGCAATAATCAGCATCAACCATGAGGTGGGCAAGCAGGTGTCATATGAGGAAATCATTGATAACTTTGCGAGTAAAAAAGCCAGGAAGCAGACATTTTGAGAACAATACAATGTTACTGTGAATAATGTGAATT
>NC_134778.1:35410633-35418133 GCF_046742065.1 Oratosquilla oratoria | reverse complement strand
GGCATTTTAAGTAGGTCAATGCCAAGTGTTTCCCATGGTTCGGCAGGGAGTGGGATGTCTTTGATATTGAGTTGTTTGGGGTCAGGTCCTCTGAATTGGTTGCAAGTGACACATGAGTCTATATGTGTGGTTATGTCTTTTTTCATATGTGTCCAAAATATGAATGCCTAGCAGTAGTCAGTGTCTTGTCCCTGCCTGAGTGGCCTCCCATTGCGCTGTCGTGCAATATGTGTAGGACCTCTATCGTTAGTGGTTCTCCTTATGATTCCGTCGACCAGTTTGAGTTCCTCTATAGGGACAGGTGGTCGGGACTGTAAGGGTGTTCTTGAAAGTAGATGTTGTTTTACTTTAGACCATGTCGGGTCTTTGTCTGTTTCTTCTCTAAGGTCTTGCATAGGAATACAGGTTGTTTTTGTTAAGGTTGATATGTGGATTTGTCTGCTTAGTGAGTCAGCTACTACGTTAGCTTTTCCAGCTAAGTATGTGATTTTAGGGTCAAAGTCTAGTAAGGTGGTTTTCCACCTAGCAATTCTGCCATGTAGGTCTTTAGAGTTAAAGAGGTAGACTAGGGGTTGGCGGTCTGTGAAAATGTTAATCCTATATCCTAGTATGAGGTATTTGAAATGTTTTAAACCCCATATCAATGCAAGCCCTTCTTTGTGGGTTGTTGAATAATTACTTTCAGGCTTATTTAGTACTCTACTTGCGTATGCAATGGGGTGCTCTTTCCCGTTTTCATCCTTCTGTTGTAGAACTGCGCGTATTCCTTTAGAGGAGGCGTCGGTGTAAAGAAGGAATTCTTTCTTCATGTCAGGAAAGGCTAGGACAGGAGCTGTGGTAAGAGCATGTTTAAGGGTGTCGAAGCTTGTCTGTTCCGCTTCAGACCATTTGAATGTCTCGCCTTTTCTTGTGAATTTGGTGAGAGGGGATGCTATGTGTGCAAAATATTGTATGAAGTGTCTATAGTATGAGGCTAATCCTACGAAACTTTTTGTTTCATCTGCGTTTCTAGGGGTTGGGAAGGATGCAATGGCATTTATTTTGTCTGTGGTGGTATGGATGCCTTGGGCGTCTACCTTATGGCCTAGGAAGGTGAGTTCCGTCTGTAGGAATTTGCACTTTCCTAGTTGGATTTTCAATCCCGCGCTTTTTAGTCTTTTTAGGATAATCTCTAGTATATGGAGGTGTCAGTTTGTGTGGGGCTATAGATGATGAGGTCGTCTAAGTAGACGAATAATGAGATTCCTATCATATCGCTGAAAATGCGATTCATTAATCTCTGTTGGGTTGAGGGGGCATTCTTAAGGCCAAAGGGCATGCACTCGAAGTGGAAATGTCCCTTATCTGTGGAGAATGCAGTTACGGGTTTTGATTCATCTGTCAGTTCCACTTGCCAGAAGGCTGACTTAAGGTCAATTGTGGAAAATACAGAGTTCCCTTTTCCAATGGATTGCAAGACATCCTGCATGGCAGGGAGTGGGTGTGGGTCAGATTGAGTTAGGTGATTGACTTTCCTAAAATCTACAACAGGGCGTAGGGTTCCGTCTTTCTTAGGGACTAGGAAGAGGGGACTGTTCCAAGGGGAATCTGAGTGAGAAATTACACCTTGGTGTAACATATCATGCACACTGTTGTTTACTTGTGTTTTCCTACTGTGGGGTATGCGGTAAGCGGGGGTGTATGAGGGGGGGTGTTGGGGGGGATTTGGATGTGGTGTTTAGTTATATCACATTTGCCTAGAGGTTCGCCTTCTAAGGCGATAGCCGATCTATTCCTTTGGAGGAGGTTTAGTAGCTTGTTACGTATCTCTTCGTTGGCTGATGTTGTTATTTGGTTGGGGTGGATAGGGGTGAGGTTTTGTGCTTGTCCTACAGTGTTGATGTGTTGTGGGAGCGGTTCTTGGATTGGGGAATTATGGAGGTGGACTGAACAAATGTTTGTGTTCTTTCTGATTTTGCGGTGTTGGTCTGAGAGATTTGTTAACATAGCTAGGATGTGTTTATTTTCTGACACTAAATCCCATGAAGGTTCGAGGGATATATTGTTAACTCTTGACGTGTCTGGGTCAATTATGACATCCTGGTGTTGGATTGCTCCGGGTATATATAGTGGGACTGTTATTGAATGTCTAGGGGGTATGATGACTGTGTTAGACATCAATGCCTTTGAAGTGACATAAGGTGGTGGACGGAATGAGTAGCTCTTAGTTGGAGAGGGGTTATTTAAGCCAGATAGACATGAAAGAGGTTGTGTGTCTGGGTCGGGTGTTTCAGGAATTTTGGAGTCGTCATTTTCGTCTCGGAAGGAGATTTTGTTGGTATCTAAGTTGATGATGGACTTCCAGTCTCGTAGGGACTTTAAACCTATTATACCTTGGTGGTCGAGACTCCATTCATCAGCTAAGTGGAAGGATGTGAGGCCTACCTGGGATTTGTTAATTTCTATATCCAAGTCTATCCTATCATGAAGTGATATGGTACTTCCTTCTATCAGTAGGCCTTCTGTGTTGGAGTACTGGATTTGGGGTGGGTCATTAAGTGCTTCGTAGAGAGCTCTGGGTATGAGGTTCAGGTTTGTGCCTGTATCAACCATCATCTCAACACTGGTTTGATCCAGTGTTACCTTTAGAGTGATATAGTTGTGAGGTGGGTCGGACGTTCCTATGGTGGTCTGGTGCGTGAGGCTGGTACGCGTTCCCCCAATCGGTGTTGGGTTGTGTGTGTTGAGTTTGATGCTCTGTGGGAGGACGGTGTTTGTTGTGATGCCGTAACTGGTTTGTTTGTTTTCTGATGAGGATGTGGTTGTGATCTTTGTTGAGAACATTCCTCGTTGGAGTGAGTTGTGGTTTTGTGTAGGTTGCAGTATTTACCTGGCCGTGTTGGTCTTGATATGTTGAGTGGTGTGGGGGGATGCGTGGGTGGTTGGGTTTGTTGTTGGGATCTACATTGGGAATCTGTGTGGGAAGTAGTTCCATGAACTGAGCAAGGGGTAGTGCGGTGTCGTGTCTGTGGTTGTTGGTGTCTCTGTGCTCTACATTGGGCATCTGTGTGAGTCGTTGTTCCATGAACTGAGCAAGGGGTAGTGCGGTTTTGTGCTTGTATTTGTTGTTTTTGTGTGCAGTCTCTGGTGTTGTGAGTTGTTGAAAGATGATAGGAACACCAGGTTGATGGTTGTGCTGTATTGGAGCTAGGGGCCTGGTGTGACTGAAGGGTATTTAGTCTAGCATAATGGTGCTGGTCGGAGAGGGAAATGTTACAAGCGTTGGTTATCTCTAAGATATAATTATAAGCTAATGGGTTTCTGGTGTTTAAATCCCTTCTACTTGCTTCTTTTTGACACTTTGGTGGGAGTTGGGAAAGATAAAGGCCTATCTCTAGTAATGTGTATAGGTTTTCTAATGTCATTGCTTTCTTTCCTGAGATGTCTGTGAAGGTCCAAGGGCTTTGGTTTTATAGATTTTCCCTAATTTCTTTTATTGCATTGGCAACATTGTCTTTGATGTTAGTCTGTTTTTGAGTTCTAGTGTTGTTTAGAAATGTGAGGAGAAAGTTAATGTTGTTTGTTTATTTGTTCTGAAAGACATTAAAGAGGTGTGTTTTATATTCAGTGTATGTGATTCCACCTGCAATAAGGTTATCAAGCATCCGAGCCGTGGATCTATGCTCATCTGAGGCTTGTATGTGCTGGCGGCAGAGATTTATCTTCTCTAAGTTAGAGTAGTTAGGATTTTTAGAGAAAAAAAGGTCACATGCCGTCAGGAAGTCAGTGATGGAGAGTCCACTACTTTGAGAGAAGGTGGGGATTTCGGTTAGAGGGGAGATAGTTTGGTAGTTATTGATTATTGTAGGTTGGAGTTGTGGGTGAGGATGTTGCGATCGATTTGGGGCAAGGTTAGGTGCTGGGTAGGGATGTGGGGTGAAGGCTGTTTGACTTGATGTGAGGTTGGGAGAAGGGAAGGCTAAGTTCTCGTATGCATATGTTGTGGGGTTTGGGGGTTGTTGTTGGGGGTCTACATGAGGGGCAACTTGGAGTTGTGGTGAGGTGTGGGTTGTTGTTGTTGGGGGTCTACATGAGGGGCAACTTGGAGTTGTGGTGAGGTGTGGGGGGGTTGAGGGGTAAGAGTGGTTGGTTTGCGTCAAGCAGTTCTTCGTGGGGTGAGGCATATTCTATGTGTGGGTTGTCAACGTTATTCTCGGGAATATTTGGAGAATCTACTTTGGGTGTGGAATGATCGATGTCACTGGGGGATTCCTTTTCTTTCGGTGGAAAAAGGAATGAGTCAATCATATTCCTGACTTTGGATCTCGTTCCTGAAGCCATGTTAGTGTCTAACTAGGGATGCATGCATTACCTAAAAGATAGTGTGTTATAGTTAAGAAGAGAGGTATAAGTTATCGATAGGTAATATGCAAGAAAGAATCACTTAACTGATAAAATGCATATCAAAATGGCATAATGGATAAAAAAAAATGGGGTGATAATAATGTCATAAAATTGTAAATATGAGGTAATATATATATATATATATATATATATATATATATATATATATATATATATATATATATATATATATATATATATATATATATATATATGAAGGTAATAGTTAAATCCCCCCCAAAAAAATTATTGCATGTACAAATATATGAAGTTATAAAATAGGCGGGTCGGGGCCTGACTGATGCGGGGCTCCTGGTGTGGGTGGTCATGGAGGGGTGGGGGTGGAGGCTGGTTCTCGTCCGGCCCCTGAATTAAAAAAAAAAAAGAGAGAAATTAGTGGGAGTCTATGGTTTATACTCACGGTGATTGGTGACGGTAGTTTTGTATGGCGGATGAGATTTTCTCTCGGATGTGTCTCGTCGGCCTGGGTCCACTGCATCTTGACTGAAGTCGTGGTGTGTCGATTGTTATTATTATTATTATTATAATTATTATTATTATTATTATTATTATTATTATTATTATTATTATTATTATTATTATTATTATTATTATTATTATTATTATTATTATTATTATTATTATTATTATTATTATTATTATTATTATTATTATTATTATCATTATTATTATTATTAATATTATTATTATTATTATTATTATTATTATTATATTATTATTATTATATTACTATTATTATTATATTACTATTATTATTATATTACTATTATTATCATTATTATTATTATTATTATATTACTATTATTATCATTATCATTATTATTATTATTACTATTATTATTATTATTATTATTATTATTATTATTATCATTATTATTATTATTATTATTATTATTATTATTATTATTATTATTATACGTTTTATTATTATTATTATAATTATTATTATTATTATTATTATTATTATTATTATTATTATTATTATTATTATTATTATTATTATTATTATTATCATTATTATTATTATTATTATTATCATTATTATTATTATTATTATTATTATTATTATTATTATTATTATTATTATTATTATTATTATTATTATTATTATTATTATTATTATTATTATTATTATTATTATTATTATTATTATTATTATTATTATCATTATTATTATTATTAATACTATTGTTATTATTATTGTTATTATTATTATCATTATTATCATTATTATTATTATTATTATTATTATTATTATTATTATTATTATTATTATTATTATTATTATTATTATTATTATTATTATTATTATTATTATTATTATTATTATTATTATTATTATTATTATTATTATTTTTATTAATATTATTATAATTATTATTATTATAATTATTATTATAATATTATTATTATTATTATTATTATTATTATTATTATTATTATTATTATTATTATTATTATTATTATTATTATTATTATTATTATTATTATTATTATTATTATTATTATTATTATTATTATTATTATTATTATTATTATTATTATTATTATTATTATTATTATTATTATTATTATTATTATTATTATTATTATTATTATTATTATTATTATTATTATTATTATTATTATTATTATTATTATTATTATTATTATTATTATTATTATTATTATTATTATTATTTTCATTATTATTATCATTATTATTATCATTATCATTATTGATATTATTATCAATCTTTTTATTCTTCTTTATTTCTATTATCATTTTTGTTTAGTTGTTTTTGGGGGCACATAAATCACCACAGACTTTCTAGTTCTCATGTTACTCTTTTCAACTTTTCATAATAATTTCCACATTTTCTCCATCTGTAATCTTCGTCACATATAAGTTTTTCTTAGCCAAAAGCATTGCTCCTCCACCCTGCTTCTCCTCTTTAGTTTTGATCCAATGATTATATAATCCATGTTTAACACTATTTGGTGGTAATAGACCCTTTAATTTTGTCTTCACTATTCTCAATATATTTGATTTTTTTTCTGATAGGTAATCATTTAGTTCACTTAGTTCTGATATCATTCCGTGTTAGTATACACCACTTTTAATTTCTCCATCTCCATCTCGTTCTCTGTTTCTTTCGTTTCTTTGTCTTGAATATACTATTTTCTCAGCCTCATGTGTAACACTCTCCAATAGAACTTCTTTTTGTCGGTCTCCGTTCTTTTCTCGTTTTTTTCTTGAGCTTCACTTTTTAGTGTCTTCTCTCTCTTTTGTCATCATTCATTTCTCTTTTTATTCATATACTTTTATAGTGTTCACTATTTGCTAATTTTCCTGCTTTTGCTAATATCTCTTCCGCTATTATTTGTGGCCTTAATTTGATCTTTAGAGATTGATTTTTCATCTTATGTGTTGTTCCATACTATGCACTTCTATTTCCTTTTCTATTTCTTGCTCTTCGTCTTGTACTGCTTTCAGAATTTTTCTTGCTATTTCTTTCTTTTCTTTTTCTCTCAGATACCTAACTACGTCATGTTTTTCATTTAGACCATATATTACCATACACTTCTTTTTATCCACAGTATCTCTAACCCTATTTTCTTTTTCCTCGATTACTCGAGCAACTGTGTCTTTGGCATTATCCTGCATTTGGTGTTGTACAATTTCTTTAAAAGGTATCTTTTCGCTCTCTTGATCTTTTTCCATTCTTTCTAGATTTTCTGAAAATCTTCCTCTCCTATATTCCCTCCAATTTTCTCGGTCATTGCTTTTATTTGTTGATTCACCTCTGTTTTTCAGGTCTCACTATTAGTGATATCTTTGTTTTTGATCCTCTCATTTTAATTTTTTACCTCAATTATTTTATATTAATTCACTTACTTCATTATTTCTACATTTATTCTTTAAATCACTCACTCCCTTGTTTATTTCGAGATATTCTTTCTACATACATATACCAAAGGCTTTTTTCCCTTTAGGCTGCCCGCACACGAGCAACATTTTATTGCTAGTTGTCACAACAACAAAATTGTCAAAAATAGAACGCACACATCTCTATGGGTGCCCGCACATGGACAATTTTTCCTGAGGCGACAACA
>NC_134778.1:35385633-35405633 GCF_046742065.1 Oratosquilla oratoria | reverse complement strand
TTCGAAGCTTTAAGAATCATTTAGATAAACACCTAAGCAAGATGCTGTAATGATTATAATTTATTTCATATTATTTGTCTTTGTTTTGTTATCACTTGTCTGTCTGATTTTCATTTATTATTAGTTATATGTCAATTTACTATTATTTACTATTTACCTGTTTGTTTATTATTTAACTATACCTATGCATTTATTTATGTATTTTATTTGTTATTTACATTATTACAGTTTTTATTTATTGTTTTATTATTGTTATGATTTTTTTTCGCATACGACCTAGATATGGACCAAAAGGTCTCCTGTCGGCATACTCCGCCTTTGTAATCCTTTGTAATCCTTTGTAAAAAAAAAAGCAATACTCAGTTCGGACGAATGAGTGTTCAGTCAGGAAAAATAACACATTCAACATAAATATTTCAATTCACATAACATGAAATAAATAGTTATATCAGTTACCAAGTCTAGGAGATGAGTGTGCTTTTGTATGTAGCACGTAAGAACAGGTGAGCGAAGCGAAGTCTTGATTATGGTGTAAACGAATCTTGATTCTAGTTGCTAAGCTTACACCAGCGGTCTCGTGAACAAATGGTTCTTCTAGTAGGTGAAGCTTCTGGTAGTCGGGAGCAAGTAGGATATTGGTTGATGTTTCGTAATTGAGAAAATAACAGTGTCAAGTAGCACGTAGTCCAGCAGCAGTCTGGAGATGTCCGAAACAATTCGGGAAAAACACGAAGGGTTTAAACTTTGCTTGCAGGCAGGCAATAGTTGTGGTCCAAAGGACTTGTTTAGCATGGTTGTCGTAATCAGGTAACTTTCCGATGCCTCTTTAAGCCCCTATGTTGACTGGAATCTGGTTCCCCTGAGGCTGTCTTTCATGTGTGGGAACAGGAGGAAGTCGCAAGGGGCTAGGTCAGGGCTGTAGGATGGGTGTTGTACCACTTTCATTCCCCTGCCGGCCATCCAGGTGGTCACCAGCGTTGACTTGTGCAACATTCCACACAAAACTGCCTCTGGTCGTCGGAGAGGATCTTTGGCACGAACTTGGCACAGATTTTGTGGAGCTTCAGATCTTTGGTCAGAACTGTCTCAACTGTGCCAATACTAATACCAACAGCTTCAGATATCATCCTCACAGATATTCGACGGTCTTGCGTCACTAACCTTTGCACTACCTCAATGTTTTCCTCCTTGCGTGCACTTTTTGGTGCCCCAGATCTGGGTTCATCCTCAACCTGTTCATTTCCTTCAGAAAATCTGTTAAACCACCGATAGAAACTTGCTTGGCTCATCTGTTCATTCCCATAGGCCTCCTTTAACATTCCATAAGCTTCTTGGTTAGTTTTCTTAAGTTTAACACAAAATTTGAGGGTGTAACGTTGCTCCATGTTTCCCTGCATCTTGACAAGTGTTCATAGATCGGCAAACCGAATCAGACTGGTTCCACCACGTTCACCGCTGCACTCAGACCTACAAATATAGAAAGTTACCAGTTAGTAATTTTATAGAATATATGTATGTGTACTTCACCATGAAATAGTATTTTGATCAAATCATATTTAATGTTTCGCCTGACATTTTCTCATTACTTATTTAACATACCTTGTATATATATATATATATGTATATATATATATATATATATATATATATATATATATATATATACATATACATATATACAGGAAAACTGTATATTTCGACAACTATCTGATATATATGTATATATATCACGTGAAAACCACTGTTGGAGTAGAAGAGACTGGAGACGGAGAATCTATATATTTTGATTGCAAATAGATTCCCCGTCTTCAGTTTTTTCTACTCCAACAGTGGTTTTCACGTGATTGACAAATGTGTGATTACATTTTTCACCTGTAATGTATATATATTATATATATACTGTATTTATATATATATATATATATATATATATATATATATATATATATATATATATGTGTGTGTGTGCGTGTGTGTGTGTGTGTGTGTTTGTGTGTGTGTGTATACACACACACACACACACACTTACACACACACACACACACACACACACACACACACACACACACACACACACACACACACACACACATATATATATATATATATATATATATAAGTACATATAAATACACATGTATGTACGTATGTATGTATGCATATATATATATATATATATATATATATATATATATATATATATATATATATATTGTGACGACTAGGGGAAGGGCCAGGTTAAAAAAACTAGAGTTCTGATTAAAGAATAATTATTTCCTTTAAAAGAAACAAAAACAAACAAGATCGAAAAACAGAGGTCGCCAAGCGAGCAAAAAATTACAAGTTCCGATACACAGAAATGTTTACATAAGAAATGTAAATACCAGTCAATGGGTTCCTTTAGGACATAAATGGCTAAATTTTCCAGGACATATGTAAATATAAATAGTCGATCAAATATCGACATTCAATGTAGTCTTCAAAGACAATACGTAGTAAGGTCGAGAAATATCGACAATTAGAATGGAAACTAAGTCCTACGTAATAGTTTACGTAAAAAAATACAAAGTCGAGAAAACTCTACGACTAAAAGTCTAAGTCCAGCAAAGTGGAAGAAGGACTAGCATAAGGCTAGACAAAGTATCAGATTAGTAGTAAGGGACTCTATATAAACAGAGACCAATTTTCCGTTGCAAACACCAATATATATATATTTCTCTGCTAGGCCACGGAGGGATGCCAAGTGTCGCTAGATGAACAACAAGGGTGTTTTAGAATATTTCCACGTACATACATGGATATTCTTTACAACAAGATATACAAAATAATATATGATAAAGTTACCTTGTCAATCTTAGATACAAGCAGAAACTTAATAGTTTTTTATATGAAAAGCTACATTGATACATACGTAAATAGAAGTTGGAACGCTGTTACCAAAACTTACGCTCCCACGCAATTTTTAACCAGAGCGGCGCACGTAGGCAGGTGCAGCTCTCGTTCTCACACCATCGCTTGCTACTTCCGAACACAATGATGATATGCAATTTTGGATATATTACGTAAATCAGTTCCTAAGATTGACAAGATAGATTCACAAGACAATACACGTACATAAATCCTTATGTAATGAATGGAACATGTTTGACAAAGCAAAAAAAAAAAAAAAAAAAAAGAACGAAATACGTATATAAAGGTAGAATTGACAGTCTTCATACTTCGCGTTGACGGTTTGGTCAGGTAGGTGAGCTACGGGCCTACCGTGGGGAAAACCGGCATAACTCACAATTTATCAAAAGTACACATACGCACATACGTGCACATGAGAAATGTTTTAGCCATTCACTACGACGGTTCTGTAGTCGTAATTATATATATATATATATATATATATATATATATATATATATAGACATATACAGGCACACCTCTGCTTACGTCGTTTCAACGTTTCAACGTCGGTTTTCAAAAATTATATATGGAAAAATAAAATTCAAGTTGTCGTTTTACTTGACTTTACGTTGGTCAGTCAATAATAATGGAATCGCATAAACAACAAAAAACATTTGAAGCACATAAATTCATGTTACAATAGATAAGAATAAAAACATGTAAAATAATATTAAGATTTAGTAACTCCTAAAATACATACCATAAAGTAGTATGGCCTAGTTCACTAGAACACGAAATCAGCTGATTTTCTTATTTATCGGGGCAACAGTAGTTCTAATACTGTATCTACCGTTAGGCGGCGTCTCGAATCTCGAAATTGTTTTGGATTATGATCTGTGTACTGAAGTTTTGTATATTTTCTCATTAACATTCACTTGTAATTGCAATATTTGCCCCTATGCCTCCTAAGAAAAGTCCTAGTGAAATTGCTAAACGTCATGCTATTTCGCTGGAGGATAAAATGGCGATAATAAAACGTCTACAATGTAACATCAACATATTGTATGTTCTGCATTGGTAAATCAAAATACTTTATTTTATAATTCACATACTACAAAATGATTGTAACCATAGAAAAGTTTTTATTTATTTATTTTTGTTTTGTTTTAACGTACGTTACTGACAATGCATTCATAGAATACAGCACCACGAAATAGCTTTAAGTGATGTAAACATCACCAAATTGTACGCATTGGTAAAGTTAAAGTACAGGTACTTTTTCTTTTACTTAATTACAACATAATAAATACATGTTTTGTTTGGAAACTTAAAATAGGTTTTTATTAGTGAAAAAGCGTAGACTCAGAGGTGACTTGATACAGGTCTTTAAGATTCTAAAGGGAATTGACAACATCAAAAGTGACAAAATTTTCACATTGAATGAGAATCAGACAAGAAATAATGGTCTCAAACTGTCCGGAAATAGATTCAATTTGGAAGTAGGTAGAAACAACTTTGCCAACTGTGTAGTTGAAACACAATGGCAAACGCCGACAAGACTGTGAGAATAAACACCGTGTGAGATCGAAACCTTTATTGGTACGACGTTTCGCTTTTTAAGCTTTTTCAAGTACAGACATGGCAAACACTCTGAGTATATATAGGCCAACGGGGAAGGAAATGGGAGAGGTTATCAGGGAGGGGTGGGTGGTAGGTGGAGGGGCGGGTGTGTGAGAAGGGGGACGGGTGGGACTTGGTGGAGATAAAGGAGGACATTTCGGATAGTTTGTTGAAGTGGACTAAGGGGGACATTTCATACATTTGTATAATGCGGGTAATAGATGGATGATAGGAGGGGCGATGTTAAACATGCCTCTGTTCTGCTCAATGGTTTTGAAGCTTTGGATGGCGGCCGCTTCGAGGCATTTCCTCCTCACCCTGTCTGGTTCACTAAAAAGAAGCTCTGCGTTAACCCAATCCAAATGTATGAAATGTCCCCCTTAGTCCACTTCAACAAACTGTCCAAAATATCCTTCCTGATAACCTCTCCCAGTTCCTTCCCCGTTGGCCTATATATACTCAGAGTGTTTGCCATGTCTGTACTTGAAAAAGCTGTAACAAGCGAAACGTCGTACCAATAAAGGTTTCGATCTCACACGGTGTTTATTCCCACAACCGTGTAGTTAATGAATGGAATAAACTTCCTGCACAGGTAGTGCAATGTAGTTCAGTTCGAAGCTTTTATGAATCATTTAGATTAACACCTAAGCAAGATGCTGTAATGATTATAATTTATTTTATATTATTTGTTTTTGTTTTGTTATCATTTGTCTGTCTGATTTTCATTTACTATTAGTTATATGTCAATTTATCATTATTTACTATTTACCTGTTTGTTTATTATCTAACTATACCTATGCATTTATTTATGTATTTTATTTGTTATTTACATTATTATAGTTTGTATTTATTGTTTTATTATCATTATGATTTTTTTCGCATCCGACCTAGATATGGACCAAAAGGTCTCCTGTCGGCATGCTCTGCCTTTGTAATCCTTTGTAATATATATCATATATATATATGTATATATATATATATTATATATATATATATATATATATGTATGTATATAATATGCATATATATATATATATATATATATATTGTAACGTAATATTAGATATTACGTCATATGTGTAATTATGTTATAGAATTGTGTTCCTTTGTATTACATAACTATGTTCATATTTCTTGTCTATGTATGTATTGTAACAATGTTAAGCAGTAACGCCCGTCCACTATATGTAATCTTGCCTACGTGCGGAGAAAGGTGCGCACTCTTGTAGAACAAACAGACAAGCGAAATCCTGAATAGTTCGGAGCGCACAGATTTGACAGTTACTAAATAAGTAGATTGTTCAAGCGAGTCGAGGGTCTTAAAACTACCCATGTTGACGTGTGTTAACTTACCCTCCTCCCCTCCTTTCGCTCTCCCGCACACTTCACCGGAAGTATCCCGCTTCCGGTCCAATGGTATATAAGCGGTGGAAATCGCTCACTCCTTGTCATTTTCTCACATATTGATCTCTTGATAAAAACTAGAAGTTTAGATTCATGAGACGATTGGTGTGAAGTGATCACCCTTTTTGCCTACATTACGTGTCTGATATACATTGCATTACTTTATACTTATATTTGTACTTATTATTTATTTTGATGCATGTTCCTGATCTCTTTGTACTTAGATAGTACCATATTGTATACGTATCTTGTGTTTCTTATTTGAACGATAATTTCCATATTCTTATAATCGTGTAACGGTCCCATTGACCCTACTGCCCATTCTCTTTTGTGTTGATTGCCTGTAAATATTTTCCATATTAATCATTTCGTTTACTAGTTTTATCGCTAGTTTAATATTCCTTTCCTGGAATCTTCTTTGTTACCTTTACTTCTAGTCTTACGAATTATCTAGGCCCTGACCTGATAGTTCAGTCCTACAGTGGCTTCTAGAAGTGAGCTGGTTCTTAAGCACTTATCCGTTATACGTAACGTCTCTTCACTAACCAGCCCGTCCCGTAACAAAGTGGCGACCCTTGCCAAGGATATTTTATCAGGTATTTAACACATTCTTTTAGAGATGGATGATATAATTCAAGAATTCGTTCAAAATCCCAAGGTAAGTTTCTTAAAGAAACAAACTAAAGACACTTTGATAGAAATAGGCAAGCACTCTGGAGTAGACATTGATACAAGTTTGCGAAAGAAAAAATTACTTCAGGAACTCGTTGAAAATCTGATCGAAGATGAGATCTTATCTCCAGAAGAGATTACAGCTATACAAATTCCTTCAAATAGGTTAGAAATAGAGGCACGACTAACCGAACTTAAGATTAAGGAGATTGAATTAAAGGTCAGGAGAGTAGAAATTGAGGAGGAAGCTAAATTGAAACAAATGCAAATTGAGGCAGAATTTAAAGCTAAAGAGGAGGAAACTAAACTGAAACAAATGCAAATTGAGGCAGAATTTAGAGCTAGAGAAGAGGAAGCTAAAGTGAAACAAATAGAAAGAGAGGACGAAACTAAAATCAAATTGGCAGAATTTAAAGCTAGAGAAGAGGAAGCTAAAGTGAAACAAGTAGAGTTAGAATTAAAGAAGACAGAAGTAGAAGCTAGGATTGTTGATAGACAACCCGTAGTTCAGGAAGGTCATATAGATATTTCCAAGTATGTAAAACTTCTACCCCAATTTTCAGAAGGAGAGCCAGAAACTTTCTTTCTTCAGTGGGAAAAATTGGCGCAACAGTTACAAATCCCTAAAGAAAATTGGCCATTAATCATTCAAACAGCAAATTTATACTTCTCTTTCAGAAGCAGAAAGCGAGTATGATAATATGAAAGCTTGTAATTTAAAAGCTTATGAACTAATACCAGAGGCCTATAGACAGAAATTCCGTAATTATAGGAAAACACCTCAGTTAACATACGTAGAATATGCGGCTCAACAAGAGAGGTTATTCAATAGGTGGTGTTTGGCTAGTGAAACGGACACCTTAGATAGACTTAAACAGTTGATTTTATTGGAGCAGTTTAAGAATACCTTAGAGACAGATCTTAGGATTTTTATAGATGATCATGTTCCCGAAACTTTAACTAAAGCTGCTGTATTGGCTGATGAGTTCACACTAAATCATAAACCTAAGTCAAGACAAATGGAATCCCAAAAGTCAAAGTCATATATTCCAGATTCAACAAAATACTCTGATCCTTGGTCCCCAAAGAAACACTTTGAAATTCAGTCTAGCCCATCACATTTCAGTTACAGGTCTGATTTCAATCAATATCCTCCAAACCAACCCCTGTAACTTGTTCATATTGTAAACAGGTTGGCCATCACATTTCTAATTGCAGAAAGAGACTGACACCCTCATTCTCCAATAAGACACCAACTCTTGTAAGTAATATAAAATCAGATGATTCAAAATCCTCTATTCAGGATACACTACCAAAGAAGCCGGTATTGTCAAGTAATGTAGAACCACCCTCATCAGATCATGATCCTTGTTTCAAACCATTTGTATCTTCAGGAACTATATCTCATAGTAGTAGTTCACAACAATATCCTATTTCCATACTCCGAGACACAGGAGCAAAGCAAAGTCTGATTTTAAATTCTGTCTTGCAGAATCTGGGTGAGTCATATACAGGTTATGATATATTGATAGAAGGAGTTGGAGGAATTGTAAAATGTCCATTACATAATGTTTTCTTGCGGTCTGATTTAACAACCGGAATGGTTAAAGTAGCAGTAGTAGACTCTCTTCCCATAGTAGGAATATCCTTATTGTTGGCCAATGACATCGCTGGAAGCAAAGTCATTTCTCCCTTAATAACAAATAACCCTAAGACCTCAGTAGAACCTTCAGATAACTTACAGTTGTTTCCCGCTTGTGCTGTAACCAGATCTCAGTACAAGAAATCTGAAGAGGAGACCTATAATTTAGAATCCCTATTCTCCCAAACTGACCCATCTTCTTCTTCACCAGTTTCTCTATCTAGAGCAGAATTAATCAAAGAACAGAAGTCAGATCCTTCTCTTAAAAATTTGTACGAGATTGTTTCATCTCCAGAAGAAGTTGAAAATATGTCACGAGGTTGCTATATAGTAAACGGAGTCCTAATACGAAAATGGAGAGCATCCACCGCAACCGCTGACCAGCCATGGCAAGTAAGGAATCAAATAGTCCTCCCTCTTGGTTTCAGGAATAATGTTCTAAGATTGGCTCATGATACTCCCTTAGCAGGTCACTTAGGGGTAAGAAAGACCTTGTTCAACATAACCCAACATTTCCATTGGCCCACGGTTGTCAAAGATGTTGCCCAATATTGTAAAACATGTCATACATGTCAACTTGTAGGTAAGCCCAACCAGAAAATTGTAGAAGCTCCACTCCATCCCATTCCTGTAATGGAAGAGCCATTTAAAAAAGTTCTTATTGACTGTGTAGGACCTTTACCTCCTTCAAGTAAAGGAAATCAGTACATTCTCACAATCATGTGTATGAGCACTCGTTTTCCAGAAGCAATTCCTTTGAAAAATATTAAAGCTCAAAACATAATCAGAGAAATGTTGAAATATTTCACTATGGTAGGATTTCCCAAGAACATTCAAAGTGATCAAGGAAGTAATTTTCTTTCCAACAAGTTTAGAGAAACTCTTGTAACACTAGGTATAAATCATGTAACTTCCTCCGCCTATCATCCTCAATCACAAGGTGCTCTAGAGCGCTTTCACCAAACGCTCAAGACAATGTTAAGAATATTCTGTGCTGAGAACACTCGAAATTGGGAAGACGGACTCCCCTTTTTGTTGTTCGCCACCCGAACAACAATTCAAGAAAGCCTTGGATTCAGCCCGTCAGAATTAGTCTTCGGTCATGAAGTCCGTGGTCCCCTAAAGATACTTCATGAACAATGGATGAAAGAAGAACCACCAGTTCCTTCTTTGAAATACGTGTCCCAGGTCACCGAGAAGTTGTTAGAAGCTTGGAATTTGGCAAGAGAGAACTTGACGAATGCTCAACGAGTAATGAAAGGTCGGTATGATAAAAATTCTAAACTTAGAACTTTCTCTCCAGGAGATCAAGTGTTACTTTATCTTCCCATACCAGGAGATCCATTGCAGGCTAAATACAAAGGACCCTATGAAGTCTTGTCCAGAGCCAGTGATCTCAACTACATAATCAAAACTCCAGACAGAAGAAAGAGTTCCCGTCTCTGTCACATAAATACCTTAAAACCTTATCATTCCAGAGATCCAATTCCAATTTGCAGCTCTACCACAATAGAATCGGAAGAGCCTCCTGATAACCTGCCTAATCCTCCTGAGATTCCCTTGGAAAACTCTCAGATACTACAAAATCTTCAGATAAAAGTAGGACACTTATCTGAGAAACAAGGTAAAGACATTCTTTCTCTCTTAAGAAGTTTTCCAAAATTATTTCTAGATTCCCCAAGATTCACTTCTTTGATAGAACATGAAATAATTCTAGACTCGCCAAGAGCTATCAAACAAGCCCCTTATAGAGTCAATCCAAAAAAGAAGGAGTTCATAAAAGCAGAAATAAACACTGCTTCAACAGGGAATAATTGAACCCTCCAGTAGTCCTTGGGCATCTCCTTGCATTCTTGTCCCTAAATCTAACAATTCTTATCGCCTGTGCATTGACTACAGGAAAATTAATGCCCATACTAAGGCCAATGCTTTTCCTATCCCTAGGATAGATGATATCATAGACAGTCTAGGAACTGCCAAGTATGTATCCAAGTTGGATATGTTAAGGGGATACTATCAAATCCCTGTACACCCTCGCTCAAGAGAAGTTACCGCTTTCATTACGGAAGAGGGATTGTTCCAATTCAGAGCAATGCCATTTGGGCTTAAAAATGCCCCTGCCACTTACCAAAGAATGATAAGTAATCTTGTTGCAGGATTGCCAGGAGTAAAAACTTATCTAGATGATGTGATAATATTTAGTCAGTCTTGGACAGAACACATTGAACACCTAAATAATTTCTTTTATAGAGCAGAACAAGCAAACCTTACCATCAATTTGTCCAAATGTGATTTCGGACATACACAGGTCCCCTATTTGGGATTTAAAGTTGGAAATTCCCAAGTGTTTCCAATAGACGCCAAGATAAAAGCCATCAATGATGTACCAACACCCACTAATCGTAGAGAGGTACGTCGATTCCTAGGAATGAGTGGCTATTATCGCCGTTTTTTTCCAAATTTTTCAGATGTAGCAGAACCATTGACTGACCTGTTGAGAAAAGACCACGACTTCGTGTGGACACCTACCTGTGAGACGGCCTTCAAAAACCTGAAGTCCCTTCTCACTAACGCACCAGTTCTAAGGGCACCCGATTTCCAACGACCCTTTCTTCTGCAAGTCGACGACAGCGACACCGGTATCGGTGCCGCCCTCTTGCAAGAACACAATGAAGTTCTTCACGCTATCGCCTACTACAGCAAGAAGCTGTCCCCTGCGCAGAAGAACTACTCAACAATTGAGAAGGAGACGCTCGCTTTGGTCCAGGCCCTTATCCACTTCGAAGTCTACCTGGGTTCCTCAACTACCATTCAAGTCTATTTGGATCACAACCCCTTAAAGTTCCTACAGACTATGAAAAACAAGAATCCGAGACTTACACGTTGGAGTTTATTTCTCCAACCCTTTAATCTAACAATTCATCACATTAAAGGCGTCTTTAATGTTTTAGCCGACGTCCTTTCTAGAACATAGCTTTTCAACAGAAAGTGAAAAGCTTTCCCAAACGGTGGAGGTGTAACGTAATATTAGATATTACGTCATATGTGTAATTATGTTATAGAATTGTGTTCCTTTGTATTACATAACTATGTTCATATTTCTTGTCTATGTATGTATTGTAACAATGTTAAGCAGTAACGCCCGTCCACTATATGTAATCTTGCCTACGTGCGGAGAAAGGTGCGCACTCTTGTAGAACAAACAGACAAGCGAAATCCTGAATAGTTCGGAGCGCACAGATTTGACAGTTACTAAATAAGTAGATTGTTCAAGCGAGTCGAGGGTCTTAAAACTACCCATGTTGACGTGTGTTAACTTACCCTCCTCCCCTCCTTTCGCTCTCCCGCACACTTCACCGGAAGTATCCCGCTTC
This sequence comes from Oratosquilla oratoria, assembly GCF_046742065.1. Taxonomy (NCBI): domain Eukaryota; kingdom Metazoa; phylum Arthropoda; class Malacostraca; order Stomatopoda; family Squillidae; genus Oratosquilla; species Oratosquilla oratoria. The sequence continues at coordinate 35,394,029 of NC_134778.1, read as the reverse complement.
CGGTCCAATGGTATATAAGCGGTGGAAATCGCTCACTCCTTGTCATTTTCTCACATATTGATCTCTTGATAAAAACTAGAAGTTTAGATTCATGAGACGATTGGTGTGAAGTGATCACCCTTTTTGCCTACATTACGTGTCTGATATACATTGCATTACTTTATACTTATATTTGTACTTATTACTTATTTTGATGCATGTTCCTGATCTCTTTGTACTTAGATAGTACCATATTGTATACGTATCTTGTGTTTCTTATTTGAACGATAATTTCCATATTCTTATAATCGTGTAACGGTCCCATTGACCCTACTGCCCATTCTCTTTTGTGTTGATTGCCTGTAAATATTTTCCATATTAATCATTTCGTTTACTAGTTTTATCGCTAGTTTAATATTCCTTTCCTGGAATCTTCTTTGTTACCTTTACTTCTAGTCTTACGAATTATCTAGGCCCTGACCTGATAGTTCAGTCCTACAGTGGCTTCTAGAAGTGAGCTGGTTCTTAAGCACTTATCCGTTATACGTAACGTCTCTTCACTAACCAGCCCGTCCCGTAACAATATATATATATATATATATATATATATATATATATATATATATATATATATATATATATATATATATATATATATATATATATCAAGGACTACTATTACACAGGACGTGCGCACCCAGATCCCTGGTTCCGCTAGCGGAGGCCATTGCTTTCTTTCTAACCTAACATTTTATATTGGACAAATATATCAAAAATAGAAACCTAACATTGTATATAGGACAAATATATCAGCTACTGACTTATTCAATGCAGTATAAGATAATATAAACTTTTATAGTGAAATAAGAAACTATTTTTAAGGCACTGCTATGCTTTGAAATACCAATTTTAACCGGACTTAACAGGTATTATTGTATGAGGTTAGTGGACACCAGAGTTGGCAATTTTTTTTTTATCTTTTTAAAAGATATAAAAAGATATGTTTTTATTTAAATCAGATTTATTTTATTTAAATAGTTTTTTTCATAGATTTTAGATATTGTGGAATTGCTATCTGATATGCGATCTGATTGGTAAAGGACATTTTTAGCATATCAATATAATGAGCAGTGTTATATAGACTTGCCACAAGTATACAAGGAACAGTATAAGCCGTATGTGAGGATGGTATGGTCAGGTTCACTCGATTCCTCCAGGACTTTTCTCATCTTGGTGACATTTGCTGCATTGTCTGTCACAACACTTCCAATGTGACAACCAAAATCTTGTTCAGCCTTCTTGATCGAATTTTGTACAAGTTGTAGAAGATATTCAGCAGTGTGAGGTTTCCCTGATGTGTCTATTGTGTCAACTAAATAAATCTGACCAGTGGATGTTTTTGGAATAACACATATTATGGGCTCATTATGGATGTTAGACCACCCATCAATTGAAAGACATACATTTTCATTATTCTGGTCATTCTGGTCATCTGCACACTTTATATTCCTTTTCATACACAAGATCCAAGTACTTATCAGCAATATCTTTTCTGGATGGAGGAATATAACCTGGTCTCAGGTTTTGAACCATCTTGAGAAACTGAGGATGTTGAACAAGACGAAATGGTGAATTTGTAGCAAATATAATTCTTGCAACTTCTTTGTCGAGATTTTACTTTTGAGAGGCTGAAGTTTTTATGATAAATCTGTCCAGAGATGTTGATGACTTTCTTTTAGATGAAAATGATTTAGCAGAAATGGCGCCTGTGGAGGAGTCTGATAGTGACCTTTTTAATGGTGGAGTCAGGTTTGCATATAATTCAAGTGGAGCCGATGATGAAGGAATTGAAGCTGTTGATACAGGTCCTGAAATGGAAACAGAAAATTGTAGCATATTGCATAATTTATAAATAAATAAATAAATGAATGAATACAGTGTGATTTAGGCTACTTTTGAGTACAGTAGTTATTTTTTTAGATAATGATCATATTCACACAAGCCACTAAATTATTTGGAAATAATAAACAGGATATGAAATAGGTGGGTTTGGAATTCAACCCACACAGGATTCAGTCCACTTTTAAATTCACTAAAAATAATGGGTCAGTTGGGTTAGGTTAGGCTAAATCCCTTTGGGCTGAATCCCATGTGGGCTGAATTCCAATGGAACCTATGATATATATTACACAATGTTGAATGAAATGAATAACAATCATCCAGGCCCCAAAGTAGAGTGGATACAGTATATTATAATAATATAGTCATTACCCAAATTTAGAAGTAATGAAGTTGAAGTATCATCTCTTTAAGCCTTCACATTTTTATTGCACATGCTCTCCATTGTTCACCAAATTTATATAGTTGCGTATGAAAAGGGAGGAATGCACACAATGTAAGTAAAATTATTTACCTGGGTCATCAATTTCTTCTTCTGTATGCTGTGGCTGACCTTGGCATTTATCTCTGTGAGATTTTAATCTTGACACAATGCCCTGTAGTTTCTGCCTGCAGTCTTTGCATTTAGCTTGGTACCCTTTGCCAGAAGTTGTTGGTAGTTTTTCAAAATAATTCCAGACAGGATAATTTTTTCTGCCTGAAGGAACCACTCTGCCAGGTCCAGAAAACATCCTTCATGGTTGATTCCAAAGCAGCAACTGACTCAGTGAGAAGCTGCTTACCTAGAACAAGTTTCAACAAGAATCTTGTTGAAACTTATTGTGGGCTGCACAGTGATATATACATGTAGGCTTTTACCGTTCCTTGTATACTTGTGGCAAGTCTATATAACACTGCTCCTTATATTGATATGCTAAAAATGTCCTTTAGCAATCTGATCGCATATCAGATAGTAATCCCACAACATTCAAAATCTATAAAAAATCTATTTAAATCAAATAAATCTGATTGAAATAAAAATTTATTATATATATATATATATATACTATATATACTATATATATATATATATATATATATATATATATATATATATATATATATATATATAAATCGACAACCCTAGTGTCCACTAACCTCATACAATAATACCTGTCAAGTCCGGCTAAAGTTGGTATTTCAAAGTATAACAGTGCCTTAAAAATAGTTTCTTATTTCACTATAAAAGCTTATATTAACTTATACTGCATTGAATAAGTCAATAGTAGATATATTTATCCTATATACAATGTTAGGTTTCTAGTTTTGATATATTTGTCCAATATAAAATGTTAGGTTTCTAGTTTTGATATATTTGTCCAATATAAAATGTTAGGTTACAAAGAAAGCAATGGGCTCCGCTAGCGGACCCAGGGATCTGGGTGCGCACGTCCTGTGTAATAGTAGTCCTTGATATATATATATATATATATATATATATATATATATATATATATATATATATATATATATATATATACATATATAAATATATACATATATGTATATATATTCATATATATACATATATATATATATATATATTATATATATATATGTATATATATATATATATATATATAATATATATATATATATATATATGTATGGCAAGAGTGGTATAGGTAAAGTCCAGGAAGGAGCAGAAGTACTTTATATATATATATATATATATATATATATATATATATATATATATATATATATATATATATATATATATATATATATATATTTATATATGAGTGGAAAAGGTGGTAGAGAAACGTGGGTTGGAGCGAGAACACTATACTCTAGACCAAGGTTTCTCAACCTTCTTAGCCGTATCGCCCCCTTTTTCAATTAAAAAAAAAGGATCGCCCCCCTTAATAGGAAAATAATAATAAAGATTATTGCAACAATGGTAAACAACTAATTAAAAATGTTTTACTCTCGTTATGTTTTAATGAGATCCTTGGGCCTGGTGCTTCGCTGCTAGATCTTTTATATTAGGCTTAAAATTTGTCAGTTTGAAGCAATACCTGTGACGTTTTTCGCCCCCCTGAGCTAAAAAATCGCCCCCCTGAGCTAAAAAATCGTCCCGTTGAGAATGACTGCTCTAGACGTTTCGACTACAAGCCTTCTCCAGAGTGAAGAAGACTTGTAGTTGAAACGTCAAGAATATAGTGTTCTTGCTCCAACCCGCGTTTCTCTACCGCCTTTTCCACTCATCTGTCTTACCTTCATAGCAACACACACACACACACGCACACACACACGTATACACACGCATACACACACACACACACAAACACACACGCATACACACACACACACACACACACACACACACACACACACACACACACACACACACACACACACACACACACACACACACACACATTATTACTATTTGTATAATAGACTTTATTATAACATGGTCTACAGTGTACTGGGCCCGATCATGCGCGGCAGCGCCGAGTACGGCTTGCGCGTTGCCGATATGTCGGCCCAACATATCGTACATATCCTACATCTCCCCCCAAGATAATACATGTACATGGTATTCATAATATATGGACAGTGTAGTATCTGACTGCAGGAACAAACTCACGAATATAAACATAAAGGAACGTAAATTTAATCACGGTATCCTACAGGGTATAAGATGAACCAAGGGAAAAAACACTGTAGTTGTACAAAATGCATACGTAAATACAAACACATGTACGCTTACACACACGAATACCCACATATGTACGCTTACACACACGAATACCCACATATGTGTATACAAACACAGGTATACACGCATATATCTCATGTGAGGGTGTGATAATATAATCTGCCATCCATGCCGGTTGTTTGACACGACGCCGTGGGCGATCCAACGTCTCTTATTGTGTGTCGAGTCGAGGTGTTGGTGGAGAAAGAGAGCTTGGATTTGTCCGTGTTGTGAGTTGAGATGAGCCTCTTACGGCTCGCAGATGCCTGCGGTTGCGTAGCGTCAGTCGTCCACTTCCCTCGAGTTTGACTGTATATTGATAATGCGGCAGTATTTCACTGACCACGCCTCGTCTGTCCCACAGCTTCGTGAACTGGTCTTGCACAAACACACGGGTACCAAGCGTTAATGGGGGCAGCGATCTGGGTGTGCCTTGTTTCTCAACCCATGCTTTCTGTTGCCGTACTGCCTCACGCTCCCTTGTCCGGAGGGCGTGTCGCCAGTGGATGTCCACTTTGTAGTGTTGCCTGTGGACTGGAACACCGTCCCGCAGCTGCCTGCCCATGGCCAGCTGCGCTGGTGACTTGTTCACCCCGCGTAGAGGTGTGTTTAAATACTGCAGTAACGCCATCGCTGCTCTGTCGGTGTCAAGGCTCCCTCCGACGCCTGTGTTGTCGCGAAGTAGCCTCTTGGCAGACTTGACTGCCACCTCTGCACACCCGTTCGACTGTGGGAAGTGGGCAGAGGTCCTTCACTCCCCATTTCCCAAAGAAGTTGCGCATCTCCTCGCTGGTTAGGTTGGTTCCACCGTCTGTCGAGATTAACTCTGGTGCGCCCCACCGATGGAAGTACTGCCGAAGTATTGACGAGAGCTTGCTTGATGTAGCTTCGCTGGTCAAGTGCGCTATTTCCAGCCAGCCCGTGAGCCTGTCTGCGTACGCTAAATATACTCGTCCGTCGAGCTGGAACAGGTCTGCCACGGTGTGTTGGAATGGGTACTGGGGTGGGGGTGTCAGGGTGAGGGGTTCGGCGGCTTACGAGGGTGAGTGCGTGTTACAGCTGGCACAGGTGTCTCTGTAGTGCTGTAGGTCACCCTCCATGCCAGGCCAGTACACAGCCTGTCTCGCCCTTCGTAGCATCCCGTCTAAACCTTGATGGCTTGCGTGGAGGTTTGCTGCCACACGGTGTCTCAATGCTGCAGGTACCACTAAACGGACCGCTCCTTGTTCGTAGGTGTATGTCACCAGCCCTTGCGATACCGCCAGCCTGTCTCTGACTCCATAAAACTGGCGCAGGCAGGTCAGCTCTTGAGCCCGTTGTGGGTGCCAATCTCCTGCTGTCACTTTAGCGATGAGTAGCTGATAGTCTGGTTCATCGGCGGCGGCCTGCACCACTGCTGAGTTATCCAGGGCTATTTGGTCATCGCTGTCGAGCACCGCCACTGTTGCGGCCGCCACAGCAGCTTCCATGTCGTTGGCCAGCTCTTCATCTATGACGTCCGGTGGTGCACAGAGCGCCGGATAACGTGAGGTACTTGATCTGGAACCTTTACTGCAGCGTTTCTCCTTCAGGGCAAACAGTCTCGGGTTCACTACGTCTTTCAGCTCTCTGTCTCCCAGGAGCTTCACTAGCGGACGGTGGTCGGTGATTATGAGGAGATTGGGGCATCCAAGCAGGAAAAGGCGAGCTTTACGGAGGCACCATGCGACAGTTAGAGCTTCGCCCTCCACCGGTGCGTAACCTGCCTCCGCGGGTGTTCAGTGACGGCTGCCACACAGCGCTAAGCGCCACCAGCTATTGAAGCAGAAGGGAGCCTCTCTCCGGGGTCAGGAACAGTATTGCTGTAAAATAACAAAGCCAATGCCCACCTTGCTCCAGTCCGTCACTACCACCGTAGGTCTGTCCTTGTCGTAATATGTTAGGCCCTCTTTGGCGAGCCTGCAGACTACTTTTTTGGCTTGCCGGAACTTTTCCTGTAGGTTTTCGTCCCAGTAGACTTTCCTCCCCTGTGGTTTCCGTAGTAACTCCCGTAATGGCTCCATGACTGGTGCGGTGGCTAGGAAAGGTGCCAGCTGGTTAACGAACCCATGCCAGGAGCGTATGTCTGTTATAGATGGTTCGGCAGGCATGTCAAAGTTCCTGATGGCGGCCAGTCTTTCTTCTGTGGGCTTGTAGGCGTCCCAGCCTACATGAAAGCCCACAAAGTCCACCTGTCTTCTACAAAACCTGAATTTTTCTGGTTTCAAGGTCACACCTTTCATGGCACACGTCTCCAGAAAATCATACGTGTGCCAGAAGGCTTCTTCCACGCTGGCGTCGTACAGCAGGGTATCGTCCACACACTTGAATTTTCTTGGGATCCTAGCGATGGCGTCGTCGTACCTTCTGGTATAGGCATCCGGAGCAGCACAGTGGCCCATGGGAGTTCTACAGTACCTATACCTGCCCCAAGGTGTGATGAAGGTAGTGAGCCTTCTGCTGGCTTCCTGCAGCTCTACTTGATGGAAGCCCCAGTGAGCATCTGCTGTAGTCTTGTAGGTGTGGCGTGGGATGCCAGATACCATTTCAAACGGTGTAGGGTTGTGGTGGGTCTCTCTCCTGCAGGCAGCATTGAGTTTCTGGTAGTCGATGGTGTGTCTCGGTTGGCCCAACTTCTTCGCGACCACCACCATCCTTGCGCACCATTCTGCTGCCTCTCCAACTGGTACCGGCTCCAAGATCCCCTTCCTCACGTGCTCGTCCAGCTGCTTCTTCACCACCTCCTCCCAGTGTTTCGGCACCGAAGCCGGTGTATGGCAGGCGTAGGGCTTGGCGTCCGGGAGCAGGTGGATGATATGTGGCTCACCTTCCATTACTGGCAGAGGGCTTCTGTCAGTGTTGAACGATGACCCAGAAAAATGGCGGAGAAGCCAGTTCTCTAGCTGTGGCACATTTTCTTCTAGTGAGGTGAACGGGACTGAGGTAGGCCGCGGCGGCGGCAGTACGCCGTCAGTTGACTCGGTGGCAGCCGATGCTGCAACTGCGGGCTGGTGCGGGAAGTCAGGGTGTACCAAACCCAGATCCTTACAGGCCTGTAAGGAAATGTAGTACCGGGAGGCGGTCTTCACGACAAAGACCTCTTGCGTCGTGAACCTGCTGCCATGTGGCATGCGACAGGTGACTGCGCCCATGGGTTTCAGGCTCACATTTGCAACGTCACGCAGGCTGCCCCGGCTCACTAGCGATGTCGTATCAACGCCCAGGGCGGCTAGCAGGCCTGGTCTCGCGACACACACCTGGGCTCCTGTGTCCGGTACCACTCGGATGCTGGCCGATGTCTTCTCCTTCCGTGTGTCGCTGATGGTCACCCAGATACACGGCTGGCTCTGGGCTTTCCCTGCGGCTGCAATTACTATACTGGAGGCTTCCCCCTCCTCCGTCGCAGCTGCTTTTTTACCCTTCCTGCACAGGCGACGTAGATGACCGGTCTTGCCGCACCCGTAGCATGTCAGCGTCTCCGCAGGACACATGCCTTTCCCTTGCTTGTGTTTGCCCCCACAGTTGCCACAGCGGGGTTTGTGGGGTGGCGGGCGGGTCCCAGCGACCTGAGGCTGGAGATCCTCTTGCGGTGCGCCTGGCAGCTGAGTCACCGCCGCCTTTGGCGTTAGCGTCTACCGTCCAAAATTACCGTCCTGACCTGGGGGAGCGGCGTCCTTGTGAGCCGCCTCGAACGCCACACAAAACTTACGCAAGGAATCTGTATCCTTAAACGAATCACACTTGCGAAACACCT
>NC_134778.1:35373133-35380633 GCF_046742065.1 Oratosquilla oratoria | reverse complement strand
ATATATATATATAATATATATATATATATATACATACATATTGCAACAGTAATCACATAAAACACGTGAATAAAGATTTTTGCTTGTAACCACGAGGAAATTAAAGATCGGAATACTGAACGTTTTCGTCTATTAAGACATTTTCAAAGTACATAGTGTCACAACAAAGAACCAAACTATGTATTTATTCATGTATTTTATTTGTTATTTATATTATTATTGTTTTCATTTATTCATTTATCATTATTATGATTTTTTCTTAGCCGATCTAGATATGGACCAAAAGGTCTCCTGTTGGCATGCTCCGCCTTTGTAATTCCTTGTAATACTCTGAAAACTTCCTGCAGAGGGAGTCCAATGTAGTTCAATTTGAAGCTATAAGTTTCTTTTAAATAAACATCCAAGCAAGATGCTATAATGACTGTCATTTATTTTATATTGTTTGTTTATTTGTTTGTTATTATTTGTCTCTTTAGTATTTGCCTGATTTTCATTTATTATTATTTACCGGTTTGTTTATTCTTTAACTATAGCCTACTTATGCATTTATTTGTTTTATTTGTCATTATTTATATTATCATGATTTATATTTATTTATTATTATTATATTTTCTTTTGCATCCAACCCAATTATGGATCAAAAGGTTAAAGCTTCGAACTGAACTACATTGCACTACCTGTGCAGGAAGTTTATTCCATTCATTAACTACACGGTTGGCAAATTTGTTTCTACCTACTTCCAAATTGAATCTATTTCCGGACAGTTTGAGACCATTGTTTCTTGTCTGATTCTCATTCAATGTGAAAATTTTGTCACTTTTGATGTTGTCAATTCCCTTTAGAATCTTAAAGACCTGTATCAGGTCACCTCTGAGTCTACGCTTTTTTTTTTTTTTTGACACTCGAGGACAACTCGAGTCTCTCAATGTTGAAGGCTTGGAATTAAATTGTACTGTGGTTGATATAAATGTATATTTGTTCACTAGGACCCATTCAGTGCTGTAAATATATATATATATATATATATATATATATATATATATATATATATGTATATATACATATATATATGTATATATATATATGCATACATACATATATATATACATATATATATATATATATATATATATATATATATATATGTATATATATACACATACATACATACATATTGCAACAGTAATCACAAAAAACACGTGAATAAAGATTTTTGCTTGTAACCACGAGGAAATTAAAGATCGGAATACTGAACGTTTTCGTCTATTAAGACATTTTCAAAGTACATAGTGTCACAACAAAGAACCAAACTATGTATTTATTCATGTATTTTATTTGTTATTTATATTATTATTGTTTTCATTTATTCATTTATCATTATTATGATTTTTTTCTTAGCCGATCTAGATATGGACCAAAAGGTCTCCTGTTGGCATGCTCCGCCTTTGTAATTCCTTGTAATACTCTGTAAACTTCCTGCAGAGGGAGTCCAATGTAGTTCAATTTGAAGCTATAAGTTTCTTTTAAATAAACATCCAAGCAAGATGCTATAATGACTGTCATTTATTTTATATTGTTTGTTTATTTGTTTGTTATTATTTGTCTCTTTAGTATTTGCCTGATTTTCATTTATTATTATTTACCGGTTTGTTTATCCTTTAACTATAGCCTACTTATGCATTTATTCGTTTTATTTGTCATTATTTATATTATCATGATTTATATTTATTTATTATTATTATATTTTCTTTTGCATCCAACCCAATTATGGATCAAAAGGTCTCCGGTCGGCATGTTCCGTCTTTGTAATCCTTTGTAATCTTTGTAATTTCAGTGATGAGTAGAATAGTAATTTTTTTATTATTATTACTTTTTTTACATACCTCTTCTTCGTACTTGTTCACCGTCTACTTCTTCATTATCAAGAAAGTATTCTCAGAATAAGGGAGTTCAGGTTTAGATGGAGTGGATGAAATTATGTTAGGTATTCTAACTGTTTTTATCTACATATTTAAGAAAGCGAGAATAAAACGAGAAAATAAATTATCACTGGAGTAATAGGATTGATAATATACTAATACTAGGTTAACTGGAAATACAAATTACATACATACATACATAATACATACATACATAATACATACATACATACATACCTACATACATACATACATACATACATACATACATACATACATACATACATACATACATACATACATACATACTTACATACATACATACATACGTACATACATACATACATACATACATACATACATACATACATACATACATACATACATACATACATACTCGTAAATAGCTGGAGTCCAGGAATCATTTTTATGGAAGAAAGTATACGCTGGACTCGACGTTCATAATTTAATTTAATTTAATTTAATTTAATTTAATTTAATTTAATTTAATTTAATTTAATTTAATTTAATTTAATTTAATTTAATTTAATTCAATTTAATTTAATTTAATTTAATTTAATTTAATTTAATTTAATTTAGATGCATCACTCTAAACCCAATTTATAAGGGAGCGAAGGATAGGCTGGAGAGGAAGCATGCGTCATAATTTGTTTATGTTGTGTGTTTTATTTGTTTTATTTGTATTAACACGACGGTAATGTGTTTCTTGGTGTGCTTTGTATTATTACATTTTATTTTTATCTATGTAATCTATTAACTGTGAGGGAAGGTTTTGCTTCACTTTACGGTTACAATTTCTGGGATCTGTGACAGTGCATGCTTCACGTGACTTTTGTTCCGCATGGCGAGTTGTAGTATTGTTGTGGCATGTTACAGCGTCCAGCTTTTATACCCAATCTTGGTGACATTTTTCACACTGCATTTTGTTTTCTTATTTATTTCAATGTGAACTCCTTTTTGCATGTTTATTATATTGTTGGATTATACATTCTTCTTCTTGTTCCAATTTCTTTGTTCTATTACAATGCATGCTACGGGGTGCATTGTGTTGCGTCCCATCGGCAGCGGGTTGGGTTCATACAGCCTTCACTGTTTTTCTTTATTTATTCTATAGTAAACTCTTTGAATGTTTTTAAGGAAGTATTGCACATTTTGTATTATAGCTTTATTTATATTTTTGTTGCTCATTTGTGTTTTTGATATGTTCTACCTGCGTTGGAATATAACGGTTACTGGGAAGACCTGTCCCAGTGTACCAGGTATCCCCTATTTATGTACATTTCCTATTGCTACCACTGTATTACCCTGAGGACGAACCCCGGACAGGTTCGAAACTTCGGAATAAATTGACGAACGTCGAGTCCAGCGTATATTTTCTTCCATAAAAATACATACATACATACATACGTACGTACATACATACATACATACATACATACATACATACACACACACATACATACACCAAAGGTTTTTTCCCCCTAACACTGTAGGTAGCCAAAAAACAAAGGTATAAAATACAAATTAAACGCATAAAAAATAAGTTTTTGAAAAAATAAATCCAAATATCGCGATGGGTTTTATCTTTACCACTTAGACTGAAATGACGGTGATATATTAATCATTATCTATACATATTAAATATTCCCTAATACTGTTTTAGTTGAATTCAACACAATATATACAATCTTGCAGGTGATGGCAAACCGCGTGCAGTTCATGGAGCCTTTAACGGTAAGCAACCTTTTCTTCCACAATAAACATTTTGTTAATACATATATATTTTTTCTAGAATCAGTCTTTCATTTAAGGAACCATAGATATTGACAAAAGTTGTACTAACAAATAAAGTCACCCATTCATTTATCTGCAGCCACAAACTCTAGCGTTTCACTTTTCCATGGCACTCAGGTTTTGAGCAACCTAACCCGTGACGCAACGTACTCATCGGTGCTTTTGTAAACAATAGCTCAACGTCCTGGGCAAAGCACTCTAGGTTCTCCTTGGGTTTCCCCTAATGATTCGCACCTAGGTTAAGGTTGTTCGCAAAAGAGTATCAACTAAAAGAAAGAAGAAAAAAAACAAACAAACGAACAAACAAATAAACAAACAAACAAATAAGCAAACAAACAACAACAACAACAACAACTAACTACATACATACATATACCAAAGGCTTTTCCCCCCTTACACGGGAGGTAGCAAAACCATTACCACCCAATCTATCCCTAATACACTTCACTCCCCTCCACCCTCTACCCTCCTTCTTATCGTGGCACCTTCTGAATGATGGGTCATCCCTGCATCTTGTCCACTGCCCTGGGTCAGAAGCAGTGTCGCAAGACACACCACATCCACAGCAAGGCCGCTTCATTAAATCGGCGACCCCCCCTCTCCGTCCCCTCACGTAAAAGGAGAAGACGGGGAGAAATCCCTACGGGCTGCGTCAATTTTTTCTCACACATACTACCTCACCTCCCATCCCCCCCACCCATTCCACCTCATGCATCACATCATCCATATACAATCCTTCTCCATTCACCCTTATCTTCTGTCCTCTCCCCTCCTTCCTCAACAGACATTCCCCTCTTCCCCAAAGCCCCATTCACCCCATCCATCCATCTCATCCTAGGTCGCCCCCTCATGTTCACTCCCTCCACATCTGCCATCCATACCTCTTTTACTAGTCTTTCTTCACTCATTCTTTCCATATGTCCAAACCATCCTAATACTCTTTCATCCACCCTATCTCCCAACTCCCTTACCACCCCTGTTCTCCTCCTCACCTCCTCATTTCTCACTGTATCCAGACTAGTAACCCCCATCATACTTCTCAGACACCTCATCTCAAACATATTCAAAATCCTTCTCTCTTCCTCTCTTATGTTCCATGTTTCTGCCCCATACAGTGCTGTTGGCACAATCACCCCTTCATACAATCTCCTCTTAGCATCCATTACCAAATATCTATTCATCATTACACTTTTTAATCCACCAAGGCATTTACTCGCTTTTCTCAATCTACATTCCATCTCCACCTCCACTCCACCCTTTCCTGCCACATTCACACCCAAGTATCTAAAACTATCCACTTCCTCCAGTTGCTCTCCCTTAATGCTCACTTCCATTCTGCTGCCACTTTCACCCCTTGTACATCTCATCACCTTACTTTTACCCACATTTATCTTCAACTTTCTTCTTTCACACACTCTCCCAAGCTCTGTCACCAACTTTCTCAATCCCTCCTCTGATCCTGCTACAAGCGCAGTGTCGTCCGCAAATAACAGCTGGCTCACCTCCCACTTTTCTCCATTTTCTTTAACCATCTTCAATCCCTGACCCACCACCCTTGCATTTACCTCTCGCACCACCCCAGTCATCCCTCACGAAGTCCCACTATTACCTCGAACCACTCACTCTCTCCATTTCTAATCCTGGCACATGCTCTACTACTCTCGTAAAAACTCTTGACAGCTCCTAGAAGCTTTCCTCCTATTCTTTATATCTGCAAAACCTCCCACAGTGCCTTCCTGTCTACCCTGTCTTAAGCCTTTTCCAGATCCATAAAAGCCCAAAAAACATCTTTGCCCTTACCTATAACTTTTTCACATATCTGTCTTATCACAAAAATCTGATCTACCCAACCTCTACCTGTCCTAAATCCACACTGTTCCTCACCAATTACTCCCTCTGTTCCTCACCAATTACTCCCTCTGTTCCTCGCCTAATCCTCTCAATCAAGATCCTCCCATAAGCCTTCCCAACTACACTTAACAAGCTATATCCTCTGAAACTACTACACTCACACTTGTCCAGTTCTCCGGCACTCTCCAGCAAACATTAAATAACCTCACCAGCCAGGCCACCATCACTGTAACTCCTTTTTTTTTTAGACATTCTACATGGCATCCATCCAAACCAGGTGCCTTACCTGCTCTCATCATCTTAACAACTGCCTTCACTTCATCCTTCCTTATTTCTCCTCCATTTTCCTCACTCATCACGGTCATTTTCTTAGCACTTCCCACTGCAACTATCTTTCCCTTCCTATCCTCCTTCACATTCTGTAACTCCCTAAAATACTCTGCCCATCTTCCATTATCATCTCTCCATCTGCACCTTTTAACTTTTCTTCTTTACTTGATTCGCCTCCTCTTCCTCTTTTAAATAACACTAAACTTTTCTTAGCATCTATCATTATCCAAAACATACAAGATTCAGACTATATGTGATTAGTGGAATTACAAAACCTAAATAGTTGATTATGATGTACTGTCTTACATGATACTAATATTCTTTTACTATATTTTTTTACTGTATATTTGACAAATGCAAAAAAAAGTAGACATAAAAGTCCCTTTAATTAAGATGATTGCCATTACAAAGGATTACAAAGGAAAAGCCCGACAGTAGACCCTTTGGCCCAAAACTAGGTTGGATGCAAAAAAAATATATAATAAAGAATAAACAGATAAATATATGAATAAACAAATAAATGAATAAGTAAATGAAATAATAAATAACATATATAAAAAGATAATGATAAATAAGAAACAGATAAATAACAACAAAATAATAAATAATAACAAATAAATAATGAAACATGATAAATGGCAGGCATTACAGTATATTGCTTAGACGTATATTTAAATGAATCTTAAAGCTTCGAACTGTACTACATTGCACTGCTTCTGTGTGAAAAAAATCATTCATTTACTACACGTTTGGCGAAGTTGTTTCTACCTACTTCCAAATTAAACCTACTTCCTGACAGTTTGAGTCCATCATTTCGTGTCTGATTTGCATTCGGTGTGAAAATTTCGTCACTTTTGATCTTGTCAATTCCCTTTGGAATCTTAAGACCTGTATCAAATCACCCCTGAGTCTACGTTTTTTTAGGAAAAATAGATTCATATGTTTTTAGTCAATTCTCGCATGGTTTATTTCTTATATTTGGCGTCAGTTTTGTGGTACGGCATTTTTTTTTCAACCTGTCAATATCTTTAATGAGATTTGGTGGCCCCATCTGACACTTCTGAGGTCAAGTGCGGTCACATGGTACCAAATGATTATATATAATGCTCATACCATTGATTTCATGGCTTTCAGACTTGGGATAGGGTACGTTGATCTACAATGACATTAACTTCATCTTCCAGAGGTACGATGACGACAGGGTGAATGAGAAGATCCACTCCCCGAGTCACCGTAGCGAGAAGTACTGAAGACTGAAGATGGCTCAGTATTATCCAATCCCTGTGATGCTTCATCTTTACTCCAACCTTCCTTGAACATGGTGGCATGCTTTGTAGATTATGTCTTGGTCGGCGCAGGACGATTATATTTTTCGTCTAAGAAGTGGACCGTGAGTGCAAAATTCCTCTTAGATCGGGTCCAGTCACTTGGAAATAAAATTCATTTGGGAAAATATGCTCTCCGACATCTGGTGAAAAGTGGTGATATCTGGTAACACGTTTAAATGAGTGATATGTCACGTCGTCGACGAATGAAAAATCTTTGTTTATCGGCATTCATCAGCTGAGGCACTTTCAAAGACTTG
>NC_134778.1:35358342-35362633 GCF_046742065.1 Oratosquilla oratoria | reverse complement strand
TGTACATTTCCTAATGCTACCACTGTATTACCCTTGAGGACGAACCACCGGACAGGTTCCGAAACGAGTCGGAATAAATTGACGAACGTCGAGTCCACAAGCGTAGTTATACTTTTCTTCCATAAAAATACATACAAACGTACGTACATACATACATACATACAATACATACATACATACACACAAACATACATACACCAAAGGTTTTTTTCCCCCCCTTAAAACACTGTATGGGTAGCCAAAAAACAAAGGTATAAAATACAAATTAAACTCCATATTAAAAATAAATAAGTTTTGTGAAAAAATAAATCCAAATATCGCGATGGGTTTTATCTTATACCAACTTAGACTTGAAATGACGGTGATATATTAATCATTATCTATACATATTAAATATTCCCTAATACTGTTTTAGTTGAATTCAACACAATATATACAATCTTGCAGGTGATGGCCAAAACCGCGTTGCAGTTCATGGGAGTCCCCCCCCCCCTTCCCCCCCCCCACCCCCTTTTAACGGTAAGCAATACCTTTTTCTTCCACAAATATAATAACAGTTTTGTTATTACATATATATTTTTTCTAGAATCAGTCTTTCATTTAAGGATAACATAGATATTGGACAAAAGTTGTACTAACAAAATAAAACGTCACCCATTCATTTATCGGCAGCCACAAACTCTAGCGTTTCACTTTTCCATATGGCTCACTCTAGGTTTTTGAGCAACCTAACCCGTGACGCAACGTACTGCATCGGTGCTTTTGTGAAACAATAGCCTCAACGTACCTGGGCATAGCACTCTAGGTGTCTTACCTTGGGTTTCCCCTAATGATTCGCACCTAAGGTTAAGGTTGTTCGCAAAAGAGTATCAACTAAAAGAAAGAAAAAAAAAAAAAACAAAAAACGAACAAACAAATAAACAAACAAACAAATAAGCAAACAAACAACAACAACAACATACAACTAACTACATACATACATATTTCCAAAGGCTTTTTCACCCCCCCTTATCACGGGAGGTAAGCCAAAACCATTACCACCCAATCTATCCCTAATACACTTCACTTCCCCTCCACCCCTCTACCACTCCTTCTTATTCGTGGCATCTTTCCTGAGATGATGGGGTCCATACCCTGCAAATCTTGTCCACTGCCCTGGGAGGTTCAGAAGCAGTGTCGCAAGACACCACCACATCCACAGCAAGAGGCCCTCGCTTCATTAAATTCGGCGACCCTCCCCCTCTCCCGGTCCCCCTCACGTAAAAGGAGGAAGACGGGGAGAGAAGAAAGAAAGAAAAGAAATCCCTAATCCCGGGCTGGCGTTTACCCCCAAATTTTTTCTCCACACATACTACCTCACCTCCCATCCCCCCCCACCCATTCCACCTCAATGCATCCACATCATCCATATACAAATCCATTCTCCATTCACCCTTATCTTCTGGTCCTCTCCCCTCGCTTCCTCAACTACAGACAAATACTCCATTCCCCTCTTCCAACCAAAGCCCCATTCACTACCCATCCATCCATCTCATCCTAGGTCGCCCCCTCATGTTCTCTCCCCTCCCATCTGCCTTCCATACCTCTTTTACTAGTCTTTCTTCACTCATCCTTTCTGTGTGTCCAAACCATCCTAATATGCTTTCATCCACCCTATCTCCCAACTCCCTTACCACCCCTGTTCTCCTCATCATCTCCTCATTTCTCACTCTATCCAGACTAGTAACCCCCATCATACTTCTCAGACACCTCATCTCAAACACATTTAAACTCCTTCTCTTCCTCTCTTATGTTCCATGTTTCCGCCCCATTCAGTGCTATCAGCACAATCACCCCTTCATACAATCTCCTCTTAGCCTCCATTCCCAAATGTCTATTCCTCATAACACTTTTTAATCCACCAAGGCATTTACTCGCTTCTCTCAGTCTACATTCTACCTCCACCTCCACTCCACCCTTTCCTGCCACATTCACACCCAAGTATCTAAAACTATCCACTTCCTCCAGTTGCTCTCCCTTAATGCTCACTTCCAGTCTGCTGCCACTTTCACCCCTTGTACATCTCATCACCTTACTTTTACCCACATTTATCTTCAACTTTCTTCTTTCACACACTCTCCCAAGCTCTGCCACTAACTTTCTCAATCCCTCCTCTGATCCTGCTACAAGCGCAGTGTCGTCCGCAAACAACAACTGGTTCACCTCCCACTTTTCTCCATTTTCTTTAACAATTTCCAATCCCTGACCCACCACTCTTGCATTTACCTCTCACACCACCCTCGAACAATTCACTCTCTCCATTTCTAATCATGCCACATGCTGTACTACTCTCGTAAAAACTCTTGACACCCCCTATCCCGTATATCTGCAAAACCTCTCACAGTGCCTTCCTGTCTTCCCTGTCATAAGCCTTTTCCAGATCCATAAATGCCCAAAAAACATCTTTGCCCTTACCTATAACTTTTTCACATATCTGTCTTATCACAAAAATCTGATCTACCCAACCTCTACCTGTCCTAAATCCACACTGTTCCTCACCAATTACTCCCTCTGTTCCTCACCAATTACTCCCTCTGTTCCTCGCCTAATCCTCTCAATCAAGATCCTCCCATAAGCCTTCCCAACTACACTTAACAAGCTATTTCCTCTGAAACTACTACACTCACACTTGTCCAGTTCTCCGGCACTCTCACTCAAACATTAAATAACCTCACCAGCCAGGCCACCATCACTGTACCTACTTTTTTCAAACATTCTAAATGACATCCATCCAACCCAGGTGCCTTACCTGCTCTCATCATCTTAACAACTGCCTTCACTTCATCCTTCCTTATTTCTCCTCCATTTTCCTCACTCATCACGGTCATTTTCTTAGCCCTTCACACTGCAACTATCTTTCCCTTCCTATCCTCCTTCACATTCTGTAACTCCCTAAAATACTCTGCCCATCTTCCATTATCATCTCTCCATCTGCACCTTTTAACTTTTCTTCTTTACTTGATTCGCCTCCTCTTCCTCTTTTAAATAACACTAAACTTTTCTTAGCATCTATCATTATCCAAAACATACAAGATTCAGACTATATGTGATTAGTGGAATTACAAAACCTAAATAGTTGATTATGATGTACTGTCTTACATGATACTAATATTCTTTTACTATATTTTTTCACTGTATATTTGACAAATGCAAAAAAAAGTAGACATAAAAGTCCCTTTAATTAAGATGATTGCCATTACAAAGGATTACAAAGGAAAAGCCCGACAGTAGACCCTTTGGCCCAAAACTAGGTTGGATGCAAAAAAAATATATAATAAAGAATAAACAGATAAATATATGAATAAACAAATAAATGAATAAGTAAATGAAATAATAAATAACATATATAAAAAGATAATGATAAATAAGAAACAGATAAATAACAACAAAATAATAAATAATAACAAATAAATAATGAAACATGATAAATGGCAGGCATTACAGTATATTGCTTAGACGTATATTTAAATGAATCTTAAAGCTTCGAACTGTACTACATTGCACTGCTTCTGTGTGAAAAAAATCATTCATTTACTACACGTTTGGCGAAGTTGTTTCTACCTACTTCCAAATTAAACCTACTTCCTGACAGTTTGAGTCCATCATTTCGTGTCTGATTTGCATTCGGTGTGAAAATTTCGTCACTTTTGATGTTGTCAATTCCCTTTGGAATCTTAAGACCTGTATCAAATCACCCCTGAGTCTACGTTTTTTTAGGAAAAATAGATTCATATGTTTTTAGTCAATTCTCGCATGGTTTATTTCTTATATTTGGCGTCAGTTTTGTGGTACGGCATTTTTTTTTCAACCTGTCAATATCTTTAATGAGATTTGGTGGCCCCATCTGACACTTCTGAGGTTCAAGTGCGGTCACATGGTACCAAATGATTATATATAATGCTCATACCATTGATTTCATGGCTTTCAGACTTGGGATAGGGTACGTTGATCTACAATGACATTAACTTCATCTTCCAGAGGTACGATGACGACAGGGTGAATGAGAAGATCCACTCCCCGAGTCACCGTAGCGAGAAGTACTGAAGACTGAAGATGGCTCAGTATTATCCAATCCCTGTGATGCTTCATCTTTACTCCAACCTTCCTTGAACATGGTGGCATGCTTTGTAGATTATGTCTTGGTCGGCGCAAGGACGATTATATTTTTCGTCTAAGAAGTGGACCGTGAGTGCAAAATTCCTCTTAGATCGGGTCCAGTCACTTGGAAATAAAAATTCATTTGGGAAAATAT
>NC_134778.1:35313342-35328342 GCF_046742065.1 Oratosquilla oratoria | reverse complement strand
GCTATTTTCGGTTTCCAGCTTGGAGCCACGGGGTTTCGGTCTTACTTGTCTGACGGGTCCACCTTCCGAGGATCTCTAGTCTGCTTTCTCCACGTCGCCTCATTATAAGACAATCTTTAATCTATTATAAAATTATAACTTGTTAACACCTCATTAAGAATTATATATATATATTGTGTTCACACACGCTATTTTCTTATTCCTCCCTTCTATATTTTGTACTTCACCCATATTGCGACCGAGTGGTCTTCGATCACGACAGAACTGGCGCCCAGAACCCTGCATAAGTACCTGTTACTGTGAGTTCTCCTTATTACCCAAAATTGCTCCAGTGGGTCTATAATGACCTAACATTCTTCCAATCTCCTCCCACTCTGTCTATCCGAGCCTCGCGACGATTCTACCCGTCGCCGTCACAATGTGTGTGTGTGTGTGTAATATCAGAACAAATCACTCAATACAGTGAAGTCTTTCAAATAATCAAACTCGGCCGTCGCGAGCTTCGGTCCGGGGTCCATTCACAGAAGTATGAAAGAACCAGAACCTGATATGATCTTATACCGTAGAAATGATAGTGGCCGCTATTGTGAGGCTCCTAAGGCCACATTGGATGGCAGATGGTAGACGCTATCATTACTACGGTATAAGACCATACAAGGTTCTGCCTCTTTTGTAAGCTCTGTGATGGGTGTCATTAGTAACGTGGCGACCTAGCATTCTGATGGACTTCGGATCGAGGTTTGCGACTGCCAGATTACCTGAAAGACTTCACTAAAACGAGTAATTTATCCCAATATGATTACAACGGCAAAGCGAATAAGAGCCTCAGTTATATGCTACTGTACCTCACGTGTGGCCTCGGGAGTTGGGTAAAACGATAGATATTGGACGGTAGATGGCAGTCATTATCATTCATACGGTATAAGGCCAAGCCAGGTTCGGGCTGTTTTGTACGCTCTATGATGGTGTTATTGGTAGCAATGGCCGGGTTTGAATACACACACACACACACACACACACACACACACACACACACACACACACACACACACACACACACACACACACACACACACACACACACACACACACACACACACACACACACACACACACACACACACACACACACACACACACACACACACACACACACACACACACACACACACACACACACACACACACACACACACGTACGCACGCACACACAAAAATGCTATTTTATCAGGCGACTAGTAAGACCCACCTTTGTTTTCTTCGTGTTCTTGTCTGACAGTCGTCTTTCCTGCATAAGCTTCATGGCCGGAAACTTCCTGTTGCCGAGAGGCCTTCGATGCCACGGTGGTCAGGAGGACCACTGTCCCCGCTGAACCAACCACAACCACGAGGATTATCCATACCTGCAATGTGGTGTAAACATTAGGGTAAGCAGGTCCTATGTGGATCCCGGACATCATGTAGCATCCAACTTCGTGTATTGTACCATTTCACAGGGTGTGATAATAATTCATCTATTTATTTATCTATCTATTTATTCATTTATTTATTTACTTATTTATTATGTATTTATTCATTCATTCATTTATTTATTTGTTTATTTATATACTTATTTGTGTATTCATTTATTCATTTACTTATTCATTTACTCATTTCTTCATTAGTTGATTAAACGATTGATAAGTTTATTCATTGAATTCTTTTTAAGTTCATAGCATATATAAAGCAAGGAGGGCCGTATTCCGTCAGTCAACATGACATTGAAACGGAAATGGTTCTAAATTCTAGTCACTATCTCATATTGGATATGCCGGTAGTAGAATATACAATGATGTTGCTATCCTACTTTATGATATGTACTCCCTAGGCACCTGTAGTCTAAAAGGACGCAGAAGAGCGAAAGCCCGATTGAGAGGCGGAGGCGAGGGTGAAAGTATGGAGGTAGCCCCCAAGTGATACGGCATCGTAAAATCAGTCACTGTCTCACGCTTGTCCGTGATGGTGAACTGGAAAGTAAAAAGACACACGGATGACAGAACATGATGAGATCACACTCAAGGAATAGCGTTAATGTGGAGTTGAAAACAATGTTTGGGGAGTTTTCAGTAAGTGGTGTCAGTTGTGACTTAAGATATCACTTTTGACCTCTATGTTTCAGGAGCCAAAACAAGTGAAAATCTATGTTGAGGATCAAACTCTGGTAGAACGATGGAATATATATAAAGTTCTGTAGAATGACCCTCTCCCCTTTACAACCTCATCTAATATTACTGACTTACAACTCCGTATAGGGATTTTCCCTAACAATGTCGCCTTGCACTTTCGTCTGATACCTCCTCATGCAACTTTGCTTAATACTTTTGCTTCACATTATCACAGAATTTTGCTTAACGATTTGGCCATACGATTTCGTGATTTAGAAGATAACTAACTGTTTGTGAGTGCATGATCTCATGTTCGAGTAGATCATTAATTTGATATATGGTGCATAATCATGCATAGACAAGTTCTGGACACGAAAATGGTAGTCATACCTCAGGAGCTTGTAGGGTGATGATAGCATTTATTTTCAATTTGGTGGCGTATATTAGGTTTACTACTGTGAAAAAATATATCTAGACCAAGACATGGTTTGATACAGATATTGAATTCTGTATGTAAATGTGGAAATAGAAATGGGGAGAACAATGAAATATTGCATAAAAGGATTTCAAAGTTCAATAGTTTTTTGACATTTCTATTTAAAGATGGCAGCACAAGAAATTGGGTTCATTTCTCACTGCAGTATTTCAGTGGAGTTTTAATTGCCAGACAAGAGTTTGTTTGTTGATAAAGGCATCGCACAGTTGTCGGCGAATTTTCGAATGTAGGAGTATATCAAAAGACAAAAGTCCTGCAACCTCTTTTGAATTTAACTGCACAAATACAGCTTTCAATTCTTTTATGAAGTTGCACTAATACTAAATTTTCTAATGTTATTTGCAATATTGAATCAAGGAAGGGTGAGATGAAACATTTGTCTGCCACTGTTCGTTTAATGAGAATTTAGTCATGGAAGAACCTCTCAATAGAATGAAAGGAGAAAATGTCAAATTATGAGGAGCAGAGTTTGTTTCTTATTCTTTAGGCTAATTTTGTCACTGATATACCAGTAACTGAAACGGTAATTGGGAGGATATATTTAGAGAACTATGTAGACATGAATATAGGAAATATGATAATTTGAAATATGCTGAGGAAAACTTAATGATTATCATAAATGCATGACGAAAATAAAGTAGAACATTAACGCACTATATCCAGTATATACAAACAAATGAAGACTTGGAGTATAACTGTTTAACGTTTCAGCCAGAAACTTTTTCCTTTCTGAAGAATGCTTTAAGTCAAAACGTTAGAGAAACCTTCTCTAAGTAACAACCTTTTCGTTATTTTACTACTTTACATTTATTTTCTATTTTATCTATTATTATGATCTTCTCTTTACAACCACCCAATGAAAGTGAAGAGTATCCATCACCAACCATCGTGAGGGCAAAGGAGATCTCCTGCCGTGCGACCATGCCGATCATCCCGTTGACAGTACCATCCTCCAATGGTCCTCCCCATGTTCGATCAGGGGGAAGCACTACTTCGAATCTGTAAAAAAAAAAGTCACAATCAATACATGTACAAGGGCAGTTGAAAGAAGAATATGGAGACACGTTAATTATGAAAGTGAGAGCTGCTGTATGTTCATTCCATCAGCGCAATGACGCACTTTGGTTGTAGTAAACGCTTGACAGTTTCACTCAAATGAGATGCTAATTTTGACTAAAACGGGATCTTGGTCGATCCATATCCAACTCTAGTTGGGGATTATCCCATCAACTTATGTGTGACGCCATAGGGAAAGGAATATATGTTGACACAGGTAATGTGGTTTCACTTAAACTTATCTCTGACGGCAAGTAACAAACTGAATATATATACACAAAGTAGAGACAGACTAAAGATCACTGGACACTTGCGTACAACTAGAGAAGTAAAGAAAGAGGTCATTGATGGACATGCAGTCATTGTATTTATTTAGAATCTTGGAGGACATAGATCTAGTTCTAGTTTTGTGATTTTAGTCCCAGCGGAGCTAGCCGATTTAGGGACTGGCTTGTAGTTTCTGGGTGGCTTCAAATAGTGTATTTGGAGATGTTAGGGAAGTGTTGGGGTGATTTGAGAAGTTGTGTAATTGGGTAGGAGTTTTGATTTTCGCTTGTGGGCATGCGGGTGCATGTGGGGGTGGTCGGGGTGTTTACAGCAGTCCCCCAACTGGGGAGGAGCAGACGAGGTTGGCTGCAAGGACGAGGAGGTCGAATTTGGAGGAGGAGTCCGCAATGAGGCGTTCGAGGGCTGTGGCAGGGTCATTGAAGTTTGCCCTTAGGGGCCGGAAGTGGGCTTCCAATTCGGGGCACAAGAAGAGGCAGTGCTTGAAAGATACTTCCGCGCCACAGGTGCAGCGGGAAGTGGTATATTTGGTCCGCCAGTGATTCACCCGTATCCTGCTGACTGTTGCCGCAATGTACGGGGGTAGAGAGGAGAAGGTAGGGGGGGTCGGTCCAAGGCAGGTCTTAAGGAGCCATCCACGTTCAACAGCAGTAGAGTGGTACTCCAATTTCCAGATGTCCCAGGTAGCGCGGTCAATTTTGCAAAAGAAGTCATGTGCAGAGGGTTGGATTGAGGTGACTTTGCTGTTAGGCAATGTGGCACCTGTTTTGGCAGTTTTGTCTGCCATCTCGTTGCCAAGGAGGCCCACGTGCGAGGGGACCCATTGGAATCGGAAGTGGACTCCTGCCCTGCCGGCCTCCGTTAGAAGGCACAGGACGTCGTTAAGGATGGCGGGACGTGACGCACAGCTGCCGTTCTGGATAGCTATTAGACTAGATTTCGAGTCTGATAGCACCGTTACCTGCGGTGGTGGGTGGGGAAGGGCGAGTACAGTTTGCACTGCCTCTCTGATGGCGACGAGCTCAGCCGTGAGGATGGTGGTGGGGGGTAGTTTCACTGGGTGAGCTTCCTTTGTGTTGTACAGGTAGATGCCTGCTCCTGAGCGTCCATCTTCGAACACTGATCCGTCTGTATATATCAGCAGGTCGTCACGGTATTTGAGCACAATCTGCTCCCTTGCTCGCGCTGCAAGCGTGTGTGGGTCGTCTCGACGGCTAACTCCGGGAAGGTTAAGCTCCACCTCAGGAGGGGTGAGGGCCCACGGAGGGAAGGGGTCCACCTGGCACTGGGCAATCCTCCGGCGTTGGCTAGGTTGGATTTTGGCCTTCTTGCAGATGTCCCTTACTGTAAAGGGAAGGCCGTGAACGGGAACGGGGGTGGAGGCTGAGCTCCAGCTCTCATCCATCTCTTCATCTGTGGAGTTAGGTGCCCTTGCAGAGCTGAATAGGTATGTACAGGCATCCTTCTTCAGGCAATGCCAGAGTGGTAGTAGGCCGGCTTCATTGTAGATTTGGGCCTGGGGAACCGACTTTGCTAGTCCTAGCCCTAGGCGGAGTGCTTGGCACTCTACCCGAGCCATTCTTTGCACGGCCGTCGGAGGGAGGTCGTGGAGAGCGGGGGCGCCGAAGAGAAGGCGGGAACGCACGAGGCTCTGAATGATGGGAATCAGAGTTTCCCTGCGTTGGCCCCATTTCTCCCGACGGATGACTCTGACGAGATTGAGCGCCCGTCTGGCACTGAGACAGGCTAGTCTCAGGTGCTCGTTCCAAAGGCCGTCCCGCTGGAAGGTGACCCCCAGGTAGCGGACGGAGGCAGCGGGTTTCACAGCAGTACCGCAGACCGTGATTTGATTCCAGTCCGGATACTGACCTGCGTTATAACCCTGGCTGTGCACCGGCATGTATACAGTTTTGGTCCCGGAGAGGGTGAATCCAAGGTCCATAAGATGGTTTACGACCACGTCCACTTGCTCTTGAAATACCCTTACCTCCGCCCGAAGGTTTGCAGAGTTCTTCTTTGGCCGTCGGTACCTGGACCTCCTCCAGAGGGCTATGTCGTCCGCGTAGGCAGTGACTATGGTGTCATGTCTCACCCCCTCTCCCACCCCCGCTAGTAGCAGGGTGAAGAGTAGGGGGGCGACGACGGAGCCCTGGGGGACCCCCATGTCGATTTTGGCTTGCGAACTGACATAGATTCGATCTTCCACTCCTTATTTTTGATCCATATCTAGGTCGGATACAAAAAAAAAAAAATCATAATGATAATAAATAAATAAATAAAAACTATGATAATGTAAATAACAAATAAAATACAGAAATAGATGCATAGGTATTGTTAAATAATAAACAAACAGGTAAATAGTAAATAATGATAAATTGACATATAACTAATAATAAATGAAAATCAAACAGACAGCTGATAACAAAACAAAAACAAATAATATAAAATAAATTATAATCATTACATCATCTTCCTTAGGTGTTTATCTAAATGATTCTTAAAGCTTTGAACTGAACTACATTGCACTACCTGTGCAGGAAGTTTATTCCATTCATTAACTATACGGTTGGCGAAGTTGTTTCTACCTACTTCCAAATTGAATCTATTTCCGGACAGTTTGAAACCATTGTTTCTTGTCTGATTCTCATTCAATGTGAAAATTTTGTCACTTTTGATGTTGTCAATTCCCTTTAGAATTTTAAAGACCTGTATCAAGTCACCTCTGAGTCTACGGTTTTTTTTTTTTAGGGAAAACAGATTCATATGTTTTAGTCGATTTTCGTATGATTTATTTTTGATATTTGGAATCAGTTTTGTGGCTCGCCGTTGTACTTTTTCCAGTCTGTCAATATCTTTAATGAGATTCGGTGACCATACGGAAACAGCATATTCCAAATGTGGACGAACTAACGATTTATATAGCTTGTTAATGAGTGATGGACTTTTGAAATCAAAAGATCGCGCAATCAGTCCTAGAATCATATTTGCTTTCTCAGAGGCTGAAATATACTGCTTGGATGATTTGAGATCATTACTGATAATTACGCCGAGATACTATCCACTTTTGTTAACGAATTTCCAAATAACCTGTAATCGTACTTACTGTTATTTTTACCTATGTTCATAACCTTGGATTTAATTGTGTTAAATTTCATTAGCCACTTTTCAGACCATTGCTGTAATTTATCTAAATCTTCTTGAATATCTAATTGGTTTAAGTGATCATTTGCCATTCCGCACAGTTTTGTATCATCAGCAAATTTGGAAACAGTAGATTTGAGTCCATGGTCTATATCATTTATATACCTTCGTGCTAATGTGTGGATGTTGACATGGTTGTTACTCCAGTGGGTAGTATAATGTGCTCTAGTAAATTTTCGTCAAACAAAAATGAACAGATTATAAGCATCAGACACACTTGGTCTATACATATTCTACCCTACCTTTCCCAGCCTACACCTTAGATGAATAAAACAGAGTGCCACTAGTTTGAATAAAATATGCAAGTCAAAGGTGTTGCAAGCAAAACACCAATGCAGAAAATAGGACCAAACTATAGATACATTCGAGTAAGCCAACATATGAAATATAAGATGATGTCCACAGGGGTACAAGCGGTGGTAAGCTACAGTCCATAAGAACAACAGCGTTATATCATCTAAGAAGCTTGGTTGTTTGGTGTGAATAAAGAACATTACAAAAATCGTGAGATTTTACAATGAACACAAAACACAGAAGCTGAAACATGAATCCTTTCACTATATTTCATAATATACATAATTATTCTGATTACTACAAGTCAATTTTATTCAAATGACGAAACCTCTCCTGTATCTAAAAGGCTGATCCTGTGCTGACGAGGACCGTGAGACTATGTTGGCATAAAGAATTTTTAGAAAGTCTCACGTGAAGTTGTGCGCCTGGGCCAGGGACTTGAGTATCATAACGTCTGGTCCTTGCGATGGTGTAACAATACCGTTCTCGTCTGAAGACCCCTGAAACCATGGCCACAACACCATGGCGGCTACTCGGAGTTGACGACCCTTCAAGTTCCGGTACATAACCTCCAGGTTCGGGAAAAGGTCTTCCTTCTTCAGGAAGGAAGTGTCCAAACCTCTCCGATGATCTGGTACCCTTTCCGGAGGTATGGTGTCCAGGGTAAATCCTTGACCCGGCAATTGAGTAGTGTTCATGGACTTGCGCCATTTGCCAACCAGCTTGAGGTATACAGGACCTTCCTTGGAATACAAATATGTCAAACTGTATAGAGCACACACTAAAAAAAAGTATTAACTTTTTGCAGGGCATCATTTATACTGTTCTTTGGCACAACTGATGTCTTAATGTAATTCTCTCGGGTGGTGTTTCTGCAACTTTTATCTATAAAAGAGAAAGTTGAGAATTCATGATTCGTGGATATGAAGATGAACTAGATGCAGTGAATTCAGGGGAAAATAAACTAGTTATTCCATTGCTTTAGTACCCGAACAGGTTTTTTTCTTCAGGGTTTATAAAATATATCATTAGTCATTAGCAATGTAGAGATCAACGCATTATCATGGATATTACTAGAGAACAAATATGTTTAGAAGAGCAATATTAAGACTTCATTTCCTGTCCTAGTTTCGTCGTTAGGCTGGTGTATCTTCAGGCATTTTTCGTTCTTTTGTGTGTGTGTGTGTGTGTGTGTGTGTGTGTGTGTGTGTGTGTGTGCGTGTGTTTGTGTGTGTGTGTGTGATTCACCATGTTCTTGGATCACGTGTTGGACTCGTGATCGACAGCTATTTTCCTACCGAAAGAGAGCTCAGAGCTCATATATAACCGATCTATGGGTAATGCTGTGACCTTACACGGACACACACAGCCGACTCCCCGCCCACTAGAGTTGGAGTAACGACCCACAGCGCAGTGATACTGAAATTGTTTAAGCTCTGGGTGGGATTCGAACCCGGACCGCTGTAGTGACAGCCGGAAATTCTACCACTGTGCCACGAGTGTCACACTGTGTGTGTGTGTGTGTGTGTGTGTGTGTGTGTGTGTGTGTGTGTGTGTGTGTGTGTGTGTGTGTGTGTGTGTGTGTGTGTGTGCTTATATACTGATTTATTCATATATTCATAATTAAGAACTGCCGAGGAACAAGAAATGTCTTGACACCTCCTTTTCCTTTTGAAATAATTCAAATTTGTAACCAGGTGCAAAATGACTGGAGTGAAAGTTTCTGAGCTTCTCAATGGAAAGAAAGAAAGAATGGACTCATTTGTGTCTTCCTTCCAAGGGTATTTTTGCAGAAGAGTAATACACTTTTTTAAGTAATCCTTGTATTATGTATTCTCATAAGGGATTGGTAAAACAGCCAGTAGATGTTTACAAGAAGAAAAAAATATATTCATACCAAGCTGATGCGAGTCGAGTAGATAGAAGTGGTGCCATCGGTGTTGGGCGATGTCATCTGGGTTGGGCAGGCCAGGACGAGCCACGTACCTTCACGTAGCCACTTCCGGAGTTGGGAAGACACAGTGGGACTTGAGTCGACCACGTACCAGCGGAGAGACGTCGATTCGAGCGCCCTGTTGGAGACCTGGACGAATGCAAACATTTTTGTAGACTGAGTCGGAAGTGATGTGATGAACCAGAGTTTATTCATAAACTTTATTCTGGCAAACAGACAACTTCTTTCACCTCCTGGGTATCTCCTCAGTTGAACATAATTACTAAGCGTTAACCATTTTAAAGCCTGTGAACTGGCCATACGGAATCAATAAGAATGACAATGCGCAGTTTGTTGTAAATTTTATCTTGTTTGATGATTTGTTATACATGTATTTCAAACAATCTCGCAACGTTTCTGGGTTGTCTATTGATTACTTAGATTTTTTAACTGCTTCTATATATGAATTGTGGTGTGTATGTGAACCAAGATTGATAGTATAAGGCATCTAGCACTCTAAGATTCTGCCGTTTTATGTTGTCCTTTTGTGTTCATGGGATTTGATACGATACCTTATCCACTTGCTTTCAATAGGAGTGATAAAAAAAGTGTGTACTTTTAAATGGGTATGAGTATCAGTGTATCATGTTTCGCAGAATATTTACACTCATCATCCCACCCCCACGATGTGGGGATTATTCATTTAGTTAGTTATTTTTTAGGCTGATGTTTGGGTCATCTCCCCTCATGTCCAGGGCTATCGGGAACAAACCAAGAAACATACAGCAGGTCCCATGAATCAAACTCACGACTACCAGCTTATGGGGTCAACACGGTATCCACTGGGCTCCCGTACTGCCCTCGCAGTATCCTGCTAAGACAAGTTCTAGTGTTTTATGTTTTCTTTTTGTTTTGATGGGGTTTGATATAATGATTTTTTTGTTACAAGATGATTGGAGGGAATATTCAATCCTTTAGATGTCTAGCGTGCATAAGCGCGTGCGCACGCATTTGGTGCAGGATGGAATGTCCGACGTCTTCAGAGAACTTCCAAGGTATCCCACCCCCCAAATTGTGCTCGATCTAACAGTGACCATAGGGGCCAAGTACATCTGACCTCACACCGGATATCTGGGGCGAGGGGCCGGGACACCTGTGTTCAACATTGCCAAACTGCAAAATTAGCATATACCAAAAATATTTTTCTTTTATGTGTTCCCTTTTGTAAGTATTCGACCAATGCATAAATAATGAGTGTCCATACACAGTCCATGCATTGTACATGGTAGAAATAAGATTGTACATTGTAGCAATAGTAGAGAATAAATTGTTATATCTAAGTGTTGTGGTAACAGCCACCTGGTGCCTGTAAATACAACCATTGGCAACTGTCCGAGTCCTGCTCGGGGTTGTTCAAAGAATGTAGTGCAGTTTAGACGAGGAAATTAAAGCCAACAAACCATCACTTCATTTGTCTCAACTCCAAACTCAATGTAGATCACCAACAATAAATCTACATTTTTCAAACAAAGAAGGTGACGAATATTTATTAATTTCAATGTATGATAATAAGTATGAGTGAGTTTGAGTATGCATGAGTATAATCAGTATGTGTCAACGTCTTAGTTTCACAGAACTTTTCGCGCCTTGTTTTCATTTTTGAGACAAATGTATCATATTTTTTCCACTAATATGAAAAAATACAAGGGCACGGTGGATTATCCAATGTGGTGTTCCAAACCATTTCTCTGAAATAGTTTAATGAAGCAGAGGGTACCACCAATCACTGCCTCGTCGCATGCCATGGAATATATATGGACAGCATTCCGCCACGGAGAGAAAACTGACCTGTTCGTTCATCGTGGACAGACACGTCCGCAGACACTACGTGCCATCATTAGCCTGTCACGTACTTTGATCTAGGCGTCAAATACCATTACGTGGGAGCCGTCACGTAGTCTGTGGGATCCTCCCGAGGATCTACGCAGGCTCGTGTTGGAACAGTAGAACCATAGGGATCAATGATATGATATCGCAGTTGTGCACACAATTGGGATACCATTTTCTTGATCCTTGGTATCTCTTTTCTAGGCGCCATGACCTTTACGCTTCTGATGGGATCCACCTTACCCGCAGAGGCAAAGATTATTCTTACAAACCTCATTGTGGGAGAAGTAATGAATTAGCTTCTTTTTTAGGGTAGAAGCCCAAAGGGAAGGGGAAATAGAATGTACTTGGGAAAACAGTATAGAGTATAGCATTAATGTAGAACAATGTGCCAGTATAGGACAAAATATAATTTTAGGATATAATGTCGATAGAGGACGAAATGTCACATTAGGATGTAATGTCATAGGACAAAATGTCCCAATGGGATGTAATGACAGTGGAGGACAAAAGATCACGATGGGAAGTAATGATAGTGGAGAACAAAATATCACGATAGGATGTAATGATAATGGAGGAGAAAATATCACGGTAGGATATAATGTCAGTAAAGGACAAAATATAATTTTAGGAAGGGATACCGGACAGAATGTCCATGAAGGCCAAAATATCATGATAGGGTGTAATGACAGTGGATATAATGTCGCTAGAGGACGAAATGTCACATTAGGATGTAATGTCATAGGACAAAATGTCGCAATGGGATGTAATGACAGTGGAGGACAAAAGATCACGATGGGAAGTAATGATAGTGGAGAACTAAATATCACGATAGGATGTAATGATAATGGAGGAGAAAATATCACGGTAGGATATAATGTCAGTGAAGGACAAAATATAATTTTAGGAAGGGATACCGGACAGAATGTCAATGAAGGCCAAAATATCATGATAGGATGTAATGACAGTGGAAGACAAAAGATCACGATGGGATGTAATTATAATGGAGGAAAAATTATCGCGGTAGGATATAATGTCACTGGAGGACAAAATATAATTTTAGAAAAGGATGCCGGACATAATGTCACTGAACGACGGGAGGCCGGCGTGAATCACGGTGACGTAGGGGGACAAAATGTACAAAAGAGATCGGATGACCGTGATCGACCAGATGTCTGTGATGGGGGAAATGTTAATTTTGATGGGAGAAATCTTAATGAGGCATTGAACGTCAATGAAGAACCAAATAATAATATAGAGCAAGGTATAAATGAAAAACAAAATGATAATGTAAGACATGATATTGAAATTCAAAATATGTCAAAAAGAAATAATCACGAGTTTCTTAAAACCATGTACTTTAATGCTCGTAGTATTAGAAACAAATTTCAAGAAATACAAGCGTATGTCAAAAGCGAAAATCTCGATATGATAGGAATAACTGAGACATGGTTAAATGGTACAGAGTGTTCATGCTTGTGTTTTAGAGAAAGTGAAACAGGATGCATATGATAGTTTGTGGGTTGAGTTAACCCAAACAAATGGACAAAAAATGAATATAGGTGTAATATATAGACCAAAGACATTATCATTAGCAGACTACCAACTGTTATTTCAAGAACTGTCTAGTTTCTGCAACCGGGATTTATTGATAATGGGTGATTTCAATTTCACTGACATTGATTGGATGACCCTTGAACATGGCCACATAGGTAGTCGCTTGTTTGATTTTCTTGGTGACAATTACTTAATTCAGCATGTAAAAGAGCCCACAAGATATGGAAACTTACTCGATCTTTTGATCACTAGCCGCGAAAGCATGGTAACTGATGTAGAAGTCGGTGAATCTGTTGCAAATAGCGATCACAACTTAGTTAGATTCAAACTCGTAAATTTTTTTAGAATAGATACTTGTGTTTCTAAAATACCCGATTTCAGTAAAGCTCAGTTCATAGGACTACGTCAGGAGCTTCAGCTTACAGATTGGGAGGCAAAATTAAACGAAAGACCTGTAGATCAGATGTGGGAAATATTTCAAAATACGCTCACTAAGATGATTCAAACTTACATTCCTTTTAAGGACAGACGTCCCCCAAATCAGGCTCGCCCAAAGTGGCTCGACAAAGAAACTGAAAAAAGTATTGCTAAAAAGAGACAGGCTTATAAGAAATATAAGTGCTCGGGTGCATCTAATGACTATGAAAGTTATGTATCAATACAGAGAGATTTAAAAAAGACAATAAGAAAAAGAAAACGACAATACGAAATGAACATCGCTGAGAAATCCAAAGAGAACCCCAAAGAATTCTATAGTTACATTAGAGATAAAAAGGTTGTTAGGAATCACATTGGTCCACTATTATCTGCTGACGGTCAACTTGAATATTCAAATGAAGGAATGTTTAATATCTTAAACAATTATTTTAGCTCGGTATTCGTAAACGAAACACCTCAAGGTGAATTCCAAACTGAAACCTGTGAAAAGTCTAGGGTAAACTTACTCACTACGGTAAATATAACAAAAGAAAAAATTAAAAGGTGTATAGACAAACTCAAAGTTAATAAAACACCAGGGCCTGACGGTTGGCATCCAAGAATCTTAAAGGAAATGAAAAATGAGATTGTTGTTCCATTAGAAATTATTTTCAAGAAATCCATCATATCCGGAGATGTCCCAAGAGAATGGAAGCTAGCTAACGTTACTCCCATATTCAAAAAAGGTGACAAAAATAAACCAAATAACTATAGGCCTATAAGTTTGACTTCAATCGTAGGAAAAATAATGGAAACTATCATCAGAGATGCTATCGAACATCATTTAGAAAGTAACCGTTTGATAAATGATAGCCAGCATGGTTTCAGACGGAAACATTCTTGCGTGACTAACTTACTCGAATTCTACAACACAGTTATCTCGAATTATGAAAAAAGAAACAATATAGATTTAATATATCTAGACTTTGCAAAAGCTTTATATACCGTCCCACACGAAAGACTACTTACTAAATTAGCTTTGCATGGAATAAGTGGTAGCGTATTAGGTTGGACTAGTAATTGGTTGAATGGTCGAAAACAGAAAGTTGTTTTAAATGGAAAAACTTCTGGATGGAAAAGTGTTGCAAGTGGAGTTCCACAGGGTTCCGTTCTTGGGCCACTTCTATTCATAGTATATATAAATGGTATAGACCATGGACTAAAATCTACTGTTTCCAAATTTGCTGATGATACAAAACTGTGCGGAGTGGCAAATGATCACTCAAACCAATTAGATATTCAAGAAGATTTAGATCAATTACAGCAATGGTCTGAAAAGTGGCTAATGAAATTTAACACAAGTAAATGCAAAGTAATGCACATAGGTAAAAATAACAGTAAGTACGATTACAAGTTATTTGGAAATTCGTTAACAAAAGTGGATAGTGAAAAAGATCTCGGCGTAATTATCAGTAACGACCTCAAATCATCCAAGCAGTGTATTTCAGCCTCTGAGAAAGCAAACAAGATTCTGGGACTGATTGCGCGATCTTTTTATTTCAAAAGTCCATCACTCATTAACAAGCTATATAAATCGTTAGTTCGTCCACATTTGGAATATGCTGTTTCCGTATGGTCACCGAATCTCATTAAAGATATTGACAGACTGGAAAAAGTACAACGGCGAGCCACAAAACTGATTCCAAATATCAAAAATAAATCATACGAAA
>NC_134778.1:35265842-35285842 GCF_046742065.1 Oratosquilla oratoria | reverse complement strand
GATTCCGGATTTAGTGAAGCATTAACACCTCGTGAAAGAAGTGCTTGGGAAAGTTTTAAGTTAGTTGTGGCAGGGTTCTTGGGGAACAGAAAATCTGATGACTACAAGGAACGGGTTGAGAACATGCTTCAAGCATATGAGGCGGCTGGCGCACGCATGAGCATCAAAATACATTTCCTACATAGCCACCTTGACTACTTTCCTGCTAACGTGGGTGAGTACAGTGAGGAACAGGGGGAGAGGTTCCATCAAGATATATCCGAAATGGAGCGCCGCTATCAAGGCAATTGGAGTGTGACCATGATGGCTGATTACTGCTGGTCTCTTCGAATAAGCTGGACAACATCTGCTGATAAGTGTGCTTTTCAAGGAGAATAGCTGTCTTCAGCTTTCAAATAAAACTGTGTTTTTTGTAATTAGATATCTACATGCCTGCATGTATGTTATGCCCATTTATCATGTTTTTCTTTGTTTTCAATAATATGAAATGTACCGTTAACCTCGAATGTCCTTTACTTACCCTCATATATTCACAGGTCTTTTATAGACCTGGCTTATACGCATTTCTGCACAATGAATCTTATAAATATAGTGTCAGTTATTACAAAAAAATGAGGACCTCCCTGAAAAAATGGGTATGCTTTATGTAAAACTGTAATGAAAAACGTTAATGACGTCTCTGTTGCAAGAATTTTTTTTTTCTGATGCAACCCAGTGTTATTATTATTATTATTATTATTATTATTATTATTATTATTATTATTATTATTATTATTATTATTATTATTATTATTATTATTATTATTATTATTATTATTATTATTATTATTATTATTATTATTATTATTATCATCATTATCATCATTATTATTATTATTATTATTATTATTATTATTATTATTATTATTATTATTATTATTATTATTATTATTATTATTATTATTATTATTATTATTATTATTATCATCATCATCATCATCATCATCATCATCATCATCATCATCATCATCATCATCATCATCATCATCATCATCATCATCATCATCATTATTATTATTATTATTATTATTATTATTATTATTATTATTATTATTATTATTATTATTATTATTATTATTATTATTATTATTATCATTATTATCATTATTATTATTATTATTATTATTATTATTATTATTATTATTATTATTATTATTATTATTATTATTATTATTATTATTATTATTATTATTATTATTATTATTATTATTATTACTATCATTATTATTATCATTATTATTATTATTATTATTATTATTATTATTATTATTATTATTATTATTATTATTATTATTATTATTATTATTATTATTATTATTATTATTATTATTATTATTATCATTATTACTATCATTATCATTATTATTATTATTATTATTATTATTATTATTATTATTATTATTATTATTATTATTATTATTATTATTATTATTATTATTATTATTATTATTATTATTATCATCATTATTATCATTGTTATCGTTAATATCTTTTATTACTATTGGTAATGTTATTATTATTAAGAAGGAAGAGGAATGATTTAGAAAATGATAGGAGGAAGAAGACAGGAGAAAAGGAAAGAATAAAGGAGGAATAGCAAGAGGGAGATGAAAGAAAGGAGGGAGGAGGCAGAACTGGATGAGGAGAAATAGGAAAAAAAAAAAGAGAGGGATAAAGAAGAGGGAGAGGGAGGGAGGAGAGAGAGGAGCAAACACTGGAGGCGGAATTAATGAAGAGGAGGGAGAGGAGAGAAGAGGAGAGATCAGCAAATACTCCAGGAGAAGAGGGATAAAGAAGAGGGAGGGAGAGGAGAGGAAAAAGGAACATGAATTGGAAGAGCAGAAGGAGAAAGAGGAGGGGAGGGGGGAAGGAGGAAGAGGCAGAATTTAGGTGAGGGAGGGAGAGGAAGGGAGAGGAGGAGGGAAGGAGAGTGATGGAGAGGGAGGAGGGAGAGGAAATAGAAACAAAATTAATAGAAGGATAAGGAAAGGGTGGAGGAGGGTGAAGAGGGAGAAGGGAGAGGAACAAGAACAGATGTCATGTGTAATATGAGCTCCCCTGAATTTTGAATCCCGTTATCTTTACACATATAATTTTCACTCGCCAGTCATT
Source organism: Oratosquilla oratoria (assembly GCF_046742065.1). Lineage (NCBI taxonomy): Eukaryota > Metazoa > Arthropoda > Malacostraca > Stomatopoda > Squillidae > Oratosquilla > Oratosquilla oratoria. The sequence continues at coordinate 35,283,691 of NC_134778.1, read as the reverse complement.
ATCATGCATGGAGTTTACACTCCCCCCAGTGTACATTATACATGTAATATACACTCACTCTAAGTAATATGCCCTCCCCAGTCTCATAAAATATGAAAATAGCCTCATGAATAACTGAGATCTATGATGGACTGAATGATTTAATTCTAATTATATTGTATATGAAAACAAACAAATCTTCATCGAATAAACTTATTAGAAGTTTCATTGTCTATTATCCACAGATGGCCGACACAGATTTGTATAAACATTTGCACACGTAGTTGCTGATATTGACTATTTTTCGAAATGGACTGAAGCAAAACCACAGAAACAGGTAGACGCTTCAAGTGTCGCTGAATATCTCTATGAACTTATAACAAGGCACTCATGCTTTGATAAACAAATAAATGATCAGGGTCAGGAGATTATTAACCAGATTTCAGAAATTTTGCTTAAGCTTACTGAGTTGAAACATAAGGTGACTTGTGCTCAAGCAAATGGTGTTGTGGAACGACAGAATAGGATAATAAAGGGAAATTTACTGAAAATACTCGAAAGTGGTAAATACTTGGTTTCCTGTATTAATGAAGTGCTGTCTGCTCACAAAACAGCTGTAATTCCAAATTCACAGTGAAAAACAGAATCAGTCAGCATCATTTGAGTTTGATGAAGAGCACTGTATATGGTGAAGTGGCCAAACCAAGCAAGACATTCACAAGTAGTGCAAAGTATGTGCTATAGCAAATATTTAGAAACCATAAGCTAAACATCTTAATCACAGCAAACGACGCAACACAGCTTACAGTTACAAGCCTGGAGATCTTGTTCTCTTGAAAACCCTAAATGCTAAGACAGGAAAGGCGGTAAGCATTCACTCCCATGAAGTGGTCCCATCAAAATTGGAACAATTTTGGATAAAAATACTTGTGGACTTCCATCATCAGATATAGAGCCTTAAAAAGAAACAGAATCTAGCCAGAGGCTAGTGGAGAAAAAAAAAAATAAATAGTGTGGATACCTTCTCTTGGACTGACTGAGGATGACAAATAGATGGTTATTGATAATGAATGCTTAAATGACAGGGTTATAGATACTGCGCAAACTATTTCGTAAGCAGTATACTGTTGCAGGACTAGATACGACGCTTTTTGCACAGAGATCAAATAGGTTTGATTCATAAGGATTTTAATACTTTTCATATTAACTTTGATGAAAATCGGAATTGCTGGTTTACCTCTTCATCGGTCAGGATGAGGATAAAAATAGCAGATAGTATGACATCCCAAAAATTGATCAAATCTGCACAAAAATCAGTTGAAATTTCGCTATGAATCTCTTGCCAAAACCACCAAACATTAATGATAATGGACTCTATTCAATAGAATTCTTATCGGAAAATGGAAATTCAATGTCCTTATATGACAACTGCAGAATGAGGCAACATCAAATAGTGCTTGGAAAACAGTTGCCGTTCTCAAAGCCAATGAAACATAGGCGAGGCAGACAAGTACAAAGCAAATTGCAATAACTTTGTAGCTGTTTTAATGCGCCTTTTTAAGGTAAATACTTTTATAATTAAAAGTACTATGCAGTCACGTAGATTTTTATGTACCATGCTTTTATTAATAAATGTGCTCAACACAAATCATCATTTAAGAAAGGGAGTGCAAATAATTCAAGGGGGTACCAATTAAATATATAAAAACGGTTGGGTAATGGAAATTACACGTATAATATCGACTTGGGAATGCAGTATCTTGGGGAGTGCATATCTAATTATACACCGGAAAAGCAGAAGGATAAAGAGGAAAGAGAAGATGTAGGGAGGGAGTTAAGGAGGAAGAAGGGGAAGTAAGTTGATGGTGGGGGGAAGGGGAGGGGTAAAGGGATGCTTATGTCACACCTGGTGACACCTCTTCATCAGCCGCCGCAGCCGCTGTCACCTTCCACGCCAAGGTTTTAGCACCCTCTGCCATATCTCGCCGCCTCTAACTAACGAAACTAAAGGATATAATAGTAAAGTTTGAGAGGTGTGGGGAGGGGGAACAGGGTAGAAGACGTTAGAAATGGAAGGAATTTGAAGATAGAAAGAATGATTGATGATGGTTTTGGGTATGAGTTGTTGATACCTTTCCGTAGGAATTTGAGTTTAGTTGAATTTGAGTCTTCGGATTTTTCACTTCTTCCTCTTCCTCTCGTTGTTTTTGGTCTTCTAGATCTAGGTTAGTTTCCTTAAATTTACGTTCTTAATCTAGTGTTAGATCTTTATCTCCTTAATTCTACAGTTAGTAATCCTTATTTTCTAGTGCAGTGTTAGTTTGTACTTTAAATTATTGCTAGTAAGTTGTGACGTAACGTATACCGGGGTGGCCAATGAAACAATTAACAATGCAACAATGCAAAATACTGTATCAGTTACAATGTGAGAAAGCACTACAAAAACAAGCGTGCGGTCGCTTCGTAAGCAGAATTAAGACTGACTCCGACGCCAAGCCACGCCATCAAGCTCAGACTTGGCGGGAAAATTATACACGCTTAAGATGAACACTTGGTTCTCACAATAATACATTAGATATACAATAATAAATAAACAATATTACAAATATGTATGTACAACACACAAGGAATATTCTATGCCACCATTACATAGCTCGGCCACCACCACTCGGTGACCCCACCGAGCAAACGAGAAAAACAATTGACCACAGCAAGACAAAAGCAAAACATACATAATACAATCCATTCACTCAAAAGTGTGATTACAAAGTGTGGAAAAGAATTACATTAGCACACCCTAATACATAAACATAACATACATAATTACATGACATAAGGACAATACATAGGAATACATACACAAAACAAGAAGATATACAAAGGAACTGTACACAAAAACAAGAAATACACAAAGGAATTGGCCCCAGTTAAACACGAGAAAAACAGCATTTGCCAGACGTCCGGGACATTACACTTAATAGCTAAACATTACAAAATGCAATTCAAGACATAAAACTTAAGAGCTAAACAATATTTACACATTATACTTACGAAAGGGACACAGAATGGTAAACATCGCAAAGAATACAAGACATCGTGAATACATCATAAGTAATACACAAATACAGTTTAAGTAGATACAGGACCCCTTGACTGAAGATTATTATTATGAGGGGATATACAAGGCATAGTTTATACAGGGGGCATTGGGGGAGACCGGATAAATGCAGGGATAGACACTTTTGTAACCTTAAGCCTATCCGCGTGTAACACTTCGCTCAGTCCCAGTGAAGGATCAAAGATCCTGAGCTTATTAGGATGTAATTATTCCGTTACCAAAAAGGGACCTGCAAATCTACAATTGAGCTTAGATTGACAGTCAGGCATGCTTTTATACACATGATCCCCAATGCTAATTTGAACAGGTTTACCACGTAGATGCTGGTTTTTTAATATCTTGGCTTTGGAAACATCAAGTTGACTTCTAATTGAACTATAAATGGAATGCAAAGTGTGACTTTGGAGTTGGCCATAGTCATCAATATTGTAGAGGGGACGAGGAGGACTACCAAGCACATCATATGGGAGCCGTTTTTTCACTCCATAGATAACATAATGAGACGTCTTGCCTGTAGAGACATTAATGGTGCTGTTAATACAAGCACTGGCATGGGGAAGCCAATCCTCCCAAGATTGATGAAGGTTACTAGCAACGTGCCTGAATATGCCTAAAATCTTCCTATTCTTCCTCTCCACAAGACCATTAGACGCAGGATGGTAAACAGTCACGAATGTTTGCGAGATGCCGTAGCGCTCACAAATGCTCACTAAAACCTCATTCCTAAATTCCGACCCATTGTCACTAAGAAGCACTGAAGGTGTAGCGTATGGGCAAAAAACATGAGAAACTAAAGCATGGGCTACTACTAGAGCAGACTTTTTACGTAAGGTAGCCAATATTACAAAACGACTAAAGTGGTTCACACACACAAGGGCATACACAGAACCTTGAGTACTATGATGCAATTGTAAGAGGTCTATAGCCATAGTCTGAAACGGGCGTAGAACCTTTGTTCTGGGTACAAGAGCTACATTGGGCTACATGAGAGGTAATGTCTAGTCGCATTTTTTGGCCAGTAATACTTCTTGCGTGCCATAGCCAGGGTTCTGTCATGACCTGGGTGACCGGCCTGAGGAGCATCATGAGCAGGGGACAGAACAATAGGAACTAGGGAGTCAGGGATCACTAGTTGTGCCACATTCTGCTCAAACACTTCCACATTACGAATAAAAACCTTGTCCTGCAAAGAAAATTGGGACAGGGGAACATGTAAATCTGGTAAGGTTGTATCATCACCAGAATCCAAAGCATAAATAACAGCAGACCAAGCAGGGTCCTCACGCTGAGCTTTGGCTAGATCCTTCAGAGATAAGTTGTCAATTACTCTAACAGCAGCAACATGGATGTTACGTGAAAGCGCATCAGCAACATTGCTTGCACGCCCTGGAATATGTTTCAGGATTAGGTTAAATTCTTCAATCGTGAGAAACCATCTGGCTAGGCGAACTGTTAAATTCTCTCATTAGAAAAGCTGAGTGACAGCAGTGTGGATCGTGTAGACGGTAACAGGATATCCAAAAATTATATCACGAAAATGCTTTAAAGCCTACACCACTGCCAAGGCCTCCAGATGAGTGACAGAGTAGCGAGACTCAAGCATATGCGACTAGCATATGCGAGAACATAGGGTCTACAGCCATCTACTTGCTGCATAAGCACAGCTCCAATACCTGTACCAGAAGAATCTGTACAAATAGTAAAGGGAAGGCTATATTTTGGGAATGCCAACACAGGGGCTTCAGTAAGTGGAAGTTTCAAGAAATCAAAACTTTTCTGATGAACATCACGCCATTGGAAGGAAGTATCCTTCTTGAGGAGACGTGTTAGTGGGAAAGGAAGGAACGTACATTCTCAACTTACTTAAGTATAGGGAAGTCCCTAACCGCTTTGACCTTATCATCAGTAGTGTGAATACCATGTTTGTCAACAACATGACCTAGGAATTGGATGCTAGACTTAATAAAAAGAATACTTGGGTAAATTGAGTTCCAATCCAGCATCAGCAAACCGTTGCAAGACCATGGACAACTTAGTGAGGTGGCTCTCCACATCCTTGGAAACTAAGATCAAATCATCCAGGTAAACAAAATGTCTGTTGCCTATTAGACCATGAAAAATGGAGTTAATCAAGCGCTGGCAAGTCAAAGGAGCATGCCGCAACCCCATGGGGCAACGAAGTCATTCATAATGTTCATTGGTAGTAGAGAAGGCTGTGATTTTATGAGACTTCTCCTCCAGGGGTATCTGCCAAAAACCCGATTTCAAGTCTAAGGTGGTGAACACCGTATACCAGTGCCAATGAACTGTAGAAGGTCACTTAATACAGGCAACGGGTAATGATCAGTAATATTGACCTTGTTAACTCGCCTATAATCAATAACAGGACAAAAAGATCCATCTTTCTTAGGCATCCGAAAGAGGGGTGAATTCCACTCCGATTGAGACTCTTGTACAATGCCTTCATGTAACATGTTATCAACCAAGGACTGTGCAACAAGCCGACGAGAGTGAGGCAGCCTATAAGAGGGAACGTAAACAGGACGAACACCTGGTTGGAGATCAGTTCTATAAACCACACGATCTGTAAGTCCTAATGGATCACCAGGCAAAACGGTGGGTCACTAACAGTTCATTGAGACGAGGCGTCTCATTAGGAAAATCAGTCTCACCTACAAACGATGCAAATTTGGAGGCCAAGTGAGCCGTGTTATTTACTTGTGAAGACTGGAGCACAGAGGCTGTAATGATAGGAGGCGAATCCTGAAAAGCATCAACGTCAACTATTTCAAAGGAGCCTAAGTGACTGCCAGGAGAGAGTGTGATAGGAGCACCCGTGACGTTGGTTACCATAGCTGTGGTAACATGATCCTCGCGAATAGTGGAGAGAGTCCCTTCCAAAGCAAGGCGACGAACACGAACAGAGTCAGGCTGAGATAAAACGTCAGACCCAATTGGAGCACCTGAAATGCGCACCGGAACTCGAACTGCACTTGAAGGTTCAATACAATGCTCTCCAACAACAACAGCAGCACAAGAAAGTATAGGAGAGTTAAAGCGAGGAGGTCCCTTAGAAGGCAACTGAACAACCTGATCATGCACAGGAGGGGAGTCACAAATGGAAACTGGCCTATCTGTTGCAGGAATAACAAAATTACAGAAAGTCACTACACGGCGACTAGGAGATATATCAATGCCATGTGCTGTAAGAGCATCAATGCCCAAGAGGCAATCACACATAAGTGCAAGACCAGAGACAACAACAAAAGTGACATGGAAAACTGTAGCATGTGAGGAAAACCTTAAGGGAATGCGAACAGACCCAAGAATAGGCAAGGGGGCACCTTGTACAGAATGCAAACTATTACAAAAAGGAGATAAAGGGAGATTGTACAAATCCCGGAGAGCATAATAAGCTTTTCTACTTATGAGACTACATTCTGCACCAGTATCTACAGTGACTGAAAGAGGTGTATTCTCTGTAAGAAATTGGAAGGTGAGTAACTGAGAAGACTCAGCAGCCACCAAGGGAATTATCTGGGACCTCACGGTAGAAGTCAAACCTTTGGGTTGGGAAACGAGCGCTTGTGGAAATGGGAAGGAGATTGTTTAGGCTGAGAAGATGTTTCTGCTCTAAGGTACAAAATCTTGAAACACTGATCAGTCGAGTGTTTACAACAACCATGGATGTGGCAATAGCTAAGCTTATCCTGCGGTTCTACTCCAGAGGGGTCATGAGTCACATTAGAAGAAACATCCGATACATTCCTACGGACAAAGGACTGTCTTGACTTGTGCACATGACACTTACGACGAAAACAAAATTACCTGACTTGTTGCAATAGGTACATGTGAGTACAGGAGGGGTAAATGTAGAGGAAGGAAAGCTGCGAGTAGGAACTGAAGACTGTGGGGTGGAGGGGGACGACTAGGAACATTGGCTTGTTACTGAGTACTACTAATACACAAGGAACCAGAAGGAACTTCCCTAAGTTTACATGAAAGCTTAGTTGCAAAAGACAGTAGAGTCTCATCCGCTTTATAGCTGAGAGAAGAGGCAGCTCTCCTCTCAAAAGGCGCTAAGAAAAGAATATATAAAAGAAACTCCAGAATAAGGCGGAACCTATCCACTGAGATGGTGCCATGAGCAACCAACTCTGAATGGGAGAGAGAATCTAAGGCTTCAACTACAATTTTGCTGGATTGGCCCTGAGCACGCCTATAGTCAAGAGTGCCCAATTTGGATGTAAGGACATCAGCCAAAGTAAAGCACTAATTAAAAGAATTTTATACTTGGGTGTCAGAAAAAAAGGAAATTAGATCGAAAGCGGTCATAATCATAAGCTAAAGACTTGGGGACGAGGCACACCGCATATAACATCTCATAAGCTAAAGAATTAGGTATAAGCTGTGACCTTACAAAGGAGATTTTCTATGACCCTGTTGACACATTAGTATCAACAATACAATCTTCACACTGGCGAAGAAAATCAATGGCTTTATGACGGAAATCTTAACCAGAAAAATTCATAATAGTAGGATCCTGATGTAACAGAGTAAACGTGTGGGCCATTGTCTGAGGTGATGTTTGGGTAGGAATAAATGAGGGAACCTTCTGTTTACTAGACATCGCTAAATTAGGTCTTGGAAGTACAGTCCCACTACGTAATAACATTAACTTGAAAAATAAAAATGAATGTTATATACATGCAAAGAGTATTACGACCGCTCACAGAAACACATTCCCTTTTACATGAAATACGAATACATTTAGGCAGGAAGTTGTCAGACAATGTCCAATACACAGAAAAACCTAAAACAAAGAAAAATCAATAAACCAGTGTTCTTACAAGCAATCAAAGAAAACGTTATCGTCAACAAATGACGTCACGACAGAAACAAACATGGCAGCCAAGACGATGCCTGGCGATAACATATAGAATTTATTCAATTTTTTTTTGTCACAAAATCTCGAAAGGAGATAACAGAAATGCTTACGGCAAGAAAATATATCCACATACAAAAAGGTAATCAATTCAAAATAACCAGTCTTTCGGAGGCGACGATCGAAACCGGCAATCACGCAGGCCAAAGCTTCAATCAATCTAAGCATGAATCTGTCATCATCCAGTCACCAGATTAATCGCCATCCGCACAGCAACTATAAGCTAACGTACCACCAATGCTGAAGACGATGACAATAGATAAAAGTCCAGACGAAGCCCGAACACGAAGAATCTCTCTCTCTCTCTCTCTCTTTCCCTTTCTCTCTCTTTCTCTCTCTCAAAAAAAAAAAAAAAAAGTGGCGCACTTTGCAAATACACTGCTTCTGAGCACCACTTTTTGTATATACGTCACTGTACTCTGTAAACCAAGAACCTAGAAAGAGGGAGAATGCAAAAACACAAACACAAGCGCAATATGCCGGCCGGCTAGAAAGTTCACAGCACTGCAACGTTGAAAGTTGCGTTTAGAGTACTTTTTAACGCACAAAACAAATGTCAACTCTATATAAAACGTTTTAGCTGCCACCATATGTACCGGGGTGGCCAATGAAGCAATCAATAATGCAACAATGAAAAATGTTGTATTAGTTACAATGTGAGAAAGCACTACAAAAACAAGCGTGCGGTCGCTTCGTAAGCAGAATCAAGACTGACTCCGACGCCAAGCCACTCCACCAATCTCAGACTTGGCGGGTAAAACATACACGCTTAAGATGAACACTTAGTTCTTACAATAATGCATTAAATATACAATAATAAATAAACAATATTACAAATACGTATGTACAACACACAAGAAATATTCTATGCCACCATTACAAGCGTCGATCATCCTGAACGTAGTGTTAGTCTCTCTTAATGTACAGTTAGTTGTTTTCTTAGTTAAGTGTTTTTTTATGTACACAACTTTATTTCCCAATTTGGGTTTTTGAAATTTATGGGTGAGATTGTTGTGTTACATTGATGGTGGGGATTGATATCTGTATGCGTTGTACGCATTATTTTTGTAGTAACACGTACGATTTTTTGCATGTGTTTTTACGTTTCAAAGAACATAATAAATTCAGACAATGACAAAAAAAAAATGATAACATATATAAAGAATAGGTTTCTTTAAGGTTAAGCTCTAACATTGGTACTTAGGTTCGGGTAATGTTCCGACCAGTAGTGGTCTTGTCCTCCTGTGTCCATGTCGTGACTCCTTTGTACTAGGTATGGGTTTGTGCTAGATAACACAAGGTAACAAAATTTCAATTTTGTCTTGTCCTTGGCCCCAAACCATAATTTTTCAGTTATTTTTATCTGTGGTTAGAACAAGAATTTACATTTTTGCCTTATTTCATTATAGTATGGTTTACTATTGGTTTTGATCTCAGTTAAAGACCTTTGCAAAATCTAATTGCTTATTTAATTGTTTTTGAAATGTTGCAAATAAGTTAAAACAAAGGAAGAATATATAGTGTTCTAAATATTTTTAATTCTAATAAGATCATTCTTGAACTAACTAAATCTAGCAAAAAAATTCTCATATTTAGAAGAATTTGTTCACATTTCAGAAATCTCAACTATTACAGAATGTTATTTTTTTGCAGAAGTTTCTAAAACATTATAGAACATTCTATTCGATGCAAACATTTCCAGAATATTTTAGAAGTTTCTAGAATACAGTAGAAATATGTAGAACATTTAATATTTTTCTAGAATCTACAATTATATTCTATAATGATTCAGAATATTCTAAAGTAGGTTCAAGAATATTCTAGAAAGATTTAGAACATTTTGGAACACATTCTAGAAAGACTAACAGTGTTCTAGAGTACTGCTTGACAATATAAAAGTTAGGGCTTGCAGACCACTAATCAGTTCTGTTTTGTCTGCCTGAGAAGACATCACAAGAAGTGAAAAGGCATCAAGAGGCTGTAATCATTCCCAAGATGTATTCTGCTACAAATGTGGTCAATTCTTTAAACAACAGCAAAGAAGTTCTCTGTGACAGCATCTTGAAAAATATGTGATGCTTATAAAGCATATTTTGGTATGCCAGTTGGGGACCAAGACAAGACCTGGGCACCTCATTTTGCTGTTAAGCATTGTAAGAGAACACTAGAAGGTAAGATGGCTGTTATTTTTCCAAGAATAAAATCCAATTAAAAATCAAGATAAAAATAAAATAAGTTTAGCAGAAACTCATACTGTTGTTCTTTTAGAGGGTGGTATAGAGGGGAAAACAGAGCCATGAAATCTCTTATTCCTAGAATATGGCGTGAGCCTCCTGATCACTAATTGATTACTTTTTCTGCATGGTGGATCCTTCCAAACGCCGACATGGGAAAAATGCAGCTGCTGTTCTCTACCCAGACATTCCATTACAGCAGTGTAATGCTTCTACTGAAAATTTTGAACTACAACAAATATAGCTGGGAAGTTATTGGAGACTTCAAGATGGTGGCTTTCTTGATAGGACTGTAAAGAGGTTTTACTAAGAATCTCTGCTTTCTTTGCCCTTGGGACAGTAGAGGCAGATCAGCACATTACCAGAGAAAGCACTGGCCTCCAAAGACTGACACTACAGTGGGAGCACACAATATCAAACATGGGACATTGGAAAATCCGCAAAAGGTTTTGTTTCCTCCACTACATATCATATTGGGTCTCATGAAACAGTTTGCTACAGTTCTTGACAAGGAGTCTGTTACCTTCAAATATCTTCAAGACTTTTTTCCTAAGCTTTCAGAGGCAAAGGTACTGGTATCTTCATTGGACTACAATTAAGGAAAATTATGGAGTGCTCAGAATTTCTACAGGAGCTCACAGAGAAAGAGAAAAAAGCTTGGGAGTGTTTCATTGCAATAGTACAGGGCTTTCTTGGCAACAAGACTGGTAACTATATGGAACTGGTTGAAATTTTAGTGAAAAACGGTGAGATGCAATGCAGAATGTCCTTGAAGGTTCAAATCCTAGATGCTCCTCTCGACAACTTCAAGGACAATAAGGGAGTATATTCAGAGGAACAAGGGGAGCGCTTCCACCGTGTAATGAACTGTGAACAGAGATATCAGGGATCCTTAAATGAAAACATGATAGGAGACTACATTTGGGGGCTCAAACGTGAAAGTATTTGTTGTATTCACGCAAGTCAAGAAAATATTTAAATTTTCAACCCTAAGAATTAGTTTCAGAAGTTTATTTTTTTTGTGTGTCATTTGTATTTTTTTTTTTTTTTTTTTTTTTGGTCCCAAAATTATGAAAATGGTGAATTTGAGCTATTTTGGGGCAAAAGATTATTCTAAAGACCACAAAAGCATTTTTGACAGGAATAATGGATATTTTCAATGAAAAGAGTTGGGAAATAACACTTGCTTATCAAAGACAAAAATCGTGATATGGGTTCTGTTTGTGTTATGTGTATAGTCCTTGTATAGTGTTTAGGTATGGTGGGATGGAGTGGGTGGCGAACCTAGATACTATGTTTTGTGTTGCTTGCAGTTTGTTCAATTGTTTTGTTTTTAATAGCGACTGTTGTGCAGAGGTCGTACGAGGGCTTTGTAAAATCTTAGTAATAGTTAACACGGCAGCAATGTAATAAACAACAACCAACAAGGATTCACAATAGGAAGAGGACTCAGCCACTGCTGCCGCCTCACAGCTGTCATACACGCATAGTCTAGGACAAATTTTGAAAAATCTTAACGTTTTTATCTTCTTATGGAAATGCAAATCTTATTGCTGAATATTTCATGTTTTTTTTTCTATAGGGTATTCGTCCTTTTTTGTTTTTCCGTACTTTGTACAGAAAAAAAGAAATAAAAACTATATTTGATCACAACTTGACGTCATAAGGGAGACAAGATTGACTTCATCTCGTTGTATTACACCGTGTAACAAAAATAAACAAATAAATAAATAAATAAATAAATAAATAGATAAATAAATGAATAAATAAATAAATAAATAAATAAAAGAAAAATAATTCCTTGTTTCTGGTAACTAACCGTTATTTTCCGATTCAGTATGTTTCAAATCGTTGGAAAATAAGTGTCTGTGATTTTAAACTTTGGGTTTGTTGTCAGTAGATCTATTTTGTTGAAATGATATTATGTTTAACCCTATAGACATCTGAGACAGATCTATAAACTCTTCAAAATTTACTATATATCTACCGAAACAAGTACTTAAATGACAATATTGTCAAATCTGTAACGTTTGAAGGAGTTTATACACGAATTGGCAACTCCTACCACAGAAAAACGGAGCTTCAATTAGAAATGCCCGTATAAATCAGTGCATCAGTAGATGTGGAAGTGAATGGTCATGCAGTTCGTTTTATTTATCACTTTATTTGTTTAAAGTTAAGTTGAATATATATTTTTTATTTCTCAATATATGTCGTTAGAGTAGTTTAGGTTATATAAAGAATTATGTCCATTTAGGGTTAAATTAATCAATTTACTTTTTCAGGTGTGTGGCGAAGTTAATGTTATGGCGGCTCGTGGTTGCAAATACCCAATGGATTCCTTCTGCTACGTGTGGGGAGAATTCTTCGCAAAGAGGGCTAAAAAACACTACCGGGACAATTGCACCCGAATAAAGGAAGCCTGTCTGGCGTGAGCCTTCAGATCATCTCACGGACTGTTATTTCTGTATAGTGGACCCAACAAAATGAAGAAAGGGGAAGAATGCGCCTCCCATTGAGTACTCTGACATTCTGTCATCTATTGCACCTGTTCCCCGTTACACAATGGACCTACCTGTGCCACAGTCTCCATTGAAAGCTCAATCTTGTCCAGTAGAAGAAGCAAGCTATGGTGATTCTGAGGAGGAGCAAGGTGCATCATCTGCTGTACGCCGTCGACGCCGGGTGGCCGGTGAAAGGTGCCCCTACTTCCCCAAACAAGAGGACATCAATGACTTCATAAGAGAAATGGCCTTGACAGAGTCCAGCGCGAGCTGCTCATTTCCAGACTGAAGTAGTAGGACTTACTGGACGACAGCGTTCAAATTACTTCCCAGAGGAAGTGGCATCGACGCTGTGGGTATTCCCTGCAACACTTCTGACTGGCGGCTCTTCATCGACAGTTCATCTAAAAGCCTGAAGGCTGTTTTACTGCACAACACAAATCAGTGGCCCTCGATTCCTCTGGCTCATTCGGTGCACATGAAAGAAGAGTGCCAGAATCTCAAAATCCTGCTGAGTGCACTGAAGTAAGAACAATTCAGCTGGGAGGCTATTGATGATTTCAAGATGGTGGCAATCTTGATGGGGCTTCAGGGAGGCTTCACCAAGTTTCCTTGCTATTTGTGCCTCTGGGATAGCCGAAATATAGCCCTTCACTACGAAAAGAGGAAGTGGCCCCTCAGGACCGGCTATGGGGTTGGAGCCCATAACATGAAGCAAGAACCGCTGGTGGAACCAACGAAAATGCTGATGCCACCCCTACACATCAAATTGGGCCTCATCAAGCAGTTTGTTAAACAGCTGAATCCAGAGGGTGAGGCATTGAAGCACATCCAGAAGCTGTTCCCGAAGTTGTCGGAGGCGAAGGTCAAGGCAGGCGTATTTGTGGGCTCTCAGGTGAGGCGACTTACTGACTCCGACAGCTTTCCTGAGAAGCTGTCTAATGTTGAGCGTGCTGCTTGGACAAGCTTTGCTTCTGTAGTCAAAAGTTTCCTCGGAAACCACAAGACAAAGAACTACATGGAAATCGTTGACGAACTTGTGGACACACACCGGAGCATGGGTTGCCGGATGTCGCTGAAACTACACGTACAACACGCCCACCTTGATGAGTTCAAAGAAAACATGGAAAACTACTCAGAAGAACAAGGTGAAAGATTTCACCAGGATGTCAGCTCTTTCGAGGAGCGCTACAAGGGACAGTACAGTGAAAGTATGATGGGGGACTATATCTGGAACCTTTTGCGCGAAAGTGAACTGAAATACAATCGCCAATCTCATAGACAAACTTCTTTTTGATTAAACTTTAACGCTAAAATTTTTGTATCAATTCTGTATCAATTCTCCGGAGCAATACTTTTCATCAACGCTCTGCATCATCGCTGTCTGTGTATTAACGTATTATGATACATAATTATACCCTATTTGTTTCCTTTTTATTTTCATTTCTAAAGACGGGGCCTGGAGAACTTCCTTTTTATCATTGATTTATCATATCAATTGTGTTAACATCAATTAAAATTATACTTAACAGGAATCATTTGATTTCAAAACACTGAAGAACCCTTAAATTAATAAGCAAAAATGCAAAAAATCAATAAATCGATCTCATGAACTCAGAACCGAAGTTTGAACTTGATGACTGCTCATTTTTACTTATTTATGCCATAGGGAATTTGAAAATATTAGTTTTAACTCATGGACAAATTTTGTGTTACATGGTGCTATCAGTTTCCCAAACCTTCAGCATGCACAAAATCTCACATTTTTAATTGCAAGATAATTTATATATTTATCTAATCTAATTTTTCGCCTATTTCTTTATCAGTTTGTCTATTTTATCCAGGAAGATCTAAGATAAAAAGGAAAATAAGTAGATGTTGATGGGGTGTGGAATAGGTGAAGAGTGGGTACATGCCTCGGCTGGCCACCTCTCTCATAAGGAGGAAAGGAATTTTGGTATCTATTCATCTATTTATCTATCTATCAATTAATTTATTTATCTATTGATTGATTGATTGATTGATTGATTGATTGATTGATTGATTGATTGATTGATTGATTGATTGATTGATTGATTGATTGATTGATTGATTGATTGATTGATTGATTGATTGATTGACTGATTGATTGATTGATTGTTTGATTGATTGATTGATTTGTTTATTAATTAATCAATGAAATAACTAATTTATTTATCTATTTATCAATCTATTTACTTATTTATTCATTTACTTATTTGTTTGGATCTCATTTATTTTGTATGTTTGTTTATTCATCTTCGTGTTTAATTATTTATCTATTTATCTATCGATTCATTTATCTATTTACCTATTCATATATCCTTTTATTTGTTTAGATATCTGTTTGTTTGTTTATTTGTTTGAAGTTATTTATTTTTCACTTACTTATTTATCTATTTATTTACTTATCTATTTATTTGTTCATTCATTCATTTATGTATTCATTTGTAAAAGCCGTGTTTATTGACAGCTTATATAAATGTGTCCATACATATCTTCATTTATAGTTTGTGTGTGTGCATGTATTTGTGTGCATGCGCGCGCGCGCGTGTGTGTGTGTGTGTGCGTGCGTGCGTGCGTGCGTGTGTGTGTGTGTGTGTGTGTGTGTGTGTGTGTGTGTGTGTGTGTGTGTGTGTGTGTGTGTGTGTGTGTGTGTGTGTGTGTGTGTGTGTGTATAATAATAAATAATAATAATAATAATAATAATAGGTTTATTGAGATAGCAGTGATACACTGACAATAATACAATTGGGCACTTTTATGAGTAATCTAGTAATTATTAGAGTGATATGCTTAGTCTAAAATTTATAATGAGTTTATTGTGCGGACAATGGATGGAATGGCACTGTTCTTGTATCGGTCAGTTCTCGGCGCTCTGATGGGCTTGATTTTGTTTGAATGCCGAGTTGCATGGCGGGTGGGTGTGGTGTTAGGTGGGAGGAAGTGACGGTGACGTGGGTGTAGCATTAGGTCCTGTCCAAACTTATTCAGTGCCTCACTGTGTTTGTCGGACAATCTTGGCAAGCTGAGGGTGGTGAGGGCGTGTTCGTATCCCTCATACTGATTACCCAAGATAATTCTGCACGCTCTTTTTTGTACTTTCTCTAATTTGCTCCTCTGTGTGATGTTAAGTGATGATGACCAGGCTGGGGAGGCGTACATGAGGGTGGGGAGTACGAAGGTGGTGTAGACTCCCTTTAGATCTGGTGATGGGGTACCAAGGGACTTCAATCTGCGCAGCATGAAGAGTTTGTAAGAGGCTGTCCTGATGATGTTGTTGATGTGCTGGTTCCAGTTAAGGTGGTCGTCTATTGTGATGCCTAGTAGCTTGGCGGACTGGACCACCTGAAGGGAATGGGTTCCTAATGACAGTTGAGGTGGTGCCACCGCCTGTTTGGATGTACAAACATGCATGACCACGGTCTTGTTGTGGTTAACTGTCACATTCCTGCTCTCAGTCCACGTTTTGAGGTTGTCTAGGATGTTTTGTAGTGAAGAAAAGTCAGGCTGCCTGGTGTTGATGGGAATGCCAACTGTACAGTCATCGACGTATTTCCATCTATGTTGGGTGTCCATTAATGCGTCATTTATGAGGATGAGGAAGCACAGTGGTCCCATCTTGGTCCCTTGTGTGTGTGTGTGTGTGTGTGTGTGTGTGTGTGTGTGTGTGTGTGTGTGTGTGTGTGTGTGTGTGTGTGTGTGTGTGTGTGTGTGTGTGTGTGTGTGTGTGTGTGTGTGTGTGTGTGTGTGATTCACCATGGTCTTGGATCACGTGTAGGACTCGTGGTCAACAGCTATTTCCCTCCCGGAAGAGAGCTCAGTGCTCATATATGACTGACCTATGGGTAATGCTGTGACCTTACACGCACACACACACCCAATTCCCAGACCACGAGAGTTGGAGTAACGACTCGCAGCGCAGCGATACTGAAATTATTTGAGCCCTGTGTGTGTGTGTGTGTGTGTGTGTGTGTGTGTGTGTCACAGGATTAAAATTTTGCGACAATTTGATTGCTCGAAATTACCCTTATGTGGATAAAAATCACTTGACGGTAACCGGAATCATATATCATCAATGAGTGAACACATGAGAAGAGTTAACACTAATTGCTATACGAAGGATTCCCGTAAGTGGAATTAAATCACTTGGCAACAGTTGGCATAAAACCTTGAATGGTAAGAGATTTGACGGAAGGTGACCTTTCACTGCGGGAGAAACCCCTAAGCTGAATAAAATCGCCTGGCTCTAGCCAGAACAAATTGCAATGTATGCCATTTAGGTGACTGGAATCGATGATCCTTCGAAATTTTTTATTTTTTTCTCAGCTAAAAGAAGAGGAGGAGAAGAGAATTAGGAGGAGGAAAAGAGAACAAGGAGGGAGAGGAAAAAATGGGAGGAAGGGAAAGAGAACGAGAAAAAGAAAGAAGAGAAGGAAGAGAAAGAGAAAAAAGAAGAGTAGGTGTAAGAAGGGGAGAAAGGAGAAGAGAAAGAGGAGGGGAATATGGAAGATGAGGAGGAAGATGAGAAAGAAAAGGAAGAGAAAGGAAAGAAAGAAGAGTAAGGGTAGGAGGGGGAGAAAGAAGAGAAGGAGATGGAGGAGAATGCGGAGGAAGAATAGTAGGAATAGGAGACCAAAAAAGTGGAGGAAGACGAGGAGAAAGAAAAGGAGGAAAAAAGGAGGAGGAAGAGGAGGAGGAAGAGGAGGAAGAAGAGGAGAAGGAAAAGGAGAAGGTGGTGAAGAAGGAAGGAAAAAAGTCAGGTGGAGCGGGGATCGGGGGGGGGGAAGGGAGGATGGGCGGTGCCTGTATGGAGAAGGGTTCTGAATAGAGAGCGGGTATGTGGAGGGAGTGGGTGTGGGTAGGGTAGGGAGTGGGAGGTTCCGATGGAGGGCTTGAAGACGCAGAGATGACTTTTTTTTTTATGTTGGTTACAATCTGTCTTGGTTTAGCCCTTTCCGTGCCAGGTGGGTTTTCCCTTTTCTTCTGGTTGCCGTCAGGCGATTTTGATAAATCATTATTGTCTTTTATTTTGATCACCTGTAGATTCT
>NC_134778.1:35240842-35250842 GCF_046742065.1 Oratosquilla oratoria | reverse complement strand
GAGCGACGTTATGTCTATGTAAACACACCGACGGTGGTGACTGTTTTATAATCGATGATGTAATCAAAACTCTGTAAGCGCAGGTTAGCTTCGTTTGACTAATGCTGAGGTAAACGATTTTGCTAGTGGCATTGTAATGGCTTTCCGGATTGGTGCAAGGTGGAGAAGGAGAAAAAAACTATTGGTGCATGAATTCAAAGTCACGCCCATAAGGAGTGACATTTATTTGAAAAGTCACCGGAGATTGGATTAGAAAAATTAGTGACGTCAGACGAAGGTAGCTTAGCGTAGGATACGGGATCTCGTCAGACGATCGAGAGAGGATCTAGAGAGACGATCTAGAGAGACGATCTAGGGAGACGATCGAGAGAGACGATGTAGAGACGAGAGAAAGAGATCCTGAGTGTAACAAGAAGGTGAAATTACAGTGAAAGAAGAAAGAAAATTCACCACCCTTTTATTAACCCAAAGGACGAGAGAACTAGGCACGGGGCCTAGAAAATAGTGAGACTACAGGAAATACAAGGCATTGGGCCTACTGCTTAAGAGGAACTTGAATATTTAGTGAAACTCACGTAAAGAAGGCAAGGGGCCTTGAGACGAGTGGTATTACAAGTCAAATATACGTGTATGGTCGACGACCGACAGCGGTGGTGACAGTGGTGACAAGGGGGTGGTGAAAGTGGTGAACAGCGGTGCGACGAACGAACTGAGTGTTAAACACCTCCGAAGAGAAGTGGCCCAAGAAGTCTACGGGAACAAGACAACCAAAATCAAGAGTGTATTAGTTCCAAGACGACTACGAGAGAAATCTACAACTTCAAGTACATGCTACGATGGGAACAAGCATTCTTCAAGATTCTTCAAGGTGATCATCATCTACAAGGCGGTCTTCAAGGCAGAGTGTGTGATGGAGGAGGAACAACGTCGTTGACGAATGACAAGGCCGTAGAAGGACGTCAAGAGAGAAATTGACATCACGAAGCGACATCGCAAGCAGCCAGGATAAAGCAAGGTATTAGTATGAGTACCCCTCAGAATTCTAACGTGTTGAGACACGAAATTCACACATCAAATACAAATATTCCAAAATTCACAGGAGAGTCTAACACATATGGTGTAAACAAATTCCTCAACCTCATAGACACTCTTATAGTTAGTAAAAACATTACCAATGAGAATCGTAAGATTGAGATTCTCAAGGAGAATATAGATCCAGAGCATGGAAGGGCGAGGTTTGTCATTAACTTCCAGCAAATGGAAGAAATTAATCAATATGATAATTACAAGAAGGCCTTTCTCAAACATTTCATGTCCAAATGTGATCAGGATCCTATTAGATCATTGGTAAAAATGATTAAGGAAGTTAGGACAAGTGAAACTGACACAGAGTACTTAGCTAGATTAGATAGATGGTCAAAAGACATGAATTCTATCTTGAAAGATTCAGACTGGATAGAAAGATCTAGTGAGAAGATGGAAATCTCACAGGTAATCAAATTGATTACATTTAGCTTATTGGCAAAGAATTCTGATGACTTAACAGCAGAAAGGCTGTACAAGGATCTAAAATCAAATATAAGTTTAGGAGAAGTAGATTATCTTCTTCAAGGATACAGTGAGACCAGAACAATAAACCCATATGTAATGCCTATAAATCAACAAAGCCAATATAGGAACTCTAGAGAGTTTAAGAAAACAGAAGTAGGACATAGGCGGCATGCTAGAAGTCCATCTAAGGATTGGGATACCAGAATCCTATGTTTTAATTGTAATGCATGGGGACACAAAGCACAAGAATGTTTTTATGGGATTATTTGCAGAAATTGCAAATACGAAGGTCACAATGAGTATCAATGTAGGAACCCTCCATTCTGTATTTATCATAATAAAATCGGACACAGAACTCATGAGTGCCGGAATTTTCGGGTACCCCCAGGGCTAAGAGGAAAACCCCCAGACACAGAATAAACCATTTCAGACCTCCCCATATATATACCGATAGGCGGTATTGTGTTAAATATGGGAATGCAAGGGAGATGAAAGAAACTGACAAACTGATAATTACTGTTGGTAAAACTTCTGTAGGACCTCTCATTGCGGGTAAAGTGTTCAATAAGCCTATTCAAATTTTTATTGATACAGGGTCTGTAGTTAATGTAATTACTAGTAAAGTTTTAAACCAGTTGAACCCAGGAGTGAAAATGTTGGAACCAATCCGTTACTCATTGCAAGGTGTAACTGGAAATCAGTTAAAAACATTAGGTAAGATTGAGCTAGAAGTTGCCTTATATACAAATGAACAATTGTACATCCCAGTGATAGTGGTAGAAGAGTCTGTTTTTCCAGGAGATTTATTGATAGGATTTGCAACTATGAGAAAAGAAAACATGGTAATTTGTCCTGCTGACTTAGGAATTTTAGTGAAGTCACAGTTAATCCCATTCTTAAATCAACCAGACTTAAGACCAGTGACAGGAATCAATGAATCCTTAGATAACATTTCTATCCTAGATAGCGTGACCGAGCGGTCCAACCCTACAGAAAGTAAAACAATTTGTGAACCCAACTCAGAAGTTCAGGAAATCCCAGAGATTACTAAATTATCAACCACAGATGCCTTGAGAATTGCAGATTGCGGATTGACAAGGTCGACATTGTTACATCCCATGTCAATTAATAAGGTTGAAGTGTGTTTGAAAGGAATCAATGTAGACTCTGAAGTAATTACAGTCCCAGAATCAGTTAAAATGATAGGATTGAAGTGGGACTCAGGGATTTATAAGACAAATAAGAACAGAGTAGAAGTATTAGTAATTAATACTATGAATAAAGAGATAGTTTTAAAGAAAGGTACACAAATAGGATGTATTCAGGTGTGTACTAAACCTATTAAGATTTTAAATGAGAATAGTGAGGAGATAGAATTACCAACTTCATCAATTTGTTCAGTACAAGAAGGCATAGACTTAAGAAATAGATATAAAGAATTATTACAATCAACTAATTGCCCTGAGTTGGATGAAGCTTTATTTGCTTTGCTTATGAAACATAAAAAAGCAATTGCTTTGCCGGGGGACGCCTTAGGCAAAACAACTGTTTTAAAACATCACATTAAGTTAAAACCAGGAACACAACCTATCTACATACCAGCCTACAGAGTTCCTCACTCTAAATTAGCTGTAGTAGATAAACTCATCACTGAAATGTTATCACAGGATATTATTGAACATAGTAAAAGTGAGTGGAATTTTCCGTTGATCTTAGTACCAAAGTCTGATGGGACTATGCGACCAGTTATTGATTACAGGGAATTGAATAAGCACACCATTCGTGACAGGTTACCATTACCCATTATCGGTGACATTTTGAGAAGTTTGGGAACTGAGAATAGATATTTTAGTACTATAGATATCAAATCAGCTTTTTGGCAAATAGAATTGCATGAAGATTCAAGAGAGTTCACAGCATTTTCTACTACAACAGGACATTATGAGTTCAAGAGAATGCCATTTGGGTTATGTAATAGTCCATTAACTTACATGAGATTAATGAATACTATTCTAGATGGATTGTTAGGAAACACTGCCAGTGTATTTCTAGATGACATTTTAATAGTTTCTCAGACTGCATTGGAGCACTTTAAGAAATTAGATTTGATATTCTCAAAACTAGGAGAAGCTGAGTTAAAAGTAAAACTTGAAAAATGTAAGTTCTTGCAAGACAGTGTCATTTACTTAGGACATAAGATAGACAGACACGGACTTAGTACAGTAAATTCAAAGGTTGACGCTGTCAAGAATTTTCCAGTTCCGACCAATGTAGACAAGGTTAGGAGCTTTTTGGGATTAACAGGATATTATAGAAAATTAATTCAAAGTTATGCTGACATTGCTAATCCACTAAGTTCATTGTTAAGAAAGGACTCAAAGTTCATGTGGGGACCTGCGCAACAGCAAGCTTTTGACAAGTTGAAAGATAAACTCACGAGTTCACCTATTTTAATTTTTCCCAACTATGAAAAAGAATTTATTCTTTGTACTGATGCGTCTGACATAGGATTAGGAGGCATACTAATGCAAGAGAGAAATGGAACTTTAAAACACATAGCTTACACATCCAGACTTTGTAATAGTGCGGAGAGAAACTATTCTATAACTGAAAGAGAAACTTTAGCAGTAATTTATTCTTTAGAAAGTTTTAGGGATATGATACTAGGGTATCCCATCAGAGTTTGGACTGATCACACAGCTATTCAGAACTTATTTAAGCATAAGAATCTTAGAGGCAGACTTGCTAGATGGTTTGCGATACTTCAGTGCTATGAAGTTCAATTTGAATATATTCCGGGTAGAAGGAATGTAGCAGATCCACTTTCTAGAAACATTAGTCAACCAATGACTGGGACTGGGTTGATTAATTTTGTTTGTAGTATAGAAGAATTAGTAACTTTAGATGAAGAAATGCTAATAAGAGAACAGAGAGATGATGAGACATGTGATTCAATAATCAAGCATTTGATGAACCCAAGAGGAGATCCTCCAAAGCTACCAAAGGGGTATAAGATAGAGGAATTTCATTTGATTAATGGAATATTGTATAGGAAAACATTTGTAAATGGGAAAGATATTTCTAGAGGTCAAGTAAATCAGTTGGTTATACCACAAACTCTGGTAAATGAGATATTGAAGTTACTTCATGATAGTGATTGTAGTTCACATCCTGGAAAGGATAAAACTTATAGAGAAGCACAACTTAAATACTTTTGGCCAGGAATGAAGAAAACTATACATGATTATATAGAGAAGTGTGTAAAATGTGTAAAGGCGAAGGGAAATACACCAAAACCTGCTCCTATACTCACCTATCCCATTCCACAGAAACCTTGGGAAAGAGTTCACATGGATACATTGGAATTACCAATGTCCGAGAACGGCTTTAAATACCTATTTGTTGCTATTGATTATTTTTCAAGATTTTGTATATTGCAACCCATTATCAATAAGAAAGCTGAAACTATTGCTTCCGTAATCTATGATCAGATAATCTGTAATTTTACTACACCTAACATCCTAGTTTCAGATAATGGGACTGAATTTAATAAAATCTTGGAAAATCTATGTAATGTATTCCACATCAAGAAAGTCAATATACTCGTTAACCATCCCCAAAGTAATGGAGTAGTAGAAAGGTTAAACAAAAAGATAATCATATGTCTTAGAACCCTAATAAGTCCTCATAGTGTAACTTGGGATACTTGGATTCCTTGTGTTAAGTGTACCCTGAACAATCAAATTAATGTAGCAACTGGGGATACACCTCATTTTATAATTTTTGGGGAGGACAAAACTCTGCCATATGAAATGTTGACTGCAGAGCAAGAACCCATATATAATATGGATGATTATATATCCAATAGGATAAATACTCTTCAAAGTATTCACCAAAGAGTTAGGAAACATATGCAGGTGTATTCACAAGAGATGAAGGAACAACAACACAAAATAGCTCATAAACTAGAACTGAAAATTGGGGAATTAGTAATGGTCAAACTAACCTCACCCAATAATAAACTTTCACCAAGGTACACTGGTCCATATAGGGTAATTGATTCTGCAGGTGGAAACAAGTTTAAACTTAAACATTTAGAATCAAGAGAAGAATTGATAGGACATTTAGATGACATAAGGAAAATTAGCTTGCAGATCTATGAAGATGATTATAGTAATACTTTGTGCATAAATATTAATAACCCTGGAGAATATGGAGAATATTATAATGATATTTTTCAAGAGTTGAACATTAATCTTGATGTATTTTACAGATAGTATTGACCATTTGTATGTATTTGGGATGGGAGACCTAAACAACTGGAACTTGGTGTCAAGCAGATACATGGAAACCTAAAACCTAGGATCTGCTGTGGTCAGACTTGGAATCTTAAGGACTTAAGGACCTCTCATCTGAGTACACACATGAGTATTGTGACCATTTTAAAGAAATAAGACTGTCTTTGAAAATGAAGTGTGTTGAAAAAAAAACCTGAATATTGAACAAAAAGAGACACTCAAACTCTAGATTAATGTGTTTTGCATTTGAAAAGTTAGTGTTCATAGTGATCTCTTTTGTGTTCCGAGAAGCTTCACATGAACTCTCTGGTTAGGAATATGTCTGTTATGAACAATTGTCATTACCAACGAATTTTGGTAGACCAGATCCCTCATTGTAACATACAAGGATCTCATTACCTGTTTTTCCCTAACAAGACAAAGGTATCAATAAATTGTCCCGGGTTGAGTCCTAAATTGGATTTGGTTGAAGGTCTTGTCTCTATTCAAGATAACTGCGAATTGCATGCAGACACTAATTCCACCATTTCTAATACCCTTAATACAATGCATATAACCGATGACACCTACATTTCAACCTTCAACTTCACATCGCCTGAAAACTCTCCTCCCTTGAAAATTAAGAGAAGACCATTGTCAAGATCTCCCTCAAATGATTTACATATACTACCAATCCTTATCATAACCTTACTTTCAGTGTTAGTGGCAGCACTGATTGCCTTTGTTGTATTCCGGAGATTGGCTCTGTCAAAGCAAATCAACCATGTAACCGCTTAATTCAATACCTTATATATATTGACATGCATGTTATTCACATTTATAGGTATTATGTTTATGTATTATTCCCAATTTATTGCATGAATGATGTATTTTGGAGGGTAGCTTAACAATTACGCAAGGGTAGATTAGCTTATTCTAGAAATATATTAGCAAGCCTTGTAAGAGGGAAATAAGAAATTGGTCGGGACGACCAAGGGTAGCTGCCGAGCCCTGTAAGAGGCCGGTAGTGTACGAATGGAAATGAGCTAGGGCATTAGAATAATTCAGACTCGACGCCTGCTCGAGAGCGACGTTATGTCTATGTAAACACACCGACGGTGGTGACTGTTTTATAATCGATGATGTAATCAAAACTCTGTAAGCGCAGGTTAGCTTCGTTTGACTAATGCTGAGGTAAACGATTTTGCTAGTGGCATTGTAATGGCTTTCCGGATTGGTGCAAGGTGGAGAAGGAGAAAAAAACTATTGGTGCATGAATTCAAAGTCACGCCCATAAGGAGTGACATTTATTTGAAAAGTCACCGGAGATTGGATTAGAAAAATTAGTGACGTCAGACGAAGGTAGCTTAGCGTAGGATACGGGATCTCGTCAGACGATCGAGAGAGGATCTAGAGAGACGATCTAGAGAGACGATCTAGGGAGACGATCGAGAGAGACGATGTAGAGACGAGAGAAAGAGATCCTGAGTGTAACAAGAAGGTGAAA
The DNA here is from genome assembly GCF_046742065.1 of Oratosquilla oratoria. Lineage (NCBI taxonomy): Eukaryota > Metazoa > Arthropoda > Malacostraca > Stomatopoda > Squillidae > Oratosquilla > Oratosquilla oratoria. The sequence goes on along the minus strand of NC_134778.1, from coordinate 35,243,507 downwards.
TTACAGTGAAAGAAGAAAGAAAATTCACCACCCTTTTATTAACCCAAAGGACGAGAGAACTAGGCACGGGGCCTAGAAAATAGTGAGACTACAGGAAATACAAGGCATTGGGCCTACTGCTTAAGAGGAACTTGAATATTTAGTGAAACTCACGTAAAGAAGGCAAGGGGCCTTGAGACGAGTGGTATTACAAGTCAAATATACGTGTATGGTCGACGACCGACAGCGGTGGTGACAGTGGTGACAAGGGGGTGGTGAAATATATACATATATACATATATATATACTGTATGTATGAATGGTAAGAATGGAGAGACAAAATTGGGAACAAGAGACTTTATTCCTGACCGGTTTCGCCTTTGAGGCTTTTTCAGAGGTAATCTTTACAGAGAATGAATTCATAGGTATTTGTGGGGCAGTTGCTGTGGTTTATGAGGGACGCGGGGTGGGATTCCGTATATTGTTTGGCTTAGTGGTCATGTGGGGTCAGGTGTGAGGCGGGTGGATGTATTTGTTTGTTTGTTATGTGTGAGCATTTGTCTTATGGCATATTTGGCGGCATGTTTTGCAATCTTGATATCTCCTGTTCAGTTGTTGATGCAATCGTTGGTATTTATGTATATTGCTTCTAATGTCTTTCTTTGTGGTTTGTTTAGGTTTTCATGTAAAATGTTAGCTTGGTTCCATTGAGGTAAATGTTGTTTTTCATCTATGTAGTTTACCCAGGCGTTTGTTGTGCGGTGGTGACGGATATCAGCTTTGTGTTCATGTACGCGTTTCTTTAATCTCCTGTACGTTTCAAGAAACGCGCGTCCCTCATAAACCACAGCAACTGCTCTACAAATACCTATGAATTCATTCTCTGTATATATTACCTCTGAAGAAGCCTCAAAGGCGAAACCAGTCAGGAATAAATGCTCTTGTTCCCAATCGTGTCTTTCCATTCTTACCATTCATATACACCTGTCATGATGTCACAATATATACATATATATATATATATATATATATATATATATATATATATATATAGATATATATATATATATATATATATGGTAAGTATTTTAGACAAATGATGTTCTCCATCATCCAAATAATATATATATATATATATGCTGGTAACCACTTAAGAAAAACAAACTGTGTTTCTTTTTCTTAAGTGGTTACCAGCATATTTCTGATCATGTGTTCAAGTGATTTATTTGAAGATATATATATATATATATATATATATATATATATATATATATATATATATATATATATATATATATATATATATGGAAATGAACTCTCCTACTGAACTCTCCCAGTGGGAGAGTTTATTTCCAAATGTCATAATGACACAATCATATATGTATATATATATATATATATATATATATATATACAGTATTTATATATATATATATATATTTATATATATACATATAAATATTTATATATATACATATAAATATATATATATATATATATATATATATATATGTGTGTGTGTGTGTGTGTGTGTGTGTGTGTGTGTGTGTGTGTGTGTGTGTGTGTGTGTGTGTGTGTGTGTGTGTGTGTGTGTGTGTGTGTGTGTGTGTGTGTGTGTGTGTGTGTGTGTGTGTGTGTGTGTGTGTGTGTGTGTGAACTTTCCCACGTGTACATATTAGCGATTACACTATCATTGCGGAGGTGGGTTGAACGTAAAAATTCGTGTATATGTAGCGTAACTCGAACATTCAGGAACCACAAGGGACATTAGAACGTTTTCATCAATGTCTCAAGTCAATGCTAAAAAAATAGTGCAATCAATCCTCTTCTGATTGGGATGAGGGGTTACTACTAATGCTGTTCGCAGTCAGAGAGACGGTTCAACAGTCATTAGGATACTCTCCCTTTGAACTGCTCTATGGGCGCCAGATAAGAGGGCCCCTCAAGGTTATAAAAGAACAGGGGTACCAGGATTCCCCTCAATATCCTAACCAGACAGTGGATCAATTCTTGGATAAATTAAAAAGTCAACTCTCAACAAAAAATGAAGGCCCATTTTGATAAAAAGGTTAAAGCTAGGAAATTCAATCCAGCTGATGAGGTATTTCTTCTCTTACCAGTCCCAGGGACCTCTCTTTCTCTCAAATTCCAGGGCCCTTATGTAGTTTCTCATCGGCAGGATAAGCAAAATTACGTAGTCCTCATTCCTGACCGTCGTAAAGACTCTAGACTTGTTCACATCAATCTAATGAAAGAGTACGTCCGTAGAAAGCCTACTGATGTGCTAGAGACCAGTATCATGCCTTGTAAAATCCCCCCTTACCGATGACCTTAACTTTCGAGAGATCGATACGACTCCTCTCAAGTCCAACTCTGCCCTCCTCAAAGACCCTAGTAAGTGTCTTGAGGACTTAGATGAAACGAAACGGGAAAGCATAATTCGGTTATTCGAGAAACACCCCTCTGTCTTCTCGGATAAACCAGGACTGTGCACCACCATTATTCATGATATAGAACTGCATTATAATACCCTTCCTACCCATCAGGCTTCTTATCGCCTCAACCCCCACAAGGCAGAAAGATGAAGAAAGAAGTGGCCTACTTGTTGGAAAACGGACTAGCTGAACCTAGCTGCTCCCCCTGGGCATCGCCGGCGCTTCTAGTTCCGAAGAAAAGTGATGGCAAG
>NC_134778.1:35205842-35220842 GCF_046742065.1 Oratosquilla oratoria | reverse complement strand
CAAGCTCGATCGAAGAAGATGTTGAACGCTTGTGGATGATGGAAAATGAATGTGAAGATAGGGCACCATCTCAGAACGACCAGAAGGTTATCAACCTTTGGGATAAGGAAACGCGATACGAAGATGGGCATTATGTACTGCCAATACCTTGGCGAGGTGAGCCAAACTTGCCCAATAATCGTGACGTCGCCGAGAGACGATTAAGAAGTTTATACAAAAGGTTGATGAAATCCGGCACATTGAATGTATACTCTGAGAATATTTCAGATTTGATCAAGAAGGGGTATGCAGAGTATGTTCCCGAGATTGATATAAAGAGAGATGACGGTAAAGTGTGGTACCTACCGCATCATGCCGTTACGAGCGAAACCAAACCAGGTAAGGTGAGAGTCGTATTCGACTGTGCTGCTCAAAAGAACGGAGTCAGTCTGAACAGTCAGTGCCTACAGGGCCCAGATCTGAATAATAAGTTGATTCACGTGTTACTCAGGTTTCGCCAATATCATTACGCCATCACGGCCGACATTGAGGCTATGTATCACCAAGTCAAAATTCCCATTAGCGATAGAGACGCTTTAAGGCTCCTATGGTATGTTAGCGATGAAATAAGAGAGTTAAGAATGACCTCGCATCCCTTTGGCGGAATATGGTGCGCTAGTAGTAGCACCTATGCCTTGCGGAAGGCTGCAGAGGACATGCAACCTTGTGAGGAAGTAAAAGACACGCTACTCCGGTCATTTTACGTTGACGATATGTTGAAGTCCGTAGCGTCACCTCAAGAGACAATTGAGGTAATTGAAGATACTAGAAGTGTCCTCAGACACGGAGGGTTTAACTTAACCAAATTCATGATTAATGACGTCAAATTGCTAGAGAGCATCGATGAGCAAGACAGGGCTAAGGAAGCAAAGGAAATGACACCCAATATGCATAGCAAAGTGCTTGGGATTAAATGGGACGTCGAGAACGACTGTTTCTTTTTCGTTAGTAAGGGTGTTCAAACACAGAATGTGACTAGACGAGTTATGTTGAGTCAACTTGCTTCGACTTACGATCCTTTAGGTTTAGTTTTGCCAATCATTGTTCCAGCCAAGATTTTGTTCCAGGAGGCGACTAGGCTTAAGATGTCTTGTGACGAAAATATTCCTATATCTTTGTGTCAGAAGTGGTTGAAATGGATAACTTCACTATATGAAATCTCGAGACTTCGCTTCCCTAGATGCGTTTTGCCTTTAGAGTGGAATGGCTGTACTTCAGAATTACATCATTTTTGTGATGCAAGTGAGGTCGCATTTGGTGCTTGCACTTATCTCAGGACAATAGATCAAGATGGGAAAGTACACGTAGCTCTGCTAGCCAGTAAAGCGAGAGTAGCTCCCATCAAAGGAGTTACTATACCAAGATTGGAAATTTCGGCTGCCGTTGAAGCAGCCAAATTAGATGTTGTTGTTAAAAGAGAGTTGGATATCCCCTTGCTCAAATCTAACTTCTGGTCTGACAGTACTATAGCTCTGGCATATATACAGAACGAGACAAGAAGGTTCAAGACTTTTGTGGCGAATCGTGTCACACTCATCAGACAGGTTTCAGAGGCTAATCAGTGGCATCATGTTAGTGGTGATGAGAATCCTGCAGATGTACTATCTTGGGGATGCTTTGTAGACAATTTGCCAGCTTCTTGGTTTAATGGTCCTCCCTTCTTGTCGAATTACAAGTGTGCATGGCCAGCACAAGATAATCTTGTAGGACACCTTCAGGATGAAGACCCGGAGGTGAGGCGTGAGGTATATCCCACGAGTATCGTACAGACGTGTCAGTCGGGCGTCACCCAACACCCGATCGACACGCTGATTGAGCACTATTCAAGCCTTTACAGATTAAAGAAGGCCGTTGGTTGGTGGTTAAGGCTAATACAATTTCTTAAGAAGAAGATTCCGCAAAATTCACCACTTGAAATTCATGAACTAAAGCACGCGGAAAATCTGATTGTCAAACATGTTCAAGGGCGTGCTTATTTTCATGAAACCAAGAGCATTGAAGCAGGGAAAACTGTGTTAAAGTCCAGCTCAATATATAAACTGTCTCCTATTCTTATAGATGGTCTGTTAGTAGTTGGTGGTAGACTCAAGCATGCGGCATTGAATGGGCAAGCTATAAATCCTGTGATCCTCCCTCATAACCACAGGTTGTCTACATAAATTGTACGTGATTGCCATAATTCCTCTCATGTAGGAGTGGAATGGACACTCAGTCGGGTGCGTAAGAAATTCTGGATCATACGGGGTAGAAAATTGGTGAAACGCGTCAAAATGGATTGTATAGTTTGCAAGAGATTATACGGGGCCCCCATGAACCAGAGAATGTCTGACCTCCCTCCCGAGAGGTGTGAACCCGGGGGGCCAGCCTTTAGGTACGTAGGAGTAGACCTGTTTGGACCCTTCCATGTTAAAGTCGGGAGATCAGAAATGAAACGTTACGGGTGTCTGTACACGTGTTTTACTACGAGAGCTATTCACATTGAGAAGCTTGATAGCTTACAAACTGACGCATTCATCAATGGTTTCGTACGCTTCACAGCGAGGCGAGGTTACCCCAGTAAGGTGTGGTCAGACAATGGTACTAACCTAGTAGGAGCGAGGGCTGAATTAGCACGCAGTGTACGAGATCTGGACCGGTCCTTGATCGTAAGGGAAACACGTCGATGTGACGTTGAGTGGTCGTTCAACCCGCCTTCCGCGTCACATCACGGAGGCGTTTGGGAACGTATGATAAGGTCTGTACGTAAAGTACTGTTCGCTTTAGTCATCAAATGCCCCAGGATGATTGATGATGTTTTGCAAACCCTCTTCTGCGAAGCGGAAAGTATAGTCAACAGTAGGCCACTTACTAAATGCAGTGATGATGCAAGTGATGAGAGTCCGCTGACTCCCAATCATCTGTTACTCCTCCAAGGAAACTCCCCACTATCTTGGGGAGCCTTTCACGATGCCGATCCTTACCGCAAACATTGGCGTCACGTGCAACATTTAGCCAAACAATTTTGGAAAAGGTGGGTTAGTGAATACCTAGTGGAATTGCAAAGAAGGCAGAAGTGGAACTCTGAAAGCCCGAATCTTTCAGTCGGGGATTTAGTGCTTATAATGAATGAAAACTCGCCCCGCGGTTCTTGGCCGCTGGGGAGAGTCCAGGAAGTGCGGGTGAGCAGAGACGGATTGGTTCGTAGTGCCCGTTTGAAAACTCAATTCAGTGAGCTCACCCGACCCATTACAAAACTTGTATTGCTTGAAGGTTCTTTGTAAATGTTTTGTGTTCTGTCATAGATATATGTATGTGATTTTTATTTATTTATTTATTTATTTATTTATTTATTATTATTATTTTTTTTGAATCGTAAGATTCAAGGTGGGGGAGTGTTACGTCCATAGACGTAAATTTATGTTGCTGATTTCATTGTATAAAAATCAGGAGTGGAATGAATAATTTGTATTGTACGTCCGTTAATGTCACGGTATAATTTTGTGTATCGTACGTCCGTTAATGTCACGGTATAATTTTGTGCATTTTACGTCCATCAATTTAGTGTCACAGTACGATCAGTTGTACAATTTCCCCCCGTCACCGGCATCGACTTGGTTGAGTGTGGGAGAAGTTGTGGGTAGATGGTGTGTGGGGGCCAGCATATCAAGGTCGTCTTCTCTAACTGGCATTAGTCAGAGTCGCCCAATGTGTGGGTTATATGCAGTTAGAGGAAGGGACAAGTCACGTGTAATGTCGCAATCCTCCACTTCACCATTGTAATGTCAAACGAGTCAACGGACGTAGGGGGACCTATGGGAGACGCACAAGTCGGTGAGTGATTGCTTTAGTATATGATGTCAATTCACTGTCAAATTTATGATGTGAGTTACGACTCAACGTATTGATTAACACTTGTATATTTTCTGTTATTAATTGGCATTTATGTATTTTTTGTAATGTTGTACAAGTTCTTTGACAATAAAAACATTCTTTTTAGAATGACCTGCAGTCAGCGTCCATTCGGAGCTCCATTTATTCCCTACGTATCATAAGAAGACAATAATTTGCCGACAATACCCTACAATGTGTATATGTGTATATGTGTATATGTGTATGTGTGTATGTGTGTATGTGTGTATGTGTGTATGTGTGTGTGTGTGTGTGTGTGTGTGTATGTGTGTATGTGTGTATGTGTGTATGTGTGTATGTGTGTATGTATATATGTATATATGTATATATGTATGTTAGGGTGTTTCAAACCCATAGGGTAAAATTGCAAGGTGCGTGTATACTTTCAGCTGCATGTTGCCCTGTTTCCTAATTATATAAGCTGAAATTGTGCCAAATTATGCAATGATCTGTGAAGATTTAAAGGTCGCTCATATTGTTCACTTTTTAAGCCCATGCAAAAAAATACCTAATTTTCTCTTCTCATATTCTTGTAGAACGCAGGTGAACTTTGAAATGGCTAGACGTCGTGCAGCATCAGTTTGGCTCCTTGGACATTCTGAGGAAGAACTTACTGGTTCCAGACTCCCGTCCAATGATCAAGTTCTAAAGCACTTCTTTTACCATCACCTCGACTTGAAGTGCACGAAGTCCGAGAGCGCGAAGGCAGTTGTGGAAGCAGTTTTTTTGTTCTGGGCGAAAGCCCAAATCCCTACAACAACGCTATTTTACGCCAAAAAGAAGCTTACAGACCTGGTTACGAAATACGAAGGTCTCAAGAAGAATCGTCTGAGGGATTCGGAGAATCAGCGCATGAAGGAACAAATGTTTTGTGATGACTTAGATGAAATCTTCGACGTTGCTCACAAAGATGCGCTGATAATGATGAAAAATGAAGAAGATAAAGCCTTCTTGTTGAGCCAACGAGAGGATCGTTCCCAGTCGAGCATGGCTGGAATTGACATGGATCATTTAAAGTCTCTTGAGAAGAAAAAGAAAAGGGCTGAAGTAGAAGACAAACGCAAGAAGAAATCTGAGGCGGAAAAACGACTAACCGTCGAAGTCGTCAGCTCATCGACACTAGCTGATTCCAGTTCGTCTTCAGAGTCCTCTGCAGATGACTCCTTTCAAATTCACAGTCACCAAAAAAGAAAGAAGTCGGATGCTATATCTGCAGGTCCATCGATTCCCAAGAATATCTTCTTGAAACCTGAAGTTACGGCGGCTCTGGATCGTACTGGCGTGTCTCACAGGAAAGCAATGCACCAACTGGGGGCTCAGGCAAAGTCTATTGGTATTGACATCGAACAAATCACTTTGTCTCAGAGTTCGATTTACCGGTACCGGAAAAAGAACCGTGAAGAAGCAGCAACCAGCATAAAGGCTGACATCATGACAAGAATTCCACGTGATACACCTCTCGTGTTGCATTGGGATGGCAAGCTATTGCCTGACATAACTGTAGCAAGTTCTGGTCGGGAGAAGGCTGAAAGAATCGCAATTCTTGCCTCAGGAGATGGCGTTGAGTTCCTCCTTGGTGTTCCCAAAATTGGATCTAGTTCGGGTACAGATCAAGCCAATGCATGTCTGTCTGCTATCAACGATTGGGGCCTGTCACACCAAATCAAGGCTATTGTGTTTGACACAACAGCCTCAAACACAGGTTTGCTTCAAGGCGCCTGTATCAAAATTCAAGAGCAACTACAAAAGGAGCTTGTTTGGTTGGCCTGTCGGCATCACGTGTACGAAGTGATCCTTGCTGATGTGTTCCGTTCTGCCTACGGTCCTTCTTCCGGACCAAGTATCCCATTATTTTCACGTTTTCAAGATCTGTGGGGAAACCTCGACAAAAGAAACTTCAAGACAGCAGAGGATGATGAAGAAATCTTGGCAAACTTCGTGGGTGATTGGTCCGTACCTCGTGAGGAAGCAATGCGACGTCTTGAGGTTGCCCTGAGGTTAACTGCAACAAGAGATGATTATCGGGAACTTACTACTCTTGCCTACATCTTCCTTGGAGGTACTCCACCGGGTGGAATTTCCTTTCGTGCTCCAGGTGCTTTCCATCATGCAAGATGGATGGGAAAATGTATATATTGTATAAAAATATTCCTCTTCCATGATCGGTTTCCTCTGACGGAAGGTGAACTGAAAGCAGTTCGAGATATTTCCCTGTTCGCCGCCCTGTGCTATGTGCCATTTTGGAATGAGTCACCAATCGGTCCCTATGCTGCCAAGAATGATATGGATATGATGAAACTCATGCAACATGGAATCCCAAATGAAAAACTTGCCAAGGTTGCCTTCACAGCTTTTAAACGTCATCTTTGGTATATTTCAGAGGAAGCTGTGGGACTTTCCCTGTTCGACGATCGTATCTCACCTGATGAAAAGCGGAAAATGGTGGACAATATGTCTCTGCCTGCAAAACCAAAAGGATTGAAGAGGGTCGATGGAAAAACATTTTCGACACGGATTTCCCTCCCTGAATTTTTTACGATGAAGACAAAAAGTATATTTCCTGTGATTCTGTCAGAAGAACCTGAATTCCTTACGAAAGATCCATCTTCTTGGGAAAATGATGATTTGTATCGTCGCTTCGAAAAAGCAGCACATGAGCTGAAGGCTGTGAATGACTGTGCTGAGCGGGCCATTTCTCTTATCCAACAATTTAACACTGTTATTACCAAAGATGAAGATCAGCGACAATTTCTTTTAAGAGTTGTGCAAGAGCACCGGAAGGAGATTCCACTGCCAAAAAAATCAGCTTTCAAATGATCATGTTTCATTGGCTTTTTTAAAGAGTTTTATTTCATTTGTTGTTTGAAGAGTTGTGCAAAAGCACTGGAAGGAGATTCCACCGTCAAAAAAATCAGCTTTCAAATGATCATGTTTCATTGCCTTTGTTTAAAAGAGTTTTATTTAATTTGTTTCATTTTTTTGAAGAGAGAAATAAAAATAAATTTAATGAAATGTCATTTGTTTTATTTTCTCATTTTTTCAACTTTTAAAATAAAGCAAACTTTTTGAGCGACCCCTAAATATTCAGCTACCCCCTAAAAATTTTGTGTGAACATTGCATTATTTGATACAAAAGAAGGCAGCATACAGCTGAAACAAAATTCGTATTTTAATTTTTTTGAAACACCCTAATATACATATATATATATGTGTATATGTGTATATGTGTATATGTGTATATGTGTATATGTGTATATGTGTATATGTGTATATGTGTATATGTATATATGTATATATGTATATGTATATATGTATATATGTATATATGTATATATGTATATGTATATATGTATGTATATATGTATATATGTATATGTATATATGTATATGTATATATGTATATGTATATATGTATATGTATATATGTATATGTATATATGTATATGTATATATGTATATGTATATATGTATTTGTATATATGTATATGTATATATGTATATGTATATATGTATATGTATATATGTATATGTATATATGTATTTGTATATATGTATATGTATATTTGTATATGTACATATGTATACACCTCATATAAAAGACGAGTAATATAACCCCAGTCATATAACCCACTTCCTCACTCACTGTCCACCACAAGCATCAAACGCCGACTCAGCATCACGAGGTCCAGTAAAATACACAAATCGCTGACCCATCAATCTTTAGCAGCGCGACCACCAGACAACACACACACACACACGAACGCACACTTATAAGTGCAGTCGACCACCAACTCACAACATTGTTGAACAACAATGGAAATATTATATAATAAATAAATGGGATGTAATCAATAATTAGTATAAGAATACTGGTTGTGGGAGACCAAATACTCCCATTGAAAACAATGTAAATATAATTGCTGGGACCTGGAAATATTGCATATTCAGCGTTTCCGGTGAATGAAACCCTAGACGCACCGGGCAGGACGGCAGTCGGTGTGATAGCGGGTGTTGTGCAAAAGGTGTTATAAACAGTTGACAGTATAGAATCCAAAACACATATAACCTATGTAGTGTATTTGTGAACCAAGTGAAAGGTTTGAATAAAAACCAATGAAACTGTACTGTGAGTTTGAAGAAACCACCAGAGTTCCGTAAAATGTATCCATTCAACACCAGTTGACGATACATTACTGGTGGCTCGCGGTGGCCACAACCACGTCTCCAGAACTCGCCACAACTACCAGAAGAAATACTATCGAAGACTCGTCCTACACACCCCTCTACACAACAGACGGTACCTACTCCAAACTTCGCAGTAATAGAAGCGGTGGTGAAAATTACCTTTTTCTCACCACCTGGTGGCAGCCATTTTCTCAAGATTTTCTCTACAAGCAAACCCACACCTTGCACAATACCTACGTTATCGCCACCGACTCCACATTATCCACCCGCCTCTAAATAAGGTAAACTAAACACATCCTTTCAAAATACTTGGTATTATTCCCCTCCCTGATACTGCCTTTCTTCCCTTTTTTACGAGAACATCAACGAAGCACTACCCTCATCAAGAGATATTTCCACACACCGCTCATCTCTCCCCAGTACCCTATTTCTATGGTGACGTTACGCCCCTCTCAACGCGTAACTACAAACAAGTCTACGGACCGCCACAGCCACACCTGATGGACCGGAAGCACATCGATATAATTATCGATAACCGGGAATATACCCATAAAGGTACCCTATGATTACATATATATATAACCTATGTAAGTTTTAGTGATTTAATAATTCAACAACATTATCTTATTATAAAACTAAGCCACTTAATTAAGTTACACAACTAAGTTAAAATCATTTTTGCATACTTCCATCTTATACTGTACCAATTTATTATTTAAAACACTGTATTTTAAATATATTTCTCAATAACTCTTATAATCACATAATTTTTTGCCAATATCAAATAATTCTTCTTCACAATATTTTATATAACCTTTTACACTGTATATCCTATATATATATATATATATATATATATATATATATATATATATATATATATATATATATAAATCAAATACCAATTTCACATATTCCTAATACCATTTCATATTTATAGATATGCAATAACTTTTACTAGATTTGACTATTACATAATATCACATTCATATGTATTCTTACAGTTAAGTAATTCTTGTCTAAACTATATATATATTTATATATACAATAACCGTTAATTGCTTTCACTACGTACCACCCATTTATATTTTACATAGAACTTAGACATTTTTATAAAAGTAACTTACCTTTCATAATTACTACTGTTAACCAGCTATATATGTACAGATATAATTATTATTATACTATAATTTGCACAATATTTAACCCATTATTATTATTGCCATATTTACATTTTTACCATTTATATTTATATGTTCTTATATGTAACACGTTTCATATTATATATAAATGTTGACATCCCATACCCCCCTCCTTTATCTAAGCATAACATATTACCCTTAGTTACTGTATACCTATTATTCCTATTTTAACTATTTTATCTTAGACTACAAATCAAACATAACTATTAACTAATACATACTTCGCTAGTTAACGACAAACATGGCGACTGGAACAAGAAGTAAAGTCATTCAAAAGATGCATAACGTCCTGTCAAGATCCAAAGAGGAGAAACAACCACAGGACATATCCAATGACAAAGAGGAAATACACACAGAAGACTTAACTGACAATGACAAACCAGACGATTTTTACCTATATCCAAAGGTTGACAGTCCCTCTAAACAGTTAACCAATGACCAGTTAAATAATCCTGACAAAACTGCTCCTAAGGCAGGTACTCCAATAGCTCCTCTTTATGAGAACGATGTCCTACCTTTTTTCAACCAACCTCCTCAAGTAGACCCCTCCAACCCCTCTCAACCACAACAACCCATTCAACCCACTCAACCAACTCCTCATATTACTCCTCCTAATATCATACCTTTCAACCAGCCTCCTCAAGTAGACCCCTTTCACCCCTCACAACTACAACCACCCATTCCTCCCATCCAGCCAAATATGCAAACTACACCTCCTATAAACCATAATCCGTCCAACCCCCATATCCCAACACATAATAACCCCCCTCCCATTCAGCTGCAGTACCAAAACTTTCCCTTTCCTTCCCCCCATACCCCATCTGGTCAAGCCCACTCCACACCATACCACCAACCACCACCTAACCTTCCTCCAAACCCACAATATTATCCTTACCCACAACCTCAACCAACAATAATTAACAACTATCAAACCATAACCCCCCTCACAGAAATCCCAACCTTTTCCCAAGATAGTGGACTATCCATTACAGACTTCTTGACAACATGTGGCCTGTTTTTCTCAAAGAACCAACACTACTCTGAGACAGATAAAATAAATTTGTGCCGTCAGAAAATAGACCCATCTGACATTTGCCGTTCAAAGGCAAGGATGCTAGACATTTTAGTTGCATGTGGAATCACATATCAGGAATATAAACACCACCTTCTTAATGTCTTTCACAACAAACAAGTAAACAACATCTCCTTCCTTCTCACTTTCCTCAATAACACTAGAGTCCAACCACATTCCGTTACGAACATTATGGATTTCGTAGCAAAGGGAATTAAAGAAGTCAGAGAGGACCTAGAGAATAACTCTCCTTGGACCCACACTGACCAATTTGGTCAAAATGTAATGACAACAAAAAACTTACTAACATTCTTTGAGATAGGTTTCTATCTCTCCCAACTCCCTCCAAAGTGTTTAAAGGAAGCCTCCAAAAGGGAACTAGACACTAGAAACCCTCTAGCTTATACCTATATCTTAGACATCATCAATGCTTGCAATGTATCTTTAGACACCCCCCACTATCTCCCCAGACTAAATAGCCTTCACTCACAGCACCCCCCTCCCACCAATCAAGAACAACCTTCTAAGTGGTGCTCCTACCATTCATCAACCAGTCACAACACAAGAGATTGCATACAAAAACAACAAATACAAACACAGGCACCACGCCACCCTATCCCTTGCTCAGTTCATGGAACCATTTCCCACACCGATGCCCAGTGTCGAACACAGCAACAACAATACCCGCAGGTACAACACCACCCCATCCCTTGCTCAGTGCATGCTACTACCTCGCATACGAATGCTCAGTGTCAAGTTCAGAATCAAAACAAACAAGTTCCACCCCCCTTTAAACCTCCACTCCTACCTACACCAACACATCCAAACAAATACTGCAGCCTACACAAAACAACAACTCACTCCAACGAAGAGTGTTACCTACAGAAATCACAACCACAACCTCATCAGAGAACTAACCAACCATTCACCAACCCTCGACACACCCCTCGACAAACAGCTCCCTCCCACACAACACGCACAACCCAACACCGATTGGGGGAACGTGTACCAGCCTCACGCACCAAACCACCATAGGAATATCTCATACACAACACAACTACCTCACCCTAGAAGGGAGTTTAGATCAACTCACAGTTGACATGATGGTTGATACAGGAACAAACCTGAACATCATCCCAAGAGCTCTCTATGAAGCATTAAATGACCCATCCCAAATTCAATTTTCCAATATGGAAGGACTCCTAATAGAAGGGAGCACCATTTCTCTACACGACACCATAGACTTAAACATTGAAGTCAATAATTATAAGGCAGGTTTCACACCTTTCCACATAGCTGACGAATGGAGTCTCGATCAACAACGTATAATAGGATTAAAATCATTGAGGACATGGAAAACTATTATAGACCTAGACAAAAATAACATCAGCTTCACAGATGTAAATGATGAGCCAACTGTCACTGAGACACCCGACTCAGACACGCAACCTCTCTCATGTCTCCTTTCCTCAAATACTCCAATTCCAACTAACAACTATTCCTTCCGACCACCCCCTTATGTCACCTCAAAGGCATTGATGTCTAACACAGTCATCATACCCCCTAGACATTCAATAACAGTTCCACTATACATACCCGGAGCAATCGAACATCAGGACGTCATAATCGACTCAGACACGTCCAGGCTTAACAACATAGCCATTGAGTCCTCCTGGGATACAATATCAGACAATAAACATACACTAGCTATGTTAACAAACATGTCAGACCAACACCGTAAAATCAGGAAGAATACAAACATTTGCGCAGTCCACCTCCATAATTCCCCTATCCAGGAACCACTGCCACAACACATCAACCAAGTGAGACCAACACAACCCCTTTCCCCTATCCACCCAGACCAAATCACGACATCAGCTACCGGAGAAACCCATAGTGAACTGTTAACCCTCCTACAAAGGAATAGATCAGTATCGCCTTAGAAGGTGAACCACTAGGCAAATGTGATATTATCAAGCATCACATCCAAATCCCCCCTAACACCCCCCCCTTCATACACCCCCGCTTACCGCATACCTCACAGTAGGAAATCCCAAGTCAATGACAGTGTCCAAGAGATGATACACCAAGGCGTCATTTCCCATTCAGACTCCCCATGGAACAGTCCCCTCTTCTTGGTCCCTAAGAAAGATGGAACCTTACGCCCTGTGGTGGACTTTAGAAAAGTCAACCACCTCACTCAATCTGACCCACACCCCCTCCCCGCCATGCAAGATGTACTACAATGCATTGACAACGGGAATACAGTTTTTTCCACAATTGACCTTAAGTCAGCCTTCTGGCAGGTGGAATTAACAGATGAGTCGAAAGCCATAACAGCTTTCTCCACTGATAAAGGGCATTTCCATTTTCAACGGATGCCCTTTGGCTTAAAAAACGCCCCCTCAACCCAACAAAGGTTGATGACCCGGATTTTCAGTGACATGATAGGAGTCTCATTGTTCGTCTACTTAGACGACCTCATCATTTACAACCCCACACAAAGAGACCATCTTCACACACTAGAGGTTGTCCTAAAACGACTCAAAAACACTGGATTAAAAGTCCAACTAGGAAAGTGTAAATTCCTACAGACGGAACTCACCTTCCTAGGTCATAAGGTAGATGCCAGAGGTATCCATACCAACACAGACAAGATAGAAGCTATAAACAAATTCCCAACACCCAAAAACACAACCCAAACTAGAAGCTTCGTAGGTCTTGCATCATACTACAGACACTTTATCCGAAACTTTGCTGATATTGCTTCCCCTCTGACCAAATTCACAAGGGAAGGCGAGCCATTTCAATGGTCAGAAGCAGAACAGCAAAGTTTCGACACTCTCAAACACGCACTCACCACAGCCCCTGTACTAGTTTTCCCTGACATGAAGAAGGAATTCCTTCTTTACACAGACGCCTCCTCTGTAGGAATAGGCGCAGTCTTACAACAAAAGGACGACAATGGCAAAGAGCACCCCATAGCCTACGCAAGTAGAGTCCTCAACAAGGCTGAAAGTAATTACTCCACAACACACAAAGAAGGGTTAGCTATCGTTTGGGCACTCAAACACTTTAAACATCTCATTCTAGGGTACAATATAAACATCTTTACAGACCACCAACCCCTAGTTTACCTTTTCAACACAAAAGACCTCCACGGGAGAATTGCTAGATGGAAAACCACCTTACTAGACTTTGATCCCAAGATAACATACTTAGCCGGGAAAGCTAATGTAGTGGCAGATTCCTTGAGCAGACAAAACCACATCAACCCTGTCACCCAAACCACATGTATACCTATGCAAGAACTTAGGGATGAAACAGACAGTGACCCAATATGGTCCCCAATAAAACAGCATCTCATTTCACAAACCCCCTTACACTCCCGACCACCTGTCCCTATTGAGGAACTCAAACTGGTCGACGGAGTCATAAGGAGAACCATTAACACAAGAGAGGTTACTGTTATCCCCAGAGCCCTTGTCCCCAAGGTCCTACACATATTGCACGACAGTGCAATGGGAGGCCACACGGGCAGGGATAAGACACTAAACAGGGCTAGGCACACATACTACTGGCTTAACATGAAAAGAGATATAACCACACACATAGATTCTTGTGTAACTTGTAACCAATTCAGAGGCCCTGACCCGAAACAAATCCACATTAAAGACATCCCACTCCCTGCTGAGCCATGGGAAACACTTGGCATTGACCTACTGAAAATGCCAACGAGCCATCAAGGTTCCAACTATGTACTCACAGCAGTAGAATATTTCTCTAAATACACAATCTTAATACCACTCCAAGACAAAACAGCAGAGACTGTAGCCAAAGCCCTAGTCAACAATATCTTTTGTAGATACAACATACCACACACAATGTTATCTGACAATGGCTCAGAATTTAAAAATCAGGTGATGCGCGAAATAGCACACCTGTACAACATTGACCAAACATTTGCCACTGCATACCACCCACAGGGAAACGGCCTGACTGAGCGAACAAATCGCAAGGTCCTAGAGATTCTCAGACCCTTGGTCAACGACCTCATGGACAGTTGGGATGATTGGCTACCACAGGTACAAGCCAGTATCAATAGCACAGTCAATTCCGCAACAAAGATGTCCCCACATGATATCATTTTCGGCCAACCAATGCGCCTACCCTACCAAATATTCACCCCCCCCACCCTTATACAACCTAGATAACCTCGCACACTGCATCAAAAGAGGTATGCAAACCACTTACAAACAAGTTAGAGCAAACCTGAAAGAAGCCCAGGAGAAGACAAAGACAAAACAACACAAACGCTCAATTCCACTTGACATAGCACTTGGCGACTCAGTCATGGTAAAAGACTCAAGTAGGACAAACAAACTCAAACCCAAATTCCTAGGCCCCTTCACAGTCACAAGTTCACTCCCTAACAATGTTTTCCTACTAATAGATCCTTCCGATCACACCACCTTCACCATACATGGAGAGAAGTTGAGAAAGGTCAAACTGAACCTCGACCCAATCTCACCTCCCACCCACAACCCACCTACCACAGACACACACCAATCACCAAAACGCAAGTCTCATCCCATGACTCTGCGTACAAGCATT
>NC_134778.1:35145842-35200842 GCF_046742065.1 Oratosquilla oratoria | reverse complement strand
CTTATACATTGATAGAATGGGACCAATATATATTGAAATTACAAAAAAAAACAAACAAAAAAAGATATGGAGTGCACGGAGAGGTCATAATAGCAAGTTGGAGGAGGTGGGAGAGGAACTACTGGAAAAAAAAAAAAGGAGAGAAGGGGGGAAAGAGGAAGAAAGTAGGTTTGGACGGAATAGAGTGAGAACTAGAGGGATGTAAGGGAGTGGAGTGAGAAATAATGGAGGATAAGAAAGTGGAGAGGAGTGGAGGGAAGTGGAGCGGAGTGGAGAGAGATGTGGAGTACTCCCGTCACGCTGGTTGAGACCCGCCTAGGGGTCGACTATGTTTAGCGCGATTGAACAAAGCTCACTACATCGGCGCGGCCGATGGTGTGGCGTTCTCATGGCACCGACGTGCCTGTCATGGAGCGGCATCACAAACCCACCTCCCCGGGGGTCGAAACTCAACAGTGCCACATAATACAAGTCTTTGCATTACAAGAAAGAACCAGAATGAGATGCTCTACGAATATATCTATAAAACTAATTTCTCCCGTTCTAGATTTTTCTTCTATATTCTTTTCACACACACACACACACACACACACACACACACACACACACACACACACACACACACACACACACACACACACACACACACACACACACACACACACACACACACACACACATTTTAAAAATAGTTTAGATAAAATGAGATATGAAGACGGTACCCCACGAGCATAGCTCCCCTTCCCGTAAAATACAACTAGGTAAATACAACTAGGTAAATACACACACGCGACTCAGTGGCGCGGATGGTAGAATCTCCGACTGTCACTACGGCGGTCCGCGTTCGAATCCTGCCCAGGGCTGAAGTAATTTCAGTATCGCTGCGCTTCGAATCGTTACTTCAACTCTCGTGGGCGGGGAGTTGGGTGTGTGTGTGCGTGTAAAGTCACAGAATTACCCATAGATCGGTCATACGAGCTCTGAGCTCTCTTCCGAGAGGGAAATAGCTGTCGATCACGAGTCCAACACGTGTTCCAAAGACCATGGTGAATACACACACACACACACACGCACACACACACACACACACACACACACACACACACACACACACACACACACACACACACACACACACGACTCCGCGGCGTGGTTAGTAGAGTCCCAGTCTGGCAGTACGGAGGTGCCGGCGGTATCTGGTTCGAATCCTGCCCAGGGTTGAAATTATTTCAATATCGCTGCGCTTCGAGTCGTTACTCCAACACTCGTGGGCGGGGAGTTGGGTGTGTGTGCGTGTAAGGTCATAGCATTACCCATAGATCGGTCATACGAGCTTTGAGCTCTCTTCCGAGAGCGAAATAGCTGTCGATCACGAGTCCAACACGTGATCCAAAAAACCAAGTTGAACACACACACACACACACACACACACACACACACACACACACACACACACACACACACACACACACACACACACACACACACACACACACACGGTATATCGAGTCCTTGAATGTACCAAGTTTCAAATTCTGCATGCGCACACACACACACACACAAACACACACACACACACACACACACACACACACACACACACACACACACACACACACACACACACACACACACACACACACACACACACACACAGTTGGTAGAACGATGAACTACTAGCATGGTGGTGCGCGTAGTGCTTGGTTCGAATCCTGCCCAGGGCCGAAATTAATTTCGGTACAGCTGCGCTTCGGGTCGTTACTCTGACTCTCGTGGGCGGGGAGTTGGGTGTGTGTGTGTGTGAAAGGTCATAGCATTACCCATAGATCGGACCTACGAGCTCTGAGCTCTCTTCCAGGAGGGAAATAGCTGTCGATCACGAGTCGAACACGTGATCCAAAAGACCAAGTGAATACACACACACACACACACACACACACACACACGGCTCGGTGGGGGATTGGTAAAGCACTGGCCTCACAAGCCAGAGAACCGGGGTTCGATTCCCCGGCCGGGCGAAGATAAGTTGGGTTTGTCTCCTTTCACGTGTAACCTCTGTTCACCTAGCAGTGAGTAGGTACGGGACGTTAGCCAAGGAGTTGTGACCTTGCTGTCCCGGTGTGTGGTGTGTGAGTGGTCTCAGACCTACCCAGAGATCGGCAAATAATGAGCTCTGAGCTCACTGCCGTAGGGTGGTATCTGGCTGTCTCTACAGAGACTGCAGCAGATCCGAGGTGAATACACACACACACACACACACACACACACACACACACACACACACACACACACACACACACACACACACACACACACACACACACACACACACACACACACACACACACACACACACACACACACACACACACACACACACACACACACACACACACACACACACACACACACACACACACACGAGAAGGGAGTGTCGGAGTTATTGTGACCAAAATGTAATCTTTTCATCTTATTTCAATTATTATAATTACAAGATCAGTGACAATAATGGATGAAATAAATGAAGAATTCAGTGATAAGAAAACTGCAAAGCGAAGTCTTGACGTACTACAATAGTCCCCACATGGTGTAATTAAAAAAAGAACGTGTCTGAATGAGACCCCAAAAACATACTAAAGATTGGATAGAGGTGTCTTTTCGGGGGTTTAATAGAGAAAATAGTAATATATATAGTGGGCTGGACACGGATAGAGAACCTAGATTTAAAAATATTATAAGAAATAGAGAAATAAATGGGTTGTTAGATGAAATAATTGACCTGAGAAGTGAATGCAAAAGTATATATAAGGAAGTAGCTATATTAAGAAAAGCAAATGAAGAAAATAATAGGGAAATAGATAAATTGAAAATGGAACTAAATAGTATAGGGAGAAAATATAACACTGAAAAATGAAGATATGAATAGGAATGAGGCATTAAAGAAAGAGATGAAGGATCAAATACAGGCGGTGACTGAAAAAGTGGAAGAAAAGATTAAAGAAAATGACTTTCAAGAAATTAAGAAACAGTGGAAGGTGGAACAGGAAAGTCAAAATATATCCTTCAAAGAAATAGTGGAACAACAAGTTAAGGAAAATGCGAAAAAACGGTAATCAAAGTGATTAAAGAGAAAGAAAATTTGGTTAGGGATACAGTAGATAAAAAAAAAAATGCATTGTGATTCATGGTATTAAAGAAAAGCATAATGATCCAAGGTATCAAAGAGAAAGAGAAGAAAAAGAGATCGCAAAAGAGATTCTGAAGGAGATTCAAGAGGAGAATCAAACCCTGGATAAAGAAATCGAGGAAACATATAGGATGAGTAGATACTCAAAAGATAAACAAGATAGGCCACTAAAAGTAAAACTTAGGTCACAATTGATAGCAGAGGAAGCACTATCCAAAACTAGCAAATAGTGAAATTCACAAAAACGTACGGATAAAGAAAGAAATGAGTGAAGAATAAGAAGAAAAAGAAAAGGAGCTTAGAAGCGAAGCAAAAGAAAAGAATGAAAAGAGAACCGGGAATGAAAAGAATTATTTTATTTATTTATTCATTCATTCATTTATTTATTTATTTATTTACTTACTTATTTATTTATTTATTTATTTATTTATTTATTTATTTATTTATTTATTATTTATTTATTTATTTATTTATTTATTTATCTATTTATTTATTTATTTATTTATTTATTTATTTATTTATTTATTTATTTATTTATTTATTTATTTATTTATTTATTTATTTATTTATTTATTTATTTTTGGAAAGTGGTGGACCTGAGGCTGAGAAAATGGTATATCACGAAGAAGGAAACAAACCAGACGGAAAAAGAAGAGAAAAAAAAAAGTTAAAATTAGCCTATACCAACATTGATAAAATGATCTCAGGAATGAGTGAACTGAATGATTACTTACATCGAAACCTGAAATTGTAGACAGAATAGATTACAAAACACCATTAGGATAGAGCGACCATGTACTAATAGAATTACAAAGGATTGCAAAGGCGGAGCATGCCGACAGGAGACCTTTTGGTCCATATCTAGGTCGGATGCGAAAAAATCATAATAATGATAATAGAATTGTAAATAAAAACTATAATAATGTAAATAACAAATAAAATACATAAATAAATGCATAGGTATAGTTAAATAATAAACAAACAGGTAAATAGTAAATAATAATAAATTGACATATAACTAATAATAAATGAAAATCAGACAGACAAATGATAACAAAACAAAAACAATATAAAATAAATTATAATCATTACAGCATCTTGCTTAGGTGTTTATCTAGATGATTCTTAAAGCTTCGAACTTAACTACATTGCACTACCTGTGCAGGAAGTTTATTCCATTCATTAACTACACGGTTGGCGAAGTTGTTTCTACCTACTTCCAAATTGAATCTATTTCCGGACAGTTTGAGACCATTGTTTCTTGTCTGATTCTCATTCAGTGTGAAAATTTTGTCACTTTTGATGTCAATTCCCTTTAAAATCTTAAAGACCTGTATCAAGCCACCTCTGAGTTTACGCTTTTTAGGGAAAAGATTCGTATGTTTTAGTTGATTTTCGTATGATTCATTTTTGATATTTGGAATCAGTTTTGTGGCTCGCCGTTGTACTTTTTCCAGTCTGTCAATGTCTTTAATTAGATTCGGTGACCATACGGAAACAGCATATTCCAAATGTGGACGAACTAACGATTTATATAGGTTGTTAATGAGTGATGGACTTTTGAAATCAAAAGATCGCGCAATCAGTCCTAGAATCTTATTTGCTTTCTCAGAGGCTGAAATACACTGCTTGGATGATTTGAGGTCGTTACTGATAATTACGCCGAGATCTTTTTCACTATCCACTTTTGTTAGCGAATTTCCAAATATCTTGTAATCGTGCTTACTGTTATTTTTACCTATGTGCATTACCTTGCATTTACTTGTGTTAAATTTCATTAGCCACTTTTCAGACCATTGCTGTAATTGATTTAAATATTCTTGAATATCTAATTGGTTTAAGTGATCATTTGCCATTCCGCACAGTTTTGTATCATCAGCAAATTTGGAAACAGTAGATTTTAGTCCATGGTCTATATCATTTATATATACTATGAATAGAAGTGGCCCAAGAACGGAACCCTGAGGAACTCCACTTGTAACATTTTTCCATCTAGAAGTTTTTCCATTTAAAACAACTCTCTGTTTTCGACCATTCAACCAGTTACTAGTCCAACCTAATAGCCTACCACTTATTCCGTGTAAAGCTAATTTAGTAAGTAGTCTTTCGTGTGGGACGGTATCAAAAGCTTTTGCAAAGTCTAGATATATTAAATCTATATTGTTTCTTTTGTCATAATTCGAGATAACTGTGTTGTAGAATTCGAGTAAGTTAGTCACGCAAGAACGTTTCAGTCTGAAACCATGCTGGCTATCATTTATCAAACGGTTACTTTCTAAATGATGTTCGATAGCATCTCTGATGATAGTTTCCATTATTTTTCCTACGATTGAAGTCAAACTTATAGGCCTATAGTTATTTGGTTTCTTTTTGTCACCTTTTTTGAATATGGGAGTAACGTTAGCTAGCTTCCATTCTCTTGGGACATCTCCGGATATGATGGATTTCTTGAAAATAATTTCTAATGGAACAACAATCTCATTTTTCATTTCCTTTAAGATTCTTGGATGCCGACCGTCAGGAGTTTATCTATACACATTTTAATTTTTTCTTCTGTTATACTTACCGTATTGAGTAAGTTTACCCTAGACTTTTCACAGGTTTCAGTTTGGAGTTCACTTTGAGGTGTTTCGTTTACGAATACTGAGCTAAAATAATTGTTTAAGATATTACACATTCCTTCATTTGAATATTCAAGTTGACCGGCAGATAATAGTGGACCAATGTGATTCCTAACAACCTTTTTATCTCTAATGTAACTATAGAATTCTTTGGGATTCTCTTTGGATTTATCAGCGATGTTCATTTCGTATTGTCGTTTTCTTTTTCTTATTGTCTTTTTTAAATCTCTCTGTATTGATACATAACTTTCATAGTCATTAGATGCACCCGAGCACTTATATTTCTTATAAGTCTGTATCTTTTTAGAAATACTTTTTTCAGTTTCTTTGTCGACCCACTTTGGGCGAGCCTGATTTAGGGGACGTCTATCCTTAAAAGGAATGTAAGTATGAATCATCTTAGTGAGCGTATTTTGAAATATTTCCCACATCTGATCCACAGGCCTTTCGCTTAATTTTGCCTCCCAATCTGTAAGCTGAAGCTCCTGACGTAGTCCTATGAACTGAGCTTTACTGAAATCGAGTATTTTAGAAACACAAGTATCTATTCTAAACATTTTTAGGAGTTTGAATCTAACTAAGTTGTGATCGCTATTTGCAACAGATTCACCGACTTCTACATCAGTTACCATGCTTTCGCAGCTAGTGATCAATAGATCGAGTAAGTTTCCATATCTTGTGGGCTCTTTTACATGCTGAATTAGGTAATTGTCACCAAGAAAATCAATTAAGCGACTACCTATATGGCCATGTTCAAGGGTCATCCAATCAATGTCAGTAAAACTGAAATCACCCATTATCAATAAATCCCGGTTGCAGAAACTAGACAGTTCTTGAAATAACAGTTTGTCGTCTGCTAATGATAATGTCTTTGGCCTATATATTACACCTACATTCATTTTTTGTCCATTTGTTTGGGTCAACTCAACCCACAAACTATCATATGCATACTGTTTCACTTTCTCTATAACACAAGCATGAACATTGTTTTTAACGTACAACAGAACACCCACACCTTTCTTGTGGTCTCTATCCTGATGAAAGTGTTTAAATCCCGCAATATTAAATTCAGCTTCGAACTCTGTACCATTTAACCGTGTCTCAGTTATTCCTATCATATCGAGATTTTCGCTTTTGACATACGCCTGTATTTCTTGAAATTTGTTCCTAATACTACGAGCATTAAAGTACATGGTTTTAAGAAACTCGTGATTATTTCTTTTTGACACATTTTGAGTTTCAATATCATATCTTACATTATCATTTTGTTTTTTATTTATACCTTGCTCTATATTATTATTTGGTCCTTCATTGACATTCAATGCCTCATTAATATTTCTCCCATCACGGGCATCTGGTCGATCACGGTCATCCGATCTCTTTTGTACATTTTGTCTCCCTACGTCACCGTGATTCACGCCGGCCTCCCGTCGTTCATTGACATTATGTCCGGCATCCCTTCCTAAAATTATATTTTGTCCTCCAGTGACATTATATCCTACCATGATATATTTTCCTCCACTATGATTACATCCCATCGTGATCTTTTGTCATCCACTGTCATTACATCCCATCATGATATTTTGGCCTTCATTGACATTCTGTCCGGTATCCCTTCATAAAATTATATTTTGTCCTCCACTGACATTATATCCTACCGTGATATTTTCTCCTCCATTATCATTACATCCTATCGTGATTTAGAGTGCACTAATGTCGTAACACATTGGTAAAATTTAAACTTAGAACCCACTGTCGGTGGAAAAAGATAAAAAAGTAAGATGATTGTTCCTGTATATTTCGACCACTCTCTGTGGTCCTCTTCAGCAGAATGATTACAAAGGTATAGTACAAGGATATATACATAGTAATGAGGTACATAAGGGGAGACATGGGAAGACACAGGTGAATATACCCTAGGTGGGGTGATCGTTGTTGGAACCAATAATGTTTGAACATATTTTATTGACTGCTAATGATGTAATACAGTCCGGAATCCAATGACTTTTTGAGATGTTGAAATTTGAGACATCTTTGATGAAAAAAGATTCTATTATTTTTCTCTTAAAGCTACAATTTGATTTAAAAATTATGTCTGCGTTGTCCCAGTCTATGCGGTAGTCTTTGTTGGATGTGTGAACAAACACTGCAGAGTTCTCGTATGCATATTTAACCGAGTTTTTGTGTTCTTTAATCCTGGTGGTGAGGTTTCGTCCGGTTTGACCCCAGTACACTTGATCACAATCCTTACATGGTAATTTATAAACTCCTGGGTTGTTATTATCTTGGGTTCTTCTATGAACATTAACTACTTTGGAAAATAGGCTGTTGGGATAATTAAATGTGAATTTTATTTGTTCAGGAGGAAGTAGTTTAGAAACTTTGTGGATGGAGTCATGGTATGGTAATTTTATACATTTCTTGTCCCAATTGTGTATGTTATGAGTGTTGGAGTTATCTTTGTAATGGCTGGTTTTTGCTTTGCTAAGGGCTTTGAATAAGAACCAATCTGGATGTCCTATTTTCTTTAGTTGTGAGCTTACTTCCTCTAGTTCTTCTTCAAGGTACTGTGGACTACATAGTCTAAGGGCTCTTAGGTACAGACCTGAAGCGACACTGTACTTAACTTTTTCTGGATGGTGGCTAAAGAAGTGTAGATAACTACCTGTGTGGGTTGGTGATATTTTGTCCTCCACTATCATTACTTCCCATCGTGATCTTTTGTCCTCCACTGTCATTACATCCCATTGCGACATTTTGTCGTATGACATTACATCCTAATGTAACATTTCGTCCTCTACCGACATTATATCCTAAAATTATATTTTGTCCTATACTGGCACATTGTTCTACATTAATGCTATACTCTACACTGTTTTCCCAAGTACATTCTATTTCCCCTTCCCTTTGGGCTTCTACCCTAAAAAAGGAACTAGTTCATTACAAACTCCCACAATGAGGTTTGTAAGAACATCTTTGCCTCTGCAGGTAAGATGGATCCCATCAGAAGTGTAAAGGTCATGGCGTCTAGAAAAGAGATACCAAGGATCAAGAAAGTGATATCCCAATTGTGTGCACAACTGCGATATCCTATCATTGATCCCTATGGCTCTACTGTTCCAACACGAGCCTGCGTAGATCCTCGGGAGGATCCCACAGACTACGTGACGGCTCCTACGTTCCTTCATCTCCTGAAGGAGGACCTTGTAATTCCGAACAAGTCCCTCTGATCTCACTCTACCTACATCGTTACTACCCGTATGAACAATCGTAACCGTGTTCTTCCGTCCTTGCTCCCTGATGGACTGGGTACAATCGGCGATCCCACGGCCCGGTTGACATACACGCTTGCAACGTCGCTTAGTCTTCCGCTGCAGGATGTCGTCATAGCCTCGCACCATGGAGTCCCCCACCACCAAGAACTCCTGGTTTTCAGCCACTTCATCCTCCAGTAGAGCAAAACGATTGGCTAGAGCCAGCGGTTGCTCCACAGGGCACACGTCTACCGAACGCGGGCTCGACAAACGGGACCCCACGGAGCGCCACTCGCTCACGGCAGTGACAGTAGGGGAAGAAGTGGAACGCTCTTTGGGTTGTGAGGAGCAAATAGATCTAAGAAGAAATGAGAAACATAGAACAGGAAGACCAATGTATAACAAAATGAGTTTTGAGAAACTTAAACAATTCTTTCGCAATGCAAACTGGGAAAAATTCCTAAATGAAGAAAGAAGGATGGAAAAGAAATGGAGTATACTAAAAGAAATTTATAATGAGGGTGTGATCAAATATGTTCCCCAACAAAAGCAAGAAAGAATATACATAAAGAACTGGTACAACAAAAAATGTAGTGAAGCCAAGGATAAAAGGGACATGGCCTGGAAAAAATGAAAAAGAGCAAATGGCAAACATACATCAAACTAAGAAAAGATTATGTAAAAATATGCAGAGAAGAAAAGAGAAATTATGAAAAGGAAATAATAGAAAAATGCAAGGAACAAACCGAAACTATTTTATGGATATGTGAACGGTAAACTAAAAAACAAACAAGAAATAAAAAAAAAAGCGCCAAGGAAGTCATGAATACACAGAAGAACAAGAAATGGCAGAAGTTATGAGTAACCAATTCAAATCGGTATTCACAATTGAGAACACACCTAACTGTGAGGGAATAGAGAGACAGAAATCCCCCAAATGAAGGAAATAACTATAACAAAAAAGGAAATCAGTGACCAAATAAAAAACCTTGACGTTAGAAAATCGCATGGTCCAGATGGAATTGTAAATTGAATACTGAAGGAATGCGTAGAGGAATTAATAGATAAAATACACACTATAATGAAATGCTCGCTCAAAGAAGGAAAAGTACCACAAGACTGGAAAAATGCAAACAATGTACCAATATATAAAGGAGGAAACAAGGAAAATCCAACTAACTACAGACCGGTCTCCCTAACAAGTACAGTAGCTAAAATATATGAAAAAGTGATCAAAAGTAGATGGGTTAAACATCTGGAAGAAAAATCTATACTAAACCCGAGCCAATTTGGATTTAGACAAGGAAGATCATGTACAACAAACCTAATCTGCTTCTATTCAAGACTAATAGATATAATAGATGAGTGAGATGGATGGGCAGACTGTGCCTATCTAGATCTACAAAAGGCATCTGACAAAGTACCACACAAAAAATTAATAGAAAAATTAGAATCAATAGGTGGCATTGCAGGTAATTTATTAGAATGGATGAAAGATTTCCTGACTGGGAGAAAAATGATGGAGGTAATTAGAGACAAATACTCGAAATGGGAAGAAATGATAAGTGGTGTTCTACAAGGGTCAGTGCTGGCTCCAATCATGTTTGCCATATACATAAACGACATGGACGAAGGAGTTGAATGTTATATGAATTTCTTCGCAGATGACTCAAAAATATCAAAGAAAGAATCAACAGAAGAGGACTGTAACTCATTGCAATCAGCCCTGGACAAAATCTGGAAATGGACTCAAAAGTGGGAGGTGAACTTCAATATCAAGAAGTGTAGCATAATGGAATTTAGAAAAAGCAAAAACAGAATTTCAAAAAATTACAAAATTGGTGAAAAAGAAATAAAAAAAAGTGCACTCGGAAAGCGACCTTGGAGTGATAATCAGCAAAGACATGACACCGGATAGACATATAAACAAAATAGTCGGTGGAACCTACAACCTACTAAGGTCAATGAAAGTGTCATCTGAATACTTGGATGAAGAAATGATTAAAAAATTATTAGTCACATTGATTAGACCAAAACTGAAATATGCAGCGACACTATGGACACCCAGTACTAAAAAGAATATAAGGAAACTAGAAAGAATACAGAGAACAACAACAAAGTTGGCTCCAGCTCTTTCCAAATTAACATACGAACAAAAATTATCGAAATTAGAACTACCAACACTAGAGCAAAGAAGAGAAAGGGGTCATCTGCTATATTTAGAATCATGAAAGGAATGGAAATCCTTGACAGAAAAGATTTACTAAAAAATGACAATGGAAAAACAAGAGGTCATGAAAAGAAACTCAAAAAGGACAACTAAAGAAGATGATTGGAAAATAAATAGCTTCCCACACGGAGTGCTGGATATATGGAATAACTTAGATAAATAAACAGTGTGTGCAAATACTATTCAAGATTTTAAGAAAAAAACTTGATGCTGAAGGATACAAACACGGGTCACCACGAGCATAGCTCCCTTCCCGTATAATACAACCAAGTAAATATAACTAGGTAAATACGCACGCACACACACACACACACACACACACACACACACACACACACACACACACACACACACACACACACACACACACACACACACACACACACACACACACACACACACACACACACACACACACACACACACACACACACACACACACACACACACACACACACACACACACACACACACACACACACACACACACACACACACACACACACACACATATATATATATATATATATATATATATATAAATGCATATATATATAAATGCATATATGTATATATATCATATATATATGTACATATATACATATAAGTGTATATATATGTATATATATAAACATATGTATATATATAAACATATATGTATATATATATAAACATATATGTTTATATATACAAATAATATATATATATATATATATATATATATATATGTATATAGATATATATATATATATATATATATATATATATATATATATATAAACACTGAATGGGTCCGAGTGTCCATTGCGGTTGTTAAAATGTATATGTCACGTGGGTCACGTGACGAAGCTTGGAGAGCTGTCGGCGCGGACGTTTCGTCCCCCGCTGACCACGTGGTCCGGCCGAGATGGAGGCTTGCAGTCAGCCCAGCGCACCTGACCGGCCGAAGAAATGTGACCGTGAGGTCATACGTCCACCAGTGCTACCAACTATACGAGGTCACTACTACTGCTGTGCGCATGCGCAGATTGCCACCACCCACTCTCCCTCACCCTCCCGGATGTATAAGAGGGAAGGACATGGAGATGAAGAGGACACACTTCATGGCCGTCTGCCGTTGAGGGCGGACCCCCCCCCCTTCCCCTCCCAGTTCCACGGAGGGAGGGCACCAGGACGCAGGAGACCACGAGGAGATAGAGTCGTAGGACACTTCACGGCCGTCTGCCGTTGAGGGTGGACCCCCCCCTCCCCTCCCAGTTCCACAGAGGGAGGGCACCAGGACGCAGGAGATCACGAGGAGATAGAGCCATAGGAGATTTCACGGCCGCTCGCCGTTAAGGGCAGACACCCCCCCCCCTCCCAGTTCTACAGAGGGAGGGCACCGCCAGAAGGAGATCACGAGGAGACGTGCGCCCGTCCAAGGAGGACACAAGGGACTCGTCGGAAAGGAGATCACGAAGAGACGTGCGCCCGTCCGCCAAGGAGAAGGACATAGGGAACTCGTCGGGAAGGAGATCACGAGGAGATCGTGCGCCCGTCCAAGGAGGACACAAGGGACTCGTCCGGAGAAGGAATCGACGCTCGAGGAGAATTCATCCTCGCGCCCGCAGTGCGAGGAGTGGTTTGTGTATCTAGTCTAGTAGCGTTATATATATATCACACTGGTGATATTTATATTTGTGTTCAGATTAGTTAGTGCTCTGTGTTGATATCCAATAAAAACACGTGTTGGTGTTGCCTTGGTGTTTCTTTTCTCTCACGCCCAATTCTCAATAATACCGAGTATATGCCTTATTTGTACCCCCCTGACACTGGCGCGTCGAACAGGGACTCGGTTGAGAAAGATAGAAACACAAGGTGCTGGTCCCCACAGCTGTTGGATCCAACCCGTGCCAGTCTCTAGAGAAAGAGAGAGTTCTAGCTAGAGAGAGAGAGCTGGAGAGACAGACTAGGTATTAGCTAGCGAGAGCTGTAGAGAGAGACAGTTCTAGTAAGAGCTGTGTGTCGAGGTTTTACAAGGTAGGGTGAATTGACCCTCCGTTCGTGTCCCGCAGAGCCGAGAAAGGAATTCCGGCCGTGGATCAGGTTAGCGGAACCAGAGAAGTTCCAGATAGGAGTGTTTAGTTCCAGCCTAGTGAAGCTGTAGAGAGAGCGATTTGTTTTCCAGCTAGTGATGCTGTAGAGAGTGTAGTTTTAGCTAGCAGTCAGAGGTGTAGGAGTGCTTAGTTTTTCAGCCATTCAGAGCTGTAGGAGTGTAGTTTGAGCTAGCGTGAGCTGTAGGAGTTTAGTTTCAGCTAGCGTGAGCCGTAGGCAGTCAGAGGTGTAGGAGTCTAGTTTCAGCTAGTGTGAGCCGTAGGCAATCAGAGGTGCAGGAGTACTTAGTTTTTCAGCCATTCAGAGCTGTAGGAGTGTAGTTCAGCTAGCGTGAGCTGTAGGCAGTCTTATTTTCCAGACTTGGAAATTTGTGTAAAACAAATACTGCTGTATCTTTTTTTGTCCCCAGGTCCGGAGGAAGGAGACATATTTTTTTCCCATACAGTCACGTGTACATACACACACACACACACACAGACATTCGACACTTGTATGTCATGCCGTATGGCCAGAGAAGCCATAGCAGTTCGATCTTGCGAAGGAGTTTTCCCTCAAGGAAAAAGAAAGATCCTGAGGTTTTTCGCTCATACCGCAAGATCGAGGTAGCAAGGCTAAATAGGCACACTTTCAACTCGCGACCCGCGTCGCGAGTTGATTCCGTCATTGGAAGAATGTCACGTGGGTCACGTGACGAAGCTTGGAGAGCTGGAGGCTGGAGGCTTGCAGTCAGCCCAGCGCACCTGACCGGGGCGAAGGAATGTGACCGTGAGGTCATACGTCCACCAGTGCTACCAACTATACGAGGTCACTACTACTGCTGTGCGCATGCCCAGATTGCCACCACCCACTCTCCCTCACCCTCCCGGATGTATAAGAGGGAAGGACATGGAGATGAAGAGGACACACTTCATGGCCGTCTGCCGTTGAGGGCGGACCCCCCCCCCTTCCCCTCCCAGTTCCACGGAGGGAGGGCACCAGGACGCAGGAGACCACGAGGAGATAGAGTCGTAGGACACTTTACGGCCTTCTGCCGTTGAGGGTGGACCCCCCCCTCCCCTCCCAGTTCCACGGAGGGAGGGCACCAGGACGCAGATCACGAGGAGATAGAGCCATAGGAGATTTCACGGCCGCTCGCCGTTAAGGGCGGACACCCGCCCCCTCCCAGTTCTACAGAGGGAGGGCACCGCCAGAAGGAGATCACGAGGAGACGTGCGCCCGTCCAAGGAGGACACAAGAGACTCGTCAGGAAGGAGATCACGAAGAGATGTGCGCCCGTACGCCAAGGAGAAGGACATAGGGAACTCGTCGGGAAGGAGATCACGAGGAGACGTGCGCCTGTCCAAGGAGGACACAAGGGACTCGTCCGGAGAAGAAGATTTCATCCTCGCGCCCGCAGTGCGAGGAGTTGTAGTCTAGTAGCGTTATACATATCAAACTGGTGATATTTCTATTCTTGTGTTCAGATTAGTTAGTGCTCTGTGTTGATATCCAATAAAAACACGTGTTGGTGTTGCCTTGGTGTTTCTTTTCTCTCACGCCCAATTCTCAAATTTACCGAGTATATGCCTTATTTGTACCCCCCTGACAGTATATATATATATATATATATATATATATATATATATGTATATATATATGTATATATATCGTGAGCCGGCTTTTGAGCGCAAGACAAATGAGCGCCGACTTTTGGGCGGAAGACAATTGAGCGCAGTAACATTTGAGCGTCATAATTTCAAAATACAATTATGAGATGTAAATAAAATTATATCTAAACAAAATTATATAAAAAACAGAAATGTGAAAGCTAAAATATTTATTTATATTAGAATTACCATAAAATACCTGAAACATTTGATAAAACCAATAAATATCATAATGTGAAATACCATGATATATATGTAAACCAAATTTCTACTTCTGCAAGCTAATAATAAAATATATTGAACGAAGATATTCAAGTTGATCTCTTGAAGAATATTCGCTAAAAAAAATTATTAACTCTTACATGTTTACTTTGCCTTACATCTTCATGCTACCCAGTATCTATTCTGATCACTTTATTTGATATATGATTTTGTTCAAATCTAAAGATATCTATGAATTAAAAAATTGTAGGATGTATTTGCCATATATGTATATATATATATATGTGTATATATATATATATATGTATATATATATATATGTATATATATATGTATATATATATATGTTTTGTTAAACACAACTGCGCATTCGGCGCTACAAAACTTCTTAAGTAGACTTTCAAGTCTTCTGAACGTAGATTTCTGGTTTTCACAGGACAGACGGAATAATAAATTTCCAGTAGACATTAGGAACTTTTGTTGAGAAAGAATGTACAGACGTTTAGCTAAACGCAGTTAGCATTTTCAATGTAATAGAGACAGAGAGTACAGGACATAATAACATAGAATAAAAAGATAAATATTAATGGCTGTTGTTGTTCAAGGCTCTTCTCTTGAAGTTGTCGGGCACAGAAAATCATATCTATAGTCCCGCGGGAAGGTCGAAATCCACATTGGGACTCGGGTAACACATCTTCCGCTAGGATATATATATATATATATATATATATATATATATATATATATGTATATGTATGTATATATATATATGTATATGTATGTATATATATGTATATGTATGTATATATATATATGTATATGTATGTATATATATATATATATGTATATGTATGTATATATCTATATGTGTGTGTGTGTGTGTGTGTGTATACATATATTATATATATATATATATATATATATATATATATATACATACATATACACAAAAATTAAATGAAAATAACCAATATTTCAACATTTGGTAAAAATTATGCAATCATTTTCCATAAACACGCTTTCTTCTTACAAAAGCTATCATGGTTTGTGGCAACATTAACTTAACAAATTTAAATAATATTTATGGACACATACAATGGTTTGTTTAATCATATTAACTCTTAAGTCACAAAAAATATTACGCGACCTCAGGGGATACTACATAAACCTCCTAACTTTAACCCTTAATCCTAACCAAAATATTTTTTTTTTCGAAATGAAATATATTTATCCAAGTACCTGGAGTTATAGGGTATCAGAATATATATAGTTATGGGGATCTATCTCTAAAACCCTAGGAGGAGTTCGGGTACATACAAACAAACAAATAAACAATCAGACAGACAGACAGAGGCTACTACTCTATTATAATAGATATATACATATACATACATACATACATATATATATATATATATATATACATACATATATATATATATATATATATATACATATATAAACATATATATATATATATATATGCATATATACATACATAAACATATACTATATATATATATATATATATATATATATATATATATCAAATAAAATAAAAACAAATCAAATCAAACCAGACATCCTGAGTCCACTGCTGAACAAAGGCCTCCTTCATAGCATTCCATGAATCACAGGACCGTGTCATCCTCTGCCACGTCACTCCTGCAAACTTCTCGATCTCGTTTCTCCACCTTCTCTCTGGTCTCCCTCTTCCACGGTTCCTATCTTGCGGCGTCCACTCAGTGCTCCATCGCTCATCATTCGTTCGCACCAACTTACCTGGCCAATTCCACTTCTTCTCTTTTACCGCCTCTACAACATCTTTCACTCTAGTCTGTTCTCTCACCCAACTTGCTCTCTTTCGGTTTCTCAGTGTTGTTCCCATCATTCATCTCTCCAATCTCCTCTGTGCAGTCCTTAGCTGTTTCCATCGCCCTCGTCAGCTTCCAAGTCTCAGACCAGTAAAATATTGCTGTTAGAATGCATTGATTGTAAACTTTACGTCTCAGGATTTTATTATACTTACCAAACACTTTCCAACCAATTGTGATGCATCTTTTTATTTCATTATCATGATCTTTCGTCACTTTCTCCATCTGGCCTAAATAATCATACTCTTCAACTTCCTCAGGACTCCCGTCATCAATTACAATATCTTTGCTTTGAACTTTCGTGTTGAACATTACTTTGGTTTTACTCTTATTCATTTTTAAACCTATTTTGAGACTTTCCTTGTTTAGATCACTCAGCATATTTTGCAAGTCTTCTGCTCTTTCTGCAATAAGAATGATGTCATCCGCAATTCTTAGGTGGTTCAAATATTCTTCATTAATCTTCAAACCTTTCTTTTCCCAACTCAACCTTCTGAAGATATCTTATAAACAAGCTGTAAATAGTTTGGGTGAAATTTTATTGCCTTGCCGTACTCCTTTCTCGATCTTGATCTTTTCTGTATCTTTATGTAGTCGAATTATAGTGGTATCTTTCGCATAAATATTTCCTGAAACTCTTACGATCAGTTCATTTGTACCCTATTTGCGTATCGAGTTTAGTATTGATATTTGTCCTACCGAGTCAAAGTCCTTCTCGTAATCTACAAAAGCTAAATACAGAGGTGTATTGTATTCTGTCTTTTTCTCGATTAATTGGTTTATCGCCTATAAATGGTCTAGAGTTGAATATCCGCTTCTAAAGCCTGCCTGTTCTCTCGGTTGGTTTCCATCTAAAACTTGACTTAGTCTATTTGTAAGGATCTTGGAGAATACTTTATATGCGTTTGATAGCAAGCTAATCGGTCGATAGTTACTAAGGTTCTTCTGGTCTCCTTTTTTATGAAGCAAAATCACTATAGCATTGCACCACGCATCAGGAACGCTCTCTTGACGTAAGCACTGGGTGTACAACTGAACTAATTTAATATGAACTATTTTACCTGCGTCTTTCAAGAGATCTATTGATATACCATCTTCCCCTGGTGCTTTTCCACGTTTCATAGTTTTTAGAGCAAATTCTACTTCTTCCTTTGTAATCTCTGGTACACTACTAACGTCTACACATGTATTTACTGACTCAACTACGGTCTTCGACGAGTAAAACTCTTGTTAAAATTCTTCTACTCTTTTTACCATTCTGCATCTACATTTAATTATTTCTCCATTTCTATCCTTCAAATAATATAATTTGCTGTCTTCCTAAAGCATGTCTGCGCTCGGTCACTTTAATGCTTTTACCTTTCCGAATAGTTTCCTCTATTTCATCCATGTTTCTCTTTCTTTTCTCTAATCTCTGCCTTTTGTTGATCAGCTTGTTTAGTTCTACTCTTTCTATTTCGTCTCTCCTGCTTTTAATCTGCATGGTCCTTCTTCTTTTAATTATGTAATTTGTATCTTTGGAGTATTTCTTTTCTCTAATGTTTTTTGTACTTCCTACTTTCTCTGCTGATTCCTTAATGATATTCACTAAATTCAAATTAACATTTTTCACGCTGTCCTCGTTAGTTCTTAGAGCTTCGAATCTATTTTTGATTTCTAACTGAAATTTCTTCTTATCCTTAATTTTTGCAAGGCTTATTTTCTTTTTTTAAACTAGTTTATTTCTCTCGGCTCTGAAATTTAATTTAGCTGTGCAACCTATCCGAGAGTTGACACCTTGACGTGGTGGATAGGCTTGGAAATCTTAATGATTATAAAAACTATGTCGATAGAGAGGAAATATCTGCAGGGTCACCCATATCGAACAGGTTTTGCAGGAAAGATTAGACAAAGAGCAACTCAAACACACAGTCGCAGGACCCACTGCTAACTGGTACGTCCCTGATAGCAAACAGGGAAATTCCTCATAGATATATGGTGTACCGTCATAATGACGGCCTGAACCATTGGGCACCCTTTAGATGTAGGGCTTCACCGAATATAATGAATAAGGTGACACCAGAAAAAATCTCACCAGAAACCAGTTGGCAAGGAGGTATGTCAACCGGGCCGTGGGATCGCCGATTGTACCCAGTCCATCAGGGAGCAAGGACGGACGAACACGGTTACGATTGTTCATTCGGGAAGTAACGATGTAGATAGGGAAAGATCAGAGGAACTTGTTCGGAATTACAAGGTCCTCCTTCAGGAGATGAAGGAACGTGGGAGCCGTCACGTAGTCTGTGGGATCCTCCCGAGGATCTGCGCAGGCTCGTGTTGGGACAGTATCGCAATTGTGCACACAATTGGGATACCACATTCTTGATCCTTGTTATCTCTTTTCCAGGCGTCATGACCTTTACGCTTCTGATGGGATCCACCTTACCTGCAGAGGCAGAGATGTTCTTACAAACCTCATTGTGGGAGTTTATAATAAACTAGTTCCTTTTTTGGGGTAGAAACCCAAAGGGAAGGGGAATTAGAGTGTACTTGGGAAAACAGAGTAGAGTATAGCATTAATGTAGAACAATATGCCAGTATAGGACAAAATATAATTTTAGGATATAATGTCGGTAGAGGACGAAATGTTACATTAGGATGTAATATCAAAGGACAAAATGTCACGATGGGATGTAATGACAGTGGAGGACAAAAGATCACGATGGGATGTAATGATAGTGGAGGACAAAATATCACGATGGGATGTAATGATACTGGAGGAGAAAATATCACGGTAGGATATAATGTCAGTGAAGGACAAAATATAATTTTATGAAGGGATGCCGGACAGAATGTCAGTGAAGGATGGGATGTAATCATAGCGGAGGAAAAAATATCACGGTAGGATATAATGTCACTGGAGGACAAAATATAATTTTAGGAAGGGATGCCGGACAGAATGTCAATGAAAGACGGGAGGCCGGTGTGAATGGCGGTGACGTAGGGGGACAAAATGTACAAAAGAGATCGGATGACCGTGAGCGACCAGATGTTCGTGATGGGGGAAATGTTAATTTTGATGGGAGAAATGTTAATAAGGCATTGAATGTCAATGAAGGACCAAATAATAATATAGAGCAAGGTGTTAATAAAAAACAAAATTATAATGTAAGACATGATATTGAAACTTAGAACGTGTCAAAAAAAATCACGAGTTTCTTAAAACCGTGTACTTTAATGCTCGTAGTATTAGGAACAAATTTCAAGAAATACAGGCGTATGTCAAAAGCGAAAATCTCGATATGATAGGAATAACCGAAACATGGTTAAATGGTAAAGAGTTCGAAGCTGAATTTAGTATTGCGGGATTTAAACACTTTCATCAGGATAGAAACCACAAGAAAGGTGGGAGTGTTCTGTTGTACGTTAAAAACAATGTCCATACTTGTGTTTTAGAGAAAGTAAAACAGGATGCATATGATAGTTTGTGGGTTGAGTTAACCCAAACAAATGGACAAAAAATGAATATAGGTGTAATATATAGGCCAAAGACATTATCATTAGCAGACGACAAACTGTTATTTCAAGAACTGTCTAGTTTCTGCAACCGGGATTTATTGATAATGGGTGATTTCAGTTTTACTGACATTGATTGGATGACCCTTGAACATGGCCATATGGGTAGTCGCTTGATTGATTTTCTTGGTGACAATTAGTTCAGCATATAAAATAGCCCACAAGATATGGAAACTTACTCGATCTATTGATCACTAACTGCGAGAGCATGGTAAATGATGTAGAAGTCGGTGAAACTGTTGCAAATAGCGATCACAACTTAGATTCAAAATCCTATTTTTTTTTCTTAGAATAGATACTTGTGTTTCTAAAATACCCGATTTCAGTAAAGCTCAGTTCATAGGACTACGTCAGGAGCTTCAGCTTACAGATTGGGAGGCAAAATTAAGCGAAAGGCCTGTAGATCAGATATGGGAAATATTTCAAAATACACTCACTAAGATGATTCATACTTACATTCCTTTTAAGGATAGACGTCCCCAAGTCAGGCTCGCCCAAAGTGGCTCGACAAAGAAACTGAAAAAAGTATTGCTAAATAGAGACAGGCTTATAAGAAATATAAGTGCTTGGGTGCATCTAATGACTACGAAAGTTATGTATCAATACAGAGAAATTTAGAAAAGACAATAAAAAAAGAAAAGAAAAAGAAAACGACAATACGAAATGAATATCGCTGATAAATCCAAAGAGAATCCCAAAGAATTTCATAGTTACATTAGAGATAAAAAGGTTGTTAGGAATCACATTGGTCCACTATTATCTGCTGACGGTCAACTTGAATATTCAAATGAAGGAATGTGTAATATTTTAAACAATTATTTTAGCTCAGTATTCGTAAACGAAACACCTCAAAGTAAACTCCAAACTAAAACTTGTGAAAAGTCTAGGGTAAACTTACTCACTACGGTAAATATAACAAAAGAAAGAATTAAAAGGTGTTTAGATAAACTCATAGTTAATAAAACACCAGGGCCTGACAGTTGGCATCCAACAATCTTAAAGGAAATAAGAAATGAGATTGCTGTTCCATTAGAAATCATTTTCAAGAAATCCATCATATCCGGAGATGTCCCAAGAGAATGGAAGCTAGCTAACGTTACTCCCATATTCAAAAAAGGTGACAAAACAAAACCAAATAAATATAGGCCTATAAGTTTGACTTCAATGGTAGGAAAAATTATGGAAACCATCATCAGAGAGGCCATCGAACATCATTTAGAAAGTAACCGTTTGATAAATGATAGCCAGTATGGTGTCAGACGGAAACGTTCTTGCGTGACTAAGTTACTCGAATTCTACAACACAGTTATCTCGAGTTATGACAATATATATATATATATATATATATATATATATATTTATATATATATATATATATATATATATATATATATAGATTTAATATATCTAGACTTTGCAAAAGCTTTTGATACCGTCCCCCACGAAAGACTACTTACCTATTAAGTTGGACTAGTAATTGGTTGAATAATCGAAAACAGAGAGTTGTTTTAAATAGAAAAACTTCTAGATGGGAAAATGTTACAAGTGGAGCTTCTCAGGGTTCCGTTCTTGGGCCACTTCTATTCATAGTATATATAAATGATATAGACCATGGAATAAAATCTACCGTTTCCAAATTTGCTGATGATACAAAACTGTGCGGAATGGCAAATGATCACTTAAACCAAGAAGATTTAGATGAATTACAGCAATGGTCTGAAAAGTGGCTAATGAAATTTAACAGAAGTAAATGCAAGGTAATGCACATAGGTAAAAATAACAGTAAGTACGATTACAAGTTATTTGAAAATTCGTTAACAAAAGTGGATAGTGAAAAAGATCTCGACATAATTATCAATAACGATCTCAAATTATCCAAGCAGTGTATTTCAGCCTCTGAGAATGCAAATAAGATTCTAGGACTGATTTCGCGATCTTTTGACTTCAAAAGTCCATCACTCATTAACAAGCTATATAAATCGTTAGTTCGTCCACATTTGGAATATGCTGTTTCCGTATGGTCACCGAATCTCAAAGACATTGATAGACTGGAAAAATTACAACGGCGAGCCACAAAACTGATTCCAAATATAAAAAATAAATCATACGAAGATCGACTAAAACATATGAATCTGTTTTCCCTAAAAAAACGTAGACTCAGAGGTGACTTGATGCAGGTCTCTAAAATTCTAAAGGGAATTGACATCAAAAGTGACAAAATTTTCACACTAAATGAGAATTTGACAAGAAACAATGGTCTCAAACTGTCCGGAAATAGATTCAATTTGGAAGTGGGTAGAAACAACTTCGCCAACCGTGTAGTTAATGAATGGAATAAACTTCCTGAACAGGCAGTGCAATGTAGTTCAATTCGAAGCTTTAAGAATCATTTAGATAAACACCTAAGCAAGATGCTGTAATGATTATCATTTAATTCATATTAAATTTTTTTTTGCTATCATTTGTCTGTTTGATTCTCATTTATTATTAATTATATATTAATTTATTATTATTTACTATTTACCTGTTTGTTTATTATCTAACTATACCTATGCATTTATTTATGTATTTTATTTGTTATTTACATTATTATAGATTTAATTTATTCATTTATTATTACTATGATTTTTTTTACATCCGGCCTAGATATGGGCCAAAAGGTCTCTTGTCGGCATGCTCCGCCTTTGTAATCCTTTGTCGGATTCATCCCTAGTAGCCACATAAAAATAATGTAGACGTAATTAATAAGCTTATTGTTTGTCCTTTTTCATGATGATCTCACATTTTTTGTCTAAACTATACGCCTTGGTCCCATCTATAAAATTCACTATGGAAATAAAAGAAAATTATCATTTACCTTCACAGAAATGAAAGGTCTTTTGTATGATGTACGACAGTTTAGGCTGCCAAGCGCTGCCGGTATGTACCTGTATGCAAGCATGTAAGAACAGTAAATGCCGAAGCACAACTTCAAACATGGCGCAGTGATCACAGGATAGGACGTAGGCACCTACAACCTACAGAATATCCTTACCTCGTTGCCCCACCTACACACCTTCCCAATCACCCAGTGCCACCACCAATGCAGGCTCAGAGAATCAGCGGAAACCATTCATTCCTTGGCTTCGCTGTTCGCCGGTGGCCATGGCTCGTCAGCCACCAGGGTCCCGCCCTCCGCGGCTCTGGAGGAGAAATGTGAGGTGGAAATGGAGCCGGCGTCATTCAGAACCTGGAGGAGATCAATAGAGTACTGCTTGTCCCTCTGCAGATACAACCCGCATGACGCAGTGTCCCATGTGAAGCTACACTGCACTCCGGCTTTGTAACGGACGCTGGATGCAAAATACACGGTACAAGAATGGAACGCCCTTACCCTGGACGCGGCTCTGGATGTAATTAAGAAAACGGTGTTACGCGAGTACAATCTGACGGTGCTCTGGTCTGATTTCTTTAATGCATCACAGGAACACAGTGAGATCATTAGCGATTATTTCACGAAATGTAAACAAAAGGCTGTAAACTGCGAATTCAAATGCCCCAGTGCAACCACTCCCTAGCAGATTACATGCTATTGCCCAAATTGATTGTGGGGCTCAGGGATGAGGCGCTCCGACGCCACGTTTATTAACAATGTGAAGATATCACGTGTGTCGAGACATTAAGAGCAAGGTGCTTTTCATTTGAAGCTACGCAGAAAGATGCAGTTAAGCTGTGCTGGCGGGAATCAGCTCGTCCTGCTGGCAGCGACGTGAGCGGCGAGTGTTCAGACCTGCAAGACGGAATAGCGGGCCCCCATAGGGCCGCACTTGTGAAAATTGCGGCACACTTCACGCACCAAGACGTGCACTGTGCCCCGCAAGATCGGCACAATGTGACATGTGCTGGAAGCGTGGCTACTCTAAAAAGTGCTGCAGGAGCTCCCCCACCCCCAAGAACCCAGCCCAAGCGTGATTTCACCGTAGTGTCGGGGGCTATCAGGTGTGCCGGCGCCCTACTCTCCCACCAACCCACAGTGTTAGTTATCGTCACCTACGGGGCCACACCTCAGGCAATCACTGTGGACACGGTGGTGGACACAGGTGCTCAAGTCTGTGTAGCAGGGCCAGCACTCCTATTAGGGGTGAGGTTATCTGCAAATCTACAAGCATGTGCTAACCTGCGAGGCCCTCGCCGTTGCGTGGTGCCTGCAGAAAGCAAGGCTGTTCCTTCTTGGGTGCCCCAACCTCATCGTCATCACAGACCACCGCCCCCTGACTAAGCTACTGAGGGATTGAGCCCTGGCGGACATAGCAGACCCCGTCTTCTTAGGCTCAAGGAGAGGATCCTACACTTTGTTTAAGTTCACTATTGTCAAAAATTCATGTTATGTTCATGTTGTTCCATATATACTGTATTATAGTATTAATTAACCCATGACAACTATCATGATTTATCTCGGAGGGAGATGTAGGATGTCCAATAGTTTAAGCAGCCGAGCGCTACCGATATGTACCTGTATGCAAGCATGTAAGAACAGTGTATGCCGAAGCACAACGGCGTTTCATTCACCTCAAACATCTTTCAAATTTTATGTATATAGAAAACCCACGCCAATGTCTTATATGTTAATTCTTTTATTCTCACCATTGTATGGCAAAGATGTTATTGTTATTAACAATGTTCCTTAGAGCGTATGGAGTTTGTAGTCCCAAGTTTTTGGATGGTGAATTTGTAAGAATGTTTGATAATTTCATCCAACTACTTCATATTCTTAAAACTTTCAACATTCAAATACCATTAAGAACTCCAATTCTGTTAGAAATATTTTTATTAAAAACTCCCCTGAAAATCAGGATGTTTACACTCAATTCTATGTAAAGAATGAGACTACTATATTGACCAGACTGGAAACGAATTAAAAGTAAGATTAAAACAATATCAATATAGCGTTAGGTGTGGGCAAATGTCCGACGCATGATTTATCTCGGAGGGAGATGTAGGATGTCCAATA
The DNA here is from genome assembly GCF_046742065.1 of Oratosquilla oratoria. NCBI lineage: Eukaryota > Metazoa > Arthropoda > Malacostraca > Stomatopoda > Squillidae > Oratosquilla > Oratosquilla oratoria. Next base: position 35,175,169 of record NC_134778.1, on the reverse strand, counting down.
GTTTAAGCAGCCGAGCGCTACCGATATGTACCTGTATGCAAGCATGTAAGAACAGTGTATGCCGAAGCACAACGGCGTTTCATTCACCTCAAACATCTTTCAAATTTTATGTATATAGAAAACCCACGCCAATGTCTTATATGTTAATTCTTTTATTCTCACCATTGTATGGCAAAGATGTTATTGTTATTAACAATGTTCCTTAGAGCGTATGGAGTTTGTAGTCCCAAGTTTTTGGATGGTGAATTTGTAAGAATGTTTGATAATTTCATCCAACTACTTCATATTCTTAAAACTTTCAACATTCAAGTACCATTAAGAACTCCAATTCTGTTAGAAATATTTTTATTAAAAACTCTATGTAAAGAATGAGACTACTATATTGACCAGACTGGAAACAAATTAAAAGTAAGATTAAAACAATATCAATATAGCGTTAGGTGTGGGCAAATGTCCAACGCATTATTTCTTCATCTAAGGGAATGCAGTCATTGCATTAATTGGGAGGGTGCCAAAGAAATTGTGAATAGAAATATAATAGAATGCAATCTGATCAAGGATACATTTGTCAGCAACCTAAAGTTAAGGCAAGAACTGTGTAAGCTAGATAGTTTTATTGATAAAAGAGTGCACAAGCATCCGCAGCCGGTAAACGGAATCTGTAGGCCATGGGGATATTTCTCGACAAACCCTCCTTAGTTCCTTCTTCTCACCCTCCTGCCTTTGTATATATATTCCTGTTTCTTTTCCTAATGAACCCTGAATATGTCTGAATAGACGAAAGCGCTCGGGTCACATTTTTTCATTTTCTTCATACTTAAAATGCCGAGTACGAGTATATGTGATTTCTCTTGCTTACATACATACATACATACATACATACATACATACATACATACATACATACATACATACATACATACATACATACATATATACTGTACATACATACATGCATACATACATATATATGTGTGAGCATTATGACGAATGTGGGTAGGAGGTAAAGGGAACACGGGCTGAGGGAAATACATTTATTCCTGTCTAGTTTCGCCTGAGTGGCTTCTTCAGATTCCTCTGTCCAGTTAGTCCATGGGTACTACCTCTCCTCTCTCACCAGGATGTCTCCACTTTCCCTTTGTTTCCCACCTATATATTCTGCACCTATGTATCTTTCACTATGTATTATTTGCACTGAAGATGTGAATACACGAAAGCGCTCTGCTTTAATAGTTTTTCTTCGTGGTCAACCTTGCATATATATATATATATATATATATATATATATATATATATATGTATATATGTATATATATATATATATGTATATATACATATATATATATATATATATATATATATATATATATATATATGTGTGTGTGTGTGTGTGTGTGTGTGTGTGTGTGTGTGTGTGTGTGTGTGTGTGTGTGTGTGTGTGTGTGTGTGTGTGTGAGAGAGAGAGAGAGAGAGAGAGAGAGAGAGATTCGCCATGGTCTTGGAATCACGTATTGGTCTCGTGATCGACAGTTATTAATTTCTCGGATGGGAGTTCAGAGCTCGTATGACCGATCTATGGGTAATACTGTGACCTTACACGCACACACACACCCAACTCCCAGTCCACGAGAGTTGGAGTAACACCCCGCAGCGCAGCGATACTGAAATCATTTCAGCCCTGGGCGGGAGTCGATCCCAGACCGCCGTAGTGGTAGGCGAAAACTCTAACCACAGCGTGTGTATGTGTGTTTGTGTGTGTGTGTTGGAAAAATATATATTCCACCTCACAGGACGTCACACTACGGAAAGGTAGATATAAAGCCATATGAGGTCGTGTACGTCGCAGCAGCAGCACCATACGGCTGTTGAGCGTCATTTCTAATCAGAACCCCACCGGAGTCCCACTTAACAATAAAATTAGGCAGACCTGATTTTAACCTCTTAGGACACCTGGTGCGCACAACAATACGACCGTTGAGAAGCGTACGTCTATAGAAGAAATTATCCTTATATTTTATTTTTCACCATGTATTATTAGAATATGCCATGTCATGCTATGTATCATAATTGTGCATAATTTTATCTAATATCGAGTGTATCACTCAACCATGTAAATATCTACGTCTGTCACATTGTAAATATATACTGTACGACAAAAATTGATGTATTGTCAGCGGTAATAGCCCTCGTGGTCAGTTTCCTTGCTTGTTAGCGCAGATCACGACTGGCTTTGGACAAGACAACAACTGGCTGCTATTTACTAGAGTAAATCCGTAGAACCAGACAATCTTTACTTGCTTCGCTACTCACATCCCCTCCAAAGTGTGGATCACACCCTTCCACGTTTTTTGGTAGCTGTCTTTGGGATACGAAGATCGCCACAACCCAACATTCGCGTAGCAGCGATCAGTAACGAAGATCGCCTACAGCGCAGCTTGACTCCTCAACTCAAGTCTACCCAGGGACTCTATCCAACATAGCCAATAACATTACTAGGAGGCAATCAACTCTAACGTAGCCAGCAACATTACTACGAGGCAATCAACTCCACCGTAGCCAACAACATTACTACGAAGCAATCAACTCTAACGTAGCCAGCAACATTACTACTAGCCACAGAAATCCTCCGCCAATTCACCCACCATCGCCCAGCAACACGGACAAAAACCCCGTCCCAGGACCACTACCACGCGCGGACAAGTTGACCGCTCACCCACCATCGCCACACACGAGCCTACATCCAGACTAATTTTTTCAACCCTCCACGGGCCCTCCACCTCTCAAAGGAAGTATCGTTCTACACTACGGGTCCCGATATCTATATATATATATATATATATATATATATATATATATATATATATATATATGTATATATATATATGTATATCTATATATATATATATATATATATATATATATATATATATATATATATATATATATATATATACGGGCCCTCCACCTCTCAAAGGAAGTATCGTTCTACACTACGGGTCCCAATATATATATATATATATATATGTATATATATATGTATATATATGTATATTTATGTATATATATATAAATATATATATATACATACACACTGAATGGTTGCCAGTGATCAATTAATATCTTTTTCAACCACATCTCACTTTTAATCTCTCTTGATAGCGTATTGGGTTACGTCAATGTAACTTTGTTACGGGTTAGCTGGGTTCGAATCCTCGGCTCGTCTACGTTTCAATTTCCAACTGATGCCTCCTTCGAGCGATTCTCAGTCTCGTTTGCGATGGTACGGAATTAAAAGTGATATGTGGTTGAAAAAGATATATATATATATATATATATATATATATATATATATATATATATATATATATATATATATATATATATATATATCAGATAATTTTTATGATCTTTGCGCAGAGGATTCGAACCTACTGCTCTGGCGCCTAAGAGGCTCCCAAGTCAGTGCCTTAGACCCTTAGCTATCGATGGTTAAAACTATTCCAACTCGAAGCGCTACTGGCTGGCTTCCGAGATTTAGGAAAGACCACTCTCTGTGGTCCCAAATTCCTATTTTTCACAGAAGACCCAACCACACTCTTAGCAGGGGGTAAGGACCGGAACAAATCCCTTTCACGCTATCATCATTATAACCATATGAGTAACTCGCTAGTGGACAGCGACATCAATCAGATAATTTTTATGATCGTTGCGCAGAGGATTCGAACCTACTGCTCTGGCGCCTAAGAGGCTCCCAAGTCAGTGCCTTAGACCGCTCAGCTATCGATGGTTAAAACTCTTCCAACTCGAAGCGCTACTGGCTTCCGAGATTTAGGAAAGACCACTCTCTGCGGTCCCAAATTCCTATTTTTCACAGAAGACCCAACCACACTCTTAGCAGGGGGTAAGGACCGGAACAAATCCCTTTCACGCTATCATCATTGTAATCATATGAGTAATTCGCTAGTGGACAGCGACATCATTCAGATAATCTTTATGATCGTTGCGCAGAGGATTCAGACCTACTGCTCTGGCGCCTAAGAGGCTCCCAAGTCAGTGCCTTAGAACACTCAGCTATCGATGGTTAAAACTCTTCCAATTCTCAGCGCTACTGGCTTCCGAGATTTAGGAAAGACCACTCTCTGCGGCCCCAAATTCCTATTTTTCATAGAAGAGCCAACCACACTCTTAGCAGGGGCCAAGGACCGAAACAAATCCCTTTCACGCTATCATCATTGTAACCATATGAGTAATTTGCTAGTGGACAGCGACATCAATTAGATAATCTTTATGATCGTTGCGCAGAGGATTCGAACCTACTGCTCTGGCGTCTACGAGGCTCCCAAGTCAGTGCCTTAGACCACTCAGCTATCGATGGTTAAAACTCTTCCAATTCGAAGCGCTACTGGCTTCCGAGATTTAGGAAAGACCACCCTCTGCGGTCCCAAATTCCTATTTTTCACAGAAGACCCAACCACACTCTTAGCAGGGGGTAAGGACCGGAACAAATCCCTTTCACGCTATCACCATTGTAACCATATGAGTATTTCCCTAGTGAATAGCGACATCAATCAGATAATCTTTATGATCTTTGCGCAGAGGATTCGAACCTACTGCTCTGGCGTCTACGAGGCTCCCAAGTCAGTGCCTTAGACCACTCAGCTATCGATGGTTAAAACTCGAAGCGCTACTGGCTTTCGAGATTTAGGAAAGATCACTCTCTGCGGTCCCAAATTCCTATTTTTCACAGAAGAGCCAACCTTACTTGTAGCAGGGGGTAAGAACCGAAACAAATCCCTTTCACGTTATCATAATTATAACAATATGAGTAATTTGCTAGTGGACAGCGACATCAATTAGATAATTTTTATGATCGTTGCGCAGAGGATTCGAACCTACTGCTCTGGCGCCTAAGAGGCTCCCAAGTCAGTGCTTTAGATAGCTGACCATCGAAACTTTCACCTAAGTTTACTGGACTCTATTTCGTTACTGGCCTAGTACCAAACAATAAAGTCAAACACATAGTTTGCAGAATTTAACAGAGACAATCCTACACAAAGATAATATCAAAGTGGTACCCTGAGGCCTAGACCTCCAGCATGTCCCATCTCCATCTCCAACAACAACTCCATCACAAGATTCTCCCATTTCCTCTCAACCAACTCCATTTGCTCCTCTTCCTAGATACAGCTTACGCAAAAAGCCCCTGTACAATATCATATCTTTTAGGTGAACGGAATTGTATCTACTTTCCACATGTTCTTAAATCTAAGTAAATATTATTGAATTATCTTCTACGACCAAGCTGAGGGCAGCGAAAGATAGCCGGACCGAGCGCTGTTGGAAGAAAATATATTATACGTCACAGGACGTCACAAATACACGTCACAGAACGTTACACTACGAAAAGGTAGATATCAAGCCATACGAGGTTATGTACGTCGTAGCAGTAGCACCATACGGCTGTTGAACGTCAGGTGTAGCCAGAACCTGACCAGAGTCCCACTTAACAATAGTTTTTAGGCCAACCTGACCTTGACCTCTTAGGACACCTGGTCCGCACAACGATACGACTGTTGAGAAGCGTAGGTCTATAGAAGAAATTATCCTTACATTTTATTTTTCACCATTTATTATTAAAATATGCCAGGTCCTTCTATGTATCATAATTGTATATAAGTTTGTTTTATATCGAGTGTATCATACAACCATGTAAATATCTACGTCTGTTACATTGTAAATATATACTGTACGACAAAAATTTATGTAGTGTCAACGGTCATAGCCTTTGTGGTCAGTTTCCTTGCTTGTTAGCGCAGATCATGACTGGCTCTGGACAAGACAACAACTGGCTGCTATTTACTAGAGTAAATCCGTAGAACCAGACAATCTTTACTTGCTTCGCTACTCACATCCCCTCCAAAGTGTGGATCACACCCTTCCACATTTTTTGGTAGCAGTCTTTGGGATACGAAGATCGCCACAACCCAACATTCGCGTAGCAGCGATCAGTAACGAAGATCGCCTACAGCGCAGCTTGACTCCTCAACTCAAGTCTACCCAGGGACTCTATCCAACATAGCCAATAACATTACTAGGAGGCAATCAACTCTAACGTAGCCAGCAACATTACTACGAGGCAATCAACTCCAACGTAGCCAACAACATTACTACGAGGCAATCAACTCCAAAGTAGCCAGCAACATTACTACGAGCCACAGATCTCCTCCGCCGATTCACCAACCATTGCCCAGCAACACGGACAAAAACTCCGTCCCAGGACCACTACCACGCGCGGACAAGTTGACCGCTCACCCACCATCGCCACACACGAGCCTACATCCAGACTCAATTAGAAAGAGATATCAGCTGGGTCACTGAGTTTGAAAAGCAATGGAAAATAAAAAACAAATATATCCAAATTTGAGGTGATCCCGATTGCGAAGTTCAGTAGTCCGACACCAATAACGGTATGAGTTGAGACCATTGAATACTCCAAATCTGGCAAACTACTGGGACTCAAATACATACATATACCAAAGGCTTTTCCCCTTTACAAGGGAGGTAGCCAAAAAGAAAAAGGCATAAAAACCATTCCCACCCATTCCATCCCTAATACACTTCACTCACCTCCACCCTCTACCCTCTACCCTCCCTCTTATCTTAGCACCTCGTGGATGACGGGTCATCCCTGCATCTTCTCCACTTCCCTGGGTCAAAGGCAGTGTTGCAAGACACAGCACATCCACAGCAAGGCCGCTTCATTAAATCGGCAACCCCCCTCTCCGCCCCCTCATGCAGATAAGGAGAAGCCGGGGAGAAATCCCTTCGGGCTGCGTCAATTTTTTTTCACACATACTCCCTCAGCCCTCAGCCCCCAACCCATTCCACCTCATGCATCATAATATCATCCATGTACAGCCATTCTCCATTCACCCCTGTCTTCTGTCCTTTCCCGTCCTTCCTCAACAGACATTCCCTCTTCCCCAAAGCCCCTTTCACCCCATCCATCCATCTCATCCTAGGTCGCCCCCTCATGTTCACTCCCTCCACATCTGCCTTCCATACCTCTTTTACTAGTCTTTCTTCACTCATTCTTTCTATGTGTCCAAACTATCGCAATACTCTTTCATCCACCCTGTCTCCCAACTCCCTTACCACCCCTGTTCTCCTCCTCACCTCCTCATTTCTCACTCTATCCAGCCTAGTATAACCCCATCATACTTCTAAAACATCTTATCTTAAACACATTCAAACTCCTTCTCTCTTCTTCTCTTATGTTCCATGTTTCTGATCACATACAGTGCTGTTGGCACAATCACTCCTTCATACAGTCTCCTCTTAGCCTCCATTCCCAAATGTCTATTCCTCATTCTACTTTTTAATCCACCAAGGCATTTACTCGCTTCTCTCAATCTACATTCTACCTCCACCTCCACTCCACCCTTTCCTGCCACATTCGCACCTAAGTATCTAAAACTATCCACTTCCTCCAGTCGCTCTCCCTTAATGCTCACTTCCAGTCTGCTGCCACTTTTACCCCTTGTACATCTCATCACCTTACTTTTACCCACATTTATCTTCAACTTTCTTCTTTCACATGTCACGATATTACCCCTAGCCAGGTGACACGGTACCCCATCCAGGTGTCAAAGTACCCATTCACCTAAATGACACCCTTCCTACTACACTGCCATCCTACTCCGAAGAAACAAGCAGTCAGCCTCCTCCTCCTACCCCCACTTCGGTCGCTCCGCAGCCAAGCGGTAGTTCAGCAGTTATGTCTGAATGACTGCCCTCAGCCAATCACTGGCCAAGACGTCAACCTAGTTCCCCTATATAAAGCTAGGCATTCCCCACACTCAACATCAGACGTCGGCAGCCCTTGGCAGCAGACAGACGATACTTACACGAGCACAGTCAATCTTGCTAGAGCTACTCTCTAGAGTTGACCTGTAACTGCAATCCAACTTTACGTTGGATAGCTTTGTCTTGGCAGTTACACTGCCACCCACTTCTGGGCATTTCCCAGCACTTTTTTCTATTCGCCATTTCCATATCTCCGTAGCTCTCCGGGATCCGCACGAGCCCTTGTTGGCTCGTGAGACTTCTTCGTCGTCCGGCCCGGCGAAATCTAGTAAATTCTGTCGTAGTTTAGAAGTAGTATAGACCCCGTACCCACTGGGCACACAGTGGTCCTACTACGCGGCTGTCACAAGTCGCCAAAGGAAACTGTGTGACCCCCATTATATCATATTCTTTTGCTCTGCTGAACACATTTTTCTGTGTACCAGGGGGCTCGTCCCCCCACCCCAACGCGCAGGATGGAGTCCTCAACTCCATCCCTGCAAACTAGGAAGACTTCCCCTGACGACCCTAATATCGACCCGGACAAGGCTAGACATGTTTTTCTACATTCCGACCAAACCCGATTAGCTGACCTCAATCCATTTATGCTTAAGAAATGTCTGTCTCAATTTACTGACGATATAAACCAAGTAAAAAAAACTTAGAAGCGGAGACCTCCAAATCACCACCAACTCTGGAAAAGCAACTCGCGATTTGCTCAAGGCCAGAAAATTTCATTCCTTCGATGTTGTTGCATCCCTCCCTAGGTCACTCAACTCCTGCAGAGGAGTAATCCACTGCAGAGATTTGATGACCATGGACGAGTGTGACATCCTCCAAGAAATGAAATCTGAAGGCATTCTGGATGTTAAGTTTATCACGCGACTGGACCGGGAAAGAAACATGCGAGTGAACACGCCTCTCATAATCCTCACGTTCAATTCCACAACCCTCCCTGATCATGTCAAAATTGGATACATCCATGTCCCAACACGACCATATGTCCCCAACCCTTTGCGCTGCAACAAATGCTTCAAATATGGTCACCTAGCCAAATTCTGCAGCAAACAAACAGTCGTATGCGGTAAATGCGCAGGCGAACATCCTATGGATGCTTGCTCTGCTAAGGTGTTTCAATGTGTTAACTGCCCCTCCAATAACAACCATGCATCCACCTCCCGAGACTGTCCCACCTTCAAATTAGAAAAAGAAATCTGTACAGAGAAAGCAACTTGTAACATATCCTTCTACGAAGCAAGGAAGCGTGTGATGGAAAGACTAGTTACCCCAACTAGTACCTCCGGAGCAACTTCCTATGCTTCGGCTATCAAAAAGACGTACAGAACCATTGAAACGCAAACTGAGAGCAAGCACTCCAAGGACAAAGAACACCGCCAAACTAACAAGCAAACTCACTCGCACCTTCCTTCCCCGGCCATCCCAGAGCCTTCCAAACGTGTGCCCACACGTACGGGAGAGGATGTCAATATGGAGATCTCCGGTTCCCAAAAACGACTTTTAAGTCCTATTTCTAGCCCAGACCGTTCATCCGGGGCTAAACACACCTCTCCCACTAAGGCCAAGAAAGGAAGAAACCAAAGCAGATAAAAAAAATAAAAAATAAAAAATAAAAAATAAAATAAAATAAAATAAAATAAACAAATAAACAAATAAACAAATAAACAAATAAACAAATAAACAAATTAATAATGATAATAATAATAATAATAATAATAATAATGACGATGACGATGACGATGACTGACTATGACTATGATTATGACTATGATTATGACTATGATTATGACTATGATTATGACTATGATTATGACTATGACTATGACTATGACTATGATTATGACTATGAGTATGGTTATGACTATGACTATGACTGTGATTATGACTATGACTATGACTATGATTATGACTATGACTATGACTATGACTATGACTATGACTATGACTATGAGTATGGCTATGACTATGACTTTGACTATGATATGACTATGAGTATGGTTATAACTATTACTATGACTTTGACTATAACTATAAGTATGACTATGACTATGATTATGATTACGACTATGACTATGATTATGACTATGACATGAATATGACTATGATATGACTATCACTATGACTATGATTATGACTATGATTATGACTATGATTATGACTATGATTATGACTATGATTATCACTATGAATATGGCTATGATTGTGATTATGACTATGACAATGGATATGACTATGACAGTGGGTATGACTATGACTGTGATTATGAATATGACTATGACTATGATTATGATTATGAATATGATTGATTATGATAATGGGTATGACTATGAATATGACTATGACTATGATGTTGGGTATGACTATGAATATGACTATGATTATGATTATAAATATGACTGATTATGACGATGGGTATGACTATGACTATGAGTATGACTATGATGATAGGTATGACTATGAATATGACTATGATTATGGCGATGGGTATGATTATGAATATGACTATGACTATGATTATGATTATGACTATGATTTTGATTATGACTATGGGTATGATTATGACTATGACTATGACTATGACTATGACTATGAATATGACTATGATTATGACTATGAGTATGAATATGACTATGATTATAACTATGACTATGACTATGACTATGATTATGACTATGACTATGACTATGACCATGAACAATGATTATTACTATATGGATGCCTATGACTATGACTATGACTATGATTATGACTATGACTATGACTATGACTATGACTATGACTATGACTATGACTATGACTATGACTATGGGTATGGTTATGACTATGACTATGATTATGACTATGACATGAATATGACTATGATATGACTATCACTATGAGTATGGTTATGACTATGGTTATGACTATGACTATGACTTTGACTATGATTATGACTATGAGTATGGTTATAACTATTACTATGACTGTAACTATGACTATGACTATGACTATAAGTATGACTATGACTATGATTATGATTATGACTATGACTATGATTATGATGACGACGATGATTATGACGACGATGATTATGACGACGATGATTATGACGACGACGATGATTATGGTGGCGATGATGATGATTATGGTGACGACGATGATATGGTAATGACGATGATGATGGTGTCGATGATGACTATAGTGACGATGATGATTATGGTAACGACGATGATGATAGTGACGACGATGATGATGAGGACCATGATGATGGTGACAACGATGATTATGATGGTGACGATGATTAGGATGACGATGATTATGATGACGACGATGATTATGATGACGACGATGATTATGATGACGACGATGATTATGATGACGACGATGATTATGATGACGACGATGATTATGATGACGACGATGATTATGATGACGACGATGATTATGATGACGACGATGATTATGATGACGACGATGATTATGATGACGACGATGATTATGATGACGACGATGATTATGATGACGACGATGATTATGATGACGACGATGATTATGATGACGACGATGATTATGATGACGACGATGATTATGATGACGACGATGATTATGATGACGACGATGATTATGATGACGACGATGATTATGATGGCGATGATTATGATATGATGACGACGATGATGACAACGACGACGACGATGATGACAACGACGACGACGATGATGACAACGACGACGACGATGATGACGACGACGATGATGATGACGACGATGATGATGACGACGACGACGACGATGATGATGACGACGATGATGATGACGACGACGATGATGATGACGATGACGATGACGATGACGATGACGATGACGATGACGATGACGATGACGATGACGACGACGATTATGACGACGACGATTATGACGACGACGATTATGACGACGACGATTATGACGACGACGATTATGACGACGACGATTATGACGACGACGATTATGACGACGACGATTATGACGACGACGATTATGACGACGACGATTATGACGACGACGATTATGACGACGACGATTATGACGACGACGATAATGACGACGACGATAATGACGACGACGATAATGACGACGACGATAATGACGACGACGATAATGACGACGACGATAATGACGACGACGATAATGACGACGACGATAATGACGACGACGATAATGACGACGACGATAATGACGACGACGATAATGACGACGACGATAATGACGACGACGATAATGACGACGACGATAATGACGACGACGATAATGACGACGACGATAATGACGACGACGATAATGACGACGACGATAATGACGACGACGATAATGACGACGACGATAATGACGACGACGATAATGACGACGACGATAATGACGACGACGATAATGACGACGACGATAATGACGACGACGATAATGACGACGACGATAATGACGACGACGATAATGACGACGACGATAATGACGACGACGATAATGACGACGACGATAATGACGACGACGATAATGACGACGACGATAATGACGACGACGATAATGACGACGACGATAATGACGACGACGATAATGACGACGACGATAATGACGACGACGATAATGACGACGACGATAATGACGACGACGATAATGACGACGACGATAATGACGACGACGATAATGACGACGACGATAATGACGACGACGATAATGACGACGACGATAATGACGACGACGATAATGACGACGACGATAATGACGACGACGATAATGACGACGACGATAATGACGACGACGATAATGACGACGACGATAATGACGACGACGATAATGACGACGACGATAATGACGACGACGATAATGACGACGACGATAATGACGACGACGATAATGACGACGACGATAATGACGACGACGATAATGACGACGACGATAATGACGACGACGATAATGACGACGACGATAATGACGACGACGATAATGACGACGACGATAATGACGACGACGATAATGACGACGACGATAATGACGACGACGATAATGACGACGACGATAATGACGACGACGATAATGACGACGACGATAATGACGACGACGATAATGACGACGACGATAATGACGACGACGATAATGACGACGACGATAATGACGACGACGATAATGACGACGACGATAATGACGACGACGATAATGACGACGACGATAATGACGACGACGATAATGACGACGACGATAATGACGACGACGATAATGACGACGACGATAATGACGACGACGATAATGACGACGACGATAATGACGACGACGATAATGACGACGACGATAATGACGACGACGATAATGACGACGACGATAATGACGACGACGATAATGACGACGACGATAATGACGACGACGATAATGACGACGACGATAATGACGACGACGATAATGACGACGACGATAATGACGACGACGATAATGACGACGACGATAATGACGACGACGATAATGACGACGACGATAATGACGACGACGATAATGACGACGACGATAATGACGACGACGATAATGACGACGACGATAATGACGACGACGATAATGACGACGACGATAATGACGACGACGATAATGACGACGACGATAATGACGACGACGATAATGACGACGACGATAATGACGACGACGATAATGACGACGACGATAATGACGACGACGATAATGACGACGACGATAATGACGACGACGATAATGACGACGACGATAATGACGACGACGATAATGACGACGACGATAATGACGACGACGATAATGACGACGACGATAATGACGACGACGATAATGACGACGACGATAATGACGACGACGATAATGACGACGACGATAATGACGACGACGATAATGACGACGACGATAATGACGACGACGATAATGACGACGACGATAATGACGACGACGATAATGACGACGACGATAATGACGACGACGATAATGACGACGACGATAATGACGACGACGATAATGACGACGACGATAATGACGACGACGATAATGACGACGACGATAATGACGACGACGATAATGACGACGACGATAATGACGACGACGATAATGACGACGACGATAATGACGACGACGATAATGACGACGACGATAATGACGACGACGATAATGACGACGACGATAATGACGACGACGATAATGACGACGACGATAATGACGACGACGATAATGACGACGACGATAATGACGACGACGATAATGACGACGACGATAATGACGACGACGATAATGACGACGACGATAATGACGACGACGATAATGACGACGACGATAATGACGACGACGATAATGACGACGACGATAATGACGACGACGATAATGACGACGACGATAATGACGACGACGATAATGACGACGACGATAATGACGACGACGATAATGACGACGACGATAATGACGACGACGATAATGACGACGACGATAATGACGACGACGATAATGACGACGACGATAATGACGACGACGATAATGACGACGACGATAATGACGACGACGATAATGACGACGACGATAATGACGACGACGATAATGACGACGACGATAATGACGACGACGATAATGACGACGACGATAATGACGACGACGATAATGACGACGACGATAATGACGACGACGATAATGACGACGACGATAATGACGACGACGATAATGACGACGACGATAATGACGACGACGATAATGACGACGACGATAATGACGACGACGATAATGACGACGACGATAATGACGACGACGATAATGACGACGACGATAATGACGACGACGATAATGACGACGACGATAATGACGACGACGATAATGACGACGACGATAATGACGACGACGATAATGACGACGACGATAATGACGACGACGATAATGACGACGACGATAATGACGACGACGATAATGACGACGACGATAATGACGACGACGATAATGACGACGACGATAATGACGACGACGATAATGACGACGACGATAATGACGACGACGATAATGACGACGACGATAATGACGACGACGATAATGACGACGACGATAATGACGACAATCATAATGACGACAATCATAATGACGACAATCATAATGACGACAATCATAATGACGACAATCATAATGACGACAATCATAATGACGACAATCATAATGACGACAATCATAATGACGACAATCATAATGACGACAATCATAATGACGACAATCATAATGACGACAATCATAATGACGACAATCATAATGACGACAATCATAATGACGACAATCATAATGACGACAATCATAATGACGACAATCATAATGACGACAATCATAATGACGACAATCATAATGACGACAATCATAATGACGACAATCATAATGACGACAATCATAATGACGACAATCATAATGACGACAATCATAATGACGACAATCATAATGACGACAATGATAATGACGACAATGATAATGACGACAATCATAATGACGACAATCATAATGACGACAATCATAATGACGACAATCATAATGACGACAATCATAATGACGACAATCATAATGACGACAATCATAATGACGACAATCATAATGACGACAATCATAATGACGACAATCATAATGACGACAATCATAATGACGACAATCATAATGACGACAATCATAATGACGACAATGATAATGACGACAATGATAATGACGACAATGATAATGACGACAATGATAATGACGACAATGATAATGACGACAATGATAATGACGACAATGATAATGACGACAATGATAATGACGACAATGATAATGACGACAATGATAATGACGACAATGATAATGACGACAATGATAATGACGACAATGATAATGACGACAATGATAATGACGACAATGATAATGACAATGATAATGACAATGATAATGACAATGATAATGACAATGATAATGACAATGATAATGACAATGATAATGACAATGACAATGACAATGACAATGACAATGACAATGACAATGACAATAATAATAATAATAATAATAATAATAATAATAATAATAATAATAATAATAATAATAATAATAATAATAATAATAATAATAATAATAATAATAATAATAATAATAATAATAATTAATAATAATAATTAATAATAATAATAATAATAATAATAATAATAATAATAATAATAATAATAATAATAATAATAATAATAATAATAATAATAATAATAATAATAATAATAATAATAATAATAATAATAATAATAATAATAATAATAATAATAATAATAATAATAATAATAATAATAATAATAATAATAATAATAATAACAATAACAACAACAATCCAGTGGAATTGCCGAGGTGTTAGAAGTAAAGTAAATGACCTTGTAATTTTTAACTCCCTAAACAACCCCTCAGTAATATGTCTACAGGAAACACTCCTCAAGCCTAGTGTAGAGTTCACACTACGAAACTTTACCATATATAGGAAGGACAGGTTAGCGCCTGGAGGGGGGGTCGCAGTTGCAGTCAGCTACTGCCTTCCCCAAGTGGAACTTGGAGGCAGTCGCAATCAAAACAAAACTGCAAAATAAACTAGTCACCATCTGCTCCATCTACCTACCTCCCGACCCTCAATTCCCACTAGTGGAGATTAACGAGTTGATTAGACAACTACCCCACCACAAACTGATAGTGGGAGATTTCAACTCCCACCATCACACGTGGGGTAGCAACCACACGTCTCCTCGAGGGGAGCAGATGGACTAGGTGCTCAATAACAACAACCTGGTCCTCCTAAATACTGGCAGTCCCACTCGTGTAGACAATACTAGGGATTCCTTTTCATGCATTGATTTATCCATATCATCTCCTGCGTTGTCTGACATTCCCCAATGGAGCACGCATGACGACACCATGCTTAGCGATCATTTCCCAGTAATCCTAAAAATAGGGGGTGACCACGCTACGGCTCCTCCAGCCTACGGAGACAACCCACCCCCTCCCTGTCCCAAATTTAACATAAAAAAAGCCAACTGGGAAATGTATCGCACAACCACCAACGTCAACATCACAGGGGATAATATGGATAACAAGATATCAAATTGATCAAACTCCATTTTGAATTCAGCTCTTAAGCATATACCAAAAACCTCGGTATTTCACAAGCATAGAGTTCCTTGGTGGACATCAGACTGCAGAAAAGCACTTTGCAAGCGGAATAGGGCCTACTGAACTTTTAAAAATAACCTCATTGTACCAAACTTTATTACTTTTAAAAAGACACAAGCAGAGGCCCGTAGAACCATCAAACAGGCCAAACGAAAGTCTTGGCGTGATTACATCTCCACAATAAACATAAACACTCCTCTAACACAAATCTGGTCAGCCGTTCGAAAAAATCGACGGCAAATATACCCCTAAAATCAAGACCCTGACCAATGGAAACACGTTTGTAGATGCTCCCATGGACATCGCAAACACAATCGCAGACACATTCACGCAAACAAGCAACACGAATAACTATTCTCCAACCTTTTTACAACACAAACAAAGACGGGAAGCAGAACCACTGATCTTCCATACACAGACACACCATGACTATAACACCCCCTTCCAACTACACGAGCTTGAACAAGCCTTAAGCTCGTGCAGAGGAACCTCTGCTGGCCCAGATGGGATTAGGTATGAGATGCTGCAACATTTGAATTCAATTTCACTGAAAAAATTACTAGAAATATACAACGCAATTTGGATTAGTCAAGACTTCCCAAAAACATGGAGACATGCCCACGTCATACCTATTCTCAAAAAGGGGAAGGACCCAAAGAGTCCTTCCTCTTATCGCCCTATAGCGCTTACCAACTGCTTATGCAAAGTATTAGAACGTATGGCCAATAACAGATTAAGATTCATCCTAGAGTCTCAAAATTTAATAGTTCCTGCCCAATGTGGTTTCAGGAAAAATAGAAGTAGTCTTGACCATTTGGTCAACTTAGAACACGATATCCTCTCCTCTTTCGAGAGGAAAGAATACCTTGTTGCTTGCTTTTTAGATTTAGAAAGAACCTATGACATGGCATGGCGACGTGGTATCCTCGAAAAACTCTATGCTTTTGGCCTTAGAGGGAATCTCCCTATTTTCATTCAATTTTTTTTTTTAAAGAACGTACCTTTTCAGTTAAAAATCAAAACTACTATTCAACAGTACGCACACAAGAAAATGGCGTACCACAGGGAAGTATGTTAAGTCCCACTTTATTTATGTTGCTCATAAACGATATTCTACCCGCTCCACCTCGGAACCTTAAATACTCATTATACGCTGACGACGTCGGAATCTGGCATTCCTCACCGAACGCCAAGTTTTCCGGCTCTCGCGTGCAACTGGCCCTGGACTCGCTCCAGGACTGGTCTGACAAATGGGGATTTAAGTTTTCGGAATTAAGTCAACAGTAATTGTATTTTCACGCAGAGCCCAGGCAGAAATAAATCTGCAATTACATGGTAATCCCATTCCAGTACAAAATTCAACCTTTTTCCTTGGCCTGAAACTGGACTCCAGGCTAAACTGGAAGGTCCATGTAAAATATCTAGCTGATGCGTGCAACAAGAGAATTAATTTGCTACGTAAACTAACGGGCACAAATTGGGGAGTAGATAGGAAATCCCTGCTAATGATTTATAAGTCCCTGATTAGATCTAAACTAGACTATGGGTGTCAGATTTATGGCTCGGCAACACCAACCACGTTACAACCCCTGAACATCATCCAAAACAAAGGCCTAAGAATAGCACTTGGAGCATTACGCTGCACAAGAATCGAGAGGCTGGAAGTTGAAGCAAATGTCCCCCCCCCTCCACTAGAGCGCGAACTCCTTGCACTCCGATACGTCGCCAAAGTGCTCCGTATCCCTCGACATCCCTGCAAGGAAACAATTAACCAGCACGAGCACTTCACCAACTCCAACCTAAATCCCCTTTCCATCAGGATCCGATCCTTGTGTGAGCAGTATTCAGTGCCACTGTGGTCAATAGAACAGATGGAAGCCACCCACTTACCACCGTGGAAAAACATCGCCCTCAAGGTCAACATCCACCAAGACCTCAAGAAAAAAACGTTTTCCACAGAAGAACTCAGACAGAAGACCCTGGAGACCATCCATAAGTACAATGACCACAGGGCACTGTACACTGATGGCTCCAAGTGCGGCCCCAAAACTGGGACAGGGTTATACAGCACCAAAACCCGGATGATGTTCAGATTGCCGGACCATACGAGCATATATATCGCCGAACTCTTCGGTATATACCAAGCCATAGAATATGCTCAATCGTTTCCTTAGTACAGAATTGAAGGTCCCTATGTCAAGGGGTATGTCTGTAATAGAGTCTTTTTCTAAGGCAGATTTGGCTAAGGTGTCCGCTTTCTCATTCCCGAAGATCCCAATGTGGCTGGGAACCCAAGAGAGAGTAATGGACTTGTTAGTTATCGATAATGTGCTAATGATTTTGCCCAAGAGGTTACCTGACTTAATTGATTGAAGTACGCTTAATGAATCTGTGAATATGACGAAATTACTATGTGTGTCAACACATAGTAATTTCGTCATATTCACAGATTCATTAAGCGTACTTCAATCAATTAAGTCAGGTAACCTCTTGGGCAAAATCATTAGCACATTATCGATAACTAACAAGTCCATTACTCTCTCTTGGGTTCCCAGCCACATTGGGATCTTCGGGAATGAGAAAGCGGACACCTTAGCCAAATCTGCCTTAGAAAAAGACTCTATTACAGACATACCCCTTGACATAGGGACCTTCAATTCTGTACTAAGGAAACAATTACACACCCACTGGCAACTCCAGTGGAACAACCTTCACATCTCGCACAAACAAAAGGAACACATAACAGACTGGTTGACATCATACAGAAACAACAGACAGGAGGAAATCGCCATAGTAAGACTGAGGATGAACTCGACCCGCCTCACCCACCTAAACCCATACATAAACGGCGTATTTCCTCCCCAATGCAACACCTGCAACACTATACTATCCATAACACACATACTCGTACATTGCTCTAGATACAACACACAGCGCCAAGCGCTTATACAACACTGTAAACTTAAAAAAATTCAGCTAAGCACTACAAATCTTTTGACCGGTGACCGTTTACTTATTGACAAAGTAGTATCTTATTTGCACACTACAGGACTATTGTGGAAATTATAATGGTAGATTAAAAAGGATCGCAGGTTCACACCAGGCTTAATGACCTCATTATAGGTAGATAGCCTTAAAGATATATATATTAAAAATAATAATAATAAATAAAAATATAAAAACACTCAACAGACTCGCTTCTAGCTAGCTGCCAGCTTCGCCCCTCTGAATTGAAGTAATCATTGCTTGGACAACCGACGACTCGACGTGCCAGGTTTCAGTCTTACCCATTCTCAAGCATTCTACATATCTCATTCCCCGTTTATTCCTATTGTGTGTTAGGATTAATATTATTATTGTTTTGTTAACTTATGTTGTATGTTTGATTATATTTCATACTGAAATATTAAATGGTTGATACTGTCCTGTCTTTTGGCATACCAAATGTCTGATGCGTTCTATATCCCCCTTCTAGCTTTGTTGTGGCTTAGGCACTCGGTATGCCATTGTGGTTAACAAATATCTTTCCAGCCTGAGTCATAACAAGTGGCGACCAATGCCTAGGATCTCCGTAACTGTTCCACGTAACTACTGAGTAAGTTGTTACCTCCTCCCCCCTCCTTTTCATTAATCATCTTATTTCAGGACAGTGCCTTAACATTTATTTTCAGTATTAAATGCAATCATTATTCTAGATATTAGATGCAATCATAATTCTAAGAGTCGAAAATTGACCAACAATGTTTTTAGTTTTGTGAGTGTCGTTTAAAGTCTTACGGGAATAAACGACCCGTTTGGTACACACCGCAAAATTACTTATAATTAACAAGCGGGACTAGCAGCCATATAGAATTCATTCCCATTTAAGTGTTTAGCCCACACTAATGAATTCTATCAGTGGTTAGGATTTGATAGTGTTTATTTCCACTCCTCCAGACTCATTTTGTTCGTGTATCGTAAGTATAAACTATCGCTCAAGTATCGGAGTATTCATCCTTACCCAAGTCTCATTTCATTTCGTTCAAGTATCTCTAGTTGGATGCCTGTCTCAATCGAATACTCCATCCAAATATCCCATTATCCATTCAAGTCTCTATATCAAGTATCGCTCGCTATAAAATCAATTTCTATATAGACGAGCATCTTTTCACACGAACAAAATCATAGGCTAGATTGATGGGTAAAACGGTAACCGGAATCAGAAAGCCTGTTTACGTTATCGAAGGGCTATTCTTGTTTAAACCCACACGTCTTAGTCTATCAACAACTAGTTACGACTAGTCCTCAAGTTACAAAAGATGATTGGAAGGACATAGCAAGATACTATAACAGACATTCGGTCCTCAAAGCCCAAAAGAGTAATAAAGAAAATAGTGGTAGAACAGCTGGTTCAATTAGGAATAATAGAGACGGGAGCCATAGACACACAGACTACTCCCAATTTGACATTCCCAAAAGACCAGAATGGAGCAACGGCCAAGTCTCTTAGCCCTGGACAACCTCCTACCAGACAATCCCCGACAACCCAACCAGCAGACAATATGCAACTGGAACAATTAAGACTAAAATATCAGTTTCAATTAGAACATTCAAAATTAGAATTGGAAAGAGAAAAATTAGAACAGGAAAGAGAATTGGAAAGAGAAAAATTAGAAAAGGAAAGAGAATTGGAAAGAGAAAAATTAGAAAAGGAAAGAGAATTGGAAAGAGAAAAATTAGAAAAGGAAAGAGAATTGGAAAGAGAAAAATTAGAAAAGGAAAGAGAATTAAAATTAGAATTGGAAAGAGAAAGATTAGAAAAGCAAAGAGAATTGGAGAGAGAGAAATTAGCATCAGAAAGAGAAAGATTAGAAATGGAAAAAAACAACAACTCAAAAATAAGGAAATCACAATACAAGAGAAAAGTAAAGAAAGAGAATTAGACATTCAGGAGAAAGGAGTACGACTGAATGTAGGTAATTTGTCTTCTTTAATCCCTGCATTTTCACCAGAGGATGTAGACGGCTACTTCAAAACCTTTGAAGCTATAGCTCTCAAACAGGTGTGGCCCAAAGATGACTGGCTTACAATACTAACTCCAAAATTAACAGGAAAAGCTCTTCAGGTGTACAATAGTTTAGACAGGCCCGACGATTACGATTTCGTTAAGAAACGGGTTCTACATGCGTATGCTCTAACCCCTGATGGCTATAGACAAAAATTCAGATCTTTAACAAAATCTCATGCTCAAACTTATGTTGAATTTGCCTCAGAAAAACTTAGACAGTGTAAAAAATGGTTAGAAGCTATAAATGTAACTACCTTTTCAGAACTTCTCAATAATATAGTCCTGGAGGAATGGAAAAGTAAAATCCCCTTTCACATTTTGAGATATGAAGAAGATAGAAGGGAAAAAGACCTGATCCAGGCCGCCGAGCTAGCTGATGCCCAAGCCTTGATGATAGAGACATGGGGAAGCGAAACTCGCAGGCAAAGCCCCATTGTGAGATCCTCTTCTGGTTATCGCCCTGAAGGAGCAGGTGGTAAAGTAGGAAGTAACATAAATTATAATCGTATTTCCCAGCCAGTACAGTGTAGTTATTGTAAAAAGACAGGTCACTCCATTCAAGAATGTAATCATCCAGGTTGTAAAGCCTCAAGCAAATTTAATCATAGTGCCAAATCTAAAACTATTGCAGCCTCTAATGTTCATAATCCCCATACTTCTTTTGACCCATACATTTTCCAAGGAAAAGTATCTTTACATAAAGGTGGTCCCAATTACCCCGTTACCATACTTAGGGATACAGGGGCAGCCCAGTCAATTCTCCTCTCAGATGTCATTCCCAATATATCCAATGCATTTACAGGTGAAAAAGTTTTATTGTCTGATCTTACAAGTCAAACTTCTTACCCCCTAGCAGAAGTTTATCTAGAATGTGCATTCCTTACTTCTCAAGTGCAAGTTGAGAGTACGTCACGAATCCTTACCTATTCACGGGATAAAGTTCCTCTTGGGTAACGATCTCACTGATACCCTAATCGTTCCCCCACCAAGGACAGTAGGTGAACCTTTACCTGCAAGTCCCACCCTTGAATTGGATGAGAGTTGTCCACATCTGTTTCCAGCCTGTGCTGTAACTCGATCCCAAAGTAAGGTAACGTCTTCTTCTCCACCCTCACATTACTCATCCTTACTCAAGTCCTTACCCACCTCTCCTCCGACCTTTTGTAAGGAGGATTTAATCAACAAAACACTAACCAAGGACGAACTCGTCCAAGCTCAACAAAAGGATGATACACTCTCCTACTTACTACACATAGCCACAACCAAAGCAGACATAGACACCACCCCTTGCTTCTATTTTCAAAGATGGAATCTTGATGAGAGTATACAAACATGGGCAGAAAAACACCAAATTGTACTTCCTCGCTCAGTCAGAACTAGTGTATTGAAATTAGCTCATGATGGTTTCGCAGGACACTTAGGAGTGAGGAAAACATACTTCAAAATACTTGATCATTTTTTCTGGCCAGGAATGCGAAAAGACATCTCTAACTTTATCAGGACCTGTCACGTCTGCCAGGCTGCGGGTAAGCCAAATCAAAAAAATCCTAAAGCCCCACTTAAGCCCATTCCTATCAGTGAGGAACCCTTTGATGAAATAATTATAGATTGTGTGGGACCATTACCTAAATCAAAAAAGGGTAATGAATACATGTTAACTGTTGTCGATGTGGCTTCCCGTTACCCGGAGGCATTTCCTCTTAAATCAATTTCAGCCCAATCAATCATTAAACCCTTATTGTCAATGTTTACCTCTAAAGGAATCCCTAGACAAATTCAATCTGACCAAGGAACCAATTTTACTAGTTCTCTTTTCAACCAGGTCCTTACGGAGTTAGAGATAGAGCATGTTACATCCTCCGCTTACCACCCGCAATCTCAGGGTTGTGTGGAAAGGTACCATCAATCGCTGAAAGCCATGCTGCGCAAATATTGCCTAGATATAGGATCCAGTTGGGACTCTAATCTCGATTGGATTCTCTTCTCCATCAGAGAAGCTAACCATGAGGCCATGGGGTTCTCACCCTTTGAATTGTTATACGGGCGATCCTTAAGAGGACCCTTAACCTTGTTCAAAGAACAATGGTTTAAATCAAATCAAGAGAAAACTAATGTTAATTCATATATCCAGAATTTGAGAAATAAATTGCAGGAGGTGAGAGCTGTGTCCAAAGCCCATTTTTTCCAGTTCCAGAAAAGGAGTAAGTTGGAGTATGATAGAACCTCCAAAGTAAGAACTTTCAAGGTAGGAGATATGGTGTTAGCCTTTCTCCCTCCATCAACTAACCCTTTTCATATAAGATCCTAGAACAACAAGGACCTTTAAATTATATCATTGAAACTCCTGACAGAAGGAAAAAACAGCAGCTGGTACACATAAATCTTATCAAACGTTACCTTTCCAGACCACCAGAGGAGGATACCAAGACCATGCCCATATCTATTGTGAATCCTGTAACACTGCCGAAGGACGAAGGCACCCCAACTACAGATTTCCCCCTGCCCAACAGTGCCTTCTCCAATAGGGAAACATTGCACCACCTGGATAAGTATCTCTCTGGGCTTCACCCAAGTCAAAAAACTCAATTAATCAGTGTCATTAGACGGTTTCCAGAAATTACCCTAGACCACCCAGGCTTATGCAATGTTTTCCAACATAATATCCAGTTAAAAGATACAAATCAAGTTCCCATTAGACAGCGTCCATATCCCTTAAACCCCGAAAAGACTGAAATCCTTAAAAAAGAAGTCCAGTATCTCCTAGATCATGGTTTGGCAGAACCTAGCCATTCCCCTTGGGCTTCACCCTGCCTTTTGGTACCAAAGGCAGATAACACGTTTCGTATGTGTACAGACTATCGTAAGATAAACAATGTCACCGTCCGGGATGCATACCCGTTGCCCCTTATTGAACAGTTACTAGATATGATAGGTGATGCCCCTTTCATATCTACCATAGACTTGCTCAAAGGCTATTATCAACTAGCCTTAACCCAAGAGGCGAAAGCCATCTCTGCCTTCGTAACCCCTTTTGGTCTGTACCAATACATAGTGATGGCGTTTGGACTTACTAATGCCCCTGCTACCTTCCAGGGGTTAATCAATGCTGTCATCCAAGGTCTACCTGGAGTAGGAGCATATCTCGACGATGTGGTGGTGGTAGCTGACAACTGGGAAGACCACTTGACCCGACTAGATGGTCTATTCCATCGTCTGAAGGAGGCGGGCTTGGTGATCAACTTGCAGAAGTCTGTGTTTGTTCGAGGGACCGTGACTTACCTAGGCCACACCGTAGGTGGTGGTTCGGTCCGGCCCAAGAAAGCCAACGTAGAAGCGATCCTAGCCTTCCCTACACCTAGGACAAGGAAGGAGGTGATGAGGTTCCTTGGGATGGCCGGTTATTATCACAGCTTCTGCAAGAACTTCTCCACTGTCGCGGCTCCCCTTACCGACCTGACCAGCTCGGCCAAATCCTTCCAGTGGTCCCCATCCTGCCAGACGTTTTTCGAGAACATCAAATCGTTCCTGACTTCCGAACCGGTGCTAAAGACGCCTAACTACCACCTACCATTCCACCTGCAAATAGATGCCAGTGGAGTTGGAGTGGGCGCAGTGTTGCTACAACCTGATCCTACCTCCACCATTCTCCATCCTGTGGCCTTCTTCTCGGCAAAGCTCAACAAACATCAAGAGAGCTACTCCACCATAGAGAAGGAAGCCCTATCCCTCGTCCTGGCAATCAAGAAGTTTCGGTGTAATCTTCAGTCATCAACAACACCCATCAAGATATTCACCGACCATAACCCTCTCGCTTTCACTCAGAAAGCAAAGCTGCAGAATCAGAAAATTCTTCGTTGGGCTCTAACCTTACAAGAGTACCATCTAGATATCCACCACATAAAAGGGCCTGACAACATCATAGCAGATACTCTCTCCTGGGCTCCAGTCAGCTAATCTCCTTCGTGTTCCCCTTCGGAGGTCTTCGGTGGGGGGGGGGGGTGTCACGATATTAACCCTAGCCAGGTGATACAGTACCCCATCCAGGTGTCAAAGTACCCATTCACCTAAATGACACCCTTCCTACTACACTGCCATCCTACTCCGAAGAAACAAGCAGTCAGCCTCCTCCTCCACCCCCCATTTCGGTAGCTCCGCAGCCAAGCGGTAGTTCAGCAGTTATGTCTGAATGACTGCCCTCAGCCAATCACTGGCCAAGACGCCAGCCTAGTTCCCCTATATAAAGCTAGACATTCCCCACACTCAACAGACTCGCTTCTAGCTAGCTTCCAGCTTCGCCCCTCTGAATTGAAGTAATCATTGCTTAGACAACCGACGTCTCGACGTGCCAGGTTTCAGTCTTACCCATTCTCAAACATTCTACATATCTCATTCCCTGTTTATTCCTATTGTGTGTTAGGATTAATATTATTATTGTTTTGTTAACTTATATTGTATGTTTGATTATATTTCATACTGAAATATTAAATGGTTGATACTGTCCTGTCTTTTGGTATACCAAATGTCTGATGCGTTCTATATCCCCCTTCTAGCTTTGTTGTGGCTTAGGCACTCGGTATGCCATTGTGGTTAACAAATATCTTTCCAGCCTGAGTCATGACACACACACTTTCCCAAACTCTGTCACCAACTTCCTCAATCCCTCCTCTGATCCTTCTACAAGCGCAGTGTCGTCCGCAAACAACAGCTGGCTCACCTCTCACTTTTCTCCATTTTCTTTAAACATCTCCAATCCCTGACCCACCACCCTTGCATTTACCTCTCTCACCACCCCATCCATGTATAAGTTGAACAGCCAAGGCGACATAACACATCCCTGACGAAGTCCCTCCATTACCTCGAACCACTCACTTTCTCCATTTCTAACCTTGACACATGCACTACTACTCTCGTAAAAACACTTGACAGATCCTAGAAGCTTTCCTTCTATCCCATATATCTGCAAAACCTCCCACAGTGCCTTCCTGTCTACCCTGTCGTAAGCCTTTTCCAGATTCATAAAAGCCCAAAAAGCATCCTTACCTTTTCCTATAGCTTTCTCACATATCTGTCTTACCACAAAAATCTGATCTACGCATTCTCTACCTGTCCTAAATTCACACTGTTCCTCACCAATTACTCCCTCTGTTCCTCTCCTAATCCTCTCCCAGGATTAGGAGGCAAAAGTCATCGCGGCAAAACTAAGGAAATTCAAAGCAGTGTCAGAGGAAATTAAAGTGCACCTATTCATAGCCTTAGTGAGTCCAATAATAGAATACACAATCGTCCCTCTTAATACTCTATCGAAAAACCAACTACGGAAACTACAAAGCTTTCAAAACAAATTCCTAATGTTTGCCAGTGGTCAAACCCCACCACTTCGTGAAGCAATAGAAGAAATCCACAAAAGAACCAACACAGAACCTCTGAACATCAGAATCCACCGTATGGCGAATCGAACTTAGGAAAAATTACTTGAAGACCCTAGTTCTCCAGAACATCTGAAAGGAAACGAACTACAAGAAAGGACAACTCCATACAAGGTGACCAAAGAATCTACCAAGAAACTCTGGCACTCGGTTTTGAAAGACTTAGGTATTATATATATGTATATTATATATATATATATACATATATATACGTACATGTCTATATGTACATATATATACATGTCTATATATATATATATACAAAGTAGACCACTTGGAAAAAGAAACTAACGAAGCAGAGCGCTTTCGTATTTTACATCTTCAGTGCAAAAAGTTCACTGAAGATGTAATATACGAAAGCGCTCTGCTTCGTTAGTTTCTTTTTCCAAGTGGTCTACTTTGCATAAATGAACACACGTACCCGTGTTCTTATTAGCATATATATATATATATATATATGTGTTGATAAATTGTTTAAGACAAATGAGAGAGTGATAGGTGGGGAAGGGTAAACGAAGATGGGCTAAGAATACATTTATTGTTCTTACGTTTCGGTTATTATAACCTTCCTCAGAGAACTTGTTACAGAACATCTTGGTCACAACATTTATACCCGTAGTGGGGGAACTTGTGAAGCTTCGAGTGTCAGGTTTTTTCTAGCGCATTTATTATTAAGAGACTGGCAGCTTTAGATGGGCATATAAATCCTTCTCTGTCGTTATTATTTTCTTTGACATTTATATGTGCAGCTTCAACTGTCTTTCTCATCTTCTTTTTTAATCCTTTGTGTAAAATTTCAACTTTACTCCATTCGGGAAGGTTGTTGCATATTTCGAGGTGGCGGACCAGGGAGTTGGACGTTCTGTGTGCTTTTAAATCATTCCTATGTTCGTTTATCCTCTTCTCGATTCCTCGACCTGACTCACCGATATAAGCCGAGGGGCAGCCACTACATGGAATGCGGTAGATCACACTGAGGTCGTTGTTGTCATTAGTGTGGTTTTTAAACATTTTACCTATTTTATTACATGATACCTTGGCGATGTTTATGCCACCTTTCAGTAAATATCTATCAATAATTTCGGTTTTATCAGAATTAGGTACAGTAATGAAATGCGGTGTGACTAGGTTCTTTGTTACTGTATGGTCATTTGATCCGGACGCTTGGTCGTTTGGTCCGCTGGTTTGGGCGTTCGATTTATCGTGGATTTTTCTAGCTTTGCCTTCTGTTTTGGTTATCAGGCCGCCTGGATATTTAAATTCTTTAAAAGTTTTTCTGATAAAAGACAACTCGTTTTCAAGGAGTTCACTGCTGCATATACGGTAGGCTCGAAGAAAGAAGCCTATAAGGACACCAGTTTTAGTTCGTTTACTGTGGGCTGAGAAAAAGTGAACAAAGTCGTCTTTATTAGTAGGCTTTCTGTACACTGAAAACCTAAGATGATTAGAGCCTCTGTGTATTAGTGTATCTAAAAAGGGGAGTTTGCAGTCTTTCTCTTTTTCAACTGTGAACTGGATGTCTTCATGAACTGCGTTAAGCCTTCTCATTTTGTTTTCAATGTTGGTGTCTTTTGGTGTTATTACGAGTATATCATCCACGTATCTCAGCCAAGTGGTACCTCTACCCATGATGTTAATATATTTATTATTTTCCAACACCTCCATAAACAGACAAGCAAGAATAGCCGAAAGTGGGCTTCCCATTGCGAGGCCTTTTGTTTGTTTAAACTCAGCGTTGTTAAAAACAAAATATCCATATTTAACACACATTGAAATTAATTTGAGGTAATCAGATTTTGGTACTGGGAGGGTGTTATCATCTATATCATTAGTCACCTTTTTAAGCGC